>NC_055700.1:4131465-4828965 GCF_017639745.1 Melanotaenia boesemani | reverse complement strand
GTCCGTGTCGAGCGCCGCCAGCCTGCAGCTGCGGGACTATTTACATCACTTCAAGCAGAGACTGAGAAAAATGTACAACATGGGCGCTCTGACTCTCCCTTTCTGTTAGTGTGTGTACCTCTGCTTCCTGTTAATGGCGGCAGCTCTGCAGCAGGAGTGCTCACCCCTTCTTCCCCCCCAGCCCCCCGCCCCTACCACGTGACTCACCTGACCTCCCCCCTTTTTACCCTCCCGTGGAAAGCTCGCTCCCCACGCAGACAAACAGTTTGCACTAACTCACTACACCGTAAAAAGCTCAATCACACGTGTTTTTTGTTTATTTTCGTTTGTTTTTCCTCAAATCATCTTCGTGTTTTAAATTCGATCATTATAAACATTGTTCAAAATGTTACGAAAAGAAATGTACACTTGGTTTGTTGTGTGTGTTTTCTATACAAGGCAGGCAGAAGCGGATTACTACGTTTACCGGCGTTTGTCCCTGTCGACCCGTCGGCCTCCGTTAACAGCTGCTGCACTCTCGCCTTCTTCTTCAGTGATTTCGAGTGCGTAGACATGCAACCACCCCCCACCCCACCCCCACTTCCTCCCACCCATTAAAACAGCCAGACGAGTCACACCAACGCAGACTGGCTTTAAAATAGATCTGTATATATTTATATATGCTTATATCAAAAAAGGAGGCGGGGAGTTGAACCAATGTTGTGTCAGGGTGGGAGGGGGGGCAGGGGGTGAGGAGATGATCCCTAGGCATCCGGGCCCAGGGAGGGAGGGAGGGAAGGAGGGGGTTGGCGGATGCAGAGAAGGTGGAGGCTGTGAGACAGCGAGGGAGGGGTGAGGGAAGGGGTGCGCTCCGTCTGCAGCTGGGTGAGACTCTGCTGTGTGGAATGTCAGCTCATCATGTCGTTGCTGTTGACGCCATACGTCGAGTTCTTCATGCTGTCGTTGACTTCCCTCCTGAACACCGACAAGTTCTGCGTGAACCTGCAGACAAACACAGGTGTTCCACGTAAGCATCAGCAGCGCTGTTTGTGTTAAAATGAGGAGGCTGCATGACTCCTTCCTGCTTCCATAGCCTGAGGACCAGCCCTCACATATCACACAAACACACATCAAAGCCAGAGGAGGTTTCTGGAGGAGCTCAGAGTCTTATCAGCTATGAGCTGAATCACAGGGGACCGGGGACCCGGGACCCTTCCACTTCTAGGACTGAAGCGGCAGGTCTGCTGTCTGGCATAGGCTCCGTTCACACTGCAGGCAAACGTGGCCCGAATGTTCCCATATCTGATCTTTTTATTACAGTCTAAACAGCACAAGTCAGATGTTTTCAAACCTCACCCAGGCCACCTTCTTATGTGGTACTAAATCGGACACATTTTCTACCTTTTTCAAAGTGACCTCAATCTGAAGTCATGTTGTACTTCATTCCACTTGAGACAGATGTCATAAATCTGCACCAGGTTCCAATTCTGTATCCACAGAGGTACAGTGGAAGCAGCCACTGGTAACCTTTGCGCTGTTTTTTCCCTTTCCCTGGCCACAAGTTCTAATTACACAAGAACTTCCAAATTAATACACAAACATCTGTATTTACCTCCACAAACAAAGCAAGCTGAGTCTGGCGTCATGTCTTCTGCACTAAGAACTTCATGTCCATCAGGAAACACGCTCAGCTGAACAATCAGTCTCCTCGTCACTGTCGTCATTTCTGAGAATTACTGCTTAAAATGGACGTCTGGCATTATGTCTATCTCTTAACACTCGTTAACTAGCCAGACAGCTAGCTGTCCGACCAGCAGACGGAGAGCTACGAAGAAAAACCCATGTAGAGGCTTAAAATGCTGCTGTTATAGTTTATACTCAATGTTCACAATCATTTTATATATCCTACGTAAAACGTGCCGGGATACATCGAGTATACTCGATTTATCGCCCAGCCCTAAAGTGTTTGGGAGGGTGTCATCATAGGGTGGCTTCGCAAACCCTTCATACTGCTAACAAAACTGATGCATCGTAGCCTACCCTTAAAACATTTGCTCCGTCGTGGGCCAGCGGCCTGGATCTCTTAACCAGACTTTCCCCAGGCTTGCTCAACTTTTTATTGGTTAGTAATGTGTTCGATGTAGAGCCCATGCTGCAGTCCTCTCTTCCTCTCACGTGACGACAGCCCACATCAGGAAACATATCAAGTTATTACATTGTCTCTTTTTTGGCAAAAACTCTGCAGCGTTGTTCAAACATACTGGGCAGCTTTTAAACTGATCGGCGCCTAAAATAAACTTGAGGAAGTAGACGGGAATTACAGACATCAGTTTGTAGTTAAACAGGAAGCACTGAAGAAAAAAAAAAGTCTACAGGGATATAATGATGTGGCTCTCTGATAGGAAATAAAAACCAAGCCAGTTTCCTATAAAGGTTCTACAGTTCTGAAGTGGCTCTAGGATCAGTACAGTCTGACTTGAAGATCTCATTCCACAGTCCAGACCAGCAGGTCTAGCACAAGCGGACACAGCAGTATGTGTTGTGGTAACACTTATCGAACAATTAAATGGTGATCTGGTGGTAAAACTACTTAAATAGCTTATTTTTATAAAATATGAGCAACCATAGAGTTTTAGGAATGATTGTATCTGGTAACAATGGCAGCTGCAGAAATGTTAACTGGAGAAATAAAACACAGCATTAGTAGTTTTAACTGAAGGATGATCCTTAAGTTATAATAACCCTTAAAATGAACTTAGAGAACACCTGAGATGACTTCCCAAGCTCTAAAGTTAAAGTCAAATTACTGGGAGTGTGTGTCATCATGGGGCACTGTAACGCTGCAATGCAAAGATAACTTCCAGTAAGAGATACTCCTGATTCATAAGCAGGAGAATTTCTACTGAATGCTTGGCTTTCCTGACTAATTTAGAGTTAGGACATGTGGGAACGTCTTCAGTCAAGAAAAGTTAAACACTTTCCTGACAACACATTAAAGGAATAAATAACCCACCTGTCCCGATTTTTTGTTAGCAGATTTCTCTCTATTCCCTCCATCAAGTTCTCGAAACATAAGTGCATGGCTTGCTGCTTCTCAGGAGGCTGACTGTTGACGATGCTGTTCCTCAGGTCAGCAAAATACTGCAGGACACACACACATTAAAACATTCATAGTCAAGTCTCTGATATGAGCTGTGCCTGCAGGCCGGGCTTACCTTCTCATTGAGCAGAATGAGGCCTAACAGAGGCCGTGACATCGACCACTGGTTCCTGCAGTCCTCAAAGATGATGATGTTCAACACGGTGGACAGCATCTACACGGCAAGACAACACGGCAGGTTCAAACTCAGTGTGTGGGTGGGAGACAGAGAACAAACGTGCCTCAGATTGGGCTGAATATTCAACCTGCTGGATCATCTCTGGGTGCTGCTGCATGATGTGCAAGAAGCGGTCGTCTGTTGCCATGGGAGCAGGACGCTTCTTGGTGGAGCGCGACAGCTGCTTGAACAGGTAGGTGACTATGTGGTCCAGACTGGAGCAGCAGCCAGTACACACCATCGTGTCTGAAACACACACACAGATGTAGAAACCCTGACTACACACACACAGACAACTCCCTTCAAGTCCAACCTGAGCGGTGGCTACTTTACCGAGTGCCGTGAGGCCTTCTGATATCGACGACAGGATGTACATGACGACGTGCGGCTCCAGACTGGCGATGAAGTTCATGTGGTCCTGAGTCAGCACCTCCAGCAGGGAATAGAAGGACTGGCTGAGCTTCGGATAGTCCTGCAGGGACCAGACCAGAACCCATCAGAGTCAGAAGCTTATTTTTTAATTGTTTCCAGCGTTTTTTAAAATCTACCAAATCTGATAAAAAAAAAAAAAAGCATTACCAACTGATTTTCACACCAGCTACCAGCTTACTGAAGTTCCTCAGTCTGATTTCAAATGTGAAATAAATAAAACGTCAGATGGGTTTTCTGATGTTTAATTTCACATTTGGGCCAGTTTTCCTAACATTTATTTATAACTTTTTTACTTATATCATTACATACATACTAATGTTTTAACCCTTTCAGGCGTAGTGCTCAGTCCGTGTTTAAAATGCATCTCTGAGCTGTACACATCAGCCTTGCTTTTGTGTTTTAAGGTTTATTCCCCTTATATCTTGTTACATATGGGACATGTTTACATATATGTTTGTATACATGTGCCTCACTTTGTTTTTTGTGTGCTTATCCTGTGTGATTATACAGTAATTATGTTTTAATCAAATTATAGAGTTTGTTTTATCTTGTATTCTTAAAACTACACCCTAACCTCATTTACCTGAAATATTAACTTTAACTTTCACACTTTAAATAATGCACTTTATTCAACAGTTAGTACAACCGGTTTGCAACTTATTTCCTATGTCTGCAACTTGTTGCTATATATGTATTTTTAAATCATCTGAGACCTGTCAAGGGACAACACAAGTAAATTAGCAGTAATGTACACATTTACATTTGTATTTTCTTATTCATGTTCATTAAAGTGAAAAACACATTACTTCACTGCCACTCACTAAAAAGAAAAAGATATAATATTATATCATTTAACAGATTTGCATTCATTGTAATTACCAAGTTAGCCTCAGTGATAAACAGGACAAGATGCAGCTAAATGTTTATAGAATATATGTATAAAAACATATTTTATAAACATTTTCAAAAAATAGAAATTCTAAATAAATTAATAGCAAACATGCCTGTAAAAATAACTGTTTAATAGCTCATTCATAAAAGGGTTCGTTTGTATGAAGTTAAAAAGTAAACACATTCATATAACAAAAATAGATTAATAAAGTTTAAGACTGCCCTTTTTGTTTCATATGTCTGTTTAACCATTTCTATAGCTAGCATAAAGCTGTAGCCATGGTTACCGTGCACAAGACTAACGCTGACAGCGTTAGTTAAAGACAGCTGAATTAATTGGTCGGTTGGGCCACCGAAGCTCGTAAATCAGAGCAGAGACGGTCGTTTGGAGCTTCTCTGTTTGAATTTGACAGGAAACTGTAAAATCAATCACTACTGAGCTTCTATGATTATTAATAACAAGATTCAGTCTGAAGCAGGTCAGAAAACAGCTTCCACATGTCCGACGGGGTGAACAACGTACTAGTAAGTCGCTGTGAGGGATGGACAGCAGTAGTTTGATGAAGGTCTGCAAGGCGTTGTCCAGCGCGTCGTCGCCGTACAGACGGAAAACCCCAAAGTTGACGTAGTTCCCGCTGAGCACCGCCTTCAGCATGGCGAAGCACACACTGACACCCTTCAGCTTTACGCCGTACACCTGGTCCTTCGGCACTTCCCCAAGAGTCAGGATGCGATTACCTGGAAATAAAACCAGGATTTCAGGAAATTTCACTACTTCTGTCCTTCAAGTTTCCAGGATGTGGAAACAAAGCCTCAGGAGGTGTGAGGTGGGATTTACGGCTCAGGTTACAGTACCGTAGGTCGTGATCATCTTGCTGGTTTCCCTGAACAGCAGGATACCGTTGGGTGACGACACGTCAAACTGAAGCCTCTGGGATCTGCCCAAACAGCAAGGAAGGACTTATTTTCTGTTTTTCCTCAGTTATGGAATCTGCCCATAAACACTCAGGTGCCATAAACAGTGTTTGCAACTTCCATTAACAGACACTGTCAGATGTATTTATACCACCAGCTGGTGTTTTAAAATCTTACATTGCGTGCATAACCTCTGATTGCAGCATTATTCTGTAATACCACACAGTGGAACAAAAAGCAATGTCATGATATGGCTGCACAGTCTGCACCGCCACCGAGATTCTACTTACTTTAACATATCACAGGAAAAGTCCTGTACAAGAAAGAATGAGTTTTATGATGTCGAGTCAACTGCAAAATGCTTGATTTAAGATCAGCTTAAAGAGCAGGTGAGTCCTGATGTTTGTTATGGCTGTAAGCCAAGGCAAGATTTTTTGTATAGCACATTTCATGTAAAAGACAAAAAAAGTGCTTTAAAGAAATAGCTGGACTTCACAAAGCTGCATCAAGACATCTTCTGTTTTAATGAATTGACTCAGTGTTACAACAGGTCTAAGAGCGCCCTCTGCTGGAACAGAGGGAGACTAATATGTCTAATAGATGCATTACAGAGCGCTTTTACCTGTTATGAACGAGCTCAGCCATGAGTTTAAGGACAGGTGTAGTGCAGGCCGGGTCGTGGTACCAAAGCTCGATGGCTCGCTGCAGGATGGGCATGTATGCTGGATATCTACAGAGCAGGTTAAGGACACTTCTTAATATTTAATATCACAAATAAAAAACTTATTTTAGATTCAGTTTTGATGACAGATCAGAGGTAAGGAGCCTCTGCTGAGGATACATCCAGTCGAACAGCATCATGAAGCTCGTCTTGGCGTTAAAGGCGAATGCGATTCCTCGCAGGTCTCGGACCAAACCCACCAAAGTCCTCTGTTGGAGGAGGAGAAAATGATTTAACTCAATAATGTGAGTGCACACAGTGTGTGTCAGTTTGTGTAAATGTGTGTGTCTCACCTTTGCTTCCTGCTCGTTGAAGGTGTTTGTACTCAGCATCTGAGCCACAGCTTCAAACGCAGCCGTCAGAGGCAACATGAACTGTTCAAACTGGTCCTCATCCTCACCTAAACACACACACATAGGTGTTTTTGTTGTAAAAAGTTATTCCATCATGCTCTTTTCAATCAGAGTGCTCACAGTAAACGCTCCAGCAAAACCTAGTAAAGTCAAAGTGAATTTGTTTGGATGCTCCATGTGTTAAATATTGATTAAACATGTTCAGAGACTGAGAACTATGTTGTATTAACATGTGGAAAAGTTTGCTGTTTACAAACTTAAAGTACTGGGGCCAGGGTGAATCAGTGGTGCTCTCGTTTTCTGCCTCCTCCTCATTAGTTGGCCACTATATTCTCAGCCTGATGCTTCACCAGGAATAGATGCAGCTTTTTCATTTTTATAGAGACAAGTTTCCCGCAGTAATCACAGGAGCCTGCATGTGCAGCAAAACTACCCACAGAGCCAGAGTAACAGGAGCAGCTATGCTCTGGATACTTGTTGCAGACGGTTTGTGCACAGCAATGGTAATGAAATTAATAAAAGTTGCAGACCACCTACATCTGCTTCCTCTTTAATGACCACTCTCCCCAGACACAGCTGGGATCAACTGCTGCAACTTCACCCTCTCGTGCATCCAGTGTGATCTGCTGCTACATCCTCTGGTTTAGTTAAAAAGAGTTCCTTCTGCTGATCAGAGATCTGTTAGCATCCTCAGTGTCTGAGAGCAGAAAGCACTTCTCTTTTACTTATGAGCTTCATTCTGGTTAGAAATCAACTTCTATGTTTACCTAAATCGACCATCAGCAGGCGTCCCAGTGCTGTGTAGAAGGTGGTCCGACACCTCATGTCGCTGAGGTTGGACTGGTTGTTTACTCCCAGGAAGGAGAAGTGTTCACTCTGCCACAGAAACACAACAAAACACACATCTTACTCAGACTGGCTTTATTATAAACAGGACAAATTTGAATTATAATGAACTGTGTGACTGGAGTAATTTTGTGAAGATTTAAGAGTTACAAAAATAATCTGGATTAAATTAAACTGAACTCCGGTGTGCTGTTTAAACATTAGAAAACACTGTAAATACTCACTGTGTGGTTGTTCAGCATGAACTGCACAGCACTGAGCTTCACGAGCTTCCTCACACTGCTGTATGTGCACAGACATGAAGTCAAGGAGACAACACACACCCCCAGGAGCAACAAAGTCAGAGCCAGGTGGTTTATTTTACTTCCTTTTTAGTCTTTTGTCACTGAGTGTGAAGTTAAATTTATGCTTCTACATCATTTATGCAACCCAACAAACAACACCTAAAGCCAGGAATATGCCTGTTATTATTTTTCCAGGACATCCCCAGTTATCAGATTATGAGGGTAAAATGATGTAAAATGAATGGATGAATAGATAAAGCTGCATAAAGGCCGACCAGAAGAAGAAAGCAGAATTTATTACTAACAGAATGTTGTAGAAATAACACACAGATCAACACTGACCAAGCTTTTTCTCATCTGCACATCATTCTCTCAAGTCTTGGCTTTCAGGAGAAAAAAATATTGGCATTGAAACATAAACAGAAACTATTTACATATTTACACTTTTTCCTCATTTCCAGTTTCGTCTTCTACTATTTACCTGCTATCCTCACCACACTAACTCCCACTCAGCTGCATTTTGCCACCATGCATCAAAAATGTCTTTTTGCTTTATGCCAGCTATAGAGGAGCATTACTTTGTTCTTTTCAGACACACATGGACTTTCTGCTCACTTGTTGATGGTTAGCTGCTCCTGATTGGCCATTACCATCAATTTAAACTATCTAATTGGTCAAAAGTCTGACAGGAAGTGGCTTCATCATTATGTCCAGGTCTAAATAAAGGTCTCTTATCAACACAGAAGTCACAGTGATCTTTTTGTTATAATGAAAGAGGGATAATGTCATTATCATGGATCACTCGATTTACCATATAGTCTTTTTTTTAAACGTTTTATATCTATTAATTTTACTTTTTATTATTAACATTAAGGCAGTATATATAAATATATATAAAGGCACCATAGACTCTTGGATTGTAAACGTCCTGGACGGGATATAAATGCCTGGAGAACTTCCGTAGATCATTAAAAGGGTAGATGCATCACAATTTACCCCCCAGAGTTCCACACCACTGTTCATGCAAATATTGACAGTATAAGCAATGCACAGGGTTGCTGGTGATGTAGCGAAGTTTTAAGGGTTAAACCGCAGATGTTGTTCCTGAGAAAAACACTACAGGAACAACACGAGGACACACAGACGATAAAGATCTATACTTTGAAACTCTAGAAGATTCTTTACTATTTTCATACTTCCAACATACAACTGATCAATAACTGTGTTTTTCCACCCAGATGGGAAGAGAAAAACAAACATGAAGTCCCCACGTACGCACACACACACACCCAGAGTAAGGATATCCTAGAGACAGGTCATTCAGCAGCTGGAGTGTCTTGGAGGTGATTGGTTCACACTGGCCCCAGTACTTCAAGTTTGTAATGCTGAAACGTAGAAAAAGACTCGTCAGTGATCTGAATGTGCTCGTCTGAGGCTTAGAAGATTTATTAAAACATATTTTTAGTCAAATTAACCTTAAATGTTGAGAAACTAACTTCCTTCCTTTCAAGAAAACAACCCCTCAATTCAGGTTTCTCTTACAGTTCAGGAGCTTCCAGCAGCATCTTACTGGCTTCATCAGCAGGTGGAGTTTGATCAGTTACCATGGAGACGGGTAGCTTCTTATGCACCCATTTTTTCCAGATATGGGCCCATGTTACCACTTTAACCAAATTTTAGTCATGTGACTTGGCTAGTGCCATGACAACAACAGACTATCAATGAAGACAAGTCGTCCATTTCAATGCCATGAAAAGTTTTTGTCACTTAAATAAAAAGAAGTTTAAGCTTCTTTTTCTGTTTTATTATTCTAATAAATACATGTTTTGATTTATTTTCTTGTATTTTTTTTTTCCTGTTTTCCTTCATTTTGTCAAATTACAGATCACGACTGCAAGTTTTAGAGAGTCGATATTTAGGCTTCTCCCTTTTCCAGTTTAAGTTTTATAAATAAATCTTATTAAACAACATCAATATGGTCATGGATTAGCCAGTGATCATTACACAACAAATACTTTCCAATAAACGAGTTACCTGACCTATTTGTAATAAAAGATTAACGTCATGTTTAAAATCTTACCTGAAATGAAGACAAAAATACTCTGATTACTCACATTTTCCCTATAAAGACACTGAGTACCATCGTCTCATCGTTTAAACCCAGCACTTCTGATAATCGTCGATAAAGCTAAAAACAAACACATAAACAAATAAAACACAATTTACAAAATAATCACCATGAAATGTTTCTGCAGAAATGTAATAATTCAAATCAACGAGGATCTCCAGAGAATAAAGGATTTGACACCACACACGGGGTGGACCCTGTTTAACTACGGGGGACATCCTGTCCAGTTCCATCCTAAAAAAAATGAATTAAATTACAGTGTTCAGCGCTGTTTCTGAAGAACTGATGGTTAGGATTCAGAGGAGGATGCACAACTTCCGGAGTTATATTCAGTGAGAGGATCAGCAGGACAACAAAGGGATAAGTTAACAGGAAGCAGGAACCACCCAGCCTGAACGCGTCCAGCAGCTCTGCTGATGCTGCTTTTTCTTCTATTAACGTTTCTCTGAAACTAGGGCTGGGCAATAAAACGATAACGATATGTATTGCGAAATAACTTTTTCTCAATAGTAATATGAGACTATCGCGATAGAGCTGAATCTGAATTAAGCACCATGTGGAACCAATCACTCCGGGAACATAGTCGGTCAGGTTAGGTTGACGTACAGCACAGGCGAAGCTAATGAGCAGCACGTGTGTAGTTTGAGCTGCAGTAGCCGACTAGCCGACGCGGCAGCCGAAAAAAATGAGTGGTTCGTCTGGAGAACCGTCAACCATGGATGACGAGGTCACTGAAAAGGACACGGATCAACGTTCAAATGCCGAAGAAATTGTTGAAAGGAAGGGCCCAAAAAGTTCGGTAGTGTGGAGGTATTTCGGTTATTTAAAGTCTGACAAAAACAGAGTAGCGTGCACTGTAAACTGTGCAGAAAGCATGTTCCCACAAAGTCTAGATTTTTATTTTCTCTAATTTATTGCCTTAGAGCATCAGATTGTTGCATTTTATTTAATTGTCTTTGGAGGCTGCTTTAATTTGCACTAAGGGTTTCAACAAATCTTTATTTTATTTTCTTTTATTTTGTATTTAAAAAAAACAACCCAACAGACTTCTGTATATAAGGACAAGGAAAGATTCTGAGAATTTAATTTTAATTTCTATCTTATTCATTTGATATTGACAAATGCTTGTCCATTTTATGTCTGTTCTCCTTTCGAACTTGAAAACGTTAATCTATTTTTTAGAATTAATATTTGTTTTTAAATGGAGTAGACCAAACACTTTAGTGGTCTGTTTTGTTATTGTTCTCTTTTGAAGCTTGAAAGCTTCTGCCTTGACTTTTAGTTTGTAATATGTACCTTTTTTTTAAGTTATTTTAAACAGTTGCATTAGGTTCCTTCAGTACATCTGTCATGCTGTACCTATTGTAGGAAATAAATATTTAAATCAAAACAATCCTCTCACTTTTGATGATTTCACATCTCAGTTATGAGCAACAGATTATTTAAATTTGACAAATAGTGATTTGAGTTTTATATCGTGATATATATCGATATCGCCTAAAATGAAAATAAATATCGTGATATGAAAAAATCGTATATCGCCCAGCCCTATCTGAAACCATTTGAAACAGCCACTTAGTCATAGAGGAAAAACAAAAAGCCTATCCTCTTCTAGTTCCAAGGTGATGAGCAATATGAGATTATTAACTTGAAGTAATGTTTTCTGCACAATGTTTCAGATCAGATTCATTGTGGATGAATTTAATCCCAATTTTAACCACAAGGCTGCTTCAGTTCAATGCGATCTCTGGTCAGCCCTTCCAAACAAGCCACACTGGTTCAGTCTTTTTCTAATTGTACGGTTATGAACCCTAACATGGAACATGCGAACTGAGGCCTGAAGTGTAGCGCTTGGGTATTTGTTAGATTTCAGATTTCAAGCATAGGTACAATGAAATTTTGTTGGAGTATCAACTAAGCAAAACAAAACAATATACTTTTGCAGTTTCTCTGAACATTACAGACTGATCTTGGACTGAACCTGCAGGGATGTCAACGCCTGGGAAGACTGGTTTATAGAGGTGTTCGCGCTAGCTTCCTGTACTATCATGTCATCTTTCCGATTGAAATCAATCTGATCAAAGATTCTAGTTCACATGTTTACATGGACACTTGATGAGGTGACCTGACCAGTTTTGTGTTAACATGATGGAACGATTTATTATGATCGTAACACTTTTGACATTTGATGTGCTTACAAATTTAGAATAAGATGACTTTTAATTTTAAACCTTTTGACTATGGGGATGCTCAGTGGTCTTTAACTCTTTCAGTTTCTAAAACATTGCATCCGCCACAGTCCAGTTCCGTTTGCTGCTGTCATTTTTTGTCTGTCAATCGGATCAGCTGAGGGGTTCACATGATGCATTTTTATTCTAACTGGACGTTTGATTGGATCAAAAGTGCTCCATGTAAACGCAGCTACTGATAATGATGAATTAATTGAGTGAATCTGATCAGCAGCACATGGCTGCTATTTCACCTTTGAATTGTTATGGAAGCAACAAGGATGGACCTAAGTTTTACAGTTTGTGCAATTCAGCTTACTTTTGTTCAGCAAGTAATGACATGGGATGATATGTGATGGTCAGAGGATGTACTTAACTCATTCTAAGATCTGATAAAAATCTAATTATTTTTTTCTTACTATACTCTGATATGTAAAACCTACAAAGTGAAAGAGAGGGGACTTTTCTTTCCCACATGCACATTTATTTAGGCTTCAACTCATGAATTCAAATAAATTTCTGTTTATTTTCACTGCTGTAACATCTTTTAAACAGCTGTATTCGTGCTGTTGGACTGGTGTTGACCCTGGTGGCTAATTTGTACTGACTGACAGGTTATTGGGTTTTTCTCTGTACTGACAAGCTACAAAACAACAACACAGCTTCTACTTCACTCCACTTATCTGAGATGATCACATTTTGCAGCTTCAGCCCCAAAGAAAGAAAGACACAAGTCAGTCAGCATGAACCACATGAAAACACCAACGATGTGGCTTGGTAAAAACTGCAGCAACAGCAGAAACTGAAGACAAAAGACTTGCTCGGTCCCATCAACTGGCCCCCTGTTAACAGCAGACTGTGCAGGGTTACTGAGGGAGGGTGGAGCCAGGTGGAGCTTAACCTCACCGCAGAGCTTACCTTTGATGATTTCTGCACCTGGTCACCAATGTAGATCTTTCTAAACTGTTCGAAGAAGCTGAGCATGGCCAGCTCCAGCCTCTCGTTGCCGGCCTGAGCGAGCCGAGAGTCTGTCAGGTTCATCAGCTGGAGAACCCTGATGTAAACAAACAAACGTTTGAAAACAAATTTGAGATACAGCATCACCATTTTTATGATTTTCAGGAAGGACAGATTCTTACCGACAGACTAATTCTCCGTCCATGGCGTCCTGCTCGTCTGTACTTGCAAACGACACCCGTCCACCGATTACTGCACCGATTATGTAAACCAGCCATGTTAACCGACCTGCACACAAAGCAGAGAAAAACTGAGTTCTGCCACAAGTCCGTCTTTCCTAAAACAAGAAGAGCACATGAGCGATAATAAATGTGACTTTACTCCAAGCGCACCTTCCTGCACAGTGATGTCAGCAGCGCTCGAGTTGGTGGACTGTAGCAGCTCCTGGTAGGTCTGCGCTGCCTGATCGAACAGCTGGACGAGCAGAGCGCACGTCTTCTCGTACTCACACCTGCCGATGGTGGATAGCTGGTCTAACTGCTGCTGGACGAGGCCGGCGTCGTCCAGGGGGTCTTCTAACCCGTCTCTGTGGAGAGAATACGGCCATTTCCTCCTATCAAATTCTTTATTTTCAGACTCAAACAAACATTGAACTGCACTTTTTAATCAAGAACTACACATTTACAGGTTTTCTTCATGTCAATCTGTTTGACACATCAATCCCTTACTGAGGTACTCAAGCCAATCTAACAATTAAATACTCAAAGAGCTCAACCCCTTTCATGTTCACACAGATGCAGTTAGCATGCTAACTCTTGAGGCTCATTGATGCTCTTTGCAAAAGACAGATACGAGGCCTTTCATCCATGTTTTCATGCACAGATCATATGAGCAGCAGGTACAGCTCAACCAGGTCACCGAAACAGACTACACTCCTTGTTCCAGTATACCTCCACAGGAGAGGAATCTACTTTCTGGTCAATGTTAGTTTGATTTTGCTGTAAAAGGTGGTGATCCCCGTTGTAGCTTGTTAGTATTGAGTTCCTTCCAGCAGGCAGATTACATCACAAGCAAGAACAACAATGAAGCTAGCAGCACTTTATTCTAATGAGAAACTTGGTAACAGAGGTTGAGGTGGGTGTCTGGTTGGAATAAAGGTCAAGCGGGTCTTACCTGAGGATAACATGGACCGACTCGAGCCGCGACGTGATGTAGGCCTTGGTTACTTCTGGCGTGTAGGTTTCTAGCAGGTGAGGCTCTGTGGCTTTTACGTAAGGGACCGATGCTGCGAGACGCTGCCACAGACTCAGCAGGTAATGGACGCTATTGGGGGCAAACTCCCAGTGCTGGAACACATAAGGATGACAGTTACACACTCATACGTGACATTGAGATAAGTTGATTTAAAGGGCACACACCCACCTGCAGACTGGTGACGGTGAAGTTGGCTATGAGCCGAATCACCTCTGGGTAGTTCTCCACCTTGACCAGCTCCCCCAGCTGGTAGTTGCTCTTCAGTCTCGCCAGCAGACGGCAGAACTCGTGGTAGTTGTTGGGATCTGGCAAACACTGCGGCACAAACACACATTTCACAAAACACACACACAGAGCAGCAGGAAGGCAGGTGCTGTGTGCAGCAGATGTGAAGGTTACCTGTGGGTTTGCTAATATCCTCTTAACTCCGTCCACCAGATGTGAGAGAAACTTTGCTCGCTCTGCGTTGTTAAAGAGAGACCTCCTTACAGAGGCGATCTGAACTAGACATGACAACACCTACACAGGTAGACACACACATTAGACTCAAACAGGATGCTTCACAGGTTATTCTGAAGGCTGCATAACACGAAAAGTCTCACTTACCAATGGAGAAAGGGATGGAGGGATGGAATGATATAAATTGAAAAACAGCTGCAGGGTGGAGGAATCAAGAAATGCTGCAGGAGAGAAATAAAATCAGATTTTACATTAACGACAGTTACAGTGAATCTGGGATCAGACCGAGTAATACTGTAGTTTTATACAGATTCTATATGATCCACACCAAAGCCAAAGCCTGCAAACACGAACAAGCGTTTTTAAATTATGAGGTTCCAGTTCTTTGCTTTAAAAAGTTTTTTTTTCTTCCCTCACCTCTGCAGAACAGCTGCAGTCAGACTGGCTGCTTTCACGCAGTCAGATGTAAACTATGTTCCTCAGAGTCACTTTACATGAAAACAGAGTCAATTTATAAAGAGAAAAAGTTTAACTCAAGTGACAAAAACTTCTAAAAACTAACTAAAAGAAAAGGACTTCACGGTGTGTTTACATTCTGAAAACAATATCCTGGAAATTTAAACATCGTGGAAATCAATGTTTAAATGTCTGTGAACGTTGTTTGAAATGGCAAAATGTCTTCTATTGTTAAATTTATTTTTTTAATGAACACGTCTGTCAGTTCTTTTTTTCCCTCTCTTACATTCTGTATCTCTTTCTGGATTTTTGCTTTAATATAGAGGTCAACCAATTAATTTGTGCTATTTTAACATTTTGTTTTTCAAAAAAAAAAAAAAGGAAAGAAAGAAAGAAAAGAAAAACTGCATAGCTCTATTAAGTTTGCTGCTTCGTTTTACAGGTGCTCTGGGCAGACCGAACTGGACTTTTCATCCTAAAAGAAAGGGCTGTCAGCAGTAAATTCACAAAGAGAACTACAGGCAGGCATATGCGTGGCAGCACAGTGCTGTTGCTTTGGAAACTGACTTGTATGTCAATCAAATGAACATCTTTCAGTTGGCACCCAGGGTAGCAGCTGATATCGAATGGCTAACTTAATAATGTTTGGTACATATCTTCTGTACCGAGGATTCATTCTGTAACTAGAAATAAAACGCTTCCTCCCAGAGTTCTCATGAAAGAGTTCGATGCTCGATCTTCACCTGATCTCCATGACGTGGGGATCTGTACAGTGCAGAGGTCGTCTGACGACTCGTCTGTGGAAGTTCCTATAAAGTCAAAGTTGAGGCAATTGTAGCTGAGTTTGAGGAGCTGCATTAGCAGGCCATGCTGGGACTCGTCATTCAGATTCAGGTTCTTCCCTGAAGCCTGAAAACAAGAACACACACACATGAACCTCAGTGCTGCCCTCTGCTGTCTGTCGGCTTGCTGATGAATGAACACTTTGTTCATGTTGCTCCATCTGTAGCAGCATAACACGCTGAGCGAGTCCCCGTTTTCCCACTGGGCCCCTGCCCTCTGTTTTGGGTGTACGGTGCCCTTTTTCTGCAGGGGGATGAAGATTGTAGACTGATCCAACATTTGAATATAACTTTATACAATAACACAAAAATTAGATAGTAGTTCCACAAATATATGATTTTATTCATTGAATGAGAAGTTATTTAGCTCAGGGAATTTTAACTTTCTACATGTTATATTTCTACCTCGTACTTTCTCATTTAAGGGTGTGGTTATCTGTAACTGTATGCAAATCAACTTGTGGCCTTCATCACGCAGTCAGCTGATCAACAAACTCGACATCAGCTCCTGTAAAATCCCGAGCATCATTACAGAAGCGGACACGAACACGTTGAACCAGAAGTGATTGATTAGGGATGCTGCAGAGCTCAGTGTCAGTACACCGCTACAGGGAAGCTTTTATACTCTGGTGTTTATTCTGATCCCACCTCTGATGGCTTAAATATACAAAACATTCAATCTGCTCACAAACAAACATCAGCTCCACTGCCTTTGACACATCTCTGGGTTTTAATACAGAACACATTCGCCTTAGTTCTGTTGCTCTGGGTTGAGTTAAACATCCGATTCAATTAAAACAATTATGTTCTGGTCAGCTCAGTAATAAAAGACCAGAACCAACAGGACAGACAAATGCTTTGCACGCTGTCTGAGTTTGGACTCTGCTATCACAGAGTCTATTTTTCCCAGTAAACAGGCTGGTGGGAACTACAGAAGCTTGTGGAGGCTCATCAGGTCAGTAGATAATCTTTCAAAGTTGCCCAGGCCTGATTTGTTCTAAAAAAGTGACAAAAATGTCCCAACCACCTCTGAATGTGTCCTCAATCTGTCCTGAGTGCATTCAGGCGTATTTAGCTTTGTTTATTTATGACTGTACCAGGATGTCTGTTAGCACCAGCCCCTCAGTCTGATAACTATGGTCCTTCTGTAAGTAACACCCCACAGAGAAAAAAAGATTTTCTCAACAGATTTGAGTCTCTTGTCAACACTAAATTAGACCCAGAGAGGTTTGCTTACCAAGCTGGGAGGAGTGCGGAGGATGTAATGTTGTGACGATGACTTCTGAGGTCTAAACATATCAAGGACTAAAAAACTTCTCACTGATTTTAGGCAGAAAAAGTAACTGGCAAAATCAAAATATGTAGTTTATTGTGATGCCAGGACAACGGTCAACTCATTTTGAGTCAATTTCTTCATTTCTGTCCAACTTGTTTAGAAATATTCTTTTTTTGATTTGGTTGGTTTCACTTTCTGTAAAGTTTGTGTCAGCTCATTATTTAGTTGTCATGTGTCGTGATAGGTCATGTACAGCTGTAATGCTGGGATGTCAAACTCCGGTCCTCGAGAGCCGCTATCCTGCAGGTTTTAGTTGTTTCACTGCTCCGCACCGGATTCAAATCAAATGAATCCAACAGCTTCTAGTCAACTTCTGCACAATGATCCATTCATTTCAGTCAGGTGTGATGGAGCAGGGAAAGATTTAACTCGAGGACCTGAGTTTGAAACCCCTGCTCTAATGGGTAAGTTACATGCTACAGTTCCACAATACATGATTCATCAGAGCTGATTTTAAGGTTGCATTTATTTATATCTAGTTTATTAACCCAGTGTATAAGTTACATGCATCAAACTAATGCTGAAGAGTCCAAACAGAGTAATTATTATATAGGATACCTTCTGGAACAAACCTGTTTGAGGAGGTTGCAGGACAGAGTGAAGATGTCGAAGAGGGAGGAATCTCTGAATGATGAAGCTATCTTCCTATGTTTGGTCAGCGGATGCGTCGTATCGGCCTGAGGAGGAGAATCAGTAGGTTAAACATGGTCAGTACGCAGAGAGGATGGGACCTGCTCTGTTTGTGCTGTTTTGGCTCATATCTGGAAGTTTCATGCAGATACAGCAATGCAGAAAAATCTGATTTTGTTTGACGCCTTTTCTTTTTTCTTTAAAACATCATATTACTGAAAAATACTTTGAATATCTATATTTGAATGAATATGTAATCTATCCCAGAAGGTTAGTTAACTCATAAAAATTATCAATACTTATTGTGATCTGCAAATCAGTGCGATCCACTGCTGATTACACTGGACGAACTGCTTTGTGTCAGCTTCATTAAATCCCTGCAGCACCAGACACTGCTGAAAAATCTGCAGCCTCTAATCTGACAAGTTTGTGTTTACTGCCATTAAAATCAATGTAAACAGAAGCAGGTTGTCATGAAATGACACCTAACACATTCACACACAATCAGCAACAGCTAGCTTTGCGTCAGCCTCTTGACCACTTTCTTTGAAGCAGTTTGTGTTTAATTTCAAAATTATGGTGAAAATGCTCCCGTATCATATATTCTTTGATGTGGCCTTCTTTATGTAGTTGCATGATTACTATTTTACATTTTCTTAATACTTATATCGATAATCATAGCAAAACATCGCTGAAACCTGCCTGTCTGCAGATTTCTGCTGTTAATAAGTTTTCAGAAGAACCCAGAGTTGCAGAAGCTTTTCAAATGTGTGTTTAAGTCATTTAAAGAAATCAGAAACATGATATATCCTCAAACGCATCACTTGTTTACAGTAATGATACAGTAACTACTTAAACGAAAGGCCACATTTAAAAACTGAGCTGCCAGACAGAGAAAACAGACAGAAAACTCTATGGAAGAAAACCACAGAAGTTAAATGATCTGATCCTCTGAGAATAAAAAGGTGGTTTACATCACAGGTGGAGGAGAGCAGCTGCAGCACCTTGCATGCTCCGACTGCAGCTGTCTCTTTTTAAAGGTGTTCTAATGTTGTGTGACGTGGTGACATTTTCCAGTGGTGAAGATGATTTCTAACCAGAAAAAAGCCATTTCAACAACAATGTGTATCATGTCAAGCCCAACACAGATGTCCTCCAGTAATGTTTTCATGGGAAATGTAAGCAAACTGCACCTTAATATTTAAAAAAGATAACAGTAAGAAAGACTGAAAGGCTTGAGCAACGGCAAAGCCGAACGTGGTGTTACATGTCCATCTTTCCAGCTGCTAGACAGCGTGATGGGTCATCAATCATCAAAACAGCTTACAGGGATGCAGAATTCAGCAAAAGAAGAAACCAACCAAGTATCACCCCCCCATCCCCAAGTCTTCCACAAAGGAAGACAGTAGTTTTACTACAGACCACCAGTTGAAAACACAGTACAAATAGGATAACTTAAGTAGCTCAAACACTGGAGTAACCCCTCACTTTCACTGCGTTGCTATGTTGCCTGGCAACCAATTTCAACTTTAGTAGGCTAGAATAATGTAAACTCATGTTGACAACAACTTACCCAGTGTGCTCAGACCTCTGCATATGTTGTCTATTTTGGGTAACCATAGGTTATAATGGAACCTGATGACTTAACCATTAACTTCTCTGACCAAATTTCCAAACTGTTTACGTTTACTCCCGAGTAAAGTCCGCTCACTTTGGTTCTGGTCAAACGAGCGCAAAACCAGGCTGGTTAACCCGAAAAGCGGGGCCGGGGCCGGGGCCGGGGCCAGGGCCAGGGCCAGGGCCAGAACAGTGTTAATAGAGGAAACTCATCAAGAAAGCTTCTTTGTAATCTACCAGCAAAATTCCCTTATTTTAAACCTTTAGTTTTTTTTTTTTCTTTTCTTATGAAAAACATTCCTGACAACGTAGTTCAGTAAAATCTTTCAAAATATTTCTTCAGTATTTTTCCATGAATTGCTCTTTATTTTATTTTCATTGTGTAAATGTGTCTGGTGTGGGGAACAAGGTTAAATTGTGCTTTTATTGTGAAAATAAATTAAAAACACTCATCTCCACTGTATTTAACAACATATCAGAGCCTGAAATGTTTCTGTGCTCCATTAGTGACTCAACCAGAGGACAGATAGACAAACTTGTCTGTTTATCTTATCTAATCTTTGGAGGCTTCCCTGTGCCTCTGATCAATAACTACCCCTCCTCTGACTGCAGGCTCTTTAAACATTAACATATTCGCTAAACAGCTCGGGAAAATCCACCAAGTTTCTTCCACTTTTCTTATTTTACAAAAAAGACAACATTTGTTAAATGATTAAACTGCCCATTGTTGACAAAAAAAAAAAAAACACACAAAAAAAACTACAAGTCAACAATAATGTGCTCATGCACACAAACAGAAGGCGTCACACAGACAGAAGCTCCGCCCACCTGCTCGACCGACGCACCAAAACGTCCTGGAGAAGCTTCTGTTGTTTGCTTAGCTGGTCGCTAGCAGCTGGTCAGGGGCTAAAATTATCCGTTTGATCAGCTGTTTCATTGAGCTTTTGTATTGACAGCTGAGTCTTAATAGATAATTTCATTATGATGTGTTTATATTTTGCACTACTGCACACGATCCATGAGATGACAGAGAGGGAGAGGATGAGAGCTGAGGCCAACTTACCTGATTGATCTCATTGGTCAGCTGGGACAGGATGGTGACGCCTATGATGCAGTGCTCCACGCTGTCCTGTAAACACACCGGTTACCCATCAGCAAAACACATGTACACGTAATTTTATCTAAATGATCCTGTTATCTCTCGACCAGATCAGCTGCTTCTCCAGACAGCAGATTGATGGTGGCTCTTGGAGCAGGAGAGTTCTCAGAGTTAGGAACCACAATTTCTTCTGTTCCGAAGATTTAAATAATCCATTGTCATGGACTCAACAACAAAGCCGGATCAGAGTGTTTTCTGGATGTTTGGTGTGAAATCATCATCTCACCTGTAGGAAGCGCGTCACATCAGCGATGACGTTTCTGAAGACGTAGTCATCTTTCTGACAGTCGAACCAGCCCAGTTTGGTAATCCTGGCGTACAACTGGATCAACGCCTGGGTCACAAACGCCGCCAACTTTGGCCGCGTTGCCAGATAATTCAGTACATAATTTCCTGTTCATGAGACACAAACATCATGTTTGAGCTTCAGCATCACATGATTAAACTGAAATTAGAAGCAGACACGTCTCCATTATAGAACAGATGTGTAGATTTAATTGAAGCCACCTCCTAGTTTAAATAACTTTTGAAGTAAAACTTTTAAAAAGTTGTATATGTTTTTTAAGAAATAAAGATTTATTTTGAAAAAGAAAAATCAGAGCTTTTATTTTTAGGCCATATTTTTAGCCCTAGCTACTTTTAAAACTCTTTAGCTCCTAGTTCTTCCATGAATTTACAAACCTTAACCTGAAAGACAAAGATACTCACGGATGTCAATCCGTTGTTCAAGAGGAAGGGGGTTGCTGGTCCGAGACACCAGTTTAGATAAACAGGTTGCAGCAAGCAGCTGAGAATATGAAGACTGCAATGACAAAAACAACATTATTTCAGTGCAAATTTAATTTATTTCAGCAGCGTTTAAAAAGTGGAAAAATAAACTGAGTGCCAATAACACTCAGTATTTGTTAGTGAAAGACATAAAACCAGGGGACACTGACACTCATGAGTCTTCACACACAGAAATAAAGACCTATTGACCTAAATTCAACTTATTTCCAGCCAATTCCTGCAAAATATCGAAGGCCCCTCACAACTAAATGTTAACAGAAGTCCGTTCACTGACATTTTAACTGGAATCTGACTTATAAAATAAATGTAACACATCAGATTGTTCTGAGGTGAGGGGGAGTGTGTGTCCAAGTATCTGACATGCTTATTCTGCAGAAGTAGAAACAGCTGATCGGTCATGCAAGTCATATAATTGGAGTCAGTTCACATAAGCCGTTTGGTCTTTCTTGATCCTCATTAGCTTTTTTTAAGAGGAAAAAAATAATTTTGACAATTCAGTCAAGCTTTGTAAAATGAAAAACTACAAAAACTGCTGAATGGAAATGAACTGGTGATCGAACAGCTTTTCGTCCCACTGATCAAAGCCTGATGTACTGTGTTAAAAAATCTCAAATCCGGTTGTGAATAGAGCCCGTGCTAGGGCTTTATAGGTCTTTCGACTTATCCATAGTTCTAAAAGAGGCTACAAGGATCAGCACTAACAGAAAATATACAACTTTTCATTTGTTTAGTTTTGAGGGTTAGATGACCGCTGGTCTCTAGGCTTTAATTTAGTTCAGTTAAACTTGATTTGTATGCCAATTCACAACAAAGTCATCAAGGCATTTTACAGACAATCAACTCAAGCTGGTTCATTGTAATCCAATTAAGACAAATACACATTAATCCAATTTATCATCAGTGTTCATAGAAGCCACTTCAGAAAAAACTGCCTAGCAAAGGAAATATTGCTTTCGTAAGCAATATTCAACTAATGACAGATGAGTTGATCAAATCAACCCAGGTGGATCAGAGCTACTTGATTTTAAACATCTGGACTCAACTCAAGGAATGTTGATGGTGGTGTTATTATTGTCCCTCCTTCCTGAGCAAGCAGAGGTTCATTCTGAGCACAGAGAAATTACTTTTGCATCCATGTGACTTACATTTTGAACAGAAAATATTTTTGCAGAATAATTTAATTTAAAGTCGTCTTCTACCTGGAAGGTTGGTGGATCGATTCCAGGCTTTCCCTGACTACATGTTGAAGTGTCTTTAGGCAAGACACTTAACCCCATGTTGCCTCCTGATGTGTCTATCGGGGTATGAGTGTGTGTGTGACAGCTAGTGTAAAACGCTTTGAGTGGTCAAGCTGACTGGAAAAGCACAATATAAGTACAAGTCCATTTACCATCTGAGCAAACAAAGATTAATTCTTATTCATCTTCTTCCTCATTGTTTTCTCCTCTGCATGTTGCACACACCTGCACACAAGCTCTCAGTGCACCGTCTGGTCATTTCTGTCAATGCGCTCGCTCAGCTGATAGCAGATGTGCCACAATTCCAACCAATCACAGGCTTGTACAAAGCCATCCTGATTGGCTGCTTCGCTGCATTAAAATAATGCCGGAAAAGATAGTTTCTAAGTAACAAAGGGTTGTTCGTTTTAAAAATTAATTACATTACATTTAGGCTAGAATTACATCTCATTTCCATATTATTACATAAATCATAAATTTATTTATTGAATTGTCACATTATTTACACCATGTTGACTGACTTAAAGAAAACTGGTTATCTTTGTTTAATTTCACTTGTCTCGCTGGACTAGAAGTTGGGCATAACTCTCTTATTCCATGCATGTCCTACTGCTATTAGCCTAACCAGTCTAGCTAAATTAAACAAAGACATCAACATCAAGATGAACAATAACCTTATATTTCTGTTAACATGGTGAAAACAGTTTGATAGAGCTTCCTGCACAGATAATAAATTTACTTTAGACATATGGAAGTATAATTTTAACCAAAATGTTATATAAAGTTTGAAACAAATAACTCTTCTTCACTTTTCCAGCATTATTGTGATGCAGCAAAGCAACCAATCTGAATAACTTTGTCCAACCCTGTGATTGGTTGGAAGTGTGGCACATCTATAATGCACAGTTCTCACTGAGTGTGTGTGCACAGGTGTGCGGCAGCAAGCGGAGGAGAGAAACAATGAAGATGAAGAACAACAAAACTGATGTTATATCAGCGTTCACGCATATAGGTGTAAATGGGGAAAATCATTTTGTGGGCACAGAACAGATTTTTGTTTGCTCAGATTCTGTGTGCAATTTTCTTTTTTTTCCTGCTCAAAATGTAACTGATGTGCTTGCAAAAATCCTTTGTCTGCGCCCCAAATGAACCTCTGCTTGTTCAGGAATGAGACAATAACAACCCCACAGCAACCCAACCAGCTCAGGTGGAACAAGGTTCAGGAAAGGACTGAGCCGTATTTCTACATCATGATGTACTGCTGTAGACTGGCATGACTTTAACTCAACTAACGGATGCTCCAGGTGAGAGCAATACTCACGCTGCCTCTCTCCAGCAGCAGCTGACATTTGCTAAGACAGTCGGGACTGTTGGTGAACTCCACAAGAGCTTTCTCTGCCTGGTGTCGGACGGCGGTGTCGGTAGTCTCATACAGCTGCTTACACAGGATCTCCAGCTGGGCAAGGCCCTAGATAAACACAGAAAACATGGAAGACACAGGCTTATCAGCAGCCAGCAGGCACATCATGCACAGCATTTCAGGATTTTTAGTCATAAAACCTAAAGAAAAGACTCCAAAAACAATCGTGTCAAAGAACATGAATTAAAATATTCAATGTTTTTTTTTTTTTTTTTTTTTTTGGACCTTCTGTTTTCATTAAGAACACACCATTACTCTTCACACTTTTTGTTCTGGGTAAAGAACTGAAACACAGCGTGCTGTACATTAAGGATATCAAATTGCATTAATATGGCAGACAGGCAGGCAGAACGCTGAGTCATGCACAGTCGCAGCAAGATGCCGGTCACTGATAAATTCAAAATGGTGGTGTGGTCAGGTTAGAGAGCACCAGAGGAGGTGGAGGTCTGAGTGATGGTGCGTTCACTGCTCACACCTGAGAGCAAGGAGACTGTAGCGCATCATGTGTGGTCGCTCTGCAGGGCTCAGATAAGCCCTCAGCACCAAACCCGGCCTGCAAATGTGACATCTGGCGCACGAGATGAGCACAAACACGTTTAATTTACACAGATAAAGTTCCAAATTAAATCAATATCAAGGGAGGGACAGGGAGTGTTTTCATCCAGAGCTGATGGGACAAGATGTTCAGCTCACTTTGAGTCTTTCATGAACCAAAAACTTTGAATTTGGAGAAACTATGTTGTTGGATATGAAGCAATAACAAGGAAAGGAGCACCAAACCCAGCTAAGCTAAAATTATGTGTATGTGTGTATATATATATATATATATATATATATATATATATATATAAACAGGATAAATGGATAAAAACAAAACTACAGTACGCCCCACAAACATGTGGGTGTAATTGTGATTAGCACTTTCCTGCAGCACATTGGTTTAACTTATTGTTGGATTATTCTGTCATATCGTGTTATTAATGTACAAACAACCAACATGAAAAGATTCAGTCTGAAGCCAAATCACCCACAAAGTCCTGCTGTACAGGGACACCTGTTATGTTTTCTACAACAAGAAAGAAAATAACTACATCTCAGCATGGTGTACAGAAACAGTCCAGAGAAGACCTGACACAGGACCTGAGAGATGCACCTGCACCTTCAGTTGATCCATCTATCAATAACCAAAACCCGGTCAGAAATGGTCTCCATTGAAGGGTGGCCGTCAAGAGGCCATTTTTAAAGAAGGGAAATGGGGGGAAAAAAGGCTGAGGTATGCCAAATGACACAAGAAGTGGACTAAAAATCAATGGTAACAGGTGTGGTGGAGGGATAAATCCGTTCCAGATCCCAGACCTCAACATTATTGAAGCACAGTGGCATCATCTGGACAGTAAACCTTAACAAAAGGGAGAAAACATTCTAGGAAGAGTTTGGGAAAGTCCTTCAAGAAGTCTGGAGAACTATTTCTGAAAAATACTTATATAAATGACAGGAAAGCTTGTTTAAAAGGGATCAGAGAATCAAGCTGCTTCAAATCAGACCATGCATTCATGCTTGTTCAGAACTGTATAAACATGTTTTATACTGCATTTCATACATCCTTGTACCCATTTCTTGTTTTCCTGTAAATTTATAAAAGGAATGACAGTTGGCTCGAGACCGTTTCATTTACAAGTGCAAAAATACAAAAAAAAAATGCCCCAGTATTAATATGTGAAGGGGAGATCCATTCAAAAACACTTTGTATAAACTACATAAACTTGGAAGGTGCTCAACATATGAAAACCATGTCTTATTTTCAAAGCCTCAAATTCATCAATCAGCCACTGTAATGTGGGTCCTGTCGGAGCCAGAAGAGGTCACATTTAGACAAGAAGGTGGCATTAAAGGATGATGTTTGTGAGCTGGTTGGACAAAGGTGTGTTTTATTTATGGTTTAAAGCAGGGATCTCCAACTCTGGTCCTCGTGAGCTACTGTCCTGCAGGTTTTGGATTTTTCCCTGATGCGACACACCTGACTCAAATCACTGGGTCATTAACAGGCTTGTGCAGAGGTGTGTTGTAGTAGGAGACATCTAAAACCTGCAGGACAGTGGCTCACGAGGACCGGAGTTGGAGACCCCTGGTTTAAAGTATTTCCTGAAGAACCAACAGCACATTGTTAATAAGTAATGAAACTACTGAGGCCCATGACTTGTGTAAAACTGATTTGGTAACTCAATAGGAAAGTTAACTTTTTTTTTTTTTTATTTACACTCTTGGACCCAAACCAGCTGCTGCCAGTTAGTGTTATTGCACTTTAAGGCACTTCTACATTGGCTATAGGATCGATGGTGTAGAGGATGACTTCATCAATCATTCATACAGTCTGTGTGACACAAACAAAGCTTAAATAACAAGAACTACATCTGCTCATCCTGCTCTATCTCAAGACAAAACACTTTTCCACCATGAAAAATGGCAAGGTCACAGTTTCCATCTAATAATATATAAATTTTAATTCAGTGATTGCTGAAAGGAACAGGTGCTACTAATTCTTCAGCTGTAACACGAGACACCAGCAGACAAAAACAAGATAAAGAGCCTCCAGTTGAGGCTCAAAATCATCAAATATGAATAAAACCTGTAGAAAATGTGTAGTTTGTGCAACTTCATTAATTCAACACCTTTCTGTGCAATAAAATATAAGAAACTTTGCTAAGTTAATGAAACATCCTGATGCTCTGTGGCAGGTTTAAAAGGTACGAAGCAGGAGAACGTAGGTGGTCTGAGGTAAACAATAAGCTCATATCCAGCTCTTATTTGGACAATGTTTATATCCCGATGTCTGGCCCCCAATACAGGATGTACTAGCTGATTCTGGATTTCCATTTCTAAATCAAACCACTTCTGTTTCCATTAGTCATGTACGCTGTCTGACAGCAGGCAGATGTTTTCATTTGTGGGCTGTAAACACGTACTGGTTGGAGAAGGTTTTTTAGGGAAGGGTTTTACTGATTCTATGCGAGAAGACAAGATGTCTGTGTGTCTACTCTGTTGTTTCAGCTTAATGGTAATTAACCTGTCAGGTGTGAGGTGAATCAGTGATGCTCTGAATATTCACCTGTTTCTGAACATCTGTTCCAGCTGAAGAGCCGTTGTCAGCTGCTGGACTTATGTTAGCTACAGTTAATCTAATTTATTTCATCACTGTCAAAAGAAAGAGGTAGCCACTGGTCCACATATCGCTTAATAAAATCCATTATATTTTTCCACAAAGTCTCTTTGTTAAGTGATCTAAATGAGAAAGGCTCTTGGATGTAATAACTTTTATTCCTCCTTAACTTTATAACAAAACATGGCATTTGGTAATAGTTAGTGATAAACAGTCTGTGTAAAGCAACATGAGTGAAAGCAAGATTTAATGACAAAGAGAAAAAACAGAAGAGATTGAGAGTGAATTTATTCATCTAAGACAGCTGAGTTTCCAGCTTCAGCCGACTCAGTTCTGTCTGTGAGCCGTTTCACTCCAGCCCGTCCATTCAGGCTCTGGTAAAATGTTTGTGGTGCTCCCAAGATGCTAATTGTGTACATGTCAAAAGCTTCTGTGTGGAAAATACAACGAGGTTCAGGCCAAATTCTGCCAGGCGAAGCCTGAATAACACAAGTCCACCATGAATATGCACTATCACCTGAGAGTTGATCAGAGGTAATCTTAATTATGACACTGCATCACTAAAAAAAAAATTGAATAAGCAAATAAAAAAAGCCTGAGTGATCAACACTAATTTAGTTAAAATACTAAAGTTTTAAACTTGATACCAAGGAAAAAGACTAAATGTTCAAGACACTAGACACCATTTTCAAAACCAAAGAGGAGAGAAAAGTCACAATTTAAGAGGCATAAATGCTTTAAACAAACAGAACTCCAAACTACACTGAAGGAACATCACATCAGATCTTTAAAGACATAGCAAAACCTCATCTTGAAGGTAACTGTGAAGTTATCTTTCCCTTCACAATCATAACAGCATCAGTACTGACATTAAGATTAAATAAATCTTAATACATTTCTCACACCACTGACGTCTAAACTGCACTTACAAGAAGTAAATATCTGTGAATAGTCCTAAATGAAACCTGATTGTTGAGTCACGGGAGCTGGTTTTACTGCTTAAGAAGCCCCATCGCTAGATTACAACTGACACATTTCTGAAAGCCTTACTCACACATCACTTACCACTCATAACCCGACGTCTACAGACGACAGAATGCTTCCATGAATTCACATAGCATTAATTTCTAATGACTACAACTGCAACTGTCAAAAAAACAAAAACACAGTTCACATGTTGAAAAGCTGAAAATCTGAGAAGCCACGACTGCATCTAAATTTTTGTTTACAACGATCTATGAGAATAAAACTGACACTATTAAAAGAACTGTAATGTTTAATCATTTTGCTAAATAAATTATGTTTTTATGACCTTAGAATGAACCAAGTATATATATTTGGTCCAGCAAGTCCTCCATACGGATGGAGGAGGTGGAGGACTCAGTGGTCGTGGATTCTGTTGTGTGAAGAATTAAAGCTCGTGCTTATTACATCATCCAAGAACAGACTGCGCACGAATCAGATTTGTTAAAGAGAAAACATGAAGAGGAATAGATGAAAGCAGAAAATGAAAATAAACACATGGAAATCACTGATGAGGAACAACAGTCTATGATGGAGTTTGCTGTTATATAGTGAATGGATGACATCTGAGATGATGTCCAACTTGGCCACTACATGTAAACAAAAGCTACACCTTTAAAATCAGGTTTTCATTTCTTCATTTTCAACTCAATTTAACTTTTTTTATTTTATGTCTTCTCGACTAGGTCTGTCTGCGTCCTGTCTGAAATGATATACACAAAGTACGTTCACAAGGGCTGTATGTAGGGATGCACAACAACAGGAAATTATTACGTCGTTCCGGTAAGTCCGATATCGTGATGACTTGCTCCGATAACGTATATATCTTTGTCAGCACAGCAGTGCTCTGCTTATGAGACCTGAATGATCTGCAGTAAATGGTGCGTTTATGTGACGTTGGCATAAAAAGAGAAAATCTTTCTGACTGGACGAATGTAAGAATAACCCCTCATGTTGGAAGACAACTCGTTAAAACTCGTCATAATTTTTAATTTGTTATCTAACCAGAAAACTGACTGAGTTACTCACTTTAACAGAGATCCAGTGTATTTTTCGACATGTTACAACAGAAGCATGAACTTGAAAAAGCGAGAAGCACGACTAGCAAACGTTGGAATGGGGAATTTTCTGCGCCCTGTGAATGCAGCACCACCAGAATGCAGCAGTCAGTAGTGTGGGATTTCTTCAAAGTTTCCAAAGAAGAAGACAGTTCACTGGTTATTTGCAATAACTGTTCCAAACAATACTTCAATACTACAAACCTATTCAGTCACCTGAAACATAATCATCGTTTCGACGGAGTTTTGAAAGTGTATCAGGACGCCCAGGCTGCTAAAGACGCAAAAAACTTAAAGCCAACGGCAGAGAAGCCACCGGGACTGACAGACATCTGTGAGGTGTTTCAGGCATCCAAGAAATTTGCCAGACATGACCCACAGGCTAAGGCTATTGAAGGTTTAATCATGGAAATGATGGCGCTTGATGACCAGCCCTTCATCCTCATTGAGGACAGAGGCTTTTCTTGTCTGATTCATCACTTGGAGCCACGGCTTACGATGCCGAGCTGCTGCTACTTTGCTGATGTGTGCCTTCCACCCAAGTATGATGCTATTGCCAAATGTATACACACATTATATATGAAATAGTTCTGTTTGATATCTTTAGAAAATGTTTGAGATGCATGCTAAAAGTTTTTCACTGTAAAAAAAAAAATCTATATCTCTTCATATAAACAGTGAAAAGTCTTTTAGGTTTTGTTAGTATTGATGTCATGATCTTAAGTGTGTTTGTTATCGGATATTAGTTATCAGTATCTGCCTTTAGTAGCTGAAAGTTATCGGTATCGGTTTAAAGAAATGGTTATCGTGCATCTCTAGCTGTATCTATAATCTAAGTCTCAAAAGAAAGCGGAGACATGTGAGATTACTCCATTCACCTGGAACACAAAAGAACATTTAAATGGTTGTCACCTCCTAAAAGAAAACCACATTACTTTCTGTAAAAACCACAGGATAGCAACACAAATCATCTAGAACTAAGTCATGTCTGATGAGTAGCTGTGCAAAAGTAGAAGCTGAAAATGTGAACCTGAGCAGTTTTACAGGTGTTTTAAAAGAGGTGTTACTCAGGTAGGTCACCTTAGAAACATCATGAGGATCCAGAAAGAAGTAGAGCCCAAGATAGTAGAGTGAATTATTCACCATAAAATACCCTTCATCTTTATGGAAACTACCAGCACCTTCATGAATCTTTTTAAAGGAGGAGTCATCGCAGAATATATTAGAGTTTCTTTTAGAGCTGGAATAAAACTTTTCACCCTAAAACAGACATGATTTCTGATTCTGGCTGCCAGCTCCCTGAGTCTCTGTCCCACAGTGATGAGACAGACATCTCTGTAATCAGCAGAGTCTCTGCTTTCATATCACACCTTTTTTTATGTGGTTTGCTGGAAGTGGAGAAATTAGCAGAAGCTCTAAAATGGACAGTGATGTTCTCATGTTTTTCTTACACTCCCATATAATTGCGTGGGGTTTGGATTGGAGCATACTAGCATGTGCAAATATCTCCTGTAATGTGTGTATCTACAGGGGGCTCTAGTCAAGAAGAAGTTTGGTTCAGGTTTTCTCTGATGGATAAATGTTTAATCTTGACCAATTTTTGTACTTCATTTTCTCTTTTAACGGCAGAAACTGACTCATAATTTGAGAGGAGCTGCTGAGAAATTGGAAGCAAATGTAAGAAATAAACGCATAATAAGTGTAAAGTTGCTGTTTGGATAATAGCTAAAAAGAAAGAGACCTGGTGAGTAAAGTGTGACACACACACACACACACAAACCATGTGACTTTAATAAAACTGTAGAAAGCAAATCTGGAGACACAGCATGAGCTCTGTGATGTTACAAATGTGATTCCTGAAAAATCACCTGACAGTTTTAAGACTAAACTTTCAATCACTCCTAGATATCAATAAATAATATAAATATCTGTAGGGTAGAGCCACAGATTTGACAGGATGATGATTATCCTTTATTTATTCCTTTAGTAGGCGATGTGTTGAAAACACATTTAGGAAAGATAAAAAATTATGAAATGTGGAAATGGATTAGAAATGAGCAATTCATTTGGATGATGTATTGATCAATTCTTTAAAAAGAAAAAAATAAAAGCTTGAGGAAAAGACTGTGCTTATAGCTTAACCACATCATGAGGTATATGAAGGAAGGTTTGTGCTGCTTTAACACCAAATTCGTAGAGTTTATTATTATTACTACTTCATGCAAACCCACTAAAAATGTCAATTTAACTATCTCACAGCCAGAAACAGCATGTTTGACCCCATAATAACTAAAGGTGCCCAGATACAACTTTTTACAGTTCAGCACATTTATTGTGTGTACCCGGGTATTGTGTGTACCCAATGCTGAAGCTGAAATAAAACCATAACTGTTGCAGTCATTTCATAAAAGTTTCAATGCAGATTAAATGGTTTCCTGGTCTTAGGAAAAGGCTTAATACCACATTCTTCTACACCTTGAGTGTAATTTTAAATTAGTATGGTTAAAATAGGCTACTGCTCTTCAAGAGATTGAAAAGATTTTATTACTACACTCTAAATACTAATAAGTTGGGGGAGATTCTAAATTTAGATCTCATCTTATACTGTTTTAGGTCATTTCCAGAGTAAACAGTTACTTAAAAAGAGAATAATTTGCTTTTTGATGATTTTAAAAGACATGTCTCAACAGTTGCAGCCATTTATTAGACCGGAAATTAAACCATGTCATAATAATTCAAAATTAAATTTGTCAACAATTAATTAATTGCTTAATTTATAAGTTCAAAAGCAAATAATTACTATAAGCTGGTACTATTTAAAAGTGGTTAAAAAACTTGACAAAGCACCTGTCATCCTTCATGACCCCCCCGCCCCCCTATTTTTAATAGCTGTATAAATATATTCAAAAATGTATTTACCATTCAGATCAGAGCCTCTCTGAAAGTGTCTCACAAACAAATATTATGAAGCTTTAAAACTGAACCCCATAGAAAGCCAGTGATGCTGCTCCTCCATGCTGCACAGCCTCTAGCATTGAAGCTAACTCATCTGAGTGAAGGCTGGTATTTACTTGTTCATCTAAAATCTATGCCTTGTTTTGGAGTGGGAGTTATTATGGGGCACTTAATCGAGATATATTCTAGTTTTCACATGTAAACACATAAAACACAGCCTGCCAGTGCAGCAGCATCGTGGTTCCCTGAATCCCCGACAGCAAGGTCTTTCTTAGGACATTATGGACGACTTGCCGGGGAAACAGAAAGTTAAACCCTGTCCTGCCTGCGATTCCCACACATGTGCCCGGATCAGACCACGAGCAAGCGAAGCTAGCCTTGGACAGGCTAGCTAAACACAACAAAGCTCCTTAGCTGCGCAAATCAACAACACAAATGTAAAATATCCCGGCGCCCTCACTCCAATGTTCCCAGTATCCACCAGCCATGGGCACAGAGCCCATTTCTCCGTCAAACAGTTAAACACACCGAGACATGTTTTCAAACGGGCTCGAGCGGGAGAAGTTGACGTCTGGGCTGAGGCTAGCGTTAGCCTAGCTTGCAACAGGGTTCTGCTAACTGTAACAAAACAGAACTATAAATAAATATTTACACATCCACGCACACAAAGCGTCACACTAAAAGTCCGATTCTCAGGTCCTGATATGATAAATGTCTACCATGTGTTTCACACTGGCGCCAACTGACAGTAAAGCTGTGTGTGTTAGCTTAACTGCTACTGGTCTGCCGTCAGCCATTTGTGTTTTATTGTTTACATGAAATAACAAGCTTATAAAACACGTCGTTATGCCAGCTGCAGTGAGCGTCCAATCGACACGGATACCGGGAATTACACAGTCTGAAAGCCGCAGTGCTTCCCGGTGTTTGTATGCGTTCCCTATCGCAGCTAACACAAGCTAACGCAGCAACCCGAGCAGTGACAGCAGGCCACGAGTCAACACAGGCTGTCTCATCCTTTCTTTTTAATGCCGACAGCCCGCGTACCGCCGCCTGCTGCACCCAGAGGCTACACACTGGTTCCGTGCCGACAACACCGCACCCAGATGCGCGTTCAGCCTCATCTCCATGCTCCTGGACGAACTGTCCGTAACAAAAACATGAAACCTCTGCTTACCTGCACATGATCCGCCATTTTTCTCCATTTCATGCACCTCTCACTCCCCCGCTTATGGGTATAGAAAGAGACAAGAGCGCCCCTAGTGGCAGCGGCTGGAAATACTCCTAATCAAAATCAGCCACCAACTTTATAACGCAACAAAACACAGCCACAAGCAACATAACCAAACACTGAAGATACAAACATTACACAACTGAATACAACAGATCCCGTTCTTTCCACATTCCACATTTATATCACTCATCAATTTCACAACCTAACTGAACACAAAATAAGCCAATAAAACTGAGCCAACACAGCAGAAAAAAATAACAAATAAAACAGACACAACAATGGGGACAAAAACAACTAACACCATATAACTAACCATAAAACAACCAACTATACAAACCAATTACCAACACTACAAAGTCAAGGTAGCCATCAAAACTTAAAGGACCAGTTACAACTTTTTCTATCTGTCTTATTATCTATGTTAAAATAATGTATAATCATTTTTAACATAAAAATAGCTATACAAAACACAGGAATAAGCATTTTTATGCAGAAAGAACTCACTTTATCCAGTCTTTAAATCTTGCTCACAATACTTTCTTTTCCACAACCTGACTACTATAATATTATAGTTCTCAGATTTCCTCGTATGACCATATTCTCCTGGCAGTGCACCCCAGCTAGAGCACTGCATCTTCCACTGCAAGCATTTTAAAAGTGGAAATCTTTACATTGCATGGAATGACTATTGCAGGATGGCACTGGCAATATTTATGGTTATGTGGTTTAACATTGGATAAGTTTGTGTAAAACCCCACCCTTTATATAACTAGACAGGTAAACAGACTTGATTGTGACTACTAATGTATTTTATATTTCTTTGTTTGTGTAAAAACAGCTGAGATCAAAAGTGTTTGTCTGATCTGGTTGAGAGAGAAATCATTTAAAAACCAGAGTCCTGAAAGTGCTACTGAGGTTTTAAGTGTGTATGTAGGAACAGCAGTTATCATATCTCCACAGGCCTGCAGCAGATAGGTGAGGGCAGGGATGGAGGCTGTTGTTGTCGTCCAGTTCAATAGCAGTAATCCTGTTATGATGATACAAGCAGGGGTGGATACAGAGGATCTTAATCTTTTCCTGAAAGACATACAGCTTGAAACACAGAACCATGAGGTTGAGCTCATGCATCCCTGCGTAAGAGTTGTAAACATAAATCCCCAACACCAGACTGCAACTACTGTAAATCTGCACATTTACACTCTTTCTGAACAATTTGCCAGCAGACATATTTCAGAGAAAGTGACATTGACTCTTACTTTAATACCTTTGAAGGCATTTCTGTGATATTAGAACGAGGTCCTGCCAAACCAGCCGGCAGTAGATGTCATCCACCTGGACGGGTGGCAGGTGACAGGTAACAGGTGACAGCAGCCAGTGGCGTTCAGGGTTATTGCCTCCCATCAGGTGCTCAACCAGTCAGCCCTGTCCAGGTAGACAGAAGCCAGGCTAAACATGCAGGCACTAGCTGTCAACCCCCAGGACTAGGTCCTGCTGAGTGATCGGGCACTAGCTCCTCAAAAAAGTGGTTTTAATGCACGACAAAGTAGTTTAGTAGAACAACAAACTGAGTCAAAATTATACTGTCGTCTCCACAAAGAGTCACAAACCAGTTAAAAAGAGATAGAATGACCAGAGACAAAATGCTAAAAAGAGACTCAAAATGAAAACAAAGTTGCACAGAATGACCACAAGTTTACACGAGCTATCTCCAGAAACATGAAACTCAAAAAAGAAAGCAAAATAATCATTTAAAGTAATAATATGACAATGAAGAGGCGTAAAATGACTGCAGACACATAAAATCCAGAGAAAAATAAAAAAGATTACCAAAGAGAAAAAATGTATTGTATAATGTAAAATGTATGTACACACGCAGCAAACATAGACATTTATTTGTTTTCTGTTAGAAAAAAAGATCAACCAATGATTATATCAGTTTATTAAGTAAAACTGACTTATTTTTTACCATGTTAATGTAAATTGTTCACATCCAGCTGTTAATAAAGGACTGATCAAATCCACCCTGCCCTCCACCCTGGATCCATTCCGGTTTGCATACTAAGCTAACTGGCCGCCCGAGGATGCTGCCCCCCCCCATTTTAATGGCGCTGCTGTGGAGAGAGTGCACACCAAGTTCCCTGGGCGCACATATGTGAGGACCTGTCCTGGACAGCCAACTGCAAATCAGTGGGGAAGAAGCCCAGCGGCGCCTCAACTTGCTCTGCAGACTATAGAGAGTGAGAGCCCCCCCCCCCCCCATGATGTGCACTTTTTACAGAGGCAGCATTGAGAGCATCCTGACCAGCTGTGTCACTGTGTAGTTCGGGAGCTGCACAGAACACAACAGAAAAACACTGCAGCACATAGTGAACACAGCGGGGAAGATCATTGGTGTCTCACTTCCCCCTCTCCTGGACATTTATAACACCCGCCTCACCCGCAAAGCAGTCTACATTGTGAGGGACTCCAGCCACCCCCTGCCTAGCCTGTTCAGCCTCCTGCCTTTGTGAAGAAGCCTCTGAGCCTGCTGTAGCAGACTTTTGAGCAGCTTCACCCACCAGGCTGCCAGAAAGCTGAACTCTCTCCCATCCCTCAACACTTTCTGGACACAGAAATTGCACTAAGAAAATAAATAAATAAAAATCTGATGCTACTGTTGCCATAGAATCACCTGGTTCTATATTTTGCACTGTAGGTTTGCATGTGTGTGCATCGGGCGCATGTGCATAAAAAAATGTATACATTAACAGACATACTTTTTTATATTGTATTTTTCTACTCTACTGTATTTTTCATGCACTGTTTTCTTTTTCTTTAAATTATTCTTTGTATTTTTGCACCATGAGAGAAACATCCTTTTCAATTCCTGTGTATGTACTCATTGCAAAACCTGACAATTAAAAAAGCTTGAATCTGAAACTTGAATAACTTTTAGCTTGATGTAGTTCATGCTGTGGCCACTGGTTGGCAGCAAACACCTATAAATCTCAGTCGCTAATTATTCCTGTCTCTTCCTGTCATGGCTTGGGAAATACAACCATGTCAAACTGCTGTGGAAAAATAAACAAGAGAAGAAGAAGTGTCAAAATTATAACATTGGGGGGATAAATAAAACATACAAAAACAAACAAACAAACAAACATTGGACTGATAGTAAATACCTGGGCTTCACCAGTACCCCTGACATATAGCAGAGGAATCAAAACTGCCCCCCACCCCACTAATATGATTTTAATTGCAGTAGCAGCCAATAAATTATTTATACCAGACTATTTCTCTGTCAAACAATGCTGTTTCACTGTACATTTCTAATATGTCTCATTGTAAATGTTGAGGTGCATGTGGTTGTGGTGGTGGGATGGGGGGCTTGACATTACTGAGGTAGATGGAAAGACGGCCTTGCAGAAAAAATTGGGAACCACTGGGTTGATTGGTGGTTGTAAACTGAATCTGTAGGACTTAGTGTGAGTGTGACAGGTTGTTTGTCCTATTTGTCTCTGTGTTGGCACCAGGGATGGTCATATTTAATACTTTGGAATCGATACTTTGATATCTGCCAGTCCAAATATTGGTTTTAATACCTTTTAAAGTATTGTAATACCAATGTGCTAATACAATACATGCAATTTGTTTTCACCTTTGGGAGTTTTAGTTAATAAAATTATGTGTGAAAACCAGTCCTAATGTATTCCTTCCATGTGTTCTGTGTCACATGATTTTAGTTTGCAATCAGATGTTGTGATGCCATATTGATGATGACGTTGTGTTTTAATATCTATTATTAAGCATTTATTATTTAATATATTTTACTAGTTTTATGCAGGTTCTTGAGCACCATAGTTTTTTATTTAAGAAATCTATTAATTTTATATTAATTTGTAGTTAATAAATTTTTATTATCATTTTAAAACATAAATTTTCATTTTATTATTTTTATTTACTCATTGATTTATTTTATTATTAGGAATTTATGTTAATAAGATTTATTCACATTGCCTTTGCAATAAAGATATTAAATGCACAATCGTGTGTTTTCCGTTATAGGGCAAAAGGTATTAGAAGGACCCGTGACCCAAAAATGGACTAAGCGGTTAAGATAATGGATGGATGGATGGATGGATGGATGGAGGTAGTAGAAGGATAAATGTTGCTATCATCCACCCCAGGTTGGCCCTGTGATGGACTGGCAACCTGTCCAGGGTGCACCCCTCCTCTCATCTGGTGATAACTGGGATATGTTCCGGCCTCCCTGCAAACCTGACAGGATAAAAGAGAACAAATGATAAATTCAATGTTTTACTTCTGTCATCCCTTATCATCTTGTTTCTTTTTGATGTTTTCTTATGTTTGTGTCTTTGTTGTTATTTCCCCGATGCAAGGCTCCAGGTTTGTACTCATGAACTGTTTGTTATCTCTGTTGGGTTTGTAAATCCTGCTAAGGTCCCACCGTTCTCACACTCGAACAGCAGGCTCCTGAACCGTAACACAAACAGCTTTATGTTGAGAAACTTCAGCTGATCCCAGATCAGTCAGACGCTGTCTGGATCTGTCCTTCCAGCTGACTGGACCAACCGTCTCCTGCTGTGTCGTGTTGCTCTAATGTGTTAAACATTTCATCATCGCAAAGAGGCTCTTCTCTGCTCTCAATCAGTGTTTAAGGGGAGGCTGCATCTAAATCTGCTCTTTGATGTTTCACTACTCCACCGCTCTATTTTAACACAGACCCTCTCCAAAACACACATGTACAGTGCAAAGACACAACCACTCTCCACACACTATTATTAACCTGAAAGTCAACCAGCAGTATAAAATACTTTTCTGTCTCCAGTTCAGATAAGAAGAGGCTGCAGGGAAATATAAACATGTCAGCAGATGTAGGAGCATCAGTTGAGGTACCAGTGTGTAGCTGTCTGTGTGCACTAACAATCTGTACATATGCATGTATTTGTATACTTCACAGTAGATGTACTGTATGTTCTCATATACATAAGTATGAAACTCTTTAATGAATGTTGAAGTACAGCAGCCAGCTCTAGTAGACAGATACAGGTGTCCACTGCTGACAACAATACCATCTTGCAAGGGGTTGTCCCAGAGGAATCAAATGCACATAAATGGACATGATCTGACGTATGATGAGAATCAATCTGAATGATCTGACATGGACTGAAACAGGACAATAGCTTTGATGATGGGATAGTAATGTCACTCACTGGCCCACTTTATTTTTCCTGCTTGTACTTTTGACGCTCTTCTTTTGTCATTGTTGTTTTATTGTCTGTTTGCTAAGAAATGTAAACTCTGTTAAAAATAAAGTAAAAACAAAGCTGCAGGGGGCAGTGCTGCTCCAGAGATCAGTGTTTCTAATGACACACACATTTACACAGCAAAATCAACACACGCTGAGGCTGAAGCCAGTATGTTCCTGTCTCATGTTCCAAACACAGATGCATGGTAGCCACCTTGTGAGTGCACAGGTGTGTGTTGGTGCTCACACGCCTGCTGGGTAATTCATTAAAGAACAGAGGCTCTCTGCAGGACTCCACAGAGAGCAGAGTGGGAGGACACAATGACATGACGGCGCTCGAAGATGAAAGTCAGCGGTTTGCTCCACATAAAAAAAAAAAAAAAAAAAATCTGTTCATGCCGTTTGTGTGGAGACATGATGATGTAGAATGAGAAAGAGGGCAGCCGAGAGAAAATGAAGAGTAAATAGAAGGAGAAAATGGAAGTGAATGAGGTTAAGAGGAAATCATAAGTGGAAGGAGGAGGAAGGGGGGAGGCCACAGGTGGCTCCTCAGACTCTATCAGGGGGGAGCAGATTGTGATGGAGGAGGAAGATAGCTACCTTCCTGTGTCTCTTCCTCCTATAGCAGGAGCAATATTTGTTCTTCTTCCTCATCAGCTCAAAAAATGTGAGCGTTCAATGACAGAGGGACAAAACAACAACAATTAAACAAAAATGGACGTACAACTGTACAAAACAAAAGAAGATGCTATATAACTGCAATGAGATGACAAACATAATCACACAATCAGAAATATCAGAAATAACTCAAAATGACAACAAAGACATGGAAAAAAGACTGCACAATACTCAAAATATCAGCAAAGGAGCCAACAAAAGATACAAAACGTCAACAAATACATGCAAAACAATGGCACAAATACACAGTGTACATATCACAATCGCTAATTCTATTTTAATAAAACATATTAAGTAATAAACAGCAAACATTTCTTGATTATTTCCTTTAACCTGTGACCTTTTCACATAATCTTCACCTGCTAAGGTCCCACCATTCTCACACTTGAAAAAAAAACCCCAAACAAACAAAAAAAACAACAAAAAAAAACAGAAAAAAACACAAATAAATAATAAATTAATTAAAGACAATAAATAAAGATAAAACAAATATTATAAAAAAAACACACAAATAGGAATAAGTAAAAGCAAATAAAAAAAATATAAAAAACAAAATCAATTTGGTAAAAAGGAATAAAATAAACAAAAGTCATAAATAAATAGATAATATAACACATTTAAATAGAATAAACAAATAAATACAGCTTCAGTGTGTCATTATTTGTGTAATGTGTAAAAAATGTAATAGAACTGAGGTGGTTCTATGGTATTTACAGGACCAAATGCAAACATATACACACACAAACACACACACACACACACAGTATATTTTATTCTGAAGGTGATATTTGAATATCATTATTTTCCTCCTACTGAAACTGTGCTGGAACAGCCCCCGAGTTTTAGCTAGCAGATAAATTGCTTGTATTATTGCTGTTCTTGCCAGCTGAGGAACACTGCATGTGCATCTAACCCCCCTGACTGCTGTTTCACCTCCCTGCTCGAAAACAAAGGCTGCTCCTGGTGGTCTTGTGTGGTTTATGAACACTGACTTCCTGTCAGAGTCCGCTGCATAGTTAGAGTTGACAGAGCTGCTGCAGCAGATCTGAGACCTGATCGGTTCTTCGCTTCAGGCTACGGTCACAGAGAAGATCCAGCTCTTAAATGTTGGATCTGTCTCCGGCTGGACTGGATCTGTGGATACTTTGTGTGTGTGTATGTTTAACATTTGGTGATTTCAACTTTTGAAAGCTGACTGGTTTTATTCCTCCACGAAAGAAGCTGCACAAAGGCAGCATGAAGTACTTTCAGTTATTGTTCTCTCTGCTGTGATGCAGCTGGAGGGAATTTTCAAACATGTGTGCTGAGTGTTACATGGCTGTGAGTGAGTCTGCAGAGGTGATGCACGCTGGACTTAATGTGCAGCCACTAGTGTTTTCCAAACAGCTGTGGGAGCTCAGTGTGTTCTGAACATTCAGTTGGTTTTCTACACCTTGCATGTGCAAGTGTCTTAAAAAATGTAGGATCACATCAGAAAATGACTGAAGCTCAATTTTTCCTAAAAACAGGCAAAAATAAAAAGGTGAGAGACTGATATGTCAGGAAAAAGAATCTGTTTTTCTGACAAAGGGGACAACAAAGAGATAATAAACACAAGGAGACATAAAGTGACCAGAAAACAGAAGAAACAGAAACAGATGGACACATAACAATTATATCAAAGCAACACAAAACTATAACAAATTATTAGACTCAAAAACCACCACAGACAGAAAATGCCCACAAAACAGGAACAAAAGGTCAAAAATAACCCCTGCACATACAGCTCAGGTTATGCTTTTCACTTCAGGTAAATTGACTTTTCTTTATTTTAATATATAGCACCAATTCACAGCAAAAAGGCCACGTGTGGACACTAAAAGAAACACAGCAATTCCACGTAAGCAACACTTTATCACAGCAGAAAACCACCACTGTTGGGTAGTCACAATGCAGAAGGTCTACAGCATACACCCAGAAATAAGCATCCAAAACACAGCTAAAGCTAAGCTAAGCTAAGCTAAGTTAAGTTAAGTTAAGCTATGCTGAGACAGCAGAAAATCAGGGTAAAAGAAAAGTATTAAAAAAAAAGGTAGAAAAAAATTACAATAAAATTTTACAAAAATATAAAAAAAAGTAGAAAAATGTTTTCATTAAATTTACATTAAAATTATAATAATAGAAAAAAAAAATGTCACATAGCATCAAGTATCAAGTACAGAATTAAATTAAAAATAGACAAATATTAAAATAGAAAAGTAAAAATGAATATTACAGTAAAAATTTACTTTTAAAAATGTCAATAGAATAAATAAATAAATGTAGGAAAGCACTTCCTAGATGGCAACTCTTTATCCTTTCACTACTTGATTTCAATATACTGTATAATTCCAGTTTAGGAGTGAACACATTAAAAAGGACGAAAGCAGCAGAAACTTTCCCAGATTCCACCTGCACAAGGTCAACAGCGATAACAGAGGAAGCTTTCTGTGCTGCATAAATAATGTATAGATCTTTTTCCATCACTGTTTTGTCTCCAGTGTGATGGAGCAGGTTGCTTCTTGTGGTTACAACAGCAAAAAAAATTTAAAAAAACAGCAACAAAAAAAAAAAAAAAAAAAAAAAAACCAACAACAACAAAAAAAAAAAAAAAAAAAAAAAGCGTCATCCTCCATGCTGGGACTTCAGTGCACAGCTGGTCTGCACAGCTGTTTGACTTCCTTTGAAACGGGTCAGTAGCACCTCCTGCTGGCTGTTAGACACTAAAATGAGCAACATTTGAAAAGCTTTAAAAACACATTTTTTGTTCTCACTCTCTCCACTGTGTGATTGATCATCTGTGTGGAGGTGACAGAAGATGTTTAAACACCTTTCCAGATTTTTATTTTTAGTTTTTCATCACTCATCCCGCTGTTTCCCTTCCTGAGATACTTTTCGTTGATCTTTTTTTTTTTTGACCTGAACATCTCAGGACAAGGAATGTTGTTTGATGCTGTGCAGCGCCTTGAGGCAAATGTACTATTTGTGATACTGAGCCATGTAAATAAAACAGATTTGATTCAACGTATTTAACTCTGACCCAGGAAGACCTCACACTGGAGGGTTTATGAATAACCAATCTCAGCTCAGCCATGTGAGCAGTTTCACTAATGCATATTTTTAAATTACTGAGAGCTCAGAACTTCCCTGTCAGAATTAGTGGCTAATCAACAGGTTGTTAAATTTACTTTTGTCTTGTTTTCTTTGTTGTTATTAGCAGCCTGGAGGAAATAGTTAACATGCATGCCATCTTTGTCAGTGGACCTAAAGTAATTGTACAAATTAAAACGAGCCTTTTCCATAACTTCAGTGAAGAGTATCTCTGGTGTTTGGGCTTTTCATTCAACCCCACTTCACTTCTGATTTTCCCACACTATTAATTCTGTCCTCACAACTCTTCTCTAATGGTCTTCTTGTCTGCTACATTTTAAGATAATCAGTTTGATCCCCATTTTTAAAAAACTCTGTGTTTTGTGGGCATCCTCCCTCCAGGCTGACTGTTACACAGCTCACCTTTTTCCTCGTCATCAGGAGTCTGCTACCTCTTTATTCTACTCAAGAGAACCCAGACTCTGGAAGTCCTATGGCTCAAAAAAAGAGAACTGACCAATTGTTAAATTTCTGAAAGTAATGCACTTACATAAGAAATATATAGGGATTTCTTTAATTATGTATTTAAGTATACTTAAACAACTCAAGCCAATCCAAAGTCACGATAGAGTGTAGGGCTAAAGCAGGTCAGGTGGTGCTACACCTTGCTGGGATTTATATGTTAAAAGAAGAATTTAATGGACTCTAAAACCAATGAAGTGAAGCCAGACCAGGTGAGATGTGCTCATGATTTGCAGGTGCTCGTCAGCAAGCGAACAGCTGCCTTTTGGACCACCTGCAGGCGAGAGAGAGAGCAACTTGGCTAACCTCAACATACAGGGGCCGGTTGTAATCTGATCGGATTTCAGTTATTGGATTGGATCAAATCTTGAAAATGGGCTGTTTAAAAGGGAAAGAAGGATTCCAAAATCGGATTGGATCACATAATCCAATCCTGGTTGTCCGGATAGGAGCTGGATAACTTTGATCCAAGAAAACAGCATTATCCTGATCCTAATAGAGGGTAGGACTACAAGGCGGATTTCAGGAGGAAACTGCGGTAAAACGTCAGATTTGAAAAAATAATAGTATCTTTTTAGTCAATCTTTATGCTCAAAATTTTATGTTGCACCTGACTTGTTTAACCGTTACAGAGATAAAGTAGATAAAGTAGCACAGGCTACCTGTTAAGCCTGTCTGCATAATATAGCAATAATAAAACATAACCTCAACTCGTCCCCATGAAATAAACCCTGAAGCAAATGTCAACAACAAAAACATATAACAATCCATGTTCCCGTCATTCATTGCTGCATATACTGGGACGGACCTGTCATGAATAATGTCTAATGAATGGAGGTTGGTCAGGTGGGGGTCACAGAGGGGGGCATTGCGCATTCGTGAAGACATTTCCAGAATATCCACAATGTAGTTCTTAACAGATTAGTTTTATATTTGTTGTGGCTCCGATGAGAAATCATAAAGTCATACATAGAAGTGGCTATTCATGTTGCTGTGTGTTGTCGCAAAGTAGAAATTATTTAAAGTAACCCCTTACCAGCTCTTCTACCTGTTGTTCTTCACATAGCCGAAAGCCCACTTTGTTTTAAATGCTGGTATTCCGGATTTGGTGATCCTGGAAAAAGGAATTCTGGTTTAGGGCGATCCAATTCGAAGTAAAATGGATTACCTGATACTCCACCCTGAAAAATGGGATTCCCTAATCTGGATAGCTTTTATCCGGATTAAATTATCTGAACAACTGGAACATTAGAGCATTACAATAGTCCAATTTTGTTGTTATAAAAGCATGAATGAGTCTCTCAAAATCTTTTTTTAATAAAACCGGCTTAATTTAACAGCCGCCTCAAGTGAAAAAAACTGGACTTAACCACATTATTCATTTTAATCATGTTAAAATTAAATCCGCATGAACTGAATGAAAGTAAAAAACGGGCTTTGTGAACTCTGGAATTGTGGAGCAGAAACCTTCAGTGATGCTTTAAACTCAAACTTTAAATTTAGGAAAATATACAGCTATGTTCATTTAACAAAAAAAAAAAAAAAAAAATTTGTTAAATGAACATAAAAATTAAAAAAGAAAGATTTTCCACACAATCAAAAGTCTGTTCATTGTATGGGGTTTGTTGAACTAGTTTCACGTTGGTCAAATTACACGATTACATAAAGCTGATTTCACACAAAAAAATTGAACTGGATTAACTTTCTAAGACTGGGTTTGTTTTAGTTTTATTGAGTTGGCTGAGCTAATTTTATATTACCACAAAAACACCATTTGGTACAAATAGCACTTTTACAGAAGATTGATCCAAGACAATTATCTTGAATTAATTTTAGTGTTTATGTAATTTCTGCCAATGTAGAATCAGTAAAACCCAGTTAAACTGGATCAACCAACTTTAGTAAATAAGCAGAAACAACTTTTAAACAGCATCAACCCAACCCCTGTAGATTATAGATCATACAGTCTAATCAGCAGACGCATATGTTTTTAATTTAACTCTTTTACATGTTCCGAAGTACAGTAAGCTAAAAAATTTACTTTCCAATTGACCGGCTAACTGTGTAGGAAAGAAGTGATTATATGTTCATCACTCAAGAACAATTTGATCATTTTGGCTCACTTGAGTTTGAATCTAAAAAAAGAAAAAGAAATCTTTCTTTATTACTTTATAAATAAAGAGGATAAGTTACTTTTAAACAACAAGGCTCACGAGGGAAAGTTAATGCTAACAATAAAATGAGTGAGTAAGCTAAACTAATATTAAATATTTATTAAAATAAATATATTTAATATTTATTTATTTATATATTTTTTATTCAGTTAATCATTTTTACATAGGAAGGGTTATCTGATCATCTGCCACTGGTTCCAAAAATAAACATCACACCCAAAGTCCTTCATACCTGCTTAAATGCCTCACATTCATTTAACATTTGCACTTAAACTCATATTCTTTATGTAACTAACCGGCTTTGTAAAACACACACTTATATGTTCTGTTCAGTGTTGCCACTGAATGCATCACTGACCAGTAAATAATTTAAGACTGGAGCAGGTGTGCTGGACCTTTTAGACACTGTCTTTTACAGTCTGATTAATAATGGATTTGTTTAAATTGGAGAACATATAAACAGACTGTTGTGTTGGCATGCTGATGGTAAATTTGTTTGATGTGTTCACTGTTTGAGTGTGTAGATCTACATGGAGGGAAAGATGTCATCAGGCAAACAGGAGAAACTGCCGGAAAAGCTCCACTTTGTACAAATATTGGAAGAGAAGAAATTCTCAGACTCATACGAGCCTAACCAGATCACATCAACATTTTTATACATTTTTTATGAAAAAGTAATTACATATTTGTTCATTTCGGTTTGAAATGTTTCGAGCTATGAAGTTATTGATTTTGGTTGAACTACTTTTTGGATGAAGTTTATTTGTATTCCACACTTAATTTACAAGATGTTTGACATAAAACATTAATAGCATTACAGCAAGGTGCAAAAGAAGCATTAAAAAGTACATTACAAACACACTACAGGAATTTATAATCTATTGTGTTGCTTTGCCATGGGACTAAAGATGGAAATAGCTTTGCTATTTACATTTTATGCTTAACAATATTCACTGTCTCTTTTGTAAAATTAAATAAAGTAATTTAAATATATTTAAATACATTTTAAACATATTTTTAATAATAAATTCTTAGAAGAAATTATATAAAGACATGAAAATGTTCAAATCAAATAAGATAAATAATGTAAAATAAGACAACAAAGACAAAACTTAGAGAAATGACAGATTGACTGACTGATAAACTGTAAGACTAATTGAGAAAAACGTGACTAACCAGGCAGGAGATGAGCACAACAAAACCACAAACTGGCATCAAACAAATGAAAACCTGGAGCAAAGAGAGACTTATTACAAATGAAAAGCAGGTGTAAGAACAGGCAACCAGAAAATAGGTGAACAAAAAGTAATCTGAACTGAGCACACAAGGGGATAAACTGTACAAAATGAAACAGGAAACAGGACAACACAGAGGAAGCAAAGACAACCAAGACCAGACACTAGGGAACAGAAATTCCTCAAGAGCTAAAACCCCAAGATCAATCAAAGTCATCTCAAAGTCATCTCAAGGCACTTTTTAAGTTTCAGTCCAGTTCAATCCAATTCACTGTAATCCAGTTAAAACAAATCTATTATATGACCCACACCAATAATAACTGTTTTCATATGAGCCAATCCATGAAAATAATGACCTAGCTCAGGAAACCAGACTGCATTCAATCTTCTCTTCTGTTAACCCCCCCTCCATCCTGAGCATGCAGTGGGTGACAGTGGAGAGGAAAAAAACTCCCGTTTAACAGAAAGAAAAAACATCCATCAGAACCAGCACGAGGAAGAACAACCACCTGCCTGAATGGTTGGAGGCAGGTACAATATTGTAAACTTTTTTTTAAGGAGACAACCTTCATGCCAAAGACATCATTAAAGCAAAACAACACAAAGCCAAATATTTGCTTTGGCTTCCCTCAGTGTAGGACTGAAGGAGTCTGTTTTTCCAAGCATGAAGCTCTCAAAAGAACAGGCAGCAAACTGTGCTTTCTAGAGTTACGTAAACGTTTATTATTGCCACATCATCTGTATGAACAGGTTCTTCCCTGAAGGTTTGTTGGCAGCTTGATGTTTGTGCTTCATCATCCGTGACAGTTTTCACACACTGGTTCGATTTGCACTAGACAGTTGGTGCGTCATTGTTTACCGAGAGAAGGATGCACGGTGTCTGCCCCGTGCATGAACACTCTTCCTTAAATCAAACCGCCTTTTTCTCCCTGCTGTTTCATTTAATGTCATTCTGTTTGTGCTCCATGCAGTTTCCAAGGTTTTATTTTTAGATGGAAGTGCAGTGAATCACATCTCATGTCCTTTTTTTTTTTTTTTTTTTGCATCTGCAACGGAAGAAATGTTAGTTGCATTAAGAAATGTTAAACATCCTTTCTGAGGTTCTGCAGGTTTTAAAGAATTTTTTTCCTTCCACTACTAGTGAACTATAAGGATAAGGAGTAAAGAGAAATAGAGAAAGAGAAAGAAAGAGGAGATAATGATAGAAAGCAACGGTTCTTCAATTAAAACAGAATCACCAATAACCAACGAGTCCACCTGTACAGAAACACAACAGAGAACATCCTACGGAAGAAAACAAAGATAACAATCATCAGGAGCACCTATAAAAGACAAACAAGCTGAGAAAAACATCTGTCACAACAACAACAAAATCACCAAGAGCAGATAAAAAAATAAACACAAATAACTATTAATGTATGAACCCACAGTACGGCACAGTGAGTGTGTCAGCATGCAGAATATGAGGGATGAAGTGTTCAAAGATGGGTGTGATTGTGCAAATGCAACCGCACCTCTGCAAATGGTCAGCCACCACACCACAGAGATGGCCACGCGTCTACCCAGAGGGCGGCAGAGGAATGCTGCAGCGGCATTGTGTTGTTTTTAACAACAAAGGCCCGTTTGTGCAGCTGGTGAACCACTTCGTGCAGATGCAGCTCCCGAGGCTCTCGACAGCTGACTGACTGAAGTTTGTCTGCAAGTGATGAGTGAGATGAGCATGCTTTAACTTCCTGAGAAAATAAAGCTCTTGTTGGGCCCCCTCACCTTGTGTGAGAGCTAAGGTTGGCTGAGATGTGTGCAAATAGAAATTTAAACCTATGGACCTTATCGGCTTTGATTTGTGTATACAGAGGGCAAAATGCTCAGGGTGCTGTGATTTACTGAAATGTAAAGGCAGTTTCTTGGATTTTGTGATGTTAAAGCCCAAGTTATTGTGAGAAAACCATTCTGTCAGATGCTGAACATCCTCCTTAGAGGTTGTCTTATCATCTGATCGCCGAAGAAACATAAATGATACTACAGAGGTGTCATTAGTAAAATAAACAGTGTTAATATGGTTGACAAGGGATGTGTCATGGCTGAACAGGAAAAGTTGGCAGATGCCAGTATTTAGGATAAGAGTGAATGCAATTAAGCTCAGTAGTGCAATGGTTAAGTTTTATTTATTTTGTCTTTCTGACAACATGTAAAAGTAACAGATTTGCTCTGATTTGTGTCGATCTCATCATTGTGTTTGGAGCAGTTTGCTGTATTTGTTTTGTTTGGGATTAAGAGAAAGCTCAGCGTGGTGCAACAACTGGACCAAAAAAAAAAGTGTTTCACGTGGGGTACAATGGTTCTTAAATCAAAAAGTTGGCTCCATTAAAAAATTAATCTGATGAGGTTTCAGGTCAACGTTCTCTGTTCATCTGCCATTGCCATGACAACCAGTGTCACCGAGTAAAATCTCAGCTATCTGTGTATATAATTCTTAAAAAGGAAAAAAAAAAAAAAAAAAAAAAAAACCTTTATGAAAACACAACTTTTCTCCAGGTGTTAGAAGCAGCTCATAAACCAAAATATGTCCAGCGTACCTGCTTATGTTCAGCTTCTGATTATCAAACTTTAAATATATCTAAAAACTGCGTAACCGTATAATCCGCACAAATGAATGTACAACTGAATTGTTGAGACATAGACACAAAATTACTTAAAACAACCAGAAACACATAAAAGCAAAAAATAAATACAGGCTAAACAAATGAAAGAATAAAGCATCATGATGAGAAGACAGATAACTGCAAGAGATTACAAAAATTACCAGAAAGAGCTTCAAATAAATTCAGTGAAACACAAAAAAATTGCTGTTCAACCTCATGAAACACCTACACGAAACAAGTATAAGACTAAACTAAATTAACACAAAAAAGCAATACTTTTGTAAACAAAAATAAAAAACAAATATATGGAGAAGACACTTTAACAAATACAAACATAAGTTGCTGAAAGCGACTAGAAGGGGATTTAAACTACTGGAGAGACACAAACCAACAAACAAGCTGCATAATGAACACAGAGACGCACACAAAGAGATGGAAACATAAAAAGACGAACTCAAAAAACAAGTTTATTCACATTCTCCGAAAACACAAATAAAAACTGAAAAGAGACGAGGAAGGAGCAGTACGGCCTACATAACTATGAAAACAGACACAAGAAAAGGGAAAAATCTGCATTTGTTATTATGAGAGCACAGATCATTGTATCTGAAGAATTTCGCTGTTTCCTCACTTACTGTGCAGCTAGTGAGAAATCAGCGAGCGCTTTCCTTTCTCATCGCTGCTTTGATCTCATCTTCTGCTGGCTGTTTGTTATTTGTTTGTTTTCATCTACAGCAACTCTGTAGCAAGATGAAGACTTCCATCCAGGAAAGAAATCTGCCTCTGTGCTCTCACATGTGTGTCTGCTGACAGGCTGCTCAGCACTTACATGTTTATCTCTGAAAATGAGACTCCACTGATTCTCATTGTAAGGAAATAGAAACCAGTGGGAGGTGTGCACAGCTGTTACTCTTTTCATACATTCTCTCAGCTTGCCCCCTGGTGCACACACATACACCATAGAGGACTGTGGTGGTTAATGGCCTCTTGATTTTAGGTCTCAGAGTGTCCTCAGCCCAATGATGGTCCTGAATCCAGCCTGGAATATGTGGCTACACTCTAGTGGCAGGTACTGATTATCAAAGTAAAGTGGGGCAAATATGAGATAAATTTGAACATTTTCTTATCTTTTACTCATCACTGTGTCATTCTGCTGGTTATTTCAGTGCTCGAGTGTTTTTATGTGATCTGTCTTTCAATAAAACCACACAGGAATATTTAACTCCATTTTGTAGATGACAAAGAACAGTTTTAAATTGGATTTCTAAGCGCTGTCACAAAGACATAGTTTGTTCCATTTCTTTAGTTGCAGCTATGAAAATTCCAATGATAACACAGTTTGACACAGAAAATTGTATGTTTGCAGCAAGAGGGTGATTCCCAAAGAGCTGTTAGCTGAAAACGTGGCACATCTCAGCTTAGTGTGCAGCCAAGGTGTCCCTACAACATTCAAGGATAAAGGACGAGTAGAGGACATGAGAAAAAGTGAGAAAAAGGCCTAAAAAAACTATATACATCAGATAAACAGGATCTGAAAGTGATGACCTTAAGAAATAGGAACAAGTCCAGCAAAACACCTGATGTAGGACCTGAAAGATGCATCTTGGCTCAGAGCCCTGGCTGCAGCATGCAGCATGCAGCAACTGAGCAGCTGCATTAAGCTAGCTGCAATCGGTGCGAAGATGACTGATCAAGGCCATAATACAGGGAGTTGCAGTAATCTAAGCGGGACATGATGAGCAGGTAGATGACTTTTTCTAGGTCTTGCTTAGGCAAATAGGGCTTTATCTTACCAAGCAGATCCTCCTCAGCTCCTTGCTTACCTGGGCTGCTGTGAAGGAGAGGGGTGGGCTGGGGGTGGGCATTTTGAAGCCTTAAGCTGGATTTATGCTTGTGCTGTGTCTGCGTGTGGTCGGTTATGGCATAGCTGATGCTGGTGAATGTGCTCTCGCACTCAAGTGTAGAGGTTATGCGTCGTTTTGGTGTGGTGTTACAGTTTCTCTTCCTAATCTGAAGATGGCAGCAGGGGTGGTATCAGCTGGTAAACTCTAAAGGTTCTTTTGATGGCTTATCTCAGTTCCGGTAGGTATTTCCTGTTTTAAAACAGCAAAGTTGCCCAACATGATGCAGTGTCTTCATGAGGTCGTGGAAGCAAACAAAGAAATGATTCAATCAGCTTCTCATCAACTTGATCCACTGGTTATTGTTTTTAAAAAGATGGTTCCCGCACAAATTCAGTGAGAAGATTCAGAAATCCGGAAAGGCATAATCCATAACTAACCAATCATAAGGGAGCACTTCCGCATAACCGTCTGTGTAGCAGGGGTGCACGTCAGGTCTGAAAGAGGTGCGTGTCGAGCCTCTGCAAAGCTATGTGGTGCCTACGGCGGTGACAGCGTAACCAATCTTACGCAGACGCTGCACGACTATAAATCCAGCTTAAGATAGTTTTCAGGCTTCTCAGGCTATTGATGTTCTCCTGCTGCAGCTGCTCTTCCATCTTCCTCTTGTAACTAGCCTTCCCCTCTCTGATCTTTCTTCTCAACTCCTTCTGTACAGTCTTTGGCTCCTCCTTGATCCCTAATCTGAAAGCTCTCTTCTCCTGCAGGAGATCTTTAATATCAGGGGTAATCCACATTTTCTTTGTTAGGAAAGCTCCGTACCGCCCTGGAGGAAACTGTGTTCTCAAAATGGCTTCATAAAGTTGAGACATTCAGCGTGGACTTGAACAGCTGACAGCCAAGTATAAAGCAGCTGGCAAAGTCTGAGGCCGAGGTGGTCAGTCAGAAAAGAATAGACCCTCTTTTTTAGAAGTAAGTGATTCACTGCTTTAACAGGAGTTTAAGTAGGATCTTGAGAACTGAGCCAGAGACTAACAGGCAGAATATGACAATGTCTCCAGAGGTAAGGAGAAAGCAGTTGCTGAAAAGGAAAGGGTTGACTGACTAGTTGATCCAATTGATTGATTGACTCCAACACTTACATGTGGCCACTAGCTGTAGGCAGTAACTGAGATCAAGAATAAAAGCTGGAAAAAAGAGCCTTCTTCAAAGGGTGCCTTGATTTGGGAATGGGGTAATGATTTCAGCACTCAGGGAGGGACTGAGAGTCTGGTTTAAAAGGACTGAGGTTAAATACTTTCGGCAGCTGATCAATATGACTTCTAAATGCCTTTTAGGGGAGATGTTTTAGACATGACCTAAGGCTCACTGGCTATCATGCCTGTTGTCTGGCTTGGGAATAATTGGATATCTAGGATGTGATTGGAGGAAGTGGAGGGAACAAGGAGGTATAGGGATTTGTGTTGCTCCGTCTGTTGTCTGGAACAGAAAGAAAAAGCTAGATTTATTTGATTATAGTTCAAAAAGAGAATATATATATATATATATATATATATATATATATATATAGATAGATAGATAGATAGATAGATAGATAGATAGATAGATAGATAGATAGATAGATAGATAGATCTATCAAGAGCCGCTGTCCTGCAGATTTTAGTTGCAGGTTTCTTGTTCAAACAGTGGCTTTTCTGTGTGGAGCTTGGATGTTCTGTCCAGGTACTCCAACTTCCTCCCACCATCCAAAGACATGCATGATAGGTTAACTAGTCACTCTAAATTCTCCCTAGGAGTAAACGTGAGTGGTTGTTTGTCTCTCTATGTTGGCCCTGTGATGGACTGGCGACCTATCCAGGGTGTACCCCGCCTGCTATATGCTGGGATAGGCTCCAGCTTCCCTATAACCCGAATTGGGCCAAGCGGTATGGAAAATGGATGGATAGTTTCTTATTGGTGTATTTTGGCAAATTCTAAATGTCAATTTTGTATTCACATCTGATTCACATGGGGTGTTATTCAAAAATAAAAAAAAGAAACACAGATGTGTATGCAGGCCTCTACATGTGAAAGCTCAGGGATATCACACCTCAGTTATTTCAGGTACTGTCAGTAACAGAGTGTGACAACATCTATTACGTCAGTTTAAACACATTCTCTTTTTCTGCAAATAGTTGTGAAGCTGCAGCCTGTTTCCATGTTGATCTCTGAAACAATCAGCAGGTCACAGACAAGTGAGAGAGTCTGACTGCACATCTGTCATTACAGTTTAACACGAAGAATACCTGAAAGACTAATATTTGGATACATGACTCACTTCTTCATGCAGCCCTGCTGTATGCTGCATGTAAGTTGCATGTGCTTCAGCATCCTTCTACCCTCCCGCGCTCCATCACATTCTGCTCCACCCACTCTGGCCTCTATCTTGTCTCCCCAGTCCCCTTCATCACCCTCCAGTATTCCTGTGCTCCTTCACTAGCAGCACAGTCACCAAAGCCACCCGAGCGACTATCTGTACATCCTGGATCAATTCTATGTGTGTTCAATAAGTAAAAAGCTGCCCTGTGTATATATGTGTGCATCAGCCTGCAGCATAGAGTGGCGTAGAGTGTGTATTTTGTGTGTGTGTGTTTGCGGAGCTGATATCACAGCCAGTTTATCAGCAGCTGGGTTCGCTTGGAATTGGGCCGGAGGACAGGAAAGTAATATAGTGCTGAAGTGAGATCTGCTCTCATCAGATCACAGGACTCATCGTGTGCGTGAGTTTGTGTGTTTTGTGTAGCAGATCACTGATAGGCTGGATGGGATGTTGCTGTATGACAGCAACAGGATTCTTGTGCTGAGACAAAGTAAGTGTGTGTCTTAAGCTCGGTCAAAAAGCGTCTTTGTTTATTTTTGATTATTTTTGGGACATTATCGTTGCAGAATATTTTTCCCATCGTTTTTCTGGGTTTTAAATTTCTTTAGTTTTGCACAACACTGTATAGAATAGTCTTAAATACCTCCGTGATTGGCCCATCTGTGCTACTAATCATAAATCTAAATCTAAAAAAAACATATCTTCTTTGCTTTTATATATACAGTATATTTTGAGTGACAAAACGCGACATCCCCGGCTGCTTAAACGTGCAAATGAGTTTTTATATCTTCTAGTGTGGGAAAAAACATGCATGCAACAAGGAGTTGTGTGTTTGTTGTTGTGCTTCATTACACAATCTCCTCACAGGCTGCTGCTGCACAACAAATCCGCTCAAACATTTCCCTGATTGCAGCCTCGAGGTTGAAGAGTATACACTGGTGTATGTGTGCGTGTAGAGGTAAAGGCATTCTGATGTCTTTTTCACAGAAACACCAACAGAAACTTTGCCCTCATGTGACTCCGACTGCACTGGGCATGCTCCTGTATGGTCCAGCTTTGTTGCTTTTATTTCCCCTGTTACCACCATCATGTCACCATGCGTTATTTACAACAAACATAACACAAAATACACAAATATACATCACAAACTAAAGATTTTACTATTACATTTATTACATTTCTTTAACACAATATTTATTTGAGGTATAAATATGTAAAAACTCATAATCAGTCACTGCTACATCCTGATATGAGCAGTCTTTTCAGAGCTTCTGGTTCATCATGTGTGAAACCTGACTGAACTCATTCATTAACTCATTTCACTCTATTTAGAAAATGAAAACAAATCTAAAATTTGATGCAACAATCAAACATGTTGCTAGAAACACAGAGAGGTCAGAACAATTTCTATAAAATATTGGAAGAGTCTCCAATCAGCAGATTAATTGGTGACAGGTGAGGGTGTCAGGGTTGGGTATAAAAGGAGTCATGGCACACGACTTTGTGTCAAACTCCATCAGAAAATCAGCAGTGAGTTAAAAAATATTTCTCAGCGAAAGATTGTAAACAGCTTTGGTCTTTCGGCATCTATGGAGCAGGAAACTGTGAACAGATTCAGGGAATCAAGGACAGAAGCCACCGTTCAATGATCATGATCTTTGAGCCCTCAGGCAGCGCTGCAGGAGAAACTGTCATGACACCATGATCAATACAGCCTCATGGGCTCAGCAGGACCTTGGAAAACCATTTTCTTTCAACATCGTCCTCCTCTGCATCCAGAAATGTAACCTGAAACTGGATTACACAAAGAAGAAGTCATATATCAAGTCTGTGCAGAAACATTGCTGAGTTCTCTGAAAACCAGCTCTCAGATGGACAGAAAGACAATGGACACTTGTTCTGTGGTCAGATAAGTCCACGTTTCAGCTGCTTTTGGGAACTAATATCTGGTTCTAAATGCAAAAGATGACAAAGAGCATTAACAGCTGTTAACAGAGAAAGCTTCAAGGGCCAGCGTCTGTGATGGCATGGGGGAGCATGTGTGTAAAGGTACCATTGATACAGAGGTGGATCATTAAAATTTGGAGAGACATATAAGACCATCAAGGGGACTTGTAGAGATGTTTGCTTTGTGTTGATGTAACTTCTGCTGAGTCCCTAATTCCTTTCAGGAAAAGTATCTATGTATGTATCTACAGTATGTATATACATGTATGTTTCTATCTCTTTCTTTCTTTTCCTGGGAGGTATTTAGCAGGACAATGTCAGACCTCATTCACTTCTAACAGTGTGGCTTCATACACACAGTGTGTGTGCTTGGCTGATCTGACTGCCATTCACGTGTTGCGTGTCTTTAATATTTGGAGCATCAGAAAGAGGAGAAGCTGTCAACAACAACCATGGCGTGTTGAGCTGAGCAGCTGAAATTATGGATTGAGCAAGAATAGACACTGAATAGAAGAATAGATTCCTTGGAAAAACTGTGACAATCCATATCCTCAGTACCCAAACCATTAAAAAAGTCTCATTATTTCAACAACAGTTCATACACAAGTCCAAAGTTAGAGGCTAAAATCCCTGTTTTGTTTGCAGATTGCTACAACTCACATTAAAGTCATGCAGAAACCCCTAAACTTGCAATAAAATAAATGTATTTTCTCTCAGTCATTATAAAACAAAATAAAGCTACGGGTTAAATTTCAGCCTAATCTGCGCCATGAGCCAAAGTCATTTGATTCTTTAGATAAAGATGGTGAAGACATCAAATCAGTACATTATAGCAAGAATTATTCTTTCATCAAAAGCTGATTTAAAACAAATCCTTCTGCTTCTGTTTACATGCTCAGATAATCTATGGAAATACTGAGAAAGAAAAGAGATATATCTTCCAAAGGTTTTTAGATATTTTCTTCTTTAAAGGGATTCTGTCTGTGGCCATGAACTTTGCATGTAAGACCTGCTGTTAGCATTTAAATGAAGATTATCTGCTGTATTCTTTCTCCTCCCAGGAACCAACAAAAGTATTTTTTAACCTTGTTGTGCCTTTTCACATTTCATTATATTTTTTAGCATGTCTTCTTCCCTTTTCCATTCCTTTCAAACAGAAATGTTAAAAACTGTAATTAAGAATAAAATAAACAGATGACCAAGCTCCTTGTCCTCTCCTTAACCTATCTAGTCCTTACTTGCATCATTTAAAGATGGAGAACAACCAGCTGCTGAGGAGCTTCCTGCAGGTGTTTTAGAAGTCATTTTAAAGATTTAACTCCAAACATGTCTCTTCATGTTTAACAAAGTTTTAGCTGCAAAGTTTACAGTTACATGTTGCATAGCTGCAGCCAGTTCTCTTAACACCCCAGCTCCATAAGTGTCTGAATGAAGGAAAAGTCAAGGTCTCCTTTGCAGCAATCAAACGCATCAGAACCAACCAGCATCCAGAAGAATGGCAACAAAGACTGTAGAAACTCCAGGAAAAAGCAGTCTGTGTGCCACACATCTCATGTTAACAGGCTTTCAGATGATTAAAGGATTGTTTGATGTTTTTTGCGGCTCAGTTTCTGAAAAACAAGATAATTTGTAAATCAAAAAGACATCTTCATGAAAGTTCTGCACAACTTTAATTGTGAGGAAAAGATTTGGCTTCTGCAGTTCTGATGTTTAAAATAGTAATTGTGGCTCTTTGTTGTTTCGTTTTTTTTTTGGTGTTGTTTTGTATCCCTCTAAAATATTGTTAGTGCTTCAGATTCTCCTAAATTTGCTCCACATGTCCAGACATGCAAAACAGAACAGGGGTCTTATGTGTGACACTGTCCTTTGTAACCGTTGTGGTGTAAGTGTCTGCTGAGACATTCGGGGTCAGAAGAGGCCGTATAGCCACAGGAAGTTGTGTGATTCAGCCTAATTAAGGGGAACCCTCTGGGTCTTCAGGCTGAGGCAAGGAGGACCGATAGCTCAAGGACTCCCACTGATGTCCCTTTGTGTTTGTTGCAGCTTGTGACGATTGGCTAATGATGCCCAGGTACCTCCAGCTCAGCTGCAGGGGAAGTCTTCCTCCTCCTTCTTATCTCCTTCCTCTCCTGCTCTCCTAAACCTACAAGTCTCAGTATGAATCCAAGTCTGACAGACTCACACTGTTTCACTGACTTACAAAGAAATGAGGGCATCAGCTCCTATAGTTCAATCATAGATGCAGAAACACACGCACACACACACACACACACACACACACACACACACACACACACACACACACACACACACACACACACACACACACACACACACACACACACCAGATCCGGAACTACATTGCTGCCACATATGTGAAAATGTCCCCAGATTTTATCATCTGCCTCCTGCCTGATCGAGGTGCTGATACCATGAAGTGAAGAAGTTTTGTGATTACTGGTACATAAGGAATTGGAAATGAAACAGCTTTTGCTGCATCCCCACTAAATACGTTATCAATTCTGGGAACAGAGCTTTGGATACGGTTGAACGGTTGTTTTTTGTTATATTTATGACTCTGTTTTTGATTGTGTTGAGGAACTAGTCTAGTTATTAGTCTTTATTAATAAGTGTCTATGAACAATTATTAATATTCAATAAATTATTAATGTGTAATAATTTTGGGGGACCACGGGAAGAAGCTCCAGAGGTAATAACTATACTAATACCATTCTGTCTGTCTGTACATGTCGATCTTGGACAGATATGACCCTCACAATGAAGAGAATGGAATGAGGGCTGTGAATCCGAGCACTGATTTTCACAACCAGTACTCACAATAAACATACACAATAATCACAACACAATATTTATTAGCACATTAAAGCACAATGACTGTAAATCAATTATACTTTATTTAATACATTTCTATTGTTTAACTTTATCACACTATGTACAACTATACAAATAAATAACCACATGTGTTGGTGTGAAGGTGATTGTATGTGTGTGAGTATCAATGAATACAGAGGTAAAAAACAAGGAGGGGCAGAAGGGGACATTCACTACGTGGATGGTGAAGTCACAGCATGTGTTAGCATGTGTGATTCACAACACGTGATAAAACAGACAAAAGGAATAATGTTCAAGATTTGTCCGACACTTTTTTGTGTCTAGATTAGTTAGAAAGACAAATCAAAATGTTTGATTTTTGAAAAATTTAAAGCTGCCAGCTTAGACAAAAGAGATGTTACTTTAGCATGTGAGAACAATTCTTAAACATAATGTGTCTAAAACTAACCTTATTCATGCAAAACACAAACTCAAAGGAAAATATAATGTTGGTAGCTGCTACTGACGGTACCCTTAAACACAAATGTACATGTAAAGAACAAAACTATATCATTTCAGTCATACAAAAATCCAAAATATATATACAGTGTAATGAGGAGGTAGTGGGACAAATAAAACCAATAAAAATAGAATAAATAAGCGTAAGCAGCATTATTAAAAGTTAATTGTTTTGTCAATTTATCAAATTGCTTGAGTTCAGCAGCCTGATGGATCATGGGTAAAAACTGTCTCTCAGCCTGTTTGTTGTGCATTTTAAGGATCTGAGTCTCTTCCCTGATGGCAGCAGGCTGAACAGCTGCTGGCTAGGGTTGGTGCTGTCTGCCCAGATCTTTTTTGCTCTGCTGATGCAGCGGGTGGTTGCAGTGTTCTCCAGAGAGGGCAGAGGGCAGCCAGTGATTTTCTCTGCAGTCCTTGTGATCCTCTGCAGTGCCTTCCTGTTTGCAGCAGAGCAGGCTGCGAACCAAACAGTCACACAGTATGTCAGCACCGACTGTGGCTCGATAAACGGACACCTGTAGACCTTCCTCTAAGTGATTCCTCCTCAGCACCCAAAGTGGAGCCTCTATTGCCTTTTTAACCAGGGCTGCTGTGTTGACTGACCAGGTGAGGTCCTCAGATAAGTGGGTCCCCAGGAACTTGAAGGAGGCTACTCTCTCCACACACACTCCATTGATGAATATTGGAGCGTGGTCTCCCCTTTGCCTCCTAAAAATCAATGACCATCTCTTTGGTCTTCTTAGTGTTCAGCTCTAGGTCGTTCTTGAGGCACCACCTTGTCAACTCCTGTATTTCCTCCTGTAATTTCTTGTATTTAAATAAATGCAAACCACAAACTGCAAATCATTTACAATAAGCTGCTCATGCTTAGCTGTGTGTAGCTGAAGCTGGTGCTGAAGCTAATTGCTAAAGCTCAGTGTGTTTGTCTTATTACCAGTCCTCAGTGTTGCTAGATCCTGTGCGAAAACAAGCAACCAGCTCGATGAAAACAAGCCCAAAAAATGCAACTTGATCCACTGTAAATGCAGTACAAACCTTAAGTAACTTAAACTTTTAAACAATTACAAAAAGACATTCATGACTCATCTTAAAAAGACCTGGGGTAAAACCCAAAACACATGAAAACTGTCTTCTCGTCATGTTTGTTACAGGACATTAAAACTAATATGCCTCATACAAGAGTTTTTATTTATCCTGTTATTTTGCCAGCATGCTGCATGGTAAGTGTGTGGAATTCCCCTTTTTCAAACATGCAGGTGTATTGTGTGTATATGGTTTATCACCAGCCAGTCTTCACCCTGTGTTTATTTGGGGCAGATTGATTTGTGTAAAACTGGGTTATGATGTGGGTACATCCGTGCATCCTGTATGCCGGATCTCCCTTTTTGAAGAGTTATCGCTGTTTGCTGGTGAGGCTGAGCTGGTGAGTTACATAGTAGTTACTAAAATATATGTTTTGTTTCCACACAAATGTGCATGTGTACATCAGTCATATGTATGTGTTGTTAATATTGGGTTTTTTTTTGTCTTTGTGTCATTACAGTTGTTTACCTGGAAACGGCACGGTTACAGTGGAGGTGCTGACTGTAGCTAGCATGCTTGTGCAAATAAACGTATGCAATACAGTAACCTGCCGTTTGAGTAAGACACTGTTTTACCAGCCAAACACACCCTTTACAGTGGGAGTTATTGTTCTAATGGTAGTTAGTCTAATAAAACCGTAGGCACACATTCCACACTTTGCATTCACTAAAATTGGCAAAATGCATTTAGACAGGACGGCCACGGTAACTAAGGAAACGGGGCTGTGGAGACTACCTCCTGAAAAAGAGACTGTTGCATTCATGTTTCCCGATTTTCAGCCAGGGGTTATTGCCTTACCCCTCCTTTACACTGAGTGCGTGTGTGCCACGTTATGGCTACACTGCGGCCTCCGCTGCTTTAGTCAATGGTTTGGTTTCCACCAGGTGCGCCGCAGAGCATCCCAGAAGCATTCCAGAAGAGTATTGTCGCGCAGAGTCTATTTTTGACTCTCCACAGACCCAAAATGCGTCAGTTTCCGCAGTTCAGATAAGGGCCCACAGGAAATCAGACACAGGAGCAGTGTAAAAGCTTCCGGTTTTTTTTTTTAAATAAAATCCCCGTGCAGATTTGCTCTGCTGAACCATGTAACAGTTATGTGTTTAACCAGTCAGGGGGATTGCCGCACCATGGCGGTCGGAAACAAAACCGCAACGTGGCGCACAAGCACCCGGTGTAAAGGAGGGGTTACTGTGGACTGCTGAAAAACAGTAAGGAAGGCTTTATAAAGGAAGCAGGACAAGCCCAAATAAGCAACTACACTTAAGAAAACAAGTCCAAAAACCCGCAACCCGCGACTGATGATTTTTCCAAGAGAAAAACAAGCCCAAGTTGCTTAAAACAAGTGGACTTGGCAACACTGCCAGTCCTTGGCAAATGGTTGGCCTTTAAAGAAAAGGGAGTTGGAGAGGGGTCCTTTGACTAGCTAAATTTCTGTATCCAGTTGGGTCTCCTGTGCTCAGTTGGGTGCCCTTTAGAAGTAGGAGACTGGTTGCTTACTCTTATTTGGGACTGGTTATCAGTTCAAATGTTGTCATATGTAGCTCTCCTCATACTTCCATGCTTTTTATATTTATTTTACGTTTTAGAGTTCACTCCTGCCATCTGACGTCAGTTTCAGACTGTGGTTGGCAGGGGTAATCTAGAGCCTGGAGTCAGGGATGTGCTACTCCATGATCAAAGCAGGAGAGGTGTGATATGAATTGCTTTTGTGGAGTCCGAACAGTTATTTTGTGGATGGATGGATGGATGGATGGATGGATAGACGGATGGATGGATGGATAGATGGATGGATGGATGGATGGAAAATCTGACTCTGACCCAGCGGTGGGGGGGTTAGGACAAAATAAGGTGTTGATGTGACAGTGGCTGTCGGAGCAGAGAAAAGGAGGCTGAGCAGAGGGGGGAGTTTACTCTGTTGATTCACAGAAGCAGATTAAGTATGTCAGGTGAAGGGAAGCTGCTAGCTCTGTTACCTTGGGAACAACTCTTTCCTCTCTCTCTCGGCTGCTGGGCCTCCATGACTTTTAATCCCCTTAATCTCAGCACATCCCGTTGGAGCCATTTCAAACTTGGTTTTGATCTTATAGGCGTGTGTGTGTATGAGTGTTGTTTGTCTGTACAGATGTGTATATGCATGCAAATGTGAGAAAAGTCTGAGATTGTGATGAAAAGAGTGAAATGATATGGAAGCAGCATTGCAGAAGAAATGAAGCTGTTTAATGAACTCAGGAGCTGAAAGAACTCGTCTTCTCTGGCTCTCTCTCTCAGCTGTCTTTACCCGCCTCTCCTGAGGCTGCAGCTGAAACGAACATGAGGAATGCTTAGAGAAAAAAAAAAAATCTTTCCACAGGTAACACAGACAAATACATTCATGCAAGCACACGGGTATAAAGGAAGAAGGCTTTCATCTTGACACATCTCTATCAACCACCCCTGCAGGCTGTTTCAGCCACTTGTTAAAGTGTGGCTCCACACCAAATGTGTTTTCCTCTAATATTTTATCACTAGAGCTCCCAGCATTCATGCAATTAGCATCGTTTCCTTTGATAAATCAAATACAACTTTGTCAAGGAAAAAGATGCTTTTAAAAGTTAACAGGAACTCAGAAAGTTTTAATGGCGCTGGCTCAGATGGAGTCAGGCAGCACCGCAGTCAGTGATGACTCATTAACATTTTCTCTTAATGCTGAGAGGATGTTATCTTAAAGATCTTAGCAATTAGGAGATTTATTTCTCCAGATTATAAGATAGTAAGTTAAAGTGTAAGACTTATTCTCCAAGTTCAGAAGTGGGAAAGCTGATTCATCCATCATGCTTTCAAGTGATGAGTTCGGATGTTAAATTAGTAAACTCCCAAAACTTGTTTCAGCTCTAAAATTATTGAATTATTCAATAAAAACACTTCTTTTCTTTGCTAATATTTATTTTTTTTTTACTATAGATGAAGGAGATTTACTGTGGAAGCAGACATGGATGCAGAATGAGAAAGTTCCCAAAAAGTAGTTTCCTGATAAAATGAAAATAGCTGATAAAAGATCATGAGTTAGATATTCAGTTACTAAATATATAAAGAAAACACCACCAGCAGATAGATACACACCAGATCTGAGGTGGTTGATGGCTTGAGGTTGCTGTTTTTAGTCAGGAACATACTATAATTAATATTCATTTCCACAACACGATGACACAAATATGTATGAGCCTGCAATTCCTTTTATTAAAAGCATTATTTTTTATTATTAATTTCACTTGCAACTAAACAATAGTCTTCAATAAATCAATGATGAAGTAATATTACACACAAAAAGTTGTTTTAACGTATCAGACCAAAGCAATTATTTATAGAGCCACAATGAACTTACTGTTGCATGCAAATATAGCCCACATATTCCTCGACTGGACGATTAAAAAGCACTGCTGCATTCAGGAAGTGTCTGAAATACATAAGCAGCTGGATAAATCCTCAAGACTAGTGAATTCTCTTCACAGTCAATACTGGAGGGTTTTTCAGTTTAGTTTCTTTAAATAACACCGTTGGAAGATAAAAGTCTTCTGAAGGCACTTTTAATGATGCAGTTCAATTCAGTCTAATTATAATTTAGTTAAATCAAATTCATTTTAATCCACGTTAGTCCAGTTTATCAATAATGCTAATATAAAGCAAGCTCATAAAAAAGTTCACAGCTAAGGAAACTAATGAAATCTTTTCTTCAATCCAGTCTCTCATCCTGAGGAAGCACTGGTTAACAGGCAACAGGGAAGAAGGAAAATTCCCTTTTAAAAGGAAGAAACTTCCGTGATTCACCAATCAACACAGCTTCAGCTGTTCCTGGATCTGCTGGGATCTACTGACTGTAAGTCCTCCTATATTTCACACACTGGTTAGCCACGTTATTAGCATTGGCTCTGTTGAACAAATACATCTATAACATTTATTGTCACCTTCTAACATTAATTCATAAAACACAGCAATTTTATGTATTTCTTATATTTTACTCATATATCTTTATCAAATGTGTAATAGCAACCCAACGTGCTTTACAGAGCATAAAAGAAAACGTAAGGAAACAATGAAAACAACTGAAATAAAACAGTTATAAAAAAGAAAAAAATTGTTAATGAAAGTATCAAACAATAAATATTAATACAGACAGTAATAAAAACAAGATCATTGGTATTAACTGGGGCCTCTTCTGTTTAACATACATGCTTCCACTGGCACAGGTCATAAAGAAAAACAAAATTAGTTATCATAGCTACGCAGATGACACACAGCTTTGAGTGTGCACCGAGGCTGTATCAAAGAAATGTAAGAGGACATTTACTAACTGGAGAGAGCTCCGAGAAAAGACAGGATGCAAGATGGATGCTTAATTAGACGTCATTCAAAGGTGCCTCACTGAGAAAATCTGCCAAAGTTCACAAATGCTTCTTCAAGTTACAACAGAGATTCGGCATTAATTGCTTTTTATTAGACGAACATCAAATTTGATTTTGAAATATAACATGGGTGTGCAAGAAAACAAGGAAAGAGCACAAAGACAAAATATTTTACAGTGAATCAGAAAACGTAACAAACTGAGGTATCAAATCAAGTAGAACAGGATATAAGAATATGCACCTGAGAATGAAAAAACATGGTCAGGCGTTTGAGAACACGTTGCACATTATGTGTGGTGCAGCCCATCTTCATCACCACCAACCCTGCATTCTGATGATATCTCTGCTGTGACTTGATAAGCCTCTCCTGGTCGAGGTCACACTCTCCATCTTCACACATTAAGGTAAACTGTAATTTCACAGATTGGATGAGATATAGTGGACTGATTATGATTAAAAACTGTGTCCTGACAGGAAAAGGTGAGTAAGTTAAACTTAGAGGTTGACTGATTTCCTGATGCTCCCCAACATGCAACAAGTCTGATATATTTATGGAAGGCATGCATTTGATTGTTCTTATTTGAATTAATTATTTGATTTGAATGGACATATTGTATGTTTGACCACAGCTCTAATTATGTATCACTGTCAACCTCACTTGTAAATTGTAAATCTTTAGCCATAAATCAGACAATGAACAAGCTCTCAAGGGAGAACATTGTTCAGATGTGAGGCTCAATGAACTTTGCTATTACCCTGTAAAGTCTGGTCTATAGCTGGTGTCACACTGAGACATGCAATTTATTTTTTGACTGCCTGCTCCTGCTCACAGAAACAAAACCATTACCCCTACAAGATCTGTATCTGCCACTTCTTTTGTCCTCCACTTGTCCAGCTTTTTCAGTTATTTTTTAAGGACACAGCACACCATGAGGAGATATGCCAGGTTTTCAGCTAATACCTGTTTGGGAGTCACCTTGTTGGAGCAAAAATACTATTTTCTATTTGTCAAACTCTGTTAACTTTGGTATTTTTCACTGATGCAACTATGGGTGGGTGATATATAAAACATACTCGATGTATACCAAGTTGTTTGACATGCAATATATAAAATGGGTGAAGATTGATTTTCTTCATAGTTTGGCTTTGGTGTTGTTTCAGGAGAGACAAGAAAGAAGAATGGAAACATGGAGTACGCTAGTTTACAAGCATAAAGAGGTAGAAGCTGAATGTGAGACGCCAGCCTTAAGCTGTAATACACCTCAGAAAATTTCCTGTGGTGAATATGCAGTTCTTAGAGCAGGAAAACTCCTCCAGCTACATTTAAAATGCAGATTTAGTCTGTTTTTCATGTGGTTGACACAACATAATTTCCAACATATGCTCTGTTCACTGCTGGAGTGAAGCTCACCTGTGTGTGTGCGTGACACAGCTTGTAGAGACATGACGTGACATAATGACAAGTCACTGTGTAAATAAGATAAATAGCATCACGCTGTTTAGATTTTATAATAACAGGCCAAAATATAAAAAAGAAACAATTTTCTAGAGGAAATGTCTCCTTAAATGACTTCTGTTGTGATCTATTGCAAAATAAAAAATAACATGAATAATAAAATTAAATAATAATTGAACATTTGTTTTTTTTTATTAATCTCGAACAAAAATAACATTAATTAAACAATGGAGCAGTTAAAAAAAATAACAGCTATTATCAAGTCCAAAATGGATCAGAATTCTTTCATTTCTGTCCCCCTTTCTGATCGTACCTTTCTACTCCAGTTGTTGCTCTAATAACTTACTTGTTGTTCAGTCCCCCCTTCCAAAAAAAACCCAATAATAATGTTTTGTCTTGTAGGGGGAACCGGAGGGGGCTATTATGAGGTTGGGGATCCTGTCCCTAATATAACATTAAGGGAAACACTGTTTTTTGTTCAAAATGTAAGAGTTCAGCTCCATGGTTGAAAATAGAACCTTTGCTAAATTTAACATAATTGAGATTTTCCCTTTTAACATAGTTTACTCCTACTGATGTCTAACACTGAATTTTAAATGTTTTAGAGGAGATTTTGAGGCCTGTATCACAATAACACCCAAAGATATTACAGTATTAGTTGTAGGCCATATTGCCCAGCCCTAGATGCAGCTAAAGAAATGGGAAAAAAGTGTGTCTCTTAGTGAAAGGCTGATAGTAACAAAAGTCTGATAGAATTTAAAACTGGTTCTTTGCTAAGTCGACTCCAAACACAAGGGTTTACATGGTGTGCAGTCCTCTTTAATCCTCATCTGCAGTCCTCTTTAAAGCAACACAACATAACTTTCCGACCTACTGGCTCTGATTAGTTATAATGGCGCGCTGACGTTAGCCTGCAGCGTCCTGAGGCTGAGAAACGGCACTTCAGCTTTTATTTTTCCAACCCGAGGCATCACGTGACAGCTGCATTTTGTTTTATGGCACATCAGTAAAGCAGATATCCACACATAGGCCGTTTTGAATGTGCACCATGTGTGATCTGTAACCTTGTTTACTTAATGTGTTTTTTTTACATTCTTTATTTTAATTTTAATTAGTATTTTTTATTTTATAGCCTCTTTTTCTCTCCCTCAAAAGGCCTTGTGCTAGGCCACAGTTGTAAATAAGAATTTGTTCTTAATTTGTCTTGCATGGTTAAATAAAGATCTAAGAAATGATTCAGCAAAGAAAAGAAAGAGGACATTACCAGAGGAATTGCCAAAGCAAGAGTCAACGTTGGACTGACTATTACTGGCTGGAAAGAGATCAGAGATGAAGCAGGATGTAAGACGGACAATGAATCAACCTTTGTTAGGGGGTGCCAAAGTATGAAAATCTGTCAAAGTTCATACGTGCTGCTTTAAAATTGAATATTTGTTACTTTTTTCTGCTTAAATGATTCATAGATCAGTGTTAAATGGCTTATCCATTCCCCTTAAGATGGCCAGGTACGATGACTGAACAGAAAATTAGTGAAAAAAGCAGAAAAGACCTTCAGAAAGCTGGAGAACTATTGCATAAGACCATTTTAAAATAAAAGAAAAGAAGCAAGAAAGGAAGGAAGCAAACTTTAGTGAAGTATTTCTTAAACAGATTTAAAGAAATAGATTTTTTTGAACAGCATGGTTTTCTTTCCTCATCACCAGACTCTTAACTTCTTGTTTGTTTTGTTTTAACCTCTCCCTTCTGGACGCTGCTATTTCTGATCTGCAGCTTCATTTATTTTATGTTTTCATACTTTACTGAGGTTTTATGGTTTCTTTCTGGTCTGTCTCCAGTGCATGTTAGCACATGAATCCTCATCGTACTCCAAACCGACAGCCATAAGTGGCAAGCCATCCGTAATTCCCACTAGGGTCTATCACAACATGATATAAATGCTTATGATGAATTTTTTTCCAGCCAAAATATTTGTTATGATGTTGAACTAAAAGGCTTTAAACTACCAACCCCTTTTCCCCACTGTATGAAACCCAAAACACAGACTGACACATCAAACTGTGTCTTAACGAACTCCTTAATGCAACTTCTGCATCTCTAAGCTAAGCTGAGATCGTGCACGTTGTTCTGATTGTAAATAAACTACTTTAGGATGAAACTGACACAAAAAAGAGAATAGGTAGCTTCAGGCCCATTAGATTGTGTCTAATGCTGTTGATTGATAATTTATTTCCACCCATCCTCATCTATCTCACACAAACACACACCAGACAGTGTGTGCTCACAAGCACAAAGTGATGAGGGAGCAGCAGGTTGGTGTTGATTCAATAAGAAAGCTATTTTCTCTCCTTCTGCATCTGAGCTGGAAACAATCAGTCTTCAGGGTGATGTTGCTCTTCCCCCCTATTGATTTGATATATATATATATATATATGTGTGTGTGTGTGTGTGTGTGTGTGTGTGTGTGTGTGTGTGTGTGTGCGTGTGTGTGTGTGTGTGAGCAGTCACCAAATAATCCTCATTCATCTCCTCATTTCTTCTTCTCTGGTTCAGCTAAGTTAACCTACACAATTGCAAAGGGGAAAATCAATGACTGTCCACACACACACACACTCTCACACACACTCACACACTTGGATGACTGAGATCAGCTGTAAACTTGCTCAGCAGGATGTTTTCAAATTCGTGTTTACGTTGCTTTTGCCCCTTAAAGATTTATGACTGCTGCACTTCAGGTTTTTTTCAGGCATCCTTGCGTTGACTGGCCGCGGCCGTTGAGGATCCACAGGCTTGTTTCAGATCAGACAGCAAAAAACAAAGAATCACAGGTTCTCCAAGTAAAAATAAACCAACATCTGGTGCAGCTACGGCACTGGTTTTTAATCTGTGAATAAGGTAATAAAGACATAAATTCACCACATAATCACTAAATGTTCAATCAATCAATCAATCAAGCTTTATTTATAAAGCACTTTTCATGCTGGGGCAACACAAAGTGCTTCACAAGAAAAATCAATTTATGCATATTAAGACAAAAAGAAACTACATAACAAGGAAAAAAAAAGTTACAGTTGCATGCAGGAACATGCATATATACACACAAAGCCCCCCCCCATTCAGTACACGACCCCTTGATTTCTTTCTCTGTACTAAAAGTAGTATAAAATACTAAAAGTGATAACGATCTGGCTTGATGTTGCTGTGAGGAAACAATATCATGGGGATACAGCCACACCAGGAGCCAGTCCACCCATGTCCTACAGAGGCCGCCATCACAACAACCACCCCAATCAGAGCAGACTGGGGCCCACACCACAGCCATAAGACTGCAGTATAGGGCCCCAGCCACCCAGACAAGGGCAATCGCCACAGTAACAACCCCCAAACTGAGCAGGCAGAGCCCCTGGCATGGAGGATCCCCATGAGGAAAACACTGGAGTTAAAACAAATATTAAATAACCTTAAGAAACAATAAGCTAAGATTAAGTAAATAAATAAATAAACAGATAAATAAAATAAATACAGTTGGGTAAAATGAAATGAAAATAAAATAACAAAAAAAAAAAGCTTAAGATCAAATAAAATTTATTTAAAAGCTAAGCTAAAAAGGTAGGTCTTAAGCCTCTTTTTAAAAACCTCAACAGTTTCTGCAGCCCTGAGGTTCTCTGGCAGGCTGTTCCACAGACGAGGGCCGTAACAACGGAAAGAGGCCTCACCGTATGTCTTGGTCCTCACCCTTGGAACAACTAATAGGCCGCTACCAAAGGACCTCAGGGTCAGCGAGGGTTCATAATTTAAAAGCAAGTCAGATAAATAAGAGGGCCCAAGACCATTAAGACAACAAAAGACTACAAAAAGAACTTTAAAATCAGTCCTGAAATGCAAGGGGAGCCAATGCAGCGATTTTAAAACTGGTGTAGTGTGTTCCCGCCCTCTGGTCCTCGTCAGAACTCGTGCCGCCGAGTTCTGATGTAACTGTAGGTTCGAAAGTGATTTTTTGGAAAGGCCAGAGAGCAGGGCATTACAATAATCTAATCTACTAAAAAATAAAAGCATACATCAGCATCTCCGTGCTGGCAAGAAAGATAAATGGGCGGACTCTGGCGATGTTTTTAAGATGATAAAATCCTGTCTTTGTGGCATTTCTGATGTGTGGAATAAAATCAAGCTCAGAGTCGAAAAGAACACCCAGATTTCTCACACACTGAGAGGGATAAAAATTATGTAGTTTTGGTAAAATGATCTCTCTCTTGTCTTCAGGGCCGATAATTAAAACTTCAGTTTTGTCCTGATTGAGCTGTAAGAAGTTCTCTGCCATTCATGACTTTATATCTAAAGACAGTTTAAAAGGACGTTGACTGGCTCCAGGTCATCAGGAGACATGGCAATGTAAAGCTGTGTGTCATCAGCATAGCTGTGAAAATCAATGCCGTGTTTCCTGATGACATCCCCAAGAGGTAACATGCACAAATTAAAAAGTATCGGGCCTAAAATTGATCCCTGGGGAACCCCACACTTGACTTCATGGATTTTTGAGGAGCATGTATCCATACTTACAAAGAATTTTTGATCTGTGAGATAGGAGTAAAACCATTTTAGAACAGTAGAGAGGCCCACCAGACTTCTGAGTCTGTCTAGTAAAACCTGGTGATCAACTGTATCAAAGACGGCACTAAGATCCAATAGAACCAGGACAGAAAGTTTCTGTGAGTCTAAGTTAGATCTAAGATCATTAACAATTTTAAAAGGGCCGTCTCGGTACTGTGGTTTGTCCTAAAACCAGACTGATATTTTTCTAAAATATTATGTTTACGCAAAAACTCATGTAATTGCATAAAGACAAACTTTTCAATATATTTACTTAAAAAAGGTAAGTTGGATACAGGTCGGTAGTTATCAAGACTGTCTATGTCTAAATTACTCTTCTTCAGAAGGGGCCTCACCACCACCGTTTTGAAGGCAGCAGGGAAGACACCTGTCTGAAGAGGGCAATTTACTATGTTTAAAAGCTCACACTCCAAGAAACCATAAAATGTTTTTAAAAGTGATGTGGGAACTGGGTCTAAAAGGCAAGTTGTTGTGTTAAGTTGGGAGAAAACTTGACCAAGTATCTTTGCATCAGCCAGTGTTATGACCCGTGGCGATCTAGGGGATCTGGGTCACTAACAAAACGAAGTCAGACACGTTGCTAAAATAATAATATTAATGTTTATTACAATTCCCAGGTTCAAGGGTAAAGAAACAACAAAACAAACAACAAAACAACAGAATGAACTAAAGGTGTCCGTCTAGTACTGTTTAAACAGCAATACCAAAATAAACTAAAAGTGTCCGTCTCACGGTATAAAGTTACTAATAATTACAAAAAGGAAACTCAACCAAAATCTCTACAATAAGGAATAACGTAAAGCGACTCACAAAAGGTGAGCGTCTATCTAAATCCAAACACAAAGGAAACTTAACACAAACAGAAGGTGAGAGCTTCTCCGCTCGTTATCACCCGTGAACTCTCTGTTCAAAGTTCCAAAGTTCTAGCTCCAAGAGCATCCAAAAACAACACTAAGCATGCACGAAGACCGATCTCTAAACCACCACAAATCCCAGCCTGGCACACTGTGATCCTGAAAGAACACAGCTGCCCCGATTGCTGTAGTCCCCTCCCTTTTGAAGTCCTGGCTGGAGCGACGGATTGGCTGGCGGAGAGGGGAGGCGGGATCATCGCAGCTGACCAGGTGTAGAGGGAGCCTAATCAGGATGCAGCCAGAAGGGCGTGAGCGGGCGGAGCTGTCATCTCTTGTTGAGGACGCTGCTGTTAACCATACGACCTCGGCCAGCAGGCCTGGGATCGTAACAGCCAGGACAAAACTCTCCAGTGTTTCCTCAGGTAAAAGCAGAGCTTCAGGTTTTTTTAAATCAGCATTTTGTTGAGATGAAAGACTGTATCTAATGCCATTGATTTTACTTCTGAAATGGGAAGCAAAGTCCTCGCATGCAGCATCTGATGCAGAGGAAAAGTAGGACAGCTTATGATTAATATGAGTAAAACATAAAGGCACTTTGGGAAACTTAGAGGTCTATAATTGTAAGAGACATGTAAGGGTTGTTCAGCAAACCCATAAAACCTGCTGTGTATGGTGATGTGCTGATGTGCTTGTGTTTCTGTTTGCAGGTAAGCGGAAAGAATGGAAGATTGTAAAAGAGCAGCCTCATAGGTGTTTAGGAGGTGGATTTTAGTATCAGACTAATAGTAACTTAAATATGACCTTTATGTGAAAGTTTTGCTAGTTAAAGCAATGCTACATACGTTTCTAACCATACAACTCTGTGCTTCTGACTTGTTTTGATGGTACACTGACATTCATTATGCACATTCCTGGAGCCATTGTTGCTCTGTAATGTCATAGATGAGAACTCACTTCATTTCCAGACTAGGGTGTCATGTGACAGCTGTGTTTTGCTTTACGACACTGCATCACAAGCCAGCAACTGGATATCAACACAGAGTTGAACATCATTTTGACCATGCACCATGAATGATTCAACAAAGCAGCGCAAGGTAACATTATTAGAGGAAGAGAGAAACTGACAGAGCAAAAATATGAGTTGAGTGTACAGAATATTGTTGGTGTGAGTCTGAGTAGATGAAAATAAAATAAATAACCTGGAAATAACATATGAAACATCTACATGCTAAACTGTCAAGGAGCAATTCACCTCTTTAACATACTGTACAGAGGTTTGGGCTAACAACTATAGCTCATCACATTCATTATATATTGTTCTAAAAAGAGAAATACACGTAATTTATAATGTTTCTTTACATTCAATTATTAACATTTACTTTTGATAACATTTATTATTAACATTTCCAGATCTGGTGGACCATAATGCCACGTCTCCTGTTTGGTGGTATACACCTTTACAGCAGCAGCAGGTGTTATATGACATCTGAAAATGTAGATGGAGTGTTTAAATGTGGCAGCTGTGATGTTAAAATACTTACTTACAAATTTCAATTCCATCAAAATTAAACCAAACATGTTGCAATATGAACCTTGATTGGCTCACAAAGCTGCTTTCTGCATGTGTGTCCCTCAGTCCATGAGTTTGTGAAGGAGGGCAGCACTCATTACGGTCAACAAGTGAGATATGCTGAGAGCTCTGATCCTCTCTGCAAATCACAGATTTAATCAGCCCAATCAATCTTCACCCCGTCCTTGCTCTCCATACTAAACACACACTTGTGTGCCTGCTCGCCTCCGTCGCTCCTCTCTGCTGGAACATTTATTTGCGAGTACTTGACTCCCCCTCCAGATGAGCTGGTCTACAAGCAGGCTAATAAAGCGGCTAATTGTCTGGTTGTCGGGGCGGGATTGATTTGTCTGTTTCAACACTGATAACACAAGCAATCATCTCTCTCTGTGAAGCCTCCGCACACTGCAGCGCTCTGCCTAACCGCTGACATTTGACAGCCAGAACTGTGTGTGTGTGTGTGTGTGTGTGTGTGTGTGTGTATGCAGGAAAAACACCCACTTTTGCAACTAAGTTATGACTACAAGGACAAATGAAGGTTTACAGAGGTTTTTGTTTACCCCCCTATAAAGGGAGTGACTAAAAGATGACAAAACACATAACAAAAGATGGAAGGTGAACTGTTGGACACTGACAAACAATTTAAAAACACAACAATGAACCAGAGGCCCTGCAGATTCATGTTCAGCATCACAGAGCTGTTTCACTTCTACTGGGGTGTATCACCATGGTAACTGATGCTGAAAACCCTATATTCTGTGGAGCCAGTTGGGATTTTTGTAACCTTTTGCCATCAGATTGAAAAAAAAATTAGGAGTATTGAAATAAAGACTGCACTCTAGTAAAACAAAAACAACAAACTAGACTGATCCATGAACTTGTGCCTCCAACTTAAAAAAAATGGACTGAAATAAAATCAAATGTGATATTACCTTTTCAGAAAAGTAGCTATAAAGTTCAATCTGTGACCTAAGAAAAACATTCCTTTAATACCCCCCCCAAAACACACACCCACACACACACACACACACACACACACGCCCGCTTTCTCTCTTTCACTGTGTTCATATTCTAATTCTTTTTCTGTATACTGACTATATACAAGTTTAAGTATCTCCGGATCTTGTTAAGGGTGATGGTGAGTTGGAGTTAAGGATGGACTGATGGATTTGGGCTTTGAGAGCTGTTACATGGGCACTGAAACTGAGCTGAAAAGTGAAGCTTTTTGATTTACTGGTCCATCTTTGATACAACCTTTACCTATGGTTACAAGATTTGGGTTTTGACAGAAAGAATGACATCACGGATACAAGCTGCTGAAATGAGCTTTCGGAGTCTCAGCTTGAGAGATCAGTAAAGAGCCTGCACATTCATGGGAGCTTGGTGTAGAGTTGTTGCTCTTTGCAAAGCAAAAGGAGGAGGTGAGGTGCTTTGGACATCTGGTTGGAATGTCTACCGGTCACATCCCATTGGGCACATCCTAAACACAGTGACCTTTCTGGGCACATCCTACAAAGAAGAACCCTTTGGAACCCTTCTGGTCCCTTGGAATTCCCAAGGATGAGCTGGAGTGTGTTGCTGAGGGATGTCCCTTTTGGAGGAAAATGAATGGATGGCTGCTTCTGTAAAGCCTGTGAAGACGTCATGAACTGATGTGAGTGGAGCTGCTGAAGGCTTTCAGTGACTGATACTACCTCAGATTCCATGAACAGTCTGTGGACCTCTGTCCTCAGCTTGGAAACAAAAACAAAACTAATTATTTTTACGACCCAAATTGAGTTAATCATTGACGCTGAAGACGGCGATAGCATTACACTGTAATTCTGCACACTGACGCCACATAGCCTAATTGATGATGATTGACTGATGAAGAGTAAAATGCCATGGCAGACGGAAACAGAGACACGATTTCCAGCAGCCAGAGATTAGTGTTGATGATTTCTCTGTTAGAAATTTATTTAATTAGGTTTACATTTAATTCATTATTCAGATCTAATATTTGGTTGTGTTATGAATAAATGAACATGCAAATGAAGTTCTGTTAAAGGAAATATGTTTCAACCTATTTTAAAAAATAAGTAATAATTAATTAATTACTCTTAAAATACCGTAACTTCTTTCCTAATGCAGTTACTTTTTGCAATAAGTTACTAGTAACTATAATAAATTACTTTTTAAAGTAACATCTTTTTAAATATGGAGCAATGAAGCAGAATAAATTTGTTGCTCTAAATCATTTTCATATTGACCAGTGAGCACTGTTTTACAGTTTAATGTCAGTTTTAGCCCATGTTTGTTTTCCTCTCGTGAATTTTTTATTAAGCTCTGTTTAATCTGCTTTAAAGGACGAGTCGCCCTGTAAACAAATGGTTTTAATTTATGCTTAATAGCACATAAAGTTATAAGCCTACACATATTTGCTGTCTTTAATAAACAAATAAATAAAACCCACAAATCACCTGGCAATTTATTGCCTCCTCCATACATAAACCTTGGCAAAAATTAACCTTGCAGAATACACTTCTGTTCTCACATTAAAAACACAGAAGAGACACCAGTTTAGATGAGAGAGGAATTGGATCAGCATAAATTTCTTTTTTCTCACCCGCCTTTTGGGGCTTCGGTGCAAATCAGATATTGATGTTGTGGACCTCTCATACAGGGAAACATATTTCCAGACTGGTTTGGATGTCCCCTCCATTTCTAGCCTTTTCTTTCCCATTACAAATAATAATCTCCATTAAAACATCCATCTCCATCCATCCCCTTTTATTGATTTCTAAAATAACACTCACTTTAAGTGGAGACTGTGTTTGCCTCCATTTGTCGTTATCATTTCTCCTCCTCACCATCTCTTTTTCTCTCAAGGCATTCTTCTCCCCTCTGTCCTACCTTACTTACTCAGTTTTTTCTAATGCTTATCTGAGTCTGACAGGTACTTCCACAGCGGAGCTTCAAATTGTTATGCTGCTGAATCGAATATAATCAAACACTCTGCAGCATAAACAGCTACTGCTCTCAGTCTCTGGGCACAAACGCTAAAATACACATTCTGTGATTTATTGCAGGACATGTCAAAAAGGTGCCAAATGATGGTTCTTAAAAATATCGGATAAGCAGACCAGGTGAAATGCAGACAAACACGAAGGGAGGGATTTAACAGCTTCAAACAGCTGCTTCCTCTTTCAGCTGTTCCTCTGTTCTGCTTTGGATGTGATTCATGCTCAACCGGCCTGTTAAGACCTCATTTCCTTTTGAAAAGTCCTGCTAATTAAAATCACCAGAAAACCTCAGAATCAAAACAAAAGGCTTAAAATGGTCCATTTTCCCAGCGCAGCCTTGAATACAGATTAACTCTCTAAATCCCTTTGTTGCACTGTGTTCAAGCATCGCATTGATGGACGTCTTCTTTCCTGTTACTGACATCAAGGTGTGCATATTTACCTCAGATGTTAACCTTGGGAGCAGTGTAGGTGTGTGGTGATAAAGGCAGATACAGGAGCCTCTAAAGAGAGAAGAAATGAACTGTGCTGATGAGTCTGGGCTGTGTTTAGACCGCTTCCTTCTTTAGTTTTAATCTATAGTTACTCTGACAGATGTCAGAAACAGGGGCCATATTCACAAAGGATCTTATCTCCTCTCTTGGAATCCCTTTAAACGGTTCTAAGCAATTCACACTAACAGTTTACTTTTCAGAGATTTTCACAGAGAAACTTTCAGCGAGAAACAAAGACGATTGCAGAGATAAGAGAAGAGAAGCTTTGTTTCTTTTGTTGAGGAGCCCAACACATTCCAAGAGTTTATTCCTTCAGTAACACACAGTTGAAGTACTTCTAAAAAGTTTGGATTGCTCTTGGTTCAATTATCTATTCAGTTGTCAAAGCAGTGCATTTCAGGATGTCTCAGTTTTACATATTTAATGCATATTATCTCTGTTCAGGCAAGTCATGATCTCATGACTGCATGTAAAAAACACACCTTGTCTGGCAGATGGTGCATGTCATTTGCGCTTGCTAAAGCTTCTCAGGTGTATTTTTATGCCATAAAAAAGACAAGTTGCAGTTAGAGTGACATCCTGTCACAGTTCAGCATATCGTACACAAAAGGCAGAACATGCACAGTAAAGACACATGATTATTATTCAATATCTTAAAACTGCTATTTCACAAAACCAGTACTGTTTTTTTTTTCTCTCTTTTATACTCACAGTATGTTGTAAGGCTAAAAGGCAAGAATAAAAATAATGTAGATGAAAAACATGTAAGAACTTTCCCCCTCACATCTGCTGCCATTATTCGCTGCTTAATGTTTTAGTCTCTTCGGCATTGCTACGTCCATTTTTGCCATAATATCAAACTCAACTCATTCCTGCATTTTATCATCACAACTTTGCTCCAACGGTCTTCTTTCGCGCTACTTTTCAAGCCAATCGGTTTGATCCTTGTTCTTTAAAACTGTCAATTGTTCTCTCTTATCTCCTCCAGACTTGAACATACAGCCTCCTTCCATCTCCACCATTTTCTGGTATCAGAGAAGTCTCTTCAGAATAATATACCCCCTCCTATCTTTGCTCATTCGCCACCTTTTCTTTTATCCATGTCACAGGCCCACTGAGATAAAGCATCAAAGTCAAATCACCAAGAAAAATTTCAAACTGAACTCTTGTACATCAGTAAATTTAGTTGCATCTTTTCAACTGATTTCTCATTGAAATATCTTTGTTATGAAGAGAAGACCCAGACAGAAATTGAGGAATAAAAGAGGATCTCAATAAACTTACGGCTGATTTGAAAGATGCTGACTGGGCAGCTACTCAAAGCAAAATCAGATGATTCAAACCCCCACCAATTAAAGGAGACGAGGAGGACAGACAGATTTATAAAAATGGAATCAGGATCAAGTCCAGCCGTGAGACTTCTGTATTTTCAACATTTTTTTAGTTTTTATCTTTATTTCCTCTACTCTGTGCTGCTTAGTCACAAGTCTGCTTGAACAAGTGACAGAACAGACAGGTGAGGTAAAATCTAAGTCTTGTGTTTTATTCCGGAAGGAGGCGAGCTCACAGGTAATCAGGTTTTGTACAGGTTCCTCCTTTGTCCATCTCCACATGGCACTGATTACAAATCTCCATCCACAGAGACCTGTGAGACAGAACCAAAACAACAAAGCCTCCTCAGTGACAGCTTAGTGTACTGCTAACAATCCAAAGGTGATCGTTGTCATGTGGCCTTTCTTCGCCTGGTAATTAGCTCATTAACTTTTCTGACAGCACTGACAGATCTCCTTACAGGTGCCTTCTTCTCAGTGTTATTTGGGGGAGCAGCTTAAAGACAGAAAACTGCAACATCCACTTATCTCATCACGTATCGATCACTGCAAAAGTCTCTTTGTAGGTTTTGACAAGTCTTCCGTTAAGAGGCTTCTCAGTATTCAAAATGCTGCTGGTTTGCTTGCTGGGTGGTGAAGTGCATAGTAACAGGTTACATTTGTTCCATTACATTTACTTTTTAAAAAAGAAATGCACTTTTAAGAGTAATTTTACTCTTACTCCTAAGTACACTGAGCAACACACAACTTGTCCTTTGGGAGAAATTTGGTTTAAGTAGCACTGCAGCAATGGAAGAACAACAAAACCAGATCAACGGTAAAGGACAATAATGCATCTAAGACTATAAAACAAATAACAAAATATGAAAAATGTACGTTAACCAAAATATTTTCGTTCAGTTTTCGTTGACAAAATAAACACTAGTGGGATCTATGGCATCTTCTGCTGTCATGTCATGGCTTTGCACAATCTGACATGTCTAACCAAAAAAACTTTGCCTAACTTTATCCAAACTGCATGATGAGTGTGTCACCGTCTATTCTGGAAACAAAAAACTGCAAAACTGCTTTGGAAAGGCATTCATTTAAAACTATACAGGCTCTTAGCTGAGGTTCCCTCTGATTCCTCTTTACTAAGACAATGGTCCAAAAGATAGACATCCCTCCTGCAGACTGGGAAACAGCCTGTGTCGAAGCACAAACACAAACTGACAATACTCAGCTCCAGCTGCTGCAGTGTGAGTGCTCCATGAGGACACATGACACCAAAGAAACTAAACAAGTTTTACAGTACTGTCCCAGGCCTGCAACAAACTCATCCCATGTGGAACATGGATGTCTAAACCACATTTCCTCACAGTCAGTAGTTGGGATATTTCAGTCTGGACTAATACATCAGCAGCAAGCGTGGGGTGATGGACAGGAGGAGCCTCTGAACTGTGGAGGACAGTTCAATGTGAGGAAACGCATTAACTACAGGAAGTGGTGCTCAGACCTTTGAAGCGACAGCAGAGGTCACTTTAGATGCTGACTCTCACAGCTCATCTTGCAGACTGCCTAAAAAATACAAATCATCGTTATGAAGTGATGAATCCTCCCCAGAGCTCAGACCTCAACATTACTGAAGCATTGTGGAATCATCTTGACAGAGAATGGAGCAAAAGGCAGCCAACATCCAAAAGAAGTCTTTAGAAAGTCCTTCAAGAAACCATGCCCTCATCTCTACCAATGCTAACCATAAATCCGGCCAGTTAAACTGTCTCTGCAGATCTAAAGAGCCAATCCAGTAAACTGTCTGGACCATCATCATTATACAGTCATCATGTCAGTGAACCAGGTAGAAACAGATGGCCAAAACTTTGTGTCATTAAATTCTCCAGCTAAGAACAGAAACCCTCTACTGATGTAAGAGCTTTATTAGCAGAAGAAAGAACAAATGACTAAAGATGTAGAAGAATACCAGTTAAGAATTTCCTCTGAGATTCACACTTTAATCTAAGTATTTAATAACTGTATTATTAAGAGATGAAGACTCACCCTGAGTGTGGGTGTAAATGGGGGTTAGGCAGATTATTGTATATAAGTTATAGTATTGCAGTCTAATCTCACTGCAGCACCTGACACACCCTCAATGAACTAGTTCTTTACCGCCCATAGAGAGAAAGAAGAGATGTAGAGCAATGGCTCCCATCCTATTAACCTTGAGGATTATTAACATGTAAATATTAAAAAGCCATGGACCCCCTGCCCCACCTCGTGCTGTAATCATGCTTGGTTGGTGAGTCCTGTCCTTTGATAAACCAAAGTTAAATTAACAACATAAAGCCATACTTTTTTTTTCTTAAAATAGGGATAATGTGTGGACATTAATCACAATGGTTCTAAATGTTCAAAACCTTGGGGATCCCCTGTGCTCTTTGGGGGACCCCCTTGGGGTGTCCCAGTCCCCAGGTTGGAAACCACTGATGTCAAAAGAGGACGAGAGTTCTGGCTGCCAAATACAAAGGATTTGCATGAGTGTTGTTGGGTTAAAAACAGCTATGACAACAACAGACCTACAAATTCTAACTTGCCTTGGTCTTAAACTAGACTGGCTTTCAGTTTATGAGCTCAGTGAAGGAAATCTACAAGGCCAAATTTAAAGAAACTCAGGAGAATGAAAAAAATAAGAAAACCAGGTGTTATTTTAGTCCCATTCTTCCTGCAAACATATTATGTGTTCAATAGAGCGAGGTCAGCGTTGTTTCAGGTTTTCAGCAGGACTGCAGACCGGTCCTGTACTTGTACCTTTTTCATCCCTAATTTTCTTGTTGAAAAATACATGAATGTCTTTGGAAAAGATGTGGTCTTGAAGGTAGCATATGTTGTTATAAAACCTCTTTGGGTATATTTACATTAATGCTGCCATCACAGACGTGGAAATTTGCTTTACCAAGAGCTCTGATCCAACCCCCTACCATCATGTTGCTGACAACTGTGTGGATGCTCCTTTTGGTCATTGATCCAGAGCACAAGGCATTCAATTCATCCAACAAATATCTAGAATACTGATTAATTTGAGCACAGTCCACATTTCCACTACTTGATGGTCCATCCCAGATTTCTCAGAGTCCAGCTACCTGTGGAGAGGATCAATTATGTGGCTCCTATTTTGCACAGAAAGGTTTGAAATATAATTTGTGAGTGTAACTTAAGCTTGGTTTCCGAAGCAATCCATTTTCTGTTGGTTACAGTTTTCAATCTAAAGGAAACAAAAACAGTAATGTGAATCTTCACTGCTTTCTGAGTTATAAGAAGAGGAGATTTGAATGGGAGAAAGCCTGTGGACAGACTTCCTAAGGACCCACATTTAAGTTCTCAATCCAATATGTTCCTCCTTTGACTTATTTTGTTGACCACAGCTGTTAAAAGAGCTAAAGTGCTGAAGGTAATAAAGAAGGCTGAAACCAACTTTTCTCTCACAAGGGACCTAAATGCCTCAAAATGTGGGGAGAAATGTCAGAGACAAGAGAAGCTGGATGTCCTTTTGCTGGGATGTAAACAAGCTGCTCCGCCTGTAACAATGTCTGATATATTGGACATGATCTCGAACACGGAAGAACCCGACAACCCACTGCTTCACTTAGACCTGCCATCCCTAAGTTTCCAGTTTTCTTCAACTATTAAAAACAGATGACAGCACATTGATGCAGCAGTACAGCGGCTGGCAAACATCTATTACCTGATAACTATAGATCACATTCACGCAGGCCAGCATCTGGAAAGTCTGAGAGTTTTGATGTGTTATAATGTGCATGAAAACTTAATAAATGTAGTCAAGTTGTATGTGCTTTACCATGTTCATTATTTATGATCATATAATGTATAATGCACTAATTTGTGTTTTATGGTTTATTTTTGATCCTGAAGCTTACTGTGAACAGCTGCTACTTTGCAGCAAACCCTCTCTTAGTTATTGGCAAGCAGCTGCTGCACAAACAGCAGATATTTTGACTGACTGTCCTCTTCATCCATCTGAACCTCGTCTTTAAAATTTTCAATGAATCCTTCATCATTGTCTCTGTCAGAGTGTTCGGTTTCACACTGAAAAGATTGATCAGAAAACACTCAGCCTACTGCTTTATAAGGCCACGACCTCAGCAACCTTTATACATAATTACCCAGAATGCATTGCAACATAAACCACAGTGGTGGTGTTTGAGTGAAACTGTTCCTCCTAATTTGAGTTCCCTCAACAGGTCAATGATTTTCTCACAGACTTGTCTGACAAACTGGAGATTCTCCAACCATTTTTGCTCTTAAGTCACTCTTTTATTGTAGCTGGTTTTGTACCAAATCATCATCTGTTTGAAGAAATATTTGTTTTTCTATCTCATTACAAATTTTCCCTGTCCCAACTTTTTAAAAAAAATAAGTTGCAGGTCTAAAATTAGTATGTTAACAAATTAAATTATAGATTGATAGAGCGAGGCAAAAATACCCTTACCTGTGAGCTACAACCATATTGGAAGGTATCACACTTCTATATTGTGGGTTCAAAAGGTCAAAATTTAGTATACTTAAAAGCTGGCGCCAACTGTTTATCATTACATATCTTTACTGAAGGCAGCTGATCCTGTCAATGAAAAGCTGGATCTGGTAAGTGAAATGAATAGAACATGACTTTTTTCTCTGCTCTGACCAACCAGCGCAGAAACTTTCTGGGTAAAAACAAACTGTCAATATTATAAAGAGATCTTGTAAGACACACATCTCTGATTTAGAGGGATGCACAACGCACACCGTTGTCTCTACTCTGCTCAGTAACTTTGTATTTATTCTACTTTTATGTGAAGCAAAAAAACAACTGGACATTTTAGCTTGCCGATTTTGTGTAACAAATAATCTGTGCGCATGCTGCAAGACTTCAGTTTAACAGGAAGCTCTGACTGTCTGGTAAATAAAATTTTATCAGATGCTTGTTGCACTTTGATTTGGTCATTTAATCGCTGTTCTGTGGAGTGTCATCCAGCAGCTATAAATCTATTATTTCATCAGCATATTTAACATAAAGTCTGAGGGCTACTCGGTTCTTCTGCTTCTGAGTCTTCGTCCTTTTGTTGGCCCGTCTTCCCCCCTCCCTCCTCTCCTCTGTTTACCCACTCTGCTGGATTTGAACTCCCTGTGCAACGGCACAGCTTGCAGTAATCACACACATAAAGTAAATGTTTATTGAGCAGCATCTTTTTCACACCTCGGAGGGATTTGTGTTAGACTGACAGACTGCAGATCTGTTTTCATGTTTCCTCAAGCACTTTAAAGCGATGTCTCTAAAAGCAGTCCACACTAAATGGCAGCTTCACAGCTATTAAAGTGGTTGCTAGGAAACAGGTTCATAGGCTTTTTGTACGGTAAACTCAAAATAAATTTACAAACAGGCAGATGGAACAACAGGGATACCAGCTGGATCTTGGAAAGTGAGAAACTGGATCTTGCAGGAGAAACTTTTACTGCGGCCATGGAGCAAATACACTGATTTAATCTTTCTCATCATACCGCTAATGTCAGTCAGTCAAAACAAGCTCTTTCCTGCAGTCCAAGACTAACATGAATCCTCCTGTACTGTTTGTAAGGAGTGGAAAAATAAAAGGATATAAAGAACACTCATGTAAAAACATAACCTATGAGACAATGTAAATCTCTCTGATTTCTTCCTGTAATGTTTGTTAATTGAAAAAGTCATATTTTAAGCTGCTTCCATTTTAAAACCACCATGTTTTACACAACCAAAACACACACACATGCTGATGTGAAATGCCATCACAGTATGACCTGTTGCTGTAGCTGCAAATGCTTTAATGGCAAAGCATATGCGTATAGCAACATGCCCCCTCAAATTTGTTCATATTTTTAGCTTTGAGTGTGTCATTTTACAAAGCTAAAACATCACATCGGTCAGGGTTACTGTAAGATTACAAAACAGGGTAATTTCTTTTCACACAGGTACATCCTCTTGAGCTTAATTTAACATGAATATCGCAAAATGCGTAACACGCAAAATGACTTGGAATACAATAACAACTTCTGTTTATCAGTGCAGACTGAAACTGCATTTCCATTATCCCTAGAACTGAGCACAACCTAAATATCTCAATAAAAAACTGATAATGGAAACACCTAAATTTAGAAAAACCTCTCAGAAATCGGCTAAATGATTTTACACTTCATTAGGGTGGTTTTTCAGATGTGTCGATATAGAAGTATATCGCAAAAGTGTAATAGAAACACTGTTTTTGCACACTGGACATGATGTAGAAGGGTCAAATGACCAGTTTATTATATATATATATATTAGGGCTGTCAAATGATTGCAATTTTTAATCATGATTAAAGCTTTTAAACAAATCACAAATTTCAAATCATTTAAAAATGATTAATCACCATATATGAGTTTTTATATATAAATAAATAAAATGCAGACATTTAAAAAAAGGAGAGATAAAGACAAGGTTTTCAAAAAGATTCAACATTGGGCAGACTTTTGCCAACAGGAGAGCGGTCAGAGTAAAGGTAGGATCCAAGATGGATACTGAAAGTTCAGTAGAACGTCTTTAATGTCTCTATTTTTTCCAGGGTGGTCCATCTCACTGGATGTGTCCAGTCATGGTGCTGTCTGTCACTGTGGTTTGTTAACAAAGACATGAGCAGTAAAAGAGCTCTCAGGTTGTGCATTACAAATCAAAAATGATCAAAGGTACACAGTTTCATACCTCTTTGTAAGCTGGAAGGATTTTTCTTGCTCTTACTGGCACCAGCACTGCTCCCTTGTTTACAACATTGCATGCAGTCAGTCATCCTGTTCACTGCAGGGACCCTCGACTGGATGTAGCAAACACTGCAGAAAATGACTCTTTTTAAGTTTTATAGCAAGACTCTCACACCACCTCTCCAAAGCACTTTAAATTCTTTCATTTCAGCTTTACATGAAGCATGACTTTATTGAAATATATCAGCATGTCACAGTTCTGAACATGAACCCTGATGTTTTACAGGAGCAAAGTCATGTTCTTCAACTCTGACTGCCAAACCGGAGACAGCAGCAGAGCAACAAAGAAAGATCTCACACCAAAACACAACAGTGATGCTCAGAAAAAAAAAAACAAAAAAAAAAAAAACAGCATTCTACCCATTTATGTTCCTGTGAGTGTCAAACCTTGCAGGATGTATTATTTTAAACACACACACTTCTTTTAAAACACTATCACAGTGGTTAATGTGAAGCCATCTGAATGTGGAGCTGAAATGGAGACAAAACAATCTCTCTCTGAAGGTGGAGAAAACAGCAGAGATACAGTGACACCAGCATGTGCCTCTGACCATCAATGGTGCTAGGGTGGAGAGAGAGAGCAGCACCAAGTTCCTGGGTGTGCATGTCACAGAGAACCTCTCCTGGACCATTAACGCCACATCACTGGCCAAGAAAGCCAAACAGCACCTCTATTTCCTCTGCAAACTGAGGAAAGCTAGAGCCCTGGCCTCCATCATGTGCACCTCCTACAGAGGTACCATGGCCAGCATCCTGACCAGCGGCATTACCGTGTGGTACGGCGCCTGCTCCACGTCCTGCAGGAAGTCCCTGCATCGTGAGAGCAGCGGATAAGATCATCAGTGCCTCCCTCCCCTCCCTGCAAAACATCTACACCTCTCGCCCCATCTGTAAGGCCATCTTCACTGTGAGCAACCCCACCCACCCATCACACAGATTCTTCAGCCTGCTGCCATCTGGAAGGAGACTGGGGAGCCAGGACCAGCAGACTGAGGTACAGCTTTGTCCACCAGGTGGTCAGGATGATGAACTCTCTCCCTGCTCTGCCCCCCTTACACCCACCTACCCTGGACTCTGACACCCCCCATCAACACTTGAACTTTTTACACCCTCAGGAACAAGCATAAAGCCACTTTAACCGACTGATGATGAGCTAATTCAATCTTTTTTTCTTGCACAATAACCACAAACATAGACTTGTAGGCTTGTGTTTAACGCACAAAGGTTTGAGAGAACAATAATTTCAATTCTCTGTTTGTCCCGTATATGCTGCAGAATTGACGATAAAGCCGACTTTGACTTTGATCTATGGTAGCCCTGAAGCGTCACAGCAATACAAAAGCTGTTTCATTCACTTCTCTAGCATATTCTAAAAATATCGGCAAACCGACTGATTTGTTTGTTGCACTTTTGTGTTCAAAAGGGGTGTTCTCACTGAACAAGCCGTTGTATCTGAGCGAGTCTACTGGCTGATGCCACCAAAAATCTTATTTTTTTCATCCAATACGTGCTGTGTAAAAAAAAAAAAAAAAAAGCGGTATAAGTTAAGGACGTGTTGTGTGTTCATGGATGGTATTCTGAATGCCTTGGTTGGACCCAGTGCTTATTTGAGTTACTGTTACCTCACCTCCAACCAGTCTGCGCATTCTCCTCTGACCTTTGACATCAAGAAGGCATTTTGGTCCAGACGGCTGCTGCTTCTCTGTAAACCCTAGAGATGGTTGTGTGTAAATCTCAGTAAATCAGCAGACTCTGAAATACTCAGAGTCACTTGAATTCTCTTTCTTCCTCATTCTGATGCTCAGAAAGCCATCTTCACACGTCTACATGACTAAATGCATTGAACTGCTGTGGTATGATTAATTAGTTGTGTTAACAATCAGTTGAACAGGCGCCTGATTAAGTGGTCTGTAAGTGTTTCTAAACACAGACGCGATTTTCTTGACAAAATCACATCTGCAGTACTTTCTGAATATCAAGAAATTTAGCCCTTGTGTTCAGATATTTCTGTAAATCTCTACTTCTGTTCATGACATTATGAATAACTGAATATGTTTATCTCTTACAACGTCATGTGAACACAAATCACTAGTGATGTGTTCAATACAAAGTTTGTTTGAAAATTTATTACAGAATAATTTTTTTTATGGATTAAGAACTCATTTAAAGCATCGTTTTCAGAATGTGTATTTTAAGGAAGATGTCATCACAACTAAGGAGAATAACCTGTGGTATTGTTCAGGGTTTGATATCCTGACCTGAATAAGTCATTTATGCACAAAGATTATGTAAAATATTGAAATTATTAATGTTAGTTTGTTTAGGATCAGACATGCAGAAATAATTAAAATATAGCAGAAAAAGGACTGATACGTGTGATGAAAAGGCTTGGGTTTTTCCAAGTTAGCTCTTAATGACACAAATAATAAAGCATTTCTTTGCAGAGCTTAATTTGTTTCACTGAAATTAATTGAAGAGACTTGAAAGAGTTCATCAAACATTATAGACCAAAAAATATGCTGGAAGTTACATATAGCACTTATACAAAATTTCTATAAATCTACCGGTGATCTTTAGAACAAAGTAAGTAATAAAGGAGAATTAATTGTATAAATTCTGCTGTTTTGTTATGATGTTTTTTATGTTATATGGTGTTATAAATTAAGTAAACTCATATTTAAAGTATATCTAACAAATTTCCCAAAAGAACTATTAGAATAATTATGCCTGTTATGATTAATATACATAATAAACTGTTTACATGTTATAAAACTTTAAAATTTGCCCATTCCATATACAAATTATTAAATGAATTTGCACCCCCACCTTTGAAGGACCACGAGAGCCACTTCAAGAGGAGACTGTGAGGTCACGTTTGAACCATCTGTGCTGTCAGAGAGGGGTAGAAACATCTGGATCATCATACCATCTGTAATCAGAGAACACACTACATGGACCACTTGTAAATCGCATCTCAAAAACTGGCTTTTAACCAGCCCAAGCTGTCCTCTCAGCTAGATCAATCGATACTCTGCAGCACAGACACACAAACATGAAGCTGGATACATCTGCCTTTCTTTTGAAGTATTTTATTCTTGTGATATTTTGTTCCATACAGAATATGTTACATGTACATATGTATAACAACATGTGTGGCCACTCCATTTGTATTCTGCCTGTGTTACTGACTGGTAAGCGGTTTTGTTTTATCTTATAGTTCTAAAACTACACTTCAGCCTTACGACCAGTTTGTACTTCACTGGTTAAGTTTTTTCTATGTTTAATTGTATTTTTTTTTCTCTTCTGGTACAGTGTTGCTTTTATTCCATTTTCTTACCTGTCTTGGATGAACTGATTATAACGAGCATTCTTTGCTATATCGGACATGTTTACAACTAGCTTTCTTTGTCCTGATGTTCCCTAACCTGCACTGTCACAATCAAATAAGCAAATAAATAAAATAAAAATTAAATTTCAGGTGAGCAGGTGTTTATCTCATGGTGCACAGGGAGAACATGCAAACACCATGCAGCCTCAATTTATGTATTTTTAGTTAAGAGGAGAAGAAGAAGAAAAAAAAAATCAAGTTGTGATGGTTTGATATATGTACAGGAAAAGTTGATGTGACGTCTTTGAGTTTTATAGAAAAGTCACAACGATGAGTTAAATTAAGTTGCTCCCTGTTCAGGTTCAAAAAGCTTTAAAATCTAAAATAAGTCTTGTGATTTGAATTGGGTAATAACAACAAAAAAGATCGATGCAGGTGTAAATTGCAAAATTCTCCTTTTCTTTTGGCCATTTCCTCTTACGATACATGTAATAATTGTTGTTTAAGATGTATGCAAAGCCACATAGATTAATTTGTTTGGTATCGCCTCCGGTGTATTTCTGAAAATATTTCTGATGCAAAAGGTTCCCGTTGTTTTCCCAGTTAGCATTGTCAGTATGTCTTCTACCAGATCGTTTCTATAGGTTTTTAGGCCTTTTCTCTTTTTTGCTAACTTTCATAACATGTATTTCTCGCATCAAATTGTAACTGAAGGAATATATTTCCAAAACTGGAGCTAAAATGAGGGCTGCACGGTGGTGTGATGGTTAGCAAGCTAGAAGCCTGCTGGTTCAAGCCTCTGCTGGGAGGTTGGAGCAGTTTGCATGTTCTCCCAGTGTGTGTGTTGGTTCTCAGGGTACTGTGATGGACTGTCCAGGGTGTATCTGCCACTCACCTGCTAATTGCTGGGATAGGCTCCAGTTTCTTCTGAATTGGACGAAGTGGTATAGAAAATGGATGGATGGAGCTAAAATGAAGCAGCGTGAGCTCTGTAACTCAGTGCTAATAAATATGTGTTTGTGGTGACCCTTTTTCACTACACACATGTTGATAAGTCACAGCAGGAAAGTCTTTATTGAATAAAGTAAATATCAGTGGGAGTAAACAGTGCAGTGCAGAGAAAATGTGGGAAGCTCAGAGGTAATTTCAGCCATGGAATCAAACCTCCAGCGGTGGCCGCCACGCTGCAGTAATTTGACTGAGTGTGGAGACAAACCCGGGAGGAGGATTATTACTGTGCCTGTGGTTAACAGCAAACAAATTTACTAGATTTTTCTTCTGCTGAAATTAAATTAGTCTTTGCATGATTACATTTGTTCTACAAAATACTTTTTCATCTTCTTACAAAAACAGTTCTGTGTTTCACCAAGTAATAAATGTTGTCTTTAGAGTGGGGAAAGATTTCTGTGGCTTTTCCAGAATATTTTTTCCTTATTCATTGTGCACAAGTGTGTTTTTTTCCTCGTTAGGTGTCATATAAGTCAGGTGGGATAGGAAACATAAAAAGCAGCCCCAAAAAACAGAGGTCAAAACAAGAATGACACAACAACTAGAGGTACAAAAAAGTAAAAAGAAGCTGAGAAAATACACATAAGCATGGTGGAATAACAGAATCAAGAAGTGGAGATGAGCATACTAGAAAATAAAACAGTTAAAATATATCCCCTGTATTTCCCACCACATGACCTCTTGCCTAATAAAGAATCAGGACACAAGAGTGTAAAGATGAGTTTAACATTAGAGATATAATCGCATCCATACAGGGGTTCCTGGACTGAATAAAATGCACTGTAAACTGGTTATAGTTTTCACTGAGGATCACAGCAGTGCAGTGAGATTTCTGCATTATGTTCAAGGTAAAGTGACAGACTTCGTGTTCTTCATAAGCCGGTGATTTAAAAAGAGGAGGAGCCAGCTCACTGATGACCAATGTTAATATGATCTATAATATAATTATCAAATATGTGGAATTCATTATAAGGAACATCAGACAAAAGTCTGTTAGTCCAGCAGTAGAACAAAATATGGACACTTACCTGGTGAGAAATCAGTGCAGCCAACTATAACACATGAAGACATGGACAGGAAAGAGGTCAGTGAGGTCAGAGTCATTACAGCCTGATTTATTGCTAAAAAAATCACAAACCTACAGAAGGAAACCTTGGAGTTATTTATTTTTAATCCAGATCTGTCATTATTTCTGCCTTATTTCATCTAATGTATACTGAATACCCAAATGAGGAATATCCTCTTTCAAATTCATGTAGTCCTAGTGGATGCACTTCTTATTTAAAGAACTAATTAGAAGATTTTTCTTTTTCTTTTTTAAGATGGCTTATGTGGTTGCCGGTTAAAGGCTACGCGACCACCTTTGTGTACAAGTGTGTATCTCAAATCTACGTTTGGTGGTTCTTAACAGGACAGAGATGGATATTCAGTGCATAACTCAAAAGGTAAGTTTTCAACAGGCATTACATTGAATGAATAGGTCACTTTAAACTTGGGCAATGTGAAACAAGGAGAGGGTGATAGATGATGATCATTTTGTTTTCTTGGATCGTTTTTCCTGGTGAGGTACCACAAAATATCTTCTTTTCAGAGAAAAGGAACCAAAAATAGAATTTGAGGTGGGAATAGTTTAGAAAATGTCTGAATTGACATAACCAGCCAAACATAGTTTTATCATCATTTTGCTGTGCTTTTACAGTATCTCTGCTATTTTTGTTGTCATGCACGTCAGAGCTTTCTGTAATATTTCCACGACTGGCATTTCACTTGCTGTGGTCCCTCTGGACTCTCCCTGCTGTTTTGTTGTCCTATGTGCAGTGAAAGTGTTGATGAGCGTAGAGATACCCTTAAATAAAACTGTTGGATTTGTAGAAGGATGTTTAATGTTTTAAGGCTCCTCTGATACAAGTCATTGATGTGCCACATCAGTAGAACCATCTGCTGAACACCCTGGGAAGTTTAGTGTAAAGAAAAGGAGCAGGTGGGGAAGCAGTTTTTCCTGAAAGAAAAAGAATCGATAGTCAGTCGGTATAAGTTAATTTGCCATGATAAAAAAACGTAACTTAAACTATTTCTGTAGTGGATTTCCAATATTAACATGATTGATGATTACATTCAGGACTTTACGGCTCTGGGTTTGTGGGAAAAGCTTTTTAGTTGGCAAATACCCAAGGACCAGACAGGTAATGAAGATGGGTGTACCTGTGGGCTGAGATGTGGAGTCCTTAATCCTTAGAGACAAAACAACACATCCATGCCCAATGGCGATGCACGATAACCACTGTTGTAAAGAAAGATTCTTCCTTATTTGCATATTCCACCTCTTGTTGTCAAAGCCAACATCTATCACACCAGTTTCAGCTTTCTTTTGGTATCCTATCCCCAACATGTCTGATAATGCTTCTATTGACTAGGACTCTGAAGCAAGACCCAAACCCAGTTCAGTTCAAGTCTGTAAGAGGTCATGCAGAAATTCAGATTTTCAGGTAATCTTGAATCTTCTTGGTGATTGAAAATGGTAACACTCGAGTGTGTCGGAGCAGGGAAATACTAAAAACCTGGACTGCAGCCTTCGTAGGACCGAACTGAGTAGCCCTGTACTAGATTGTATCGCTGCATTAACTGCACAGCTTTCATTACACAGTTCAAATGTATTCAGAGAAGCATTTTCATTTGTGTTATTTAGTAGGTTTTTGTGTTATATTGCTATCAGAGAAAAAGATGCACAGCACTGCCTTGGTGGAGGTCAAAGAAATGTAATTAATTCCCAAAATTAAAAAAGTAATTTGAAAGTAATTTTTCAAAGTCAATGCAATATCTTTTCATCAGAAGATGCAGTCCGGTCACTGGAAAACCTGATAAAGTCATGTTTCAGAAAAATACATCTTTGTGCTTATAAAGACTAAATCTGTTTATTTGTCTAAAATCCCAGCAGAACTTTCTGTCAAAAATAAGAAAAAAAGCAAGGAAATATAATATAAATCAGAAATGTGAGCTGACCCACCTCCTGTGACCTCTTCTAACAGAACCGTAACAAACAACGTAAACCGATGCCAGGAATTCAAGTGTTCAATCTGAAGTCTCTTGTGATAAATGTTAGAGAATGTCAGAAGCTTTCTAGATGTAAAGGTCAGAGTTAATCTGTCTGAACTGCTTCCCTCACAGGACGGTTTGGATGAAGTCAGCTCTGACATGGTTCAGCTTGTCTCGGTCAAAACAGACTTCAAATGTGATTATAAATTAGTTTGAAATTTATTCTACATTGTCTGACTGGATTAAAGACTGCAATAAAATGCTATGAGTGCTTTAAGTATCAAATAAATTTTGACCAAAAGTAGCTACAGATAATTAAAAATCAAAGAAACAACCCAAAAAACCTCTTCAACAATTTCAAGTTGGTACCTCTGCTAGTACGTGTCCTGCAAGTTAACCCAAAACTGTGTCAATATTTTTACAAACAAGAACTTATACTCCACCAGGTCCAGTGCTGTGTTTCATCATCACTGCATACGCTGCAACAAAACAGCTGTAGAGCTCCTGCTCCATTCTTCCCTCACTTGCGAGCAAGACCCCAACATACTTGGGGCATTTCCAAACTGGAAAAGACACTTCACCCTTCTCCGGTTGAGGACCATGGTCGCAGATTTGGTGGTGCTGAGCGCTTCACACTCAGCTGCAAATCATTCCAGTGAGAGTTGGAGATCACAGCCCAATGAAGCCAACAGAACCACATCATCTGCAAAAAGTAAAGACCCAATCCCGAAGCCATCTAACAGGCCACCCTTTTTATAGAAAGCAAAAGGTGCTACAATGGCAGGATTAAAAAAAGTATTTGAACCAAGACGACATAACAAAACCCACAATAGCCTACAGATGAACTGACAAATAAAACCTGGAAGACAACCCAGGACTGGACTGATAACATCTGGCCATGAAACCAATAAGTACTTCTGCTGAAGAAGATAATGACTAAACAAGAAGCAGGTGTGTTAATCAGCATTTGAAGACCTGATGTGACTTGAATAGGAAATGAGTACACTGATGTAGAAAAACTTCTTGGTGCATTTGCTTTCGTTAGTCTTGACTACTGTAATAGAATTTTTACAGGTCTCTCTAATACATCAGTAACACAGCTGTAACTAATGCAGAATGCTGCTGCTCATGTCCTCACAAACACAAAAAAGGTATCATTCCAATCCCAAAGTCAGTCCTCGAGGGCTGCAGTCCTGCAGGTTTTCAATATTTCCCTGCTTCAACACACCTGACGAGCTGAACACCCGTGTTTTAATTTCTAATTTTTTAATTTAATTTTTAAAATAGATTTTCATGTGGAACAGATGTGTGGACAAAAGAGGACAAAGTTGTTTGTATTATTTGTGTGCATAATGCATTGTAGGTAACTTAGAGTGAAGTAGCTGTAGCACTGGCAGAATGTAGGTGGATACTGTTGCGGGACATCACACAATTTCTTTATTTGCAAATATATTTTGTTCAGTTCAACGATCACAGAAAAACAAACGCACTCTTTAGAACTTCTTTGTGCTGAGACACTGAGAATCAACATTTAGTTTTTCTGCTCCAAATATCTGGAACAAACTACCAGAAAACCTTAAGTCAGTACAGACAGGGAGTAAATCTATGATGATGAGGATGTTTTTTCCATTGACATCTGTTTGTAACTCACTGTATGTATTCTGCTGTCTAAACATGTCTCTGGGTTGCATTATGTAGAAAATGTATGCATGTGTAAAGTATAAAACCTATACTATGTAAATATATTTATCTTGCCTTACACAAGGGGGTATACTCTATTAAATTAACCAGAAGCAAGTTATAGATAGAGCCTTGGTGGTGCTGAAGCACTTGCCCTTGCCGTTGGGGCTAAAAAAGTGCCCTTTTTTTCAGAATTATTTTTTTATATACTGTATGTGGCCCAATATGTTGACGTGATCACACACCCCTTACACACACATGCACGCATGTGCCCGTTCCCAACGTTTCTTTGGCAACGTGACCCCGCAAAGCGGGCACCAACAAGGAACATTGTAAGCATGTGCATTGCAGCAGTTGCAGCAGTTGGACCATCTGAGAAGTTACCTCCCACCTGCTGCTACTCAGGTAATGCTGAACTATTCGAGGGCACCTTTTGCTCCTAAACTAAGCCTGATACCAAACCATTTGTCCCTGTTGTAAAGTAGCCTGTCTGTCTCATTACAGCCTAAATGGCTGAGTCTAAATTAGCCAACTGCCTGCTTAACAAGCTTGGCACTAGCCATAATCAGTGGTACCTTGCCAAATGTTAGGCTAAGTGGTCACTACAAACACATATATGTTTAGCTTTTTTTTCTGTGAAGTTTTCACGACGTATTCATAAACCACATCAAATAGCGTTCTCCCATTGTCCATCTCTTTTTTCGCAGATTGTAATAATATGACAAGTAGTTTTTTTCTTCATTCCGAGCAGCATTATTTTAAGCAGTCTGTAACACTGTTGGCCTCGGCTTTTATCAATTGCAGCATGCCTAGAAAAGAGAGATTAAGAAAACAGAAGTTAAAGGAGCTACACCAGGCAGGTCAGGGAAGCAGCTCTCTGCTGGCCCTATCAAGCAGCAAGGAGGGTGAGGAGGAAGATGATGAAGGAGAAAGGTCAGAGCCAAGACCAGAGTCATGTTGACTGTTTATGGCCTTTTAATACTTAATACTTAATAATAAATAATAATTCCCTACATTTCTATAGCACTTTTCTAGACACACAACGCGCTTCACAATGATTGGGGGACCTCAGGTTTTTAAAAATGAACTCTTCCACAAATTTATTGAACCATGTAAAGTGTCCACAATGTGGTTTGGCTGTGCCAAATCTGGTACAAGCTATGTTAACCCAGTACATTATTTTGTAGCTCCACAAATATAAGTTGTTTCCATGTTAGGCCTTACAGAATTCACAGTTATCTTGTATTTACTATTGTAGGCTAATAATGAAATGTTGACCATCATAAATACCCAACTAGAATTTGTCTGCAGAACACTGCTAGTGGTGAGGCATTGAAGTCAGACTATGGCAGCTGCAGACTGGTTTTAGTCTTAGTGGTGTAATGCATTGACTTTTGTTACTAAGCAGTCTTACTCAAAGATGCATCACTCTATTCTCTCTACTGTCCCACAGAAGACCATCTACCAGCATGGCAGATGAGGACGATGGGCGAGCAGTGTTTGCAAGTACATTAAAACCTGTAATTTTTTTTTCACACTATAATTAAACATAGGTGGCGGTTCCACGCACTCTGTAAAAGTGCCCCTTTTTTATAACTGTGCCTGCCCCTCAAAATGTATGTGACCGCCACTGCATTTTCAGAATCTGTAGAAAAAATGTGATGTGCAGGATCTGGACCAATTTAGGTATTTCCAAATTAAAAACTTTGAGAAAGAAATTTGACTTCCCCAGGAACTGAATTAAATGACTAATAATGCATAGAAAAACTAAACTGCCTTAAATCTATCATAGCAAAATATTCAGAGGAATGTCTCAATAAAAAAAGACACATATTTGCACACTGATCAGAGAACATGTGGACTCCAATTGGAATAAATGGACTTCCAGTTGATTTGCATATATTATATATGGATATGAAAACAAGGTGCAGCAAAAGAAGTCACTGACAGGAATGAAGCCTCTGATGGCTTTTTGGTAGTTTTCATTCTGACACTAAACAACCACCCAGCTGGTTTAATGTAATTACTTTTGGTACATCTTTTTTTTTGTAATGCTGCTAACATTTTTTCTCTAACTTGGCTCTCATCTTAATGAAAAACTGCCAAACATCCTTGGCTGAGATAGATTCACACTTGTGTTGGTTCTTTTTTTTTTTTTTTTAATGTAATTTACCAAAACATCTGGCTGATGTAAGGACATAAAAGATATTTTAAAAAAGACAGAAAAATGATGAATGTGATAAAAACTATTTATTGCCATGGTTTAGTTGACATTTCTAGATATGTAGAGGTCATAATCATGCAAAAATCAAGCAAACCTTCAAGCTATCTATGGTAAAAATAAAAAGGCTTTGGTAGTTATAAGTGTTTAATTTCACAACCTTTTCATGTTTAAATAAACAAAAATCACCATAAATGCCTAAATAAAGCAGAATTGTCCTTTAATGCCAACACTTGTGTTGATATTTTCTTTCATTCAGTGGGGATTTGGTGGCAGCCCAGTTACAAATGAATGTTGTGTTGTAATCAAACAATGTGATGGGAATGTGGCATTGTCGAGTAGATGATATAATTGAATGATGCAGGCACTCAGCCCCGGCTGATTGGGTATTAATACTCTGCACTCTTTGTCTTGCTCTGTGTGCTGTTGAAGAGTCTGTCTGTAATTTGTCAGTGAATGTCAGCGGCTGTCTGAGCAGCCTGGCATCTTTAAAAGCTCAACCTGACAAGTAAATAGCTGAAAATTGCCTCCGAAGAGATTTGTTTGGGCCTTTTGTTTTTATTTCTGCTGAAATTACATTCCTTTTAGGAAATGACAGGAAGATAGCTGCAGGAAGAGTTTAAAACTGGAACATTTTCTTTGTCTTTGTCTGAATGTCAGCCATTCCCCTCCCTCAGGACACACAGAAAAAGGTCTGATGATGGTGATAATGCCTGAGAATATTATTAACACCTGACAAAGCTCTATAGACTTTGTTGTCTCACCAGCAGATGGGGACAAGCCCTCCATTCAGAGAAAAAATGTTTTTTATAATTTCCATATTATGTATTTTTTCTCCCGGCGGATGTAAATCTGCTCATTGGGTCAACATGCCAACACATTTCTGGGTTGTTAATCTCTAAGCAGAGCTAAAGAGAAGAAAATAAGCTGTAGTTAAGTCTACAAAATGTTAAAAAATAAATATGGTCATCTCAAATTATTCTTACAGCTCCAGTTTAAAATAAAAGGCAGGATCACATGAAATGGGAATTTAAATTGCAATGGTATCAACTTTATCTTTGACTTTCATTTCACTGCAGACAGCATGAACCTATTATATTTTATTCTTTCTCTAATTTAGGCAATTTCATTTGTCTATATAATACTATTAGTAAATATACTAACAGCTTACTGATGGGTGAAAGAAGGATGAATGAAGGCTACAACTTGGACACATCCCTGATAGAATATGTCTTTCTTGTTGAGTCATTAAACACATTAATCTTTAAATTAATTAATAAATCAATTAGACTTTACCTACAAGACACTTTTTTTACAATTTTGTAACTCAAAATGCTTTAAAGACATAACAGAAAAAGAAAAAGCTCAAAAAGTCTGTGTCAGTTTCTCTCTCACACTTTCACACAAACATACAAACACACACCCACACATAAAGAATTCCCCTGATATGAGCCATATGTACAAAACTGTAGGCAAAACCAGAGATTAGGTTAATTTAAACAGACTTAAAGAGAAAATAAATAATTATATAAAAACTAAATTAAATGTAAAAATAAAGGATAACATACTACTAAAAATGGAATAAAATACTAATTGAAAACATTTATGCAACATTAAATGTTGCATAATTGTATAGAAGTATAGAAGAAATGTATAGAAGATAAAAAATAGTTCAAACAAAAGGCAGGTTAATAAGGTGGGTTTTAGTTTGGTTTTAAAACATAAATATTACCTGCTGACCTCTGGTCTTCAGGAAGGTATTTTTCTCAAACGTGGACCATAGGAAAAGAAAGTTCTCTCCCGGTGGATTTTAGTTCTAACTTTGGGATTTATTAAGACCCTATTCTGAAGACCTGAGGGTTCTAACAGGCTCATGATGCAAAAGCAATTCAGACTAAGACTCAGGACCAAGACCATTAGGCGCCTTAGAGTGCATTCACACTGCTGCTGCAGTCTGCTTTAAACAAACCCTGGTCCACTTCCACAGATATTCAGTTCACTTTCCACCCTGGTGCAGACCAAAGAAGCAAGCTCTGGTCCACGTGAAAACCGAGGGCCTCTGTTCACTTGCAACTGAACCCTGGTGCAGTTTGCTTGCAGTGTGAAAGGAAATGGACCATCCAGTGAACCAAAGAGAGGATGTGATGTAGAATATATCATAGCATAACATGCTGGATATCTCCTGCCTCTCCTGCTGCTCATACTGGACAAATTCTGGTGAAAAGTGCATTAGGTTTGAACATCAAAATAAAAACAGAAACCCCAAGACTGCCTAAGTTTGTTGTTGTTCCATTGTTTCCTTAAAAACAAGACAGTTGGATTTTCTTCTTTCTTGGTCAGTGGTCATTTCATGAATAGCTAGCAGTGGCTGTAACTGCGTGACGCTGCCCAGGTGGACTGGTCCGCTCCATAAAGTGCTGTGTGAAAGCAAACCAAATCAAACCAAAGCGTGAAATTTTTCAGAACTCCCCACCCATTCGAACCGAGACTGTCCAGACTATCTTGTTGTCAATGTACCCTTAAAAATAAATAAACTATACTGACATCTATTCTGAAACTGACAGGGAGACAATGTATTAATGTATAATTTAAGCAATTTAAACCATTTAAGCAATTTGGAGGAATTTCAATGTGTAAAGGAATTCATTTAAGCTGGAAATATTAATTATTAATAAAACTTGTTTAAACTACTGTAGTAGGAAGGTTCCAAATTTATAGCTTCTAAATTACAAGTGAGTTTTTTATATTTTTTAATTTATTTTAATCTTGTATCGGTAATAAAAATACACTGATACCATTAAAGTTCTAGACTTTGGAACTTTAATGGTAACTGACAAATACCTCTAAATATGAGCCATGTTTCAGTAAATTGTCATATTTATTTATTCCTATAAAACCTTGAAAAATCCTCTCAGCTAGTCTCTCTACATCACTTTATTTCCTCTGTTTAATTCATTGTCATAATAACTGTAAAATGGGGATTATCCCATTTTGTTTCCACCTTCGTGCTGCAACCCCCTGAGTCGACAGGGCAACACAGAGCACATTATCTTCCCTTGAACATGTCTAATGTCACACCCTGGCTGCCCATCACAGCAGGCGGCTGTTAGAGATTTTCATCCTGCTGACACAAGCCAGAAGGTTATGGTCTTTGCAGACCTGGAAGAGCCATACATCAAAGCAACATGCATAATGAAGTCATTAAAAACAGCCATACTGGCCAGCTTTCTTAGTACAACAAAGCAGTTAACTGCCAAGTAAAACCCAGCAACCAGGATGGGTGTCAACACATCCATCCATCCACTGTCTATACCGTCTTATTCCAGTGCCAGCACACCTCTATGACCATTCCCTTTGCTTAAATTTTCCCAGCTCTTCACCTCTATCATCTCATTTCTCCTAAAGATGACTTTGTCTGTCATAATAGAGAGGATGTGCACAGATGCCACAGGTCCATGTAGACATGCCCAGTGATTAAAAGTTATTAAAAAGAACAACTATCATCACCATCTGACCAGATAATGAGTTTCCTCATATTTCTATTTCCCCTTAATTTCTTATATGTATTTATATGAATATTCATTGTCTGAAGCCTGAAGGTAAAATGACACATCCTAGTCTAGTTCAAGTTCATGTTTATTTATATAGCACATTTACTGCAAAACCCAGCTGCCCAAAGTGCTGAGCAATGAAACAACTACAACATAAAACACTACACAGTAAAACAATAAACAACAAAAATCTGTAAGAAACAAATGACATGAAACTGGAATAAAAAGTAGAAGCAAGCAAATGTCAAGCTCAACAATGTTCGAAAGTCAGTGCAAAGAAGTGGGTTTTGAGCAAGGACTTAAACCAGAAACAGATTGGGCGGCAGGGCTGTGCAGAGACCTTTGGAGGGGCAGGTGCTAAAAAGGGGCACATGGAGCACAAATTTGAAACGCCAAACCGAAACTGATTTTTTTATTTAACTGGTTGAATTACAGCAACCCATACTCATAAAAAATGTAATAACAACATACCAAATGATTTTACACACCTCATATCATTGTTAGGGAGCAGTGCAAAACAAAAGTAGGTATGTTTTACCTGATGGGTACGTTAAAACACCTTCTGTGGAGGTAGTTGGTGAGGAGGCTGTGGTGGGCTCTATTGAGCTGAATAGACACTAAAAAGAGCATGAGACTGACATGTAAATGGGTCAGGGGTGAAAAAGGTGAGAAGGATACAACCCGTCTCAGGGCGGTCTGGGGGAGCATGATTTTGGACATTTTATATTTAAAAGCATCATCTGGTTACAGACCAGTGTGAATGTATAATAAAGTTTCTAACACATCGGACAGATGAAATGACAGTTCTTGTCCTTTCACTGTGACTTTACCTTCTAATTTGAGCCAAAACCAGTTCCAGCTGCATCCAGTTGTTTGACCACCACAGCATCTTTCTCTCCTAGCACACTAATTCTGGAAATACAGTATAGTATCAGGATTAACTTATATCTTAACTGGTAGAACAGTGGCTGTTCACACTTAGTTCAGACATTATGTTACACAGAAATCTGTTCATTTGAAAAATCTGATTTCAAAAAACACATTTATGCAAGTGTAAAAAAAGGAGTGTTTCACAAGTTCAGAATATATGCATTAAGGACAGACAACTTGAAACTGACAAAAGAGTGACTTAGGCCCTTTTAGCACTTCATATAGAAACAACATGAAGCCTGACATACTTTTCCCCACAGCACACTGTGGGGTTAAGTAGCAGCTATAACATATGAGCTGTGTCTCCAGAGTCAGACACACACACACACACACACACACACACACACACACACACACACACACACACACACACACACACACACACACACAAGATGCTCACTTTGCTTTGTCAGTCATATTGCAAGAATACACTGTGCATAAGCAAATATTGCTGCAAAACCTACTCACCGGACCAGTTTCTAGTCTACTGTCTCTAGCTGCTTTGCTGCAGGAGGGCACGTCTGGGCAGTGAATGCACTGAGTGGGGCATCATGGGGCAAAGGGGCAGGTGTTCCAGAACAGACTGTATGAACTGAACAGAATGTGTGAGATTAAAAGAGTCAAGAACTTGTAGAAAGCCTCTGACCAAAGGTTTAGCCACAATAAACATGAATATTAAAATCCCGATAATTAAAACCACTCAGTACTGAGAGCAATTCCAGCCACACAGTCTTTAAAGGTCTTGAATAAAATCCTTGGTAAAGTTTGGTAGATGGTAGCTCAATGGACCTAAAACAGGATTACTTAACTCAATATCAAGAACTGAATTACAAGTGACTTTGAATTTGAATTACAGCTCAATTTCAGCTGCGATTCAAAACTAGAGTAAGAGTTTGAAGATCCAGCAGAAACTGGACTTCCATAACCCATGGACCGGGGTGGAGCTGGTGAAACAGTGGGTGAAAGAAGTTCAGAAAAGGCAACTGACTCACCATCATGAAGTCAAGTCTCTGTTATGAACATAAAATCCAACTGATTTTATGTATGAGATTTGAAGATGTCTTTGAGCAGAAGAGTTTTGTTTGACAGCGATCTGGCATTGACAAGGTTCTGTTTTTCCTGAAAATTCACATAATCCAAATCACGAAGATTGGAGAAAGCCACGCTTTCGAGCTTGGTGAAGAAGAGGAGATGCCATAGGAGAGGGCCGGCGTGATGCAGGCAGCAGATCAGGAGCAACAGGCAAGATCCACCGGAGACCAGACTCCGCTGACTGAAGGGTGAGGCAGGATCCAGGGAAAAGCTCCAGAAAACCACCACTTGTGGAGCGCAAGCAGGCCCTGAGCCTCACAACACCACCACCCTGCTTTTCTCTTTTCCTGGAGTGCTTCCTGCAGGGAATGATGAAGGAAGCAGGGCGTAGGTAAACTGGAACTGCAGGGTGGGTGGAGGAGGAGAACCAGATGTAGGAATATCCAAGTTGAACTTTAGAAGCCATTCGCGAGCAGTTAAAAAGTAACTGCCGATCATAAACAAGTCCAGAAGGGACATCATGACAACACTTACCAAAAGTATTGAAAGTAAAACCAAAAGGCCAAAGAAACTTGACACATGGTGGACCGTGCACACTGCTGGAGCCATCTTGAAACAAGTGTTGGCCATCTGTTGTTGTGTCCTTGGCCAAGACACTTCCCTCTCCTCACCTCCAGTGTCATCATTGCTGATGTATGACATTTCCCATGAGTCTGCCCCAGGTCAGCTGTGGCTACACATGTAGCTTACCACCACTAAGTGTGAATGGGGAGTGAATGAATAATGGATTAACTGTGAAGTGTCTTCAGATGCTTTGACAAACTTTATATAATGATTATCAAAGTCCCCCTGCTCTGATTGGTCATCTCTAGTTGTCTGATTAGGCTTCGCCCACCACTCTGCATCAACTCTGCTGACATAAAATTTGAACAAATTATCTACTAGGCTTGTAGTTTGTACAGATTTAGCCAAATTGTAGTACACAGTATGCAAACTACTGCAAAATCTGCAGTATGTTAAAAATACCTTGATGGTTACTGACCTGGAAACATTCTCCATCATGCCTTCAACCAGTTTCTGTATCCCATAAAGCAATGCGCCTCAACAATCTTAAAAATGATTCATTTATTTAGGTGCTGTTTATGTGACAATGTTTCCGTGCAAAACCCAAAACTTTACCCTTTGCGTACTCAAAAAAGTAGCCTTTAAACAACTATTTACTAAAAACTATCTCTGTGCAGGCTGAAAATGCAAGTAGGACTGGAAACAATGTTGTGTGGAAAAAGGTGTTTGGATGTAACTGTGCCTGAAGTCTAGAATATAAAAGTAGAAAAAGGTAGAAAATGCTGCAGTGAAAATAGTAACAGGTGACTGCATTACTATCAGTGTGTGCATTTACCACAAACATCTATACTTTTTTAAATTTAAAGTCGAGATTTTCAGCTTGGATTAGAATAAATTTCTTCACTGTCTGATGACATACTGGCAGTCTTTACCAGCTCATTTGATCCAGAGGAGCTTTGATCACTTTTTCTGTGTCCACGCTGCAAGTGTTCAGCCCTCAGCTGCCAAAAGCGTACCAAAATAAAGAAACCCAAATTGACTCCAAAGTCTCCGATCCTTTCAGCTGCACTTTGTATTTTGTCACGTTGAGATCTCTGTGTGAAGAGGAAATTGAAGGCAGCGCTCTCCTTTCATCTTTCCACTTCCCACTGACTCAAATTAGCAACATACAGACACACAGTTAGCATAGCATTCACCTTTCCACATCCAGTCTTTCTTTAAACGAAATAAGAAATAGGTTTGACCTTACAGCTCTCCACTCAGATACATTGATGCATTTAAATTGCATGGAGACATCTAAAATACTGTGTGATTAATGGGTTTGGATTGGACAGAAAAGAGAAAAAATCATATTTATACTGTTTAAATGTTCAAAGCGTTCCTTCCTCTCTGCAGCTTGTTAAAGGATGAGGAAGAGGGATTTGTAGGTGGGTGTGCCGCAGTTCATGAGCACATAACTTCAGGTGACACTCGCCAAACAGAGACGAATTCTTCCCCAGTATGACAGACAGGTTCCTCTGAAATCAAAGCAGACAACAAAGGAGTTGACAACCTTGTGAATTTTAATATTTTTAATAGGATTTGAGTCAGCAGCTTTTTTTTCTTTTCTTTTTTTTTTTTTACTAATTCCTTTCTGTCTCGGTCACACAGATGAGGTGAGGGAAGGAGCTTGTCCTGCGTTAACCTGCGGCAAACACCTGCTGCAGGTGGGGGGGTAGAAAATTTAACAGGTAGTGGCACACTGGGCTGTTTATATTTCCAGCTTCTTAATATTTAAGTTCAAAGGGAAATAATTCTCCTTGCTTTATCTGACAGCTGCAGTAACTTCACCTCATTTAGCAACACTAAACAGGAAATAAACATGAACTGGTTATGAAAACAGAATATATTTATAAAATGAAGTGCAGTTGAGCAGCACAGGGCAACACTTGCGACTGGATAAACTGTCTGGGAATAATAAAATCTGTCCCCCTGTCCAAACAGGGCTTAATATTTATTTCATTTAGAGTTTGGAAGTTTCTTGGATACTGATGTGTTCAAATGCAACAGGCAAAAGCAGAAATCCTACCTGATGCAGTTACCCGCCCACAACATGTCATTAACAACTACATTTGAGTCAGCAGCTTTTTTTCTATTTTTTCTTTTTTTACTAATTCCTTTCTGTCTTGGTCACACAGATGAGGTGAGGGAAGGAGTTCGAATATAATTTGCAATGTCAAGGACGCAAATAACATGTTTGATCAGAATTTGATAAAACAATTCAGTTGATAACATTTTGATGTTTGCCAATATTAAAAATTCTGCCACAATATGTGTTTGACTCGATTCGATTCAGAAACAAGCGGTCAGTATGAGATGATATCACATGCTAATTTAACACAATTACTTCCATTTGTATCAGTTCACATTGTGCCGCTTTTAAAAATCACTGTTCTTCAGCGGTTGGAGTGTAACAAATGTTTTCTATTGGATAATGAATCTGGTGTACAAAAGAATGAGAATGAGTCATCAAAATTTTCTTCATCATCCATGCAAATCTCAGGCTTAACAAAATATTTAAGAATATTCAAATCAGATGTCAGACATCCAGATGGAGCAGTGATGTCGATGTTCAAGCTTTTTAAGGACAATACAAAGACTGGTCTCAGATCAGCAAGGGAGAAGTTTGACCAGTACAGAGCTGAAGCCTGTGACTAATACCAGGTAATTCATCGCTTTGATGGGAGCTGTCTCCTTGCTGTTCTGACATCTGAAAACAAATTACAGGAGGTCAGATTGAATGAAAAGACAGAAAAAGGACAAACTGCCTCGGTTCTCTAATGGGCAACTGAAATCTCCAACTGGACATCAGACTTTTGCGTCATTGCAGGAATTATATATATATTTTTTTACAAGTGCTATCTTATTTCATGCAGCGGATATAAAGGGAAATCATTACAATTCATCGTTGGAAGACACCCAACACTGTCACCATATAAAGCTAAGGTTACAATGGGACAAATCATTAAACTTTTTAAAAACTTAAAAGAATTAGCTAAACTTTATATCTGAGGGGGCAAAATGTATATTTTCAGAAGAGCCTATAATTACACTAAAAGTGATTTATTCTAGTAAACGTATAAAAGGATGCTGCTATGCTCTGATGCAAGCACCCACACTTGTCTAATCCACCTTCACATACCAGCCTATAAAGGCTGTGTTAAACATTTACTACTGGAAGTGCAAATAAAACAGGAAATGCCAACTAAATCAAACCATGACTCAGCAGTTTCACCATTTTATTGTTGATATTCAGATTTTGTGATTTTTTTTACTATAAAAGTGATAGAGCTTATTTTTTGGTTTTTGTATGCCAGCATGGCATGGAACTAGGGATAAATCATTTTTCAAACATGTTTTGTTAATTACATATTACAAGAAAAATCAAGGTTTTTACACGATAGACATAAAGTCCTCCACTACTGTAGCTCTATCTGCTCACTAACGCGATGAAACCCCAGTAAATAGACGGAAATTGATTGAATGCACCAGTTTTAGTCTTATAAGTGGCTTTTTTAAAGATGATCCTGCATTTATTCACTTTGGGATCTGGTTTAAAAAGTCATGTTTTCAGACTCCCAAAACACCAGTTAATGTCCAGATTAAAAAAAAAATGAGTGGACGTCCCTGTGTGGACATTAATCACAATGGCTCTGATTTGGTCAAAGCTTTTGGGACCGCCTGTGCTCTTTGGGTGACCCCCTTGGGGGGTCTCAGACCCCAGGTTGGGAACCGCTGCTCTAGAACATCTTGGGCCATTTCAAGTCATGTGTGAAAACAGTCCTATGTGCAGTCACAATGTGTGTAATGTTAGCAATGCAACAAAACAATGTTTAACATGTTTAATGTCATGTTTTCTCTCATATTTTATGGCAGAACAAAGCTGCCTTTGGGGTATTAATAAAGTTACCTTGACATTGAAACACGGACAGCACATGCTCGTATCAGTGTTGGAGGGAGCAGGAAGTTCAGTGTCCTCTTGTTCAGGTGGAGGCATGAAGGCAGGTGGAGGGTATTTGGTAGTGTCATGGCATGCAGGCGCCCTGCGGTGACGCTGTTGGAGCACTCACTACTTCCCTTCAGCATCTCTGTGTTCCTTCCCTGCACTTAAGCCTCCTGCTTGTGATTATCTCCTCCCTGGATCTGATGCTGAACACCGTCTTCTGTCATGACCCCCCACCGCCCTGTGTTTCCTCTCAGTGAGAGATGCTCTTTGGTATTCAGGGACTACATGAGTTTGGTCAGTGGGCTGGTGGCTGCTGTCATTTCGCCGCCTGAATCTTTCTCTCATGAGCGCTTACCGCACAGGTGCACTGTCACAGCTGGTGTGTAATAAAATCATCGTAAATATACATGAGTGCACAGCAATGCATCATGCAAACGGAGTGTGTGTGTGTGTGTAGAGACAACATCTCTAACACACTCATTTAACAAAAGTGTTTGAAGTTCTGCTATAATAGCAGGAGGCAGAAAGGCACATGTGTGTTCATGATGGCAAAAACAGAAAAAAAAAAGTTCTTGGAGACATTTTCTATTTTTTTGTGTAGTTTTCTAAATGAAAATTTAAAAATAAAAAAATAAATGGATGACTCATCCTGTTTTTAGAGATAAATACAAATTTACATCCTAAAATATTTTTTTCTTTGGATGGTACCTCAGGCTACAGCAGGTGGCAAATCAAAGCAAACTGAGATTTCTGGAGGAAGCAAAGCAGTTTCATGGGAACTTTAACAATTTTTAAAAACAATTTTGTTTGACATCTTCTGAAAATAATAAAACACCAGAAATTTACTGCAAAACTGTTGGGGATTAATTTCAGAATATATCACAGCCACAATGAATGTCTTATTTTCTAGAGAAGTTGAAAGTGTGTATCAAACATGTTATGGTATAGGTGTGAGACCAATGTTTTTGGTCCTGGATCCTCAGTAAATCTATACTGAGTCAAAGGAGCAGAAGAACAATGTGAATGTTTGTCTCAGTGGGAGACTTTGCAGAAAAATCACAACTATTCACACCCCAACAACATAAATGTAGATTATTTGCATGCCCATGGATGCTAAGTGTTGGCACAGTTTACACAAAAAGGTAATATGTGTGGACCTGCATGCACATATGCAGAATAACATAGTGCAGGTCTCCACACCTGGACACAGAAATCATGTACCATGTAGTAATGAATAAAACATGGAAATGGTGAAAAAGAATGAGGGCAAGGGTTCCTTACAATAAATAAATGCTGGTAGCTTCTCTTGGAGTAAAAGAAGTACTACAAGTCGCCAGCAAAGCTTGCACCAGGGCAGCTGATGCTGGAAACCTAACCTGCTCTAGAGTAGAACATATAAGGGATTAACATGAAAGCACCGGCCAGAAACATTTTGGGGAGAGTTTCTGTCTGCCCCCGTCAGAAAGTGCTGTTTAACTTGCACTGATCTTATTTTTTTTCAGAGATCTGATGTCTAGATTTATTTTCATACCCACATCTATTTCATTAAATATTTTTAAAGTTAATTAAAACTTAAATCTTTTTTAGTTCAGCGTTTGAGTGAAAGAAGAAAAACTTATATAAATAAATGACTGATTTGATTTGCTTTTATGTTTGTTCTACAAACATTTAAAACAGACAGAGCTCTGATACAATTAATACAGATTAATTTTTCTAATGTAACTCAAGAACGCACCTCTAACACACTCATTAAATAAAATTCTACTATATTAAATGATCCTTTAATGACATGGGATTGGTCTGTTTTACACAGTCTGCATTTTTATTGTCTTTCTTTCCTGGTATGGCAGAAGCAGTTGGTTTGCTTTCCAGCCAATCAGGAATACATAATTCTGACTGGTTGTCTGCAATCAACCTGTTAAAAGTACAAAGAAAATCTGTCCTGTTCTCTCTGCTTGTACACTGCTTTGTTACTTTGGTGGACAGACAGCAAATAAGGAATATCATCCGTGGTTTCTGTTATTTGTAGCTGATTTCTTCAGACTTCTGGTGAACTTAAAAGATCTGATGTATTCTGATAAAATCCACTGTGCAACTTTGGTCACAGTTTATTTTGGAGTCGATTTATATAGAACCTGTTACTTCCAGCTGGTTGTGGCAGTTTAATGTGTGAGTGTAAAATAAAGCCCAGGGGAGCTAAATGCAGCAAAAAAGATCAATTTGTGTTTGTGTGTATGTGTTTGTGTATGGGTAGGGGGGGTTTCACCTGCAGCTGACACCTGCCTCCCTCGGTAAACATGCACAAACACACCCTGATTATCCTGTTGTCTGCTGCATTCACCCATGCTGAGGCTGTCCTGCTAGTTTAAGGAATCTTTATAATTGCGTTTATATAATTGACTAAACAAAACAAGCAGCATTTTGTTCCTCCAGTTGTGTCACAGTCAGATGAAAGCAGGATTTTCAGGTTTTGGATCTGAACACTATTAAATTTTTACATTTATTTTTGAGTTATGAGTTTGGAACCTGACACCTTGTTTTATAGCTGCATAGAGAAACATTGTTCAGTTGGCCTTGAAGCATTCAGTAACACATTCATCCTTACATAAGGAACAACTGAAGTTTTTTGTGGCTGAACAAAAGCCATCACTGTAACAAAAAAGAAGAAAATCTTGATATTTCTTTTTTTCACCCTTTTCTTTATTCAGATTGAAAGAAGTTAAGCTTTTGACATTTGTGAATAGATTTCACCAAAGAAAAATAAGTGATTGTATCTTCCTGTTAGTCTCGGCTTATCACCCCCGAGGAAGATCAGAAACAGATTACAAATCTATGCAGGTTTTAAAGTAAATTCACATGAAATAAGTTATGTTTGTCAGCACATTATTTTATTTTAAATAAAACTGCAAAGTCCCTGCAGATATTTGCAGATTTAGCAGATTCCCTCTCTGGAGGCTACGGATTCAAGCAAGGATGATCAAAGCTGCTCCGTGAGGATCAGCGCTGCATTAAAGTCAACATAACAACCTTTTGTCACCTCTTATTTTCCCTGTACTATTTCTAGAATCTTTAAATACTCATAAGTTAGTGTGGTTATAAAACAAGGAGCAGTTTGAGAATGACAGATTATTAAAATGCAAAAAAACCCACCACAAAACAAAAACAAACAAACAAACAAAAAAAAAAAAACCCAACCTTTCTTGCTAATTTACTTTACTGAAAACAGCAGTTTGTTGAGATGGTTGCTATCTCCACTATGACCATGAGATGTCTGTAATTCATTCATTCATTCATTCATTTTCTGGACCGCTTCATCCAATTCAGGGTTGCGGGGAAGCTGGAATCTATCCCAGCAATTAGAGGTGAGAGGCAGATACACCCTGGTCCATCCGGGACCAACACACAGAGACTCACAACCTCTGACACTCACTTCTAGGGAGAATTTAAAGTGACTAACTTACCTAACGTGCATGTCTTTGGACGGTGGGAGGAAACTGGAGCACTGGGAGAAACCCACACATACATGCAGACTCCACACAGAAAGACCACTGTTTGAATCTCTCCCAGTCGGGGCTGGAACCAGCCACCTTCTTGTGACCAACACACCACCCTGCAGCCCTTTTCCTTCAAGTTTATGGTTATAATCTCTATTTCTAAAGATTTTGTAAATGATTGCTGCACTAAGAGTAAACCACATAATTAGCGAGTAGATTCTTGTGGGCTTACTCTGCTCTCAAAGCTCTGCTGCTGAACTTTGGTAGATTTTTGTACATTGGTGCCCCAACAACAACTAATTCACTATCTCTCTTGTGTCCTGCCTCTTCTCTATGGAGACACCTGGAGGACATGGGGAGATTTTTATCTATTGTGTTCCCTTGTTTTATTTATTTTTGCATTACTTAGCAATACTTTTGCATCCCCTCGATCAAAGAGGATCAAGTATATGTGCATGTTATACCTGAATGTACATGCTTTTTTCATCATGATAGAAAACTTTATAAATATCCTCCATCATCAGTCCAGGTTTTAGTGTTCAATTTTTATCTATTTTTATGGGTTGTGATAGAAAAAAAACATAAAAAATGATTACATATTTATAATATATCTGTTCATAACCATAATTTATCTGTAAATATCTGTTCATTACCATAACACTCTGGCTGTACTCTGGCACACATCGGGATCAATAAAGTTGTTTGTATTTGTATTTTATTACACGTTAATTTCCCCGCCTTTTCATACGGTCACAAAATGTTAGAGAAAATTGACGTAAATGTAATTCTCAAATACATATTGTTTTTATTTTTCTGTCAATGCAGTTTTTTTAAAGAATGTTTTGATTTCTGTTGTTCATCTTGTTCTTTTAGCCATTAAAAAAAGAATATTTTTGTTTGACAGCTGTTTACTAGTATATTTATGGGTGGGGGTGATATACGTATTTGTACATTTGCCGCTTCAGTATACATTGATGAGTCATCCAATAAACTGCCACCCACTGCAGAATAAATAAATACTGTAGCTCCATATACATTGTAATGATTAAATTTGCCACGGTGATAAATAGGAAAAGCTACAGCTAATCATATTATAGAAATATAAAAACGCAGTATTATAAAAATGTTTAAGAATATATTCAAAACAAAGAAAAAAGAAAAGTTCTATTATGATTACAAAATCAAAAGAATTACTTAACCCTGTCTGTGGAAGTTAATGATTTTATGTAAAAAAAAAAAACGTGACACTGTTTCATAATTATTTATGCATAAAAGGTTAAATTTAGAGTCTCGTTTTAGTCTCAGCTGTCAAAAAGTTTTCTTGACAGCAGAGCAACTCACCCTCCTAACAAACCTGCTCTTGTTCCTGAAATATTTTAGGACTTAACGGTTAAATACTGTCAACTGTGTAGGCCAGAGACAAGCTTAGAGGATGAAGACCTCATTATCTGCAACTAAACAGACTCCACATCTTACTTCACTGCTTTTAATCCTAACATAACAGGACACAATGGAAATACAGATTTTACACCTGAATAGCTGCAATTTAACCAAACAACCATCTTGACTCTGCAAAATGAGGGTTTGAGGGCTCAGTGCTGCTGTACATTCAGGCCATGGACAACTCAACTGATCTAGTGAATGTATTTTGAGAATTCACAGATAAGAGCCACAGTGCAGCTTTTGCTTTTATTGTCTGCCTCCTGCCTGTCAACTGTAATTATATAGCCATCACAGGGCTCTCAGAAGCAGATTTAAAAGCTGGACTGTATCCATAACTACCACCCAGACTCTGTGTGTCAGAAAATATTTGTGTGTGAGTGAAAAGCTGCTGTCAGGACTGCGGGTTGAGATAAAGGTGAAAAATAATGTGTATGTGAGGAGGCGATGGACACATGGTCGGACAGACGATGAAACCAGAAGACAAACAGGAAGCAAAGTGACTGAGGCACAGAAACAGACAAGTGGGCTGGTTTTGCAGGGATGCTGCAGGAACACAAGGGTATGCTTTAAAAAAGTTAAAAGAGAAAACCTAATTAATGTTATCTGAACGTCCCAGTGGAGGGAAGTTGAAATTAAATTAAATTAAATCAGTGTCAGCTCGTTTGAAGAAGCGTCAAAGTCCCCATTACAGCTCAGAGCTTTGTTACCTAACCAACATGTCGCACAGTGATACAGGTGGGCTTTTCATACAGAAAAAGCAGACTTTTCTTTTGTTTGTTTGTTTTTTAGATTTGAGTAATTACTACTTCTCACATAAATACAGAAAAAAAAATGTCTTTTTAAACTGGAAAAATAGCTACTGTCTTAAATCCTGTCACCCAAAGTTGTAATATAAAAAAATGCAACACAGACTTAAAGAGAGATGAGAGGGTCAGGAGAAAATCTGGCCTCAACGAGACAGAGAATAAAACCACATTATGAGGCATTTTAATTCATGAGTGAAGAGTTTATGAAAGAAGGGCAAGTCATATAAACATGTAGGGCCAGGATGTTAGAAAAAACACAAATAAAGGTTCAGAGAAATAACATACAAAGGAGAAGAAAAAATAAGCTGCAGCTGGTAGTTTTTGTTAGAGGAATGATGATTTTCTTTTCAAAGATTTGACCTGAATTCAACACACCGGAGACAGGTGTAGCGTAAACATCCATTTATTCCAGTTAATAGTGAAAATATGGAAGAGGCTGATGTCAGGGACATGCTCTTTCCAAGCTCATTGGGTTATTATACTTAGCTAGGAGAAATCTTGGCCTCATACACTCTGTCATGGTTTAGCCAATGACTTATAATAAGTAGTTTACACACAGTTTGCATACACAGCTAAAGAATATTTGTTCTATCTGACTGGCTTTTGGAATTCTGTAGCTTAGGTTGTGTTGTTTTTGGGAATGTGCACCATTTCAGATGCTACTTTTAGCACCTCTCTGGCATTAACGTGTGAAACTAAAGTGAGCTACCAGCTAAGTCATGCTATGTGGTGTATACCAGCAAGTAACTGCATTCAGTAACAAGCAGCTGCAGCAATGACCCAGTTTAAAGTAAAAAGTAATAAGACTGGAGTTACCACATGTCTGTCCATGTCTTCCTTTGTCTGACGGTTTTCCCATTAGGTTTTTCTGGTGAGTGTCCAAATATGGTGCAGGTAGCATGTACCATGTGCAGATATTTTGAAGGGCTGTTTCTGTGATGTAACTTGTTATTTTTGAAGGACCTATACATGGAGCCATGTTGAATATTTAAAGTCTTGACTAATTTTATTCGTGGGTGGATGTGCACACCCATGTTTTGTGTCTGGGCATTAAATTAATTGTAAAGTGAATATCAATTAATGATGATTTGTCTTGTAGGGGAGCTTTCCAGTATAAAGCTGGAGTGGAGGCACCAGGAATAAGAAGGGTAACATATACTAGAGCCCTACCGTTAAGGGCCTAGTGTTTGACATGCCATTGTCTTAGCTCCTAAATTATTTTTTGGTAATTTTTACTCATTTTTCTACATCATTTTGCACAACTGCTCTTGTTACTTTACTAGAAAGAAGAAGAAGAAAAAAAAAACAAGCACCAGGTAGAAGAGCTGAGCTTTTGCCTTTTCCTTCTACATTCCAGTCAAACCTTACACCTCTTTCACTGGCTAAGAGATAGAATATCCTGTATGAATCTTAAAAAAAAAAAAAAAAAAGATATTTCCAGGATAATGGAGAGTCATTTCACAGAGTGTGGCACTTCTCCCTCCCCCCCTTCCCTTTTTAACCTTATTTACTCCCTTCTTGTTCATAGTTATCTAATATAACCTACTTTTACATACATTTTCTGTAGCGTTGTCAATGATCATTAGCCATATTTCTTTTCGCAGACTGTTACACTTTGTCTGGGTGGTTGTTTTTGTTAATCACTTCCATGGAAACTTGGGGACAATTTTACTGGAAAGAGAAAATTGTCACAGGACATGAAAGTTTGGTCTGTTTTTTCGTTTTAGTAGTTTTGAATTTCTGTATTTACTGATGTTGCTTTTTATTCCTGTGTTTTTTGCATTGATTTAGAATAGAATTGAATAGAAATACTTTATTAATCCCTTTGGAGAGTCCTCAGGGAAATTTGGGTACCAGCAGCAATACAACACCAACAGTAAAGCAGGACAAGCACAAGACACAATATATATACAGGTACAAAGCAAAATAGAGGCAAATAGAATGCAATAAATATAACAATAATAACAATAATATAAGTTAAATAAAACAATATAAACAAGAATTGCACACAGTAGAGGTGGTACAGATTCCCAGTTCACTATTGCACGTATAAGTTATTTCAACTGTTTGTATGGGTTATTGTGCATGTGTTGTATCAGGCGGACTGCACACCTCCCTCTCCCCCCACCCCCCCCCCCCATATATATATATATATATATATTTATACCATGGTCTGGGTGAATACTCAATTCTGATTGGCTGAGGGGGTGTCCAGATCACGTCTGTGACGGGGCGTCGCTGTGAAAGCAGCCTGCAGGCTTATTGAACGATGTAGGAAACTATCTGAGGATGTTGACTGTTTCCTAGTGTCCTCTAGAGTCTTTGTTAGTCTGTTTGGTTATTTTGGGCTCATTAATGCATTGGTTTATCCAGCTGTGGCAACGCCCTTAGTTTAAATATAATTTTGTTTGTCTGCTTGCCTCATCCCTACATTTGGGTCCTGGTTCCACCATTCCATGCCACAAGTCTTCCAGATTTTTAATTTTTAAAATGATCTCTTTGATGATGTTTGGCTTCATTCTGCTCCTCCTCTCCAACAAATCCTCTACAGCTTTGGATAAAATCTCTGGCAGTGTTCTGTGGTAGAAAAATGTTGGTGAGTTGAAGACTTTTTTTCCACAATGTTGCTTGGTACAAAACACCACTTTCATGGTCAACACCCTAAAAGTTCATTTTAGGCTTTAGGGTTTTTATGAGACAATAACTTAACAGCAAAGTGGGCCAGAGAGAGAGACATGCAGCAACACATCCATATATCTGGGATTTGATCCTGTTTGTTTTTAGAAGCTGTACCCTCTGTTAGAAAGTTGCTCAACCAGTTGAGGTAAAAATCGCTTTAAACGTTGCTTGGTGCTTTGCAGTGATTCTAGACAGAAGATGCAACACATTTCTCCCGCATTTGTTTACACTTTAATAATCTGAATGGATGTAAAGTTGATCATGTGTATGCAGTATTTCAGAAATGTGGAGGAGTGCTCAGATCTGTCAATGTTTTAAAAGAGTTACAGTGACTGGACAAATTTGCAGGATGCACAGAATTCCCAAGGATTTGGCTGAATTTGTGTTAATAATTGTGATTGCAACATTGTGAATTCCTGGAGGGACTGAAATATCACCAAACAAAACTGGAGAAATGGGGCATGTTTGGGCCAAACAGTTTTTTATCTGGGAATTGCCTTTCAGTTGGAAGGACTTTAGCTGGATTGGAACCATGAACTGAAAGCAGGAACACGAAACTGATGGATGGATGAACACTTGCTAAAAGGGAATATTGAGTATTGAAGACAGGTGTGTGCGTAGAATGAAATGGAACAAAGGTGGAGGTGAGCCCGACTGAGCTCAGAACGGAACTTTTTAACTCCAGTGTTTTCCTCGTGGGGATCCTCCACGCCAGGGGGCTTTGCCTGCTTGGTCTGGGGGCTGCTGTCGTGGTGATTGCACCTTTCGGGGTGGCTGGGGCCCTGCACTGTGGCCTTTTGGCTGTAGTGTGGGCCCTGGTCTATTCTGATGGGGTGGTTGCTGCTGTTTGACATGGGTGGACTGGCCCCTGGTGTGGATGGATCCCCATGACACTGATATTGTTTCCTCACAGCAGCATCAGGCCAGATGCTTATCACTTTTAGTATTTTTAATAACATTCAGTTCGAGACAGAAATAAGAGAATCATGTTTTTATAGAATGGGGAGGGAAGGCTACTTGGTGTGTGTGTGTGTGTGTGCATGTGTGCGTGTGTGTGCGTGCAGCTGTGTGAAATATTTTGGTGAGTGTTTCTATTGTTATGTATTCTTACTTTGCTTTGTTTTATATGCATAAATGTTTTTAATCATGTAAAGCACTTTGTGTTGCCTGTGGCATGAAAGGTGCTTTATAAATAAAGTTGATTTGATTTGAACTGACAAAACATTAAAAAATACACAACAGTAAATAAGTGAAGGAGATAAATGGGAAGGAATAACAAATTAAAACACTGTTTTATAAGTTAGATTGGATTAAATTTGTATCATAGTGTATCTCTTTTAAAAAGTCAGAATAAGGCCTGACCTACACACATCACAACGATAGGAGCACATGGTTAAAAAATAAATATGCTAATATTCTTTATTCAACACAGTAGTTTTAACAGCTGCAGTGCTGCACTGACTCTTAACAACTCAATATCAGAACATGCAAACTAAAAAAGCAAAAGATGAAATTGGTGTGTTTGCCTCTCTGCTTCTTCATGACATAAATCAGTTGTGAGTCATATACAATGATTAAGAACCTCACACAACTTCACCTTAAAGAAACTTAAGTATATAACAGAATCAAACTATGAAACTACATTTGATACACTTGCTCAGGAGGTGCATAAATAAGGGATTGGAATTTGATTCAACTTGATTTAATTTTAGATTCAGTTTAAAGGAGATTTGATTTAGGCTGCATGATGGGCCACAAAGGATATTAAACCAGCAGAGACTCCCCAGTAGAGTCTATATCTTCAGATATAATTACACCTTCATTAAGTGAGCAAAGCTCTATGTAACTGGAAATGACATCCACTGTTCGGATACAGATGTGACCAGGCAGATCAGCAGTTTGGTTTTTTTGTTTTAGTCTTTTTTATCATGTTGGATGTGATGTAGGACTGTATGAAGTGGTGAAGATGACAGCAGCTTGGAGATGTTGCTGCAGTCAGCTGAAAAGCAGATATAACACAGAGGCTGTTTGAATCCATCCAGCTTGAGATCAGATATACACGTGATTAGGCCTGTCACGATAACAAATTTAGCTGTACGATAAATTTTCTCAGAAATTATCGCGATAAACGATAATATTGCGCAAATTGTAATGTGTCATTTTGAGACCATTCTCAACTAATATAATGACATATGCCATAATAATGCAAGTACACATTTTCAAAGGTCAATAAACTAAATAAATAAAAGCGCCTTTTTCACATACGCCGGGACACCGGCCCAAAAGTTATGCGGCCCACTGGGAATCCTCCCAAACCTCTCGATTAGCCGGCATTGCTCTTAATGTGTATTTTGTCATATACGGTAGTATATAGGCTGATTCTATTTGCGTAATGTGCCTGCGGATTACAGGGGTTATTACGGTAGACCAGGAAGTGGGGGCTTTGTACTGACGTCGTAAGCTAGAATGTGTGTGTTCTGCTTACATGTGGGGAGCAGCGAAACAATAAAAGAGGAGATGCTTGCATCTATTATTTACATATTTCAGCATAAGAATCGGAGGTTTAGCGCGAGAGCGTGAGAAGCCACTTAAATACGCAAGTCTCACGGCCATTGCGTGTTGGCAGCTGTGCAAAACAAATGCGGCTTACCGGCTCGTGCTGCAACATGCTGCAGTCAAGTGTGAAACTAGAGAGATCACTCCGCAAGAAACCAGAGCGTTTAGTCGAAATACTCCATAGTGAAACCTATTGTCATACACAGTCTATGGTAAAGGGGGGACTAATAAAAATTATCGCGGCCGGCAAACTTATCGTGCTCTTATTTTCTTATCGTTCAATTAATTGACTTATTGCTTATCGCGACAGGCCTACACGTGATGTTTAATTAAGTTTTGTGCAGCTGCTGCTGTAAGGCAGCTCAGAGATAGTTGCAGGTAATATAATTCTCTTAGATTTTAGTGTCTAAGTTGTTATATACTATGTGATTTTTTCCATGTTAGTTTGTCATTCAGTTGTACATCCACAAACCTAAATTCATGCACTCTTTCAATTTTCACTTCATTTATAGAAAGTAAAATGTTGTCCTGCTTTCTGTTAGTAAAAACCATGAACTTAGGCTTTCTCAAATTAAGAGATAACGTCTTAAAATCAAACCATGTTTTTAGTTTCATCATTTCATTTGTTATGCTTTCTACTAGGGCTGGGCGATATGAACCAAATCTTATATCTTGATATTTTTTTTACCTGAATCACAATATGCGATATATATCTCGATATATATATATATTTTTTGTCAAGTAACCAAAGAGACAGCTCTAATTTACAGCCTTCAGTGCTAAACACACTTTTATTAAGGATCAGCGGCACATGTGCATTAAAACAGCTGACTGAAAAATAAAGTACCTTCATATTAAATTAAATACTCCTAAAACAAAATAAATTAAAAATACTTTTCAGTGACCATAATAAAAATACAGCTGTGCAAAATGCAAAAGAAAAGATGCTTTTAACTCAAATATATAAACGATATTCCCTACTTCTATATTGCATCTGATAAAGTCTCGATATATTTGAAAATCTTGATATATTGCCCAGCCCTACTTTCTACTACTACAATTGGTTTTTAAATCATCCTCAGAACAACAACAACAACAAAAGTGTTTCTGCAAATAGAACAAAATGTAATAACTTAGAATCACAAATATCATTAATATATCAAATAAAAAGTGTTGGACCCAAAACTGAACCTTGTGGGACTCCACATTTTATGACCTTATGGACAGAAGTATAACCTCCTAACTGTACGCATTGCTGTCTTTTATGTAAGTAACTACTTAGCCATCTAAAGCCACAACTCTTACAGCATAATTACACATTTTAGAGATTAGGATGGAATAATGTATAGCATCAAATGCCTTCTTTAACTTGATAAAAACACCAACAATATATATATATATATATGATTTACTGCTGTAATTATTCTTTCTCTTATTTTTAACAACTGTTGGTCTGAAAACCATACTGACTCTCATTCAGCAGAGCCCTGGTGGTTCTGATGAGAAGCAGCATGATTTCAATTGTGTTTACCAGAACATAAACCTTTTGGTGCTCAGCTTCTGCACAGCGAACACTAATTCCACCTCCAACAAACGTGGGTGGGAGTCACTGTAATTGTCCCTGACAAATGTTGTCCAATCACTCGATCACTGATGTATCTTCACCTCATTAATCAGTGTTAATTATAATTGCCTTTTCTAGTGGTCACTGTAATTGAATTAGTGCCTGGAGACCAAGGTAAAAGAGGTCAGCAATGCAAGAAGTTTCGGTTTAGGAACGAAAAAGAGGTGCAATGAAAAGGAGAAAAGCAATCAGAGAAGTAAAGTTTAAATAAGAAGTGGATGAGTGGAAGGAGTGTAACAGGGAGGATGATGAGAGAGAAATTGTGGCAGCCTAATCCTGAGAGTTTGTTGTAAAAGTGATTTCCCAGGAGACAGCATCTGCTTTTCACTTTAATTACAGACACAGGAACATTGCTTTTTATCACCCAGCATTTGCCTCTCACTTGTATAAATTTCAGCCACAGATCAGTTCCCAGTCAAATATAACAACTTTCTTTGTTTTCAGTCTCCTTCGGCTCAATTTAGAAATGAAGTCACTGCCATGTCTTTGTAGAAGCTGTTATCTCAAACGCGTGTGTCTTGTGATGTAAGAGTGATTGTGTTGCAGCCAAGCCACCAAGCTGAAAAAGCTCCTCCAGTGTTCGTGTTTAAAATCTGGCATCGGTTGACACTCCGCTTCAGGCTGCGATTTCCAGCAGATTCAAGCAGGATGTGCAGAAAACTTCAGAAACCTCCCAGAATCCTAATGAGCCCAGGATGTGCTGCCAGCTGGTAGCTTCATGGGCAGCTGCTTGATGCAAATGTTGCAAAAAAGTCAATGATATTCAGTCACTCTAATCAGTGACACATCACATCTCCTAACATCCATCTCCTTGCTTCTGTCTTTTAGCTCCTTTCCAAGTCCTTGTGAGATACACAATCTCTCCAGTGTGTTCTGGTCCTTTCAGTGGTTTCATATCAGCTGGACACCTGGATAATCTTTGATGGATTTCAGCCGGAAGCTTTTAGAGAACACAATTTGTGAGGGGTCTTGTAAACCACATACACCTCTACATTCGCTGCAACAGCATTGATAGTTTAACACAGCATCACTTCAACAAGAACAGGAGGACCAGAGTACCACCTGGAACCCCATGCTGCACAGATGAAGGTGAGGAACAGAGCTGGTGCTCCCACCATGAGTCTTATTCCCTGTGCTTAGGGGATCAAGTGTCTGGGAGGGGTGCACCAAAAAATAGGCTAATGGTCAATAATAATCACAGCATATATAAACCCTTCAGCATTCTGTATGGCAAAGCAATGCTTGATCCAGTGCAACTTATTATTACTTCTTGTGCGCCTGTTCATAACTACATCTGGAGGGCAAACAGATTATTTTTACACACTGTTCCATACCTGATCAGCGCGTATCATCTTTAAAACTAGAGTAAAATGTTCTATAAAGACGCGGATCAGAAGAAGCTGAAGAGAAGAGACTCACAAAAGTTATTCTGATCTGCTTCAGAAGCGTCTGAAGCGACTCTAGTTGTGATTTTGAGGGTAAACCAGCCGACCTTGCAGGCAGAGAAAATCAAGATGCTGTGAAGCAGGGAGACAGAGCTAGCATAGGCCGCCTACAAGTGGATTTTTGAGAGCTTTCATTGGTATTTCTGACACAGACGACATTTTCACATCAAGATCGTAATAAATCTTTCCATCATGTAAACACACAACTGATCGGCTCACTTAATCCAGCATAAACATGTCAGATAGAATCTCGGATCATATGGATTTAATCGTATAAATGACATATTTGTTCAAGAAAACGTGGATAATGATCGCCAAGTAATTCATTTGTAGAGTTCATGCATTTATTGAATAAGTGGGTTGGTGATGCTTTTACTGATATGCCGTAGATATGGTGGGTGCCAGTGTAAACCTTGACAGTTTCACGGCGATAGACTCATGCTGCCGCCTACTCAGGCAGCTTTCTCTCAACTTCCCCTTCATGTCCACAGACAGGCAATAGTTTATGTCTTTGGTATCATCAGGTGAACAACCAGAGACGAAGTGAGCGCTGATGCCAGAGCATAGCCTTCCATGGTGTTTCTTCACAGGGAACCAGTGAGAACTTATTCCCTGATTGTGTGCCTTTTTGCCTCGACAATTTTAAACAGTAAAATACAAAACAACTGTCTGGCATTGCTTTAATTTCTTTGGTTTACTTAAGTTTACTTAACGGCGAACAGTATAAATCACAAGTTTAGCCATTTATATAGAAAATTAAACCCAAAAATCACAAAAGCATGATTATATTTTGTAATAGTTATTAGATTAAAAAGTATGGCTTTAATGTTACTTAATGGGACATTTAGTCCTAAAAAGTGAGGACAACAACAACAAAAGTGACATCAAGTAATCACACTGCCATTTAACCATCTGGGGTCAAGGATATAACTGGTAGTTTTTAAATATTAAAGTTTGATTATTTTGTGTGAAAACACAAACATGTTTAATTAACCATTTTTCTAACATAATTTTAGAACTATTTTGTAATGTTAATTGTTCATTTCAAAATATATTTGACTATTTTATCAAAAGAAGTATGTTTTACATTTTTATCATAACTTAGGTTTTACCTGGTTTGTCAACACAATTTACAAACTGATGTATAGTTTGTGATCTGCACTGTTAACAGAAGTTAAAATGGAGACAGTGTGGTTGTGTCTTGCTGATCTTAAATCAGGGATGTGATTTAAGCACAGTGGCATAGCATTTGACTCCATAGAGTTAGAATAAATTCCTAAAAAATATCCTTGAAAGTTTAGTAGTTTTGAACAAGGTGAAAGGTTTTCAAGAAACTTATGCCAAAAAAAGCAGAGAAACAATAAATTTGTAAAGTTTTCTAGTAGTTTTATGGAAGTGGACATTTTAGTCTGTAAAGACTTAAGAGGAAATTAAATTAAACTGATGAGGATTATTAATGAGAATTTACTTTGGAAATAATGCATGACAACTGCTTTGACAAATATGGAAATCATTTTTTGGGGTGGGGTTTGGGGGGCACCACAAAGAAGTTATGTTTAGGGCACCCAAATGACCAGCAGCGGCCCTGACAGGGAAGCATGTGTCTGAGATACTATGGCTTCACTTTTTGGTGTGAGTCAAGTGCTCAATCGAAACTTAAGACTTGACTGGATAATCCTCATTTGAAAATGTCCAAGCTAGTAATTGACTCCATCTAGTTAAAAATTCCTCCCTCCTAGTCATGTGGGGTCAGTGTCATCTGTCACTCAGATTTAGGAATGTCTAAATTTCAGAATGGTCTACCCGGGCGGGATGTGTTTACATGGTTGTGTGACAAATCACTTTTACCATGATGAGATTCATATTTAATGACAAGGGAGGAATGTTTGTGTCACAGGAAACCATCTAATTGCTGTAATCCTCCCCTCCAGGCTGAAAAGTGAAATTATAAATGCAGACTCTTCGTGTTTTTGATCCACATCACCTGAGGTTCATTAAAATGAGGCCAGGAGGATCAGCTTCTGCTCCGATGCTGCTTGTAAACATAAAGACAAACTGACAGATGGAGGGAACAGAAAGATTCTGCTTTTTATATTTTTGAATATATATTTTTGCCCCATCTTCCATCTAAGTGAGTCGTATTTTACTGGCTGACGCACAGTCTGAGTTCCTGCTGCAGCTGCTTTGATCTGTGGAGGCAAATTTGACTTAATGAGGGAGTTGCATGCTTCTTTTTGTGGCATTCTGCTGGTTGGATGAACACATCTCAAACTAAACGGATCATACAGTTTATTTGAGGTAGGAAGGCCCTCCTGGCTTCTGATCTCATGCACTAGACTTCTACACATTCTTTAATATAAACATGCTCCACACTAAAAGAGAAATTTCACCACCAGTTTATAACTTTTCTTTTCAGTGACACAATGTCCAGAGGAAATAATTTGTTTTGTGCATCAGTCACTTGCCATCAAACTTAACCTTTCAGCTTGTGTATTGCAACTTTCCCACATTCAGGGTGTGGACATTTCTGACAGTAAAGTCTTACAGCTGACAGCAATTAAACTATAATTTGACCCTGAACTGAAATGGTGATTTTTTTTTCCAGGCTCTCCTAATGACCTTGGGGTTGTCTACAAACCAGATGAAGCCATGTACTAAAGTAATGCTGCTGTAACCTTTTCAGAATGTGGTATTAAAATCTTTCTGTCATTATTTAATGATTTCAGAAAAATGTGGGATGCTGACAGTTGCTGTAAACTTATGAGTACCCCAACCAAGCCCACAGTCAACACAGTGATGACTAATCACAGCCACATGCTTGTGGTTATTACAACCTGGTGACACACTGTGGTCTAGTCACGCATGAAAATTTCTCTGCAAATTCTGGACAAACTGACAAAAAGGTTTTAAAGGTATACATTTGCCCTGGAAAATCACTCGAGTGTTTTAGGCATTTAAAGACACTGCAGATTATGTGTTTTAAGTAGGGTTAGCTGACAGGTGTGGACCAGGTTTTGGTGTCATCTGCATAGAAACTGAACTTTCTTCTACATGAATATGCATTTACCAAAAGAAATGCCCTTATATTAAAGATGCACTACGTAACTTTTAGACCTTAAAACTTGGTATTCCAGACATGTTAAATGGTACACTGACATCTATTGTGCACATTTCTGGACAGCAGCATCCTGAGGCTGAAAAACTGCAATATACAACTTTTTTTTTTTATCCAGGAAGCTGTGTGACATTGCAGCAGAGTTTAGCTTCATATGCAAGCAAGCGGATATAACCATATTGGCCATTTTGAAAGCACACCATGTCTGTTTCAGCAAAGAAACGCAAGAAGACATTATCGGAGGAAAAAAGAAAAAGAAATAGAGAAAGGGACAGACAAGAGTTACGACAAGAGTCTCTTTTACTCGCTGGAGAGATCTCACAGTACTGGTAGGATGCAAGATTGATGCTGAATTAGCCAATGATCGGGAGGGCACTGCTGGGGAAATAGCATAAGTTCTGTAGTGTGTCTTTAAAGCTGGACCTGGCAGTGGGAACAAGGGAAGGTGGCACATGAGGAGAAGAGAGGAGGAAACAGTGAAGACAAGAAATATGAGACAAAGATGCATTTTGTATCTTTGTAAATTACATTTGTAATTTTTTTTTTCTTTTTTTTTGCCAATGATTGTGGGGATTAGTTTTTGAGTTAGAAGCTCTAATGGCAAAATTATCCCTAGCTCCCCATGGGAGGTGCAAACCTATGTCACAACCTAGTGGTCACATGACCATGAACAGCTTGCTGGTGAAAACAAACATCATTCCAGTGTCTGTGTTGCTGAATTAAGAAACACAAGGTCTCCTCCACAATTCAGAACCCTGTGTCCAGTGTCCCCATCCCTTCAGACAAAACCACTGTCTTCAATTAAAAAAAATACAACACAGAGCCCAAAGGGTTACAGAGAACCATCCACAGGCAGCTGACATACAGAGGGAGTGGGTAATATATTTCGTAATCAATCAGTTTTTCAGACCTTTGTTGGAAGAAATGGACGCTCCTCAGAAACAAGTCCAATATGGGGTTGTATCAGAGCTCTTGGCAAAACTCATTTCCATTTAACTGATGGCTGCACTAATGTAGAAAAGTTCACAGAGATTGTACAGAGACGTATGCTGCCTTCAAGATGACATATTTTCCAGGGACATCCATGCATTTTTCAACAGGACAATGCAAAACCACATTCTGCATACACTACAAAGTCATACCTAAGAAAGAAGAGGATACAGGTACTGAACAAGTTTGCAGTCCTGAGACACACTGCAGACACACACACATTAATATATACACTGAAATGTACTGAAATTACTCCAGATTGCCCGAACAGTTAAATCAACCCTAAAAGCACAAAAAGAGACAAATGCTAATTGAGTCCAGTCTTCTTTAGAGGAACATGGTTTTTTGAACTGGGCGATGATTTTTTCACATATTTATTGAAATATACTCTGTCCATCCTCAGAGAGCCAGCCTTTCATGGATGCTGCTTTCGTACTAAATCATAATCACAATCACCTGTTGACATTTGTTTAAACATTTTCTTCACTTCATTAGTGGCCCTAACATGAAATATCTTGGGTTGATTATAGGTAAATACAAGAATCTCTGCCCTCACTTCTCACAAATGACCCATTATTTTAAGAAAAGACACATCAGTAATTTAAAGCAGCACCACTGTGGTGCAGTGTGTGTGCATACTGACTCCATATATAACGGACAGTCTATGTGTTGTCCGTGAAGGGTTTTGAGGTCATGCTGTGAGAATCTTTGTGAAATCAATGCTTTGCCAGTGTAAAGAAAGGCTTTCTGCTTAAAGCACCATATTACATTTGTTGAAAGGGCAGCTAATTGGAAGTGAGGATAAAGTCCAGGTGGACCTGCTGACATATCTCAAAGTATTTAATAGCTTAATTAGCAGCAATTTAGAAGCTAAAAATATGTAAGGTGGAAAAAAAAACAGCAGGGCTGCTTTTATTGTGTCACAGATTCATTTTAATTGTAGAAGTTTGACGTGAAGCTCTGACTCACAAGTCATGCTGACAGATGCTGGGGGAAATTATTCATGAATTAAAGCTTGGACTAATTCGCTCCCATCAGGAACAGTGAAGTATAAAATCTTTACTTTTTAGGAGGACTTGGAATCCTGATCGTCCCTCAAGATGCCCAGCTTAACCTTTTGCAGGAACTTGGGGAAAAAGTTTGGATCCCCATTGACCCCTGCTTCAAACTACAGGTTAGGTATTTCCTCACTAAAACTTACAGTAACATTAACTCAAAAAAAAAAAAGAAAAAAAAATCCATTTGCAGCTTTTCAGACATGAATATTTGTTTACAATATAAATTTGAAATTTCTTTTTTTTTTTTGTAGAAATCTGAGCATGCTAATTACTTTTCTAACATTTGATAGCCTCAACAAAAACTGAAAGTCATTAAACTAGCATTTGTTTGTATATAAATATGTTGAAATTAATTGGAGGAGTCTAGATTTAGATAGTTACATTTTCCTATATTGATCGTGCGACTTTTTTGGTTGATTTGTTAAATATACAGTAAATGAATGACACATTTAAAAAAATTACTTTAATTTTCTTTTAACAAATTGGCAGTTTGATATGCTAAAAATGAAAGATGGAGCTTCTTGAGCCCTTTTGCTGTCTCAGTTGTTGTTCTTTGACTCAGTAATTTTAAATAAACTATAAATCTTTGAATTTCGGTTAGACAATACAATAAAAATTGGCAGGAAACAAGTCCTTCACAGTAGTCCATGTTATTATAGCTATGTTCATGTAAGCCAATTAATAGAAAAAAATGCCTAGAAAAGGAAACCAAAGGATTGCTTCAAATCTTCTCTTTTATTTAATTCTGCATCCTGAGCATGCATGAGGGGCAACAGTGGAGAGAAAAAACTCTGCAGAATAAAAGGGTGTGGTGCTTAGCATCGTTGCCTCGCAGCGAGAAGGTAACTGGTGTGAGCCTTGGCTGGGGGGAGGGGTTCAAGCCTCAGCCTTTCTGTATGAGGTTTGCATGTTTTCCCCATTTACAGTATGCATGGGTTCTCTCTGGGTACTCTGGCTTGCACATTAGGTTAATTGTCCACTAAAAGGTAACTCTAGGAGTGAGTGTGAGCAGTTGTTTGTCTCTGTGTTGGCCCTGTGGTCCTGTGGCAACCTTTCACACCGTCAGCAAACCGTCACTTGTTTTCGTCTGCACCAGATAGTGGATGGTTGTTTAAACTAATCCAAATGAACCGTACCGTCCGTGAAAGCAGACCAGGGTTTGTTTAAAGTGAACCAAACAGCGGCAGTGTGTGAATGTGCCCTCAGTCATCCCCAGGAGACGCCCGCCACTTTCTCACAGCAAACACGGGACATGCAAGTGTGCACTTCTGGTGTGTGTTGCACCGACATTAATATTGAATTTACAATCACACATACTGTCATGTTTCTTTCATCAGCCACACCGTGGTCCTTCACTACTAACACCTCCATGGCCTTGAGATTACTGACTATTCTTTTGAGGAATTAACGCTTTCATTCTTAAAAAAGAAAATTCTGATTGGCAGTCAGTCGATCCTGCATGTAGAGCATTTCCAGCAGCAAAGGATTGATTACCTTGTATGTGTGGAGAGAAGTGTGTCTGCGTTGTGTATTTATACATTCTGTGCTGTAGGCTTTAAGATGCTTTTTCTTTTCCTCTGAGACATGAACATATGCAGACTATGAATAAAAATCTCTTATTTATTAATCTTCATCTCTTGAGGATGAGAAGTGTTGTTCAACTGGACAGAGAGGAAGAAATCTATCCTGAATAAAACCCATCAACCTGGCATCACTGGTATTCGGGATCCTACGCTGATATATTGGCTTTCACATACATTGAGGTGAGGCCAGACATCAAAAGGCTGTGCTGAGATTCCGTGCAACATTTCAATCAATAAGTTTGTCCTCAGGCTACACACTATTAATATTTACAGTAAAGAGCCATATCTGGACAATGATGATGTGCTGCAGCTCATAAACCGCATGTATAAACAGTCAGCTGCAGCGAATCAGCAAGCATCTCAATACACTTTAAGGACGGATGGACGGACGGACGAACGAACCAATGAATGAATTTATTTTGAACAAACAAACAAAAGAGAAACTATATAAAAAAAGAAAGTAATGAAAAAATGTTTTTATTACGGCATCAAATCATAATATAAAGAAGTTTGAAAGAGGAGAGGGAAGAAGTACTTTTTATTGGAAATCCCACCCTTTTTACTCATCATGGTTTATATTTATCTTTATACTACATATTATCCGAATTTATATATATATATATATATATATATATATATATATATATATATATATATTAAAGGCTTGAGAACCACTACTTTACACCAAGACTAATTTCTTCCTTTGGGAGACAAATAAATCTTGAATCAGTGTAGAATCAGTGGTGCTATTTGATTTTAAAACCACTGAACTAATGCACTTCGTACACACCTGACTTACTTGACTTAGTTTTATTTACATTGGTTAACTAAACCAACTTTTCTGGAGGATTAGGGTATTAATATTTATTGATGTACTACTCGATCCTCTCTGACTCTTTATCGACCTTATAAAGTAGAGCTGTTGCAACCACTGTTTTGTTTCGTTTTTACGTCTTTAATAAAGAATCAATAAAGCAATGCAACTTTTTTCAGAAAATCAAGAGTGTGACCTCATGACCTCATATTGTGAGCACTGTTTCAATATAATGCGTCAGCATGCCAAAGTCACATGACCACACTGACCGAAGCCTCAATAGACGTTTTTGGGAAATTTTGAATGGACTGGTCATCAATGTCACAGTGCTTTAAAAGTATTTTAAACCTTTACAATAGAATACAATAAACACAATAGCACAATTACTACCCCAGATGCTTCAACACTCTTTTTCTTCTATTTTACCCCATTTAAAAACAATGATTTAGCTGGAAAAGCTTACAGATAAATTATTTAAAAGAAAAAAGAAAAGTTGCATCATCATCTTATAATATAACCTCACACAAAATTATGTAGCAGCCCCCTTTTCACCATTTACAGTAAGGATAGAAGAAAAACAGCAACACATGGTTCACAATGTTTTCTTTATTAAACACTGAGTTGAAGATGAGACCCGCGACAGCCGTGAAGTAATGACGCCCTGTCAACGCTTCCCTTCTAATGCATTACACATTACAGTGAGTTGATGTCACAGCAGACCTGTTAAAGTGATTCACAATGGATCCAGTGCCTCACAAAACTTCAGTTTCACCACTGTTAGTATGACCTCTGGGTGTGCTACGCAGCAGAGAGCAGCGAGTCACGCAACTTTTGATGTTTGGCTTTTGTTTGTCATGTCTGTTATCGTGTAAAAGAGTTGGATAAGTATAAAGATGGATATCATCTGCCCTTATTTCTGTAAATTAATACACTTTATGGACTATGTCTGAGCCTACGACCCACAACAACCCATCAAGAGGGTAGAACATTTTGGTAAGAGACACTTAATTCAAGTGCTGAAAGTGCACAGTTTGAAATGAAAATAATAAGCTATGCAGACATTTGGCAAACTGTTGATGCATTAGAAAGGTGTGATTATGAGTTAGCTAATCCTATCATTCCCTCATATTTAGTAATGTGTGGGCACAATTTTTTTATTATTATTTGTAGGGCTGCACAGTGGTGTGGTGGTTAGCACCACAGCCTCACAGCAAGAAGGTTGCTGGTTCGAATCTCGGCTGGGGAGCGGTTTGAACCTGGGGGCGGTGGTCTTTCTGTGTGGAGTTTGCATGTTTTCTCTGTGTATGCGTGGGTTCTCTCCGGTTACTCTGGCTTCCTCCCACCATCTGAAGACATGCATGTTAGGTTAACTGATGACTCTAAATTCTCCCTGTGTGTGTGTGAATGGTTGTGTTGGCCCTGTGATGGACTGGTGACCTGTCCTGGGTGTACCCTGCCTCTCACCTGTTAATGCTGGGATAGGCTCCAACTTACCCGCGACCCTTAATGGAGTAAGCGGTTCAGAAAATGAATGAGTAAATATTTATTTATCCTTTTTTTTTTTTTTTTTAAATCAGTCATATTTTCTATATGACATTAAACAAGGTTGATACATCTTTCCAAGCTGTCTATAAAAAAACTGTAAATTTCACCTTTGGTTGGAAAATAGCAGTTGTTTGGCTGAAATAGCAAACTGCTGTTATGTTAAACATATAAAAAAATCCCTGGATGGGGTCAGGTGGTAGGAGCAGTATTTTTAGATCTTAAAAAAGCTTTCAAAACAGTCAGTCACAGCCTGCTTTTATCTAAAATGTCAACCTTTCACATCTCTCCTGAGGCAATTTACATCATATCTTCAGAACAGAGAACAGTGCGTTAAAGTGGCCCAGGAGAAGTCTTCAATTATAAAAATCCACACGGGCATTCCACTGGGCTACATACTGGGGCCCTGGCTGTTTAGTCTCTTTACAAATTACTTACCCCTAATCTGCCAGTTGCCAACTTTACAGGACGATACAGTTTTTTATGCACCTGCCAAGTCCCCGGAGCAGGCAACGGAGGTTTAATCCTCCTGTATGGCTGAAGTGAGTGAATGGCCCATTCAAAAGCAGCTGGTCACCAGTATGTTTTTCTATTAGAAAAGAAAATATAAAGTTTCCAAAAAGATGTGCAAAATAAAAACACAATCTGTAACAGAATTTACATATCTTGGCTGGTCCTTGATCCCTAACTGAAATTTGATAAACAAATTAAGAAAATCTCAAATACAATACAAAGATATCTAATTTGTTTGAAACTAATCAGGAACTATCTCAGACCAGGCCTCTTATACACGCATGCTATAATATTTTCACATATATCATACTGCATGGCAGCCTAGGGCCAGGCCACTCCCTCAGCCACATAGTGCATTGGGTCATTGAACTATCAAGCAAAAAACTTGTTGACAAAAAGCCAGTCTGCTACCACCACTGCAAAATCCTTGAGGAGTATAAATTGCTAAGTTTTGCAAGTTTTAATGACTTGTGCTTTCTCAAATTATTATTCAAATGTATCAATAATTTAGCACCAGAACCACTTAGTTTGTTCAGTGACAGAATTGCAATAGAGTAACCAGATGTTCCACCAACCAGAACTGTAAGTTTCCACAATGCAGAACTTTTTTTGGTCAGTCTGCCTTTTCTTACAAAAGTGCAAAGCTGTGGAATACATTACCAACTGAACTCAAGATCTGAGTTTAAAACCTTCAGCTCTAGGCTGAAGTCTGACTGAAAACAAAACAAAACTACACATTTGTAAATAGTGTATGTGAATGAATGAATGCATGAATGTTTTTTTTTTTTTGCCCATAATTAGGCATGTAAGTAATGCGTTATCCACAGCCACGTGATGACATGTTGTGGCCACGGGTAATTTTTTCTTCTTCTTTCAATGTCACCAGACAGGCGCGGTATCATTCAACTAAGTTCCAAATAAAATTACTGCAACATGCATGTATGTAGTATTTCAGCATTTTGTGGTATGATTAGTCTTTAATTCACTGAATAATGGCTGTCACCACGTGACGCATTTTTGACAGCCATACAACACTCTTGATGAAGAAAACACAATGTTAAAATACATTTAATATTTATAATTTTAAGTTGTACATTTTTAATCAAAGCAGTACAGGTGTTGATTGTTTGATGCATGTTGGCGTCTCCTCGTGGATCACATTCCCTCATTCTGCAGCAGCTGGAAAACCATTGCTGCTGAAAGCATGGAGATGTTTGGTTACGTCAGATCAAATTCTCTAAAGGGGGAGGAAATTCCATCCGAAAGCTGGATGCTTTTTTTTAGTCTCTGCATATTCACGAGGGGAATTTGAATCTGATGTGGAGGGAACTTGCTGTGGAGTGGAAGTGGGTAGGGTTAAGTTTTCAGAAGGACCCCTGGTGAGAGAGAGAGAAAGAGAGGGAGTAAAAGAGAGCGAGCGAGAGAGAGACTGAGCGATAACGCATAGGCTATCTTGGACCTGCACGCGCTTTTAGCGTGTGTCTATGCTTCTTTGGAGGGAGGAAGGGGTGAGGAGTGGAACGGTTTTTGAGAATTCTCTGGTGATCGCACACACCGGGTTTGCTAAAGGAGACACCGGCGGACGCACGAGGCAGCTGGAGTGGATTACCGAAAGACGAGCGTGCCATTACGCATCACGCAGCTCCGGCGCGAAGCGAGTTTGTTCAAGTGTTCTTGCCCCTGTGAAGTAAGAGGAAGAAGAGGAGGAAGGTGGCGGTCCGAACTCCATCTGCGGTCACACGCCGACCGAACACCGAGGAAGTTGTCGGGCTGCGCGCGGAGCAGCAACCTGGATGTTCACTGGGTCACAACAAGGAGGGAAGTGTTTTACTTCGACCTTCATGGACCGACTGCTCAAGATGACCCGTGGATACTCACGCCGTCTCAGCGGAATATGTAGTCCGTGATGGACAGTGCTTCCACTTCTGTGCTGGTCTGATCAGGGGACTCGGCTCGATTCGGGGTCCAGTCTGCGTTCCTCCACCATGTCGGTGGAGAGTGAGTGAGAGACATCGAAGCAGACAGACAGAGAGAGAGAGCTAGAGTGAGAGAGAGAGAGAGAGAGAGGAGACCGGGCAGCGCGTGAGACCGACCCCCCACCCCTCGTACCACCACCCCCTGAACCATCCTTCCACCATGACCTGTGGGATTACAGCTGGACGCGACATGATCCTGATTAACATCATCTCTCTGGTGTTTGTGTTGGGTGAGTGCACTTTACCACACGCGCACGCGCGCTACACTGACATACACACACACACACACACAGGTGAGGGCAAAGGGTCATCTGGCTCTCCTCATTAAAGCTTTTTGGCCTCGCGGGGACTATTGTACATTGGATGTCACTCCCGATGCAGCCCGCGTTTACGGCCGGGTGAAGATGCTACAACTAGTTTGGAACCAGACTGCTCTGCGCTCTTTTCACCCCAACCCCACCCCTTCCTCCCCCTAACAAAAAAAAACAAAAAAAACATGAAACGTCGCTTTCAGGGCACATGTGTGAAAACCTGCAGACTTAAAAAGTATGTTGTGATAGAAGTACTTAAAACACCACAAACACACAAATTTAAGAATTACTTGCATTTTTATAGTGATGAATAAATTAAAAGTAGCCAAAATTTCAACAATATTTTCCTGTTCGTCCAACATTCATCTCTTCGTGTTATATTATGGGCTGTACTTATATATTATAAAAGCTGGAGAGCATCCGACTGCTGTTCACTCTGCTCCAGCATTTCTCCTCAGTCAGCAGACCTAGCTGATCGCTACTGTGTGTGCAGTAATTTAACTGTTCCTGTATCGTTTCTGGTTTTATGCCCACTCTTTTATGTTTTCTCACGTAATTCGCTGGTAATCTGAGCTCAGATCTGCCCACCTGAATTCCCCCTTTCCAGCATTAAAGGCTTATCTTATCTGATCTGATCTTGTTTAGTAAGCAGCCTATCACATTGCACATGTCGAGGTGGATCTAATTCAAATTTATATAGTGTTATATATTTTTTGGTGGATTATCCTATGGCAATGCGCGAGTTTAGCATAAGCACCTGTTAAACAAATCCAGTAAAAAGTTCAGTATTTTCTACTCAATTGTGGAGAAAGTGCAAAAAGTGTAATAAAACTATTCTGAAATGGCACAAATGTACATTATTCGACTAAAAGTATTTTTTTTATTATTATTATTATTCACAACTAAAGGGTAAAGGGTTATTTGTATTTCTTATTTTTTTCTCTTTGCAAGGTCAGATATATAAATGCAAGAATATTAGAAGTAGTTGGCCATCTCGTCCAGCAGAGGGCGCTTATTGCCATAAAAACCCGTCAGCAAGCAGCAGATCAATAATAATGCAGGAAGACGTGATTAGAAAATCATGGCACTGAGACTCTGGGGAGTCCTGTGGGTTCTATACTGCAAATAAAAACAACTGTACAGCAAAAACTAGGATGTTTTTCTGACTTTGTAAACAGCAGCTGCTTGCTTCACATGCAGCTAGAATCACCTGCTGCTGTTGCTGCGCAGATTAAAGCAGTGGAGCGCCTGTTAAATCAGTATCAGTTAATGTCTGTTATACAGAGTAAAAGATAAAATCCTAAATTAAATTAATGATTGCCTTTCAAGCATCTCCCGTTCTCCGCAGCAAACCTGTAAACATTTATTACAACATGCTGCTCAGAAAATCTTCCAAAGTCATAGAGCAGTAATAAAACAATCAAACAACCTAATACCCGTGGAAACACATGAGGCATGCCACACACACCATGTAAATATCTACCCCAGATTATATGTATATATTTTATATATATATATATATATATATATATATATATATATATATATACACACAGTAAATAACAGAGGAACATTTAAGTAAATATCCCTGCTGCTTACTTTGTATTTTTCAGTAAAATCATACAAAGTTGGTCTTTCCTGAATCGGTGCCATCAGACCTGGTCTTCACTCTCTTACTCTACATGACCATATTTTTGAATTAGTCACCTTCTCAAAACTTTAAACTTTTAGCAAAACCTAACAGTGTCATAAATCAACACAAACTTTTTCATATTGTAATTAATTTTACAATAATAATAATACATTTTATTTAAAGCGCCTTTCAGGAAACACATCAGGGGGAGATTCTTATAAATGATGGTGTTAAATGATGATGGAATTGCATGGTTATAAGATGTAAAGATGGCAAAAAGAGATTGTTACGTGTTGATGAGTTCTTTTATAGGCAGTTAGTCAGACATCATCTGACTGGACCACTGCAACACCTTCTTTCTTTACTTCATTCCGTTGCAGATCTGCTGCTGTATTTGGGATCATTGTCCTGTTGCATGAAACAGTTTCAGCCAGGCTTTAGCTGTCAGATAGATGGACTGACATTAGAATGCTGTGGTATCCAGAGGAGTTCATAGCCTGCTCAATGACTGCAAGGTGTCCAGGGGCCTGACATTGGAAATAAGCCCACATCATCAACCCTCCACTACCATGCTTGACAGTTGGTATGAGGTGTTTGTGCTGATATGCCGTTAGTCTTTTTTTTTTTTTTTTGTGCATTCTGACCAAACATTTCCACTTTGGACTGGTCTGTCATTATTACAGACATCTTGTGGTTTGTTTAGATACAGTTTTGCAAACCTAAGCTGTGCTGCCATGCTGTTTTTAGAGAGAAGAGGTTTTGTCCTGCAACCACTCCAAACAACCCTTACTTGTTTTGTTTTTTTTTTCTTTTTTTTTTATTGTATTGTCGTGAACTTTAACATTATACATGCAAACTGAGGCATGGGGAGTCTGGCATGTAGCTCTTGGGCTTATGGCAGTTTCTCTGAGCTTCGCACAGTCTGACCTTGGCCTAACTTGCTGGGACAGCCACCACTGGGAAGATTGGCAGCTGTTTTCCTTGTGAAAAATCTTTCTCTCTGTAGAGTGATTCAGATAGTTTGGAAATTACCTAATAACCCTTCCCAGATTGATGGGCAGCAACAATTGCTTCTTTGAGATCATTATGAAATCTTTCGTTCTTGGTATTGTGTCAACACACACCTGAATATCGCAGAGTATTTAAGCAGCACATCCTTCTTGTAGATGTGGATTGGTTGTTGAAATGTCAGTGGATTATTTCAAGAACCAGAAGTTGAATTGACTACACAAGTGGAGTTTTTTTCCCCACCATCAGTAACCTTGAAGATGGACTTAACTGATGTAGTTAAGTAGTTTCCTGCTGCCTGTTGACTGCTCCACAGTGTTTTCAGTTGCTAGAAGAAGAGTAAAAAAAAAAAAAAAAAAAAACCCTTGTTTTTCTGGTAGAAATCACATCTGCTGAGGTCAATCGATTGTTGTGTGGGAGCCCGTTTGGGTTTTGCCTGAAGTGCAAAGAGGAACAATGAGGTGGAGAAATGGTGCTGTTGTTCTTCCTTGATTTTTGCAGATTCTGCATCTTTGTGTGTTTCCAGCTGCTGTGGACAGTATTTGTGAAAACAAAAGCCAAAAGCCTAAAGGTAGAAAAATGTGTGGTTTAAAAAAAGTTGCTATTGGATTATGTTCTAGAGTGGGCTTTTTTGCCCTGGGTTTTGTCTGTCAGGTCTTGTTGACGATTGCTTTGGTACCTGCAACCTGAAAGCAACATACCTGCAGACAATTTATTGGATTAAAAGAGATATTAAAAATAACTAAAAGTCGAGCATCTACTCTTATTTAGGTCAAGGTTTTAAAATGTTTTGTTCGCTGACTATTCGTTTTAGTTTTGCTGTTACTTAGTGATCTGAAAGCACAGAAATCTGCCTTTAAATAAGGATTTGTAGACCATAAACTGCCCTTCCATAAATGCTGTGCACACCTTGTTGCTGTGGCCGTGGTTCTGTCTAAGCGGCCGACAGCTAAACGTTCATATCACAGCCAGCAGAATGTTCTTATCTTGTCCCTGTGATGCTCAGTTAATTGGATTCCTCCTACATGTTTTTGTCTCTGCTGTAATGAAAGCTGTTTAACCGGCTGGCAAAGGCCACTTTCAGACACACTGCATGCGACTGTGGTATCAGCGCAGTAAAGGTCCAGTCTGCTGGGAGTCAGACTGCAGATACTGTAACTACTCAGTGTGCTTTATCATCATCGTCATTCATCCATGTTTCTGCTGTAATTGATGTCTTAGAAGTTGGGATGAAGACTCAAAATCATATCAATTATCACCTCCAAATTGATGTTAAATGCACAAAGTGAAGAAAAGTGCTTAATCTTCATGACAAAAAAATAATTTAAAAAGGAATTTACACTGTTTGGCCAAAATAAAAGTTGCCACCAAAAAGAGAAGGTCACACACTCTAATATTTAATTGTGCCATCCTTAGCTTTGATTACAGCAGTGTTCTCTGTGGCATTGTTTCAGTAAGCTTCTCCAAAGTCACAAGTTTTTTTTTCCATCCAGAGTTGCATTAATTTTTCTCCAAGATGTTGTATTGATAATAGGAGAGTCCGACCATTGTGCAAAGCCTTCTCCAGCACATCCCAAAGATTCACAATGGGATTCAGGTCTGGACTCTGTGGTGGCCAATCCATGTGTGAAAATTATGTCTCCTGTTACCTGAACCACTCTATCATAATCAGAGCCCCAGGAAACCTGGGATTGTCATCTTGGAATAATGGCCGTATCATCAGGGAAGACGGAATAACCTTCTCATTCAGTAAATTCAGGTATCAATTAACCTCATTCTTTGGACACATAATGTTGGTGAACCTAGACCTGAACCTAGAGCTGACCAACTGCAGCAACCCCAGGTCATAGACTGCCCCCACGGGCCTGTACAGTAGCACTTGACATGATGGCTGCATCACTTCATCCTCCTCTCTTCTTACCCTAATGCGCCCATCACTCTGGAACAGGGTAAATCTGGACTCATCAGACCACATGACCTTCTTCCATTGCTCCAGAGTCCAATCTTTATATTCTCCAGCACATTGAAGCCTTTTTCTCCAGTTAGCCTCACCGATTAGTGGTTTTCTCATGGCTACACAGCCGTTCGGTCCCAATCCCTTGAGTTTCCTTCACATTGTGTGTGGAAATGTTCTTACATTCACTATTAAAGATAACCCTGAGTTCTGCTGGTGTTTTTCTCCAATTTGATTTCGCCAAACGTTGAAGTGATTACAGATCACCATCATTCAGGATTTTTTTCATCCGTCTTCTTCCTGGAAGACGATGATTCCTCACTATCCTTCCAGTTTTAATAATGCATTGGACAGTTTTTAATTCAAATGTATCTCCTTAGATGTTTTACATCTTGATGCCAATGATCTGACTCTCCTTAAACAGATTAACATCTTTATCACGACCACAGGATGTGTCTTTCCACATGGTTAAGAAATGAGAAGCTACTCATTGCATCAGTTGGGGTTAAATAACTTGTTGCAGCTGAAAGATAATCACCCTGCAGGAATTATCCAATAGGAGGCTCCCACCTGTTAGCTTAGTTAAATCCAGGTAGCAACTTCTTTATTTTGACCTGACTGTGTATTTTGTAGTCTTGTGACAATGCGAGATCCTTATTCTTTTCAAAAGTATGACTCAGTCAGAGACTGTGCCATGAAAGCTGTCCTGCAGGTTGCTGAGGATCAAATCCCCCCCGCCAAAGTTTGCCCACCAGGAGCACTCAGGAGTTGACGCTCTGAGTTGAGTTGATGATGTTGCTCTTTATGTTCCGCACCGGATATACAACTACTTGGATGCACTTCTTGATACTTATTTTATTTATTTTAATCACTTATCTTATTGTAAATATGTGTATGTGTTAAATCAAGAGCTGCTATGCTGTCTGAATTTCCTCCATGGGGCTGAATAAAGTATTCATATATCTATATATCTAATAATCTAATTTCCTGTTTCAGTTGAATGCAACATAATTTAAAACTGTGAGAAAAACATTTAACTTTAGCAGCTTGAAGCTGAATCATCAAGCAAAAGATGCAATGACATCCCATCCTGTCAGCAGTAGATCCGCCTTCTTGACCCTCTGTTTTCTTTGTTCCTCTTTTTTTCCTGCAGATGTGTGCGTTTGTGAGTCGAAGCTGGGCCCCCCCGGCTGGAGGGAACCTCTGGACTGTGTCCGAGCCTCTGAACTGTGCAACCAGAACAGCCAGTGCAGCTCGCGCTACCGGATCATGCGCCAGTGCCTGTCCGGCGGGGACAAGGAGCGCAGCACCATGCTGGCCTCTAAGGAGTGCCAGGGGGCTCTGGAAGTGCTGCAGGACTCGCCACTGTATGACTGCCGCTGCAAGAGGGGCATGAAGAAGGAGCTGCAGTGCCTGCAGAACTACTGGAGTATCCACATGGGCCTGACTGAAGGTAAGCATCTAACACTGAAGCCTGTGGAGAGCTAATTAAGCCTCCTGTTGTGTGTAGGAGAGCCTTTTTTTTCTTTCTGTGTTTTGGGTTGGCACAACTTTTCTGAGAACTTCCCATGTGTTGAGGCCAAAGAAGCTTTATATTGATTCTTGTGTGGGTGCCTGGTTAGATTTTGCCTGAAGTGCAAAGAGGAACCAAGAAGTTGTTGTTTTTTTTTTCTCATTGTTTTTTTTTTAAGGTGAACTCCAGTGAGATTTTTTTTTATCTTTCCATATCTGTTGAAGTTTCTAGGCATTGTATAGAACTTCTGCACAAGTGCAAACTGCAGCAAGAATTCAAATTATCCAACCCCTGACTGATTTAGTTCTATGTATCTGCGCAGTTAATTTTTTTCTTTTTTTCTTTGGTCCTGCTTGCTTGCATGAACAGATTTCATAAGAAATAGGGAATCAGATGTGACAAACCTGAACTTTATGGTGAAGCTGACAGCAGCGCTCCATGTGACCTACTTTTTTTAATACGGCACTGTGAAAATGTCACATGATCCGATCATGCAGGTGTGATCACAAACCCAAGGACAATGTCTCTGCTTTTAAACTCTGTAATCTGTTGATAGAGGTAGAGGCATCCTTCTTATCAGGCTCACTGGGGACAGTTTCTCCAATGACAAACTAGTTGGTCAACTTTAACATGATTTTGAAGTAAACAGGACTTTTCAAATAAATTAGTCTGTAAACATAATGTTCTGACTTGTTATATTGTGCATGTGTGAGAGGGCAGAGACATTATCCTTGGATCTGTCATCATGATCGGATCACATGACATTTTCTGTTGTTAGCTTCACTGGAAAGAGTAGGTTTGAAACTCCTTCCTAGGTTTTTTTCTTTCAACATTGATAGACCAAGGAAAACTGGAGATATATTAATTTAATAACACAAAAAAAATACTGAATGTAAAAATGGGATGGGATGGGCAGGTGTTGTATTTCTTTCTATATATTTGATATATATATATATATATATATATATATATATATATATATATTTATATATATGATTTTTCTGGACTTTTTGGGTTCAATATGTTATTAAATAGGGTTAAAGTGGAAAAAATAATTTTGGGATCATATAAGTGAGATTGTGCTTAAAAAAAGACACAAACATGGGTCTGGAAAACGTTTTCTTTTCTTTTTGTGGTATATAAAGAAAAAATCAAAAGTATTCAGATCAAAATATTCTCAGACCCTTCAGGGTTTTAGGGACTTTGCTGAGGGCTTAGCAGTGAGTTGTGGGGTAGACCTTAAATGTCAGTTCTTGACATTAAAAGCTGATCTAACTGGACCACTTCTGACCAGGTGATGTTCACTGCATACCAAGGAGTGTGTGTTTTAAGGTGTTATACGCTGTGAGCTCTGCAGAGAAAGATCAGCTGTTTGTGGGAACTTCATCACAACAAATCAGGCTTTGCACAAACGCTGTGTTTTCAGTCACCTGGCTGATGCCTATGGCTAGTTTACATCCCACTGCTGGTCCTGGGTTCAGGTTTTGTTTGTGTCAGCACTGCCGACACATGTGCAATTACATACACACACATGCACGCACACGGCCTGTTGGCTGGCCTAGTTTGGGTCTCAGCAGTGGCAGAGCTCATTAACAGCCTTTCTCTTTGTTCTTGGTTCCACTGAGGATCCCTCTGTGGTGCCAGCAGTGCTCTCACAGCCACTGCATCTCACACACTCCACGCATACACGATCACTTGGGGGGGCACGCACAGGGCCCACATTTAAGCCAGACAAAGTTGCAGCGTACAGAAACACAAACAATGTGAAACACAATAGCTTCAAGGAGACAGAGTGGTGCGTTCAAGTGTCGCAGCACTTTGGTGTGTGCGTGTCTCTGCAGCGTGTTGTGTTTGTGTGTCACAGTAACTGAATGATTTACTGCTGCTTTTGAATTGTGTGTCTTGGACCAGTGGTGACTGGTTGTTTGTCTTCTTGTCTTTGTGTTGGCGCGGTGATGGACTGGACCCATCCAGGGTGTACCCCACCTCTTACCTGATGGCAGCTGGGATAGGCTCCAGTCTCTTGTGACCCTCCCAAGCAGAAATAGAATATGAGTAGATGGATGGCCCTGTGGTGTTTGCAGTGTTTCATCTGTATGGGGACTTCTTGTTTCTGTAGTTTTACTGTGGGCATCATGTGTTGGTGTGTTGCAAACAAAACATATTGCTTTTGTCTATAATAATGCACATGAACACACCACAGATGACAAATTGATTCTTGTGCGTCTAACTAGTAAAGGGAAGACGAAGGAGGTAACTGATGCATCTCAGTAGCCATCTTGGAAACAGCTGGTTAAATGAATGGAGAGAGAATTACATATTTTCATCTTAAATTCCACCGGGACTTAAAAGTGGAGTCAAATGGGAAAAAAATTGCCTGAAGTTTCCTCTCAGAGAAAGTTTAGAAATCGTTTTTTCTTCATATTTACTCATGTACTATTTTTTCTGTGGTGTTTTTGTGCAACACGCCACTACAGCATGTTTGTGTTTCGGTAAAATCATGAAACTTTCACTATGAGCTGCAGGACGCTGAAGACTTCCTGATGTGAATTTTTTTTAATCTAAAAGGTTTATCAGGTGATTTTCACAGCTGCAGATGGTTTTATCCTTTTTCATAGTGCACACATATTGAAATGAAACACTTTCATATTGTCAATATCATTTCAATTTAAGTTTGCTCCAACAAATGGTTTTCTGACAGACTATATTTTCAAAGTACATAAAGAGTTACACTGAGATGCTTATTCCTGGAAATGAATAAAAAAAAAGTCACACATGAAGAATTCTTTTGTTATTCAAGCATAAGTGGGCAAAACTTTCACTTTTTCCAAACGAATGATACTTTTCAGTAATTTTACTGGCCATACATTTTTTATATGTCTTGATGGTGAAGCTGAGGGTTTTTGATACAGTGACCATACACCCCTTTGTCTGTATACCTACTCAAGGGTTGTAGATAAAGATGATGTCTTTACCAATCATAGCAAAAGCATGAAATGACTAAATAAACAACTGTCTGGAATGTTGATTCAGCTTTCACTCTTTGTATTTGTCTTCCAAGGTGACAGACTTTGTTGTAATCTGTTGAATTGGGGCTTAAAATAGTTGTCCAGACTTTCTGTTTTCACTCATTTTCAGTCCAGCCTGTCACAAAGATACATCATTTGTTCCAATTTCTTTAGTTTAATCAGTTAAAAAAACAAAGAAAACTGTTTGACAGACCTTACATAGAACTTTTGCAGACACATAAGAATTGTTCCCTCAGCTGTCTTGACTTATTGCTAGAAGTGGAAGTTGCAGGAACCTAAAGCTAATGAACAGTTGTACCAGCTGTGTGCAAGTTAAAACAACTTATTACATAACTTACACAATTTGCACTATGTTGTCTTCTATTGTCCTTTAAAATAACCCCTAGTTTTATTCTATAAAAATGTTCTTTACCTTGTTTAGTCCTTTCAAATTTAATATTTTTCTTTTTGTGTTTTTTTTTTTTAAATATAATTTCCTTTTGTCCAATGTGCGCAGTGGCTGGGTGGAGCTCCCACAATTTACTGTAAAATTACAAAAAATCTATTCTATTCTATTCTATTCTATTCTATTCTATTCTATTCTATTCTATTCTATTTTTTTCTGCAAATCAAATCAGATGACAATCCAGCAGTGTGGGGTCCCTCAGGGTTCTGTTTTGGGCACAGTTGTGTTCCTGTTGTATTTAAACTGTGACAGATTAGCAGATTTATGCCCACCTCTATGCTGATCATATACAGCTGTGCTGCTCCTTCAAGATCTCCCAGGTTCACATTTATCCCTTGAAATGTCTCTTGGACATTGTGACACTGGGTCATTATTATAGATGATCCTTTGTGTCTTTAATCTTTCCTTTAAGCACCTCTACTTTTTTGAGATTTTGACACTTTGGCACCCCCTAACAAAGGTTAAGTCAGCATCTACTTTAAATCCTGTCTCTTCTCTGAGCTTTCTCCACCTAGTAAAAGTCAGGGCAGTAAGGACTTTTTTCTTATCTCTTGCTGTATCCTTTTCTCCCTTTGTTTCCTTGTTTCTTCCAAATATATCCTTTTGGGTTTCTTTGCTGAATCAGACATGTTGCATGTCCAAAACAGCATGCCTGTTGATATTCATTCGTTGGCGTAAGACGTGGTGCCAAAAAGCAAAACACAGCCATCACGTGATACTTGGAGCTGGAACATAAAGATGTAAAGTGCGGTTTTTCAGCCTCAGGACACTGCAGGGCAATGGCAGCTCCTGGAATTTACATAATGAATGCCAGTGTACCATCAAAACGAGTCAGAAACAGAGTTTTAAGGTTGGAAACTTATGCAGTGTTACTTTAAGGTTATATAATGCACGTTTTGTCTGTGCAGATTCTCTGTCACCAAGTTGATTGTAGGCCTGATTTCTTAAACAGGATGCAGCTGGACTTCTTTTCTTGTTTCTTGTTGATGTTTCACCTCTGATGTGAAGGCAGCTTCAGTTCAGACAGAAGCCTTAATCATCTTCAGAGTCCACAACACTGCTGCAAAGCTCTTAGCTGGAACTGCTGCACACATACTTCCAGTTTTATGGTTGTTTGATTGTCAGTAATTTCACAGTATTACTCTCAGGGCTTTGCATGTACAGTCATGTTCATGTTCATATGCTTTTCTTTTTGATTGAGCCTATTATGTTTGTTTTTAATCTTTTTTTCTGTGCTCTTATTGTATGTTAAAATCAAACTTTAATAGAAACATATTACAATGTGATTGATTAAATTTCCACAACTCTTTAATAGGGATGCTTTCAAGGACACATGTAAATTAGTTTAAACTGCAGGATTTAGTCACAAATCTTAAAATGACCAGAAATGATTTGAACAAGGCGGCTGTCTGTGTGCACATGGGTACAAAACATCTGTCTGACTACAAAGAAGCTTTCACATGTTTCATCTGCTGCTTCTTAATTACATCACACTTCTGATGGGTTCATATACGTCTGGAACAAATTGTGCTCTTGCAGTTTTAGTTTCCAGCCTTATTTTTTTCTTTCATGTGACAATGAACAAAAGAGTCTTCTGCACTATTTGTCTGCAGCCTTTCGTTTGTGCATGAATATTTAACAAGTCAGAAGAGGATTTGTTGGCTTTTCGGCTTAAAACTCATAAAAGAAGCCAGACAGAAAGAACAGGTGAGGCTGAAATAATTCAAGTTTCTGTGTGCTGAAGGTTGAGGATGTGTTCAGGCGAAGCAGGTGAAAACAGGGCTGAGGCTGGATTTAGGAGAGGATTAAGATTAGGAATTAAAGCTGTGGTCAGTATTTGGAAGCAGATTTACTGCAAGTTTAATAGTTTAATAGCGTCTTCTACTAACACGGTTTTATCTAAATAACACTTTTTAAAACTAGTCATACAGGAAATATTAAAAGATAAAATCTAAGTTTACTGGGACACAACATTCTGGGTAATGTTTGGTACAGTCTTTAAGATTTTAACTGGGTTTTTAGTCTTTTTTAAACAATAATATGACAGACAGCAGCATCCAGATATCACCATGCTGACATTTCCGTCCAATCTCTTTCATGGAAATCTTCTGGGAGGGAGCAGCTGGGCAGCTGTTGACGGAAGGGAAGGAGATGAATAATGAGCTGAGAAAGAGGAAGTTGGTTGTGGGTCAATGTTCAGCAAATTGTTTGCAGAAATCAGTCACACAAACAACACCTCTTACAAGAAAGAATTCACTCAGTGTGGTTTGTCCTCTGTGACACACCACTAAAGTCGGGACTGTGGCGTGGAAGAGGTGTGGACCCAAACGCAGGCAGATGACGAGGCAGAAGGCAGACCGGTGCAGGAACAAGGTTTTAATAAACACACAGATGGACTAACGAGGAACAGGTAAAGTTAAAGAGCGGCTTAAACCAGGTGCACTAATGACGGGAAGCAGAAAGCAAAACAAAATACACAAAGGAAAGAACTGCAAATATAACATGACAAAACTACCAAACCGAAACCCACGAATCATGACAACTAACCTTTATCAACTGTTGCATCTTAGAGTGAATCTCAGCTAGAAATGAAGCCTTTTGACTGTTTTGTTTTGGCCTCACTTGACAGTTGCCTGGTGCCTGTGTAGGGGGGTATTCCACAAAGCTGGATTAAAGGGAAAGCCGGGCTTATTTTGAAAAGTCTGGCGCATTTAAGAGAGAGTTCTGTTCCATCAACGTGGCTTATATGAATGCCCACTGAGTAACCATGGTAACTTATGTACCAGAACTAGGCTAACGTTCAAACTTAGCTTAGCTGTGTCTCAAAGGTCTGATACAGAGTCCGAAAAGAAAGCGCAGCATTCTACCACCTCATAGACGCCGTGCTCCCGTCACTCATTCTGGTGTATAAGTAACAACAGCACAAAAAAAAACTAAACAAAAAAACACTTGGTATCATATCACTACTTTGACTGTCTTGAATAAATCAATAAATCTGTCAGCGCCAATGTAACTAAAGAAACGCAACCATTCAAGTACTGAACATTAAATGAAATGAAAAAGAACATGGTATTCATTAAAACTAATTAATACCTTATTAAACCCCCTCCCCAATTTCACGAACACCCGACCTCTACTGCCTCTGGTTGGCTAACAGTAAAACTGGGATCAGTTGAGCCCCGTCCATACAGGCCGGGGGTATTTAAGGATCGAGATAGAGAAAGCTAATCTAAAGAGATAGACAGAGAAAGACACAGATAGATAGAATCAGAGTTCCTTTTTGGTTACCATGGCCTGGCCTTTTATTGATCACCCTGCAGTCATCTGCCTCACCTATCATGATAAAAAAAAAAAATAAATAAATAAATAAATAAACAAGGCAAAGGCATGTGAAATAAATATTAATAATTTCCACTGATCTGTGTTAAAAATGCATTGTCAGTATGACTCTACACAAAAATGGCCAAATTTGAGAATTTCCCCAATCAAATCCAGGGCAGAAATCCCAGGTGAGGCAGTGTGGAGCTGTGCCTCTCCTTTGACTGCGCCATCAATACAAACTGGGTTGCATGACGGGTGTCTGATTCTGTTCCTCAGCATATCACTAATATAAACTTTACAGGAATATTTGTTATACACCATGACTCCAGAGTCACTGTTGCTCCAGAATTAATTGCTGTTTAAAGACACACTGTATTTTGATCCTAACTCTGGATTCTTTAACCTCTATGTGCTTGAAAAAATTTCCACCCTTGTGTACAATCCAGCGGCATCACTAACAAGCTAAATACTGTCTGATGTCTCAATTAGGAGGCGTAACACAGTCAGCTCCTCTTTACTCTGCCATATTTTATGATTCAGATGCAAAAATCTTATCCAAATACAGATGTTTCTTTTTGTCCATGTAGTTTTATGCACCGATGGCAGAAAGCAAAATTTCCTCCTGGATTTGTGTTTTTTAAGTGCAAATATTTCATTCAGGAAGCTGGGAATAAAAAATGTGAATCACAGAAAGACCACCAAGAAAAAGTAATATTTTGCACATCTCACTGATGGCAAGTTATTCATCATTTTAGCCAACCGCCAGCAAAAAACGGATGGAGCAGTTCTCTGGAGAAACGTCAAGAAGGGCTAGGAAATGGCGGAGCAGGTGCAAGACTGCATTCACACATTTTAACAAGTTTTATAAGAGAGGAAGAAACCTCCAGAGTAACAGCAAACCAAAGGGATGAAGGAGGCAGAAATAATGAAAACTTCACACAAAAGAAATTTTAATATGTAATAAAAGTGTGCAACACAGGTGGTTGTTTTAGGTCATGTAACTTAATTTGTGGCATTTTTCACATGTCTAATTAAAAATACTCTTTGGCTGACTGAAGCACAAAATGAGAAACATCCAATCTTTAAGCATGTGGGCTAATTCTTTAATTAAACTGTGAAAAATCTCCACAACAAACATCACCGCAAGCAGTATTTATGGGACATTATTTCATTCCAGCTGTTTCCTCTAGACTTTGAAGAGCTTGTTGACTTTTCATGCTCTGTCATCATTGCTGGAGGAGTAAAACTTTTCAAAAGGCATCTGAATGCATTTGAGTTTCCTTGAAATGACTAACAGAGTCCTATCTGCTTAAAGTCATTTACATAAATCATATTTTAAAAATAGGAAAACAGGGATTGAGCAATTCTCCGGTGTGTTCTGGATCCATGTTGTGTATTTTTTTTCCTTTTAAACCAGTGGTTCCCAAACTGGGGGGAGTGGCCTAGAGTTAAGACGGGGCGTAGGGGTGGGTGTTGGGCACAAGGCTGAATAAAACTCATAGTTTTTGCACTGCTAACAAAACTGCTAGCAAAACATGGACACATTTGTGAAAGTAACAATGGACAAATGATGAAACAAGAACAGAGATTTCAGCTACACTGACATTGTTGTTGTCGATGAAAAAGGGGGTCCTGCAGAACAAGTTTGTTCCCTGTCTCTTCTCTGAGATTTTTCCAGCCAGTAAAAGTGATGTTAGTTTTTGTTCTTTTCCTCGCTTCCTCCGATAATGTCGTCCTGGGTTTCCTGATGTATATCTTAATGTTACAGCTTGTATTGCAATGTTCGCTTTACTCAATAACGTTTATTTGAAGAAAAAAAGAAACATCTAAGAACAAAGTTGTAAAGTAACAGGACCAAAACATAACTGATCAGGATGTGATTCCATTACATTTGTAGGAGCCATTTTTAAGTGTTTGTATATATATATTGTGTGGCAGTATCGTGTAGCCTATGTCGATGCTTTTTGTTGATGATTTAAGTGGGACCTTCCTGCAGGTGACGGGGGTTGCTGGTAGGAAGGTGAATACTGTTTTTGACTGCTTGTTATTCATTCATTGATAGTCCACTTACTCCTTACACCTTAACGTTGGACAAAAGAATGAAACATCGTTGCTGTATGGATATGTGATATGTCGGTGAGCACTGCAATGTATGAGATTTATTGAACGCTTTGAGTAATAAAAGAGCAAAATGACAGTGACGACAACCCGTCAAGAAAAGTTCCCATTAGCAGCACTACAGGCGCTTTATGCAATAGGCTTAGCACCTTTACAACATTGATTAAGATTTTAAAATAATTTTTATTATTAAAAAAAGAAAAAAAAAATAACTCAGCAAGACAATAAGTCCACACATGTGGTAGTGTTTGTTTACATAGAAAATTCCTGTTTCTTTTTCTGCCATTTCCGGTCAGCCAGACAGTTCTACATGTTGAAATGATTTATTCCTTTTAATACTGTGATGCATGTAGTCACGTCATGATGGGATTAACTTTGTCATGTAAACGTGGCTAGTGTGACATCAAAACGAGTCATTAACACAAAGTTTTAAGATTAAAAAATTGGGTAGTGATGCTTTGATAATCATTTTGTCACATTACAAAAGTTAATCTTTACACTCCAGATATATTCATTTTTATTTAAAGCATTGTTAAAAAAGTCCATACTGAGCAAAACTATCAAAAGACTGCATCATTATTGTGTTTGGCTTTACACAATTTACACATTACAGCAATGAGATGACACTGCCACCATCACATACACCAGAAATGACATTATCTGTAATTTTTAATTACTTTACACCATTATTACATTATCTGTTACATTACTGTTACTCTGCAAACCTGCATTGTTACATGTGTAAATTACAACCGGCCCACTTTTTAATGCCATTAGTTGACAGCTGTTCCATATTGTGTTATCAGACGTTCATTAATTTATAGATCGGTTGCTTCAAGGAACAGATTATCAACACATTAGTAGGCCCCCACAATGACTTTTCAGAGCCTTGTTACATGATGTTATTTTTTGCTCGTCAAAGACTCAGACATAGGGAGATGGATGACGATGGAGCGAGGAGACGTTTGAGGACATTGAAGGGAGGAAATGAAGTGAAGTTGGGAGAGATCAGACTGATGGCATGGGGCACTGATATTTTTCTGTTTCCTGCTTTCTGTTTATTAAAAGATGGAGGTTAAACAACTGCTGTTCTGTTTAATCAGCCGGTTTGAATGATTATTTGTTAAGCCACAACTTGTGATTGTAAAGTTTTCTGATCTGTTTGGTAACAGTGAAACGGTCAATGCATCACTGTCAGACTCTTCCATCAGAGTTGGCGACAAGCTGCTGAACTAATCTGAGGTAATATATGGAGATTTGATGTCTGATTGTCCTGCACACATCCATCACTTTTCCACCAACATGTGTTGTTTGTCTTTGATATTTGCTTGCCGGCCCATTAAACCACACTTTAGAGCGGTGATCATCACTTTTGTGTTTGTTTGTCCTCCAGCCCCAACAGAACAAAGAAGAAAACCATTTAAATGAAGCGGATGACAGTGCAGAGCAGACAGGAGGTTCTGCTTTATAAATCCTTCTTATTAATGCAAGTATTCATATTCATGTCAGCGTTGTGTGAGCTGATGCAGACACTGAGATGTCTTTTTATAATGTACAAATTATTGCTGCTCTTCCACTCAAAGAACATTTCTATGAAAGAAAAGTGAATAGACCCACTTTTTCTTATTCTTCATTGAACAAAGCAGACATGTAAATTCAGATTTTCATGATTCAAAAGGAGACAACAGGTTTTCTGCAGCTTTTAGCAGGTTTTTATCTCACTGGGGAAAACAAAGTAAAACCATTCTACTGAAGGATAATCAAGGATCAATGCTCATAATTAAATACAGGTATTCTAGTTGTTGATATGATACTCAATTGGTAGAAACTACTTTTTGTTCCGCTGCTGTAGTCATATTCAAAATGCCCCATTATTTCAGCCCCACAAACAGCAACAATGAGGTATGTGATGTGTGTGGGAAGACAGTGACGTATTGTAGCAACACCACAAACCTCATTAACCATCAGAGAATCAATCATAACACAGAATGTGATAAAGTTATGATGAGGCAAACCAAAGAGGAGGAGACAGGAGACAGGGACAGGTGCTGCTGTTGTGAGACAGATGTTGCCCTCATGGTGCTGCAGGCAGGTACTATCCAGGTACAAAGGAAGAAAATGTGGCCCTGGTGGTGACATGCAGTGCTGGTATGGAGCCATAATATGTAATACACAACTTTTCATTCTGAGTTATGTATCAGGATCGTATCAGTATCATCTATGCCAATCTGAATTTGACCTTGTACACTGTAAGAATTGGACATGAATTAATGGTATTGCACGCCACTACTGGAAAGTAATAAGAATTTTGAAGAAGTAAGAAGCCTGAAAATGGGTTCACATGTACATATTTTAAGTATCAGTAGTCTTGCTTCTTATTCACTTTGAATGGAGTGATGTAATGTTACAGAATTTAATTATGGATCTGTTACTGGTGTAGCTTTCAGCAGAAAGCTGTGTGCAATTAACCTTCTTCAAACAGTAGCAGAAGCATCAGCCATCGAAGCTCGTGTGGATTCTCATGACTGGCTGACACACAGTTCTGATCACCAGGCCCGCCCACCTTTGAGCAGTAAAACATCATGTTTCACTGGAATCCTCCCCAAGACAGATTGGGGACAATCTTTTGGATTATTTTGACAGATGTGATGCAGGTGCAGCATGTAAGAAAATCAAAGGTCAATAGCAGAAAAATTTTATATGTCATTAAAACTGTTTTTATTAGTATCTAATTACTTTACAAAAAAATGTTATGTTTTTATTCTCTTATAATGAGCCATTTATATCTACTTGCCGTGGGCAGCTGTCATATTCGTGCCACCATTTTTTCTACAGTGTCTCTAAATGGACAAACAACTCTGTGTAAAGTGAGAGCTTCTAAGCTTTAAAACTGCTGAGCACCGTTTGGGTTAAGTAACATCTTAAAAAGCACATAGAAGAAGTCATCGCTACACCTGAGGCTACTGGATGCATTCACACATGAAAACATGTTTATATCTGAAGAATTTTGCTACCATCCATTAACCTCTGTGCTTGGCATTTGAAGTCATTATGTCCATCTTTACCACTAGATATCAATAATTCTAACACAACCTTTAAGTCACAAACTGTTGACTGTAGCACTGTTTGTAACATCTTCAAGTTCCTTTTAAACAAACACATTTATACCTACTGCACTGAAATGCTACATAGATGGCCTTCAGCATCCCAGCAAAAAGCACTGAGTTTTCACATCCACTCCTCGGATCTGAACAATCACAAGCTAATGTTTCATGTTAGCATCTTTATGCACCTGTACTGTAACAAAACAATTTCTCCACTGAGGGACTAATAAAGTTTTTTTATTCCTATTGTTATGTAAACCAGTACAGCTGATAGTTGAGGTTGTGCAGCCCCATATGTTTTTCCTTTTCTAAAGCAACTTCCTTTTGGTTGATGGACAAATAGTGCCCAAATTCTACTGAAATGTAGAATTGCCTGACTAGTTAAAGCAACTTTATCACATTTTCCTTATCTCCAGCACATCAGAGCAACCCAGATACACTCCAAACTAAACAGACACTGCCAAAGAGGATTTTCATCAAAATTCATTTAGTAAAATCTGTGACTACTGGTGAAGATGTAGTCTTATTTTATTTTAGTGTATTTTTTATTTAATGTGCTGTCTTGTGTCAAAGCAACTGGATGAAAATGAGACAACCAGTGTGATCTGTGTGAATAAATTTTACTCTTAATAAATTCAGAATACACGAGGAGGAGATTAAAACCACACCTAACCATTGTTGTAATACAGGTTTATTTTTATGTGATGGTTTGGTTCCGTGGTAAAAGGTTTTAAATTTGATCCAGATCCTGGTTGAGGTCGCTCATAATGGGGTAACAAACTCTGACACCAGGTCGGATATATTTTGCAGAACGGCTCTGCAGAGCAGCCCCAGATACACCTGAGCATCTCCATGTTTCATAACAGCGATGCTTGTTCTTCTCAGCGAAAGCTATGATGTGAACCAGATCCAGAGGATACTTTCCCAGAATGGGTCACAAAGCAGTGTCTTCATTCATCTATTCTCTTTGATTCTAACAGTGATAGATGGAGCACCAGGTGCTGTTACAGTCACTACACACTGATCTTTAAGGCCAGATCCCGTGAGTTTGAAGCTGTTCTTGGTTCTCTTCAAACTATGTAAGCATTCCGGTTCAGTCTGGATCAAAACTTCGTGATCACATCAGCAGCAGTGTTGCCAACTTAGCGACTTAGCAACTTTGTCGCTATATTTAGTGTGTTTTCAGACCCCTCTAGCAACCTTTTTTAAGAATGTGACTAGCGACAAATCTAGCGACTTTTTCTGGTATTATTAGATACTTTTGGAGACTGATGTGAATGAACGTACTTTACTCTTCCCAATAAGGACTGCGCAGGCCCCTCTCTTATCCAAAAGCACTCATACGAGGTTTGGTCTTCATGCAGCAGCAGCAGCAGCAGCATGACGTTTTATTTCACATCTGTTTCATGACCAGGCTGAAAATGAAACACGAAGCTGCTGCTGGATGATCCTGCACTGGCCTACCATCAGATAGTAATGACTATTAATGAAGAGTGTGGACAAAAAAATTTAAAAAGTTAAAAGTATTGAAACATGTTGGCTATTGACAGTATTAATATTTTATTTATTTCTTGCTGTTTTAAACATTTTTAGGTTGTCTTTTCATCAATTTTTGCCGTTCCCACGACCTCCCTCTCTACGGCAGCATCCATTAGAACTATATGTACGGCTGATTATGCTAATTAGATGATGATGTCATTTAGCAATTTCTAGAGATTTTAGGACAGCCAATAGCTACTTTTCTTACTAAGCAGTTGGCAACAGTGATCAGCAAGTGCGCAGACAAGAACATATAACTATCTCTTATAACCATTATGAGGTCACACAATGGCACCAAACACCTCAGTTTGGCAACTTTTCATCTGAATAAGGCTTAAAATATGACAACTTATTTTAATATCCTTATCCAGGGGATGTTTAGAGTACAGTAAGTCTCACATTTTGTGGATCATGCATAGCAATATTCCTACTTTCCCACACAGGACTATTCCATTTATGGTCATTTTCATGAGATTCAAAAAGGATAAGTTTGTTTTCCCATTTACGTATCAGAGCATAGTCATGAACATGTTACATCCCCATATTTAGTTGTGATGTTTGTGCACCATCAAAACCCTACATTCTGTCCATATCCCCAAAAACAAATGTCCAGCCATCCTGTCCTGCAACGATTCTCCAGCTGGTGCTGAAGTCCCCACGATTTGTGGCAGAAACAAGAAACCCAATGTATCACAACAAGTTTAAAATAAACCACTGGGTTAAAAAAAAGAAGTCCAAAGCAGCAGTGTGTGTTGTCAGATTCCCTGAAAGCCCCAGTACATCAAATTATTTTGATATGTGGAGGAGGTGGCTGGAAGAGGATGGTCTGAGGATCTCTGCTCGCACTGTTGCCCTGTGATCCAGTCTTAGACTCTTGGCAGAAAATGGATGGATGGCTTACTCTGAATTTGACCTTACTTTCGTGTACATAATAAGACCTTGTAATTTACATAACTATTTCATTTAAGGAAGATTTTAATCAAGTTAATATTAGAATATTGCCCTATGTACAAACATAGCCATGGATGGTGAGAGTCAGACTAGTTAACCTCAAGGTGATTGGTCTAAAAATCTCCACTTGTGCTGCAGCTTTTTTTGGCCGAATCAGCAGCTTGAATCTAAGGAATGATCTGGATGGAATAATGGCCTCAGTTTAAGCAAGGCAAGTATATATATATATATAAAATGTATTATATATAATACAATTATTTATACGTTTCAAATATCTACAATAAAATACATAAAATTAAATATGTAAATAAAATATGTAAATGTGTAACTAAATCAAAATATTATTGAAGCTGCACTAATTTTTCTGAAGAATTTTAAGTTGTTCACAATCAGGGCTTGAATTACACTGGGGCTTTTGGGGGAGCCTTATTTTTGCACATGCACACGTCACATGCACGCGCATTTATATTAGTTCACAAAGCGCGGTCAAAAATAAGGTTACCATTAAAAAAAATACTGTATGCAGCTTGTTTTATCAGAAAAAGCGAAGGAGAGTTCTTTAAAATGACGCACATCACGCGGATGTGTGGACGCTCACAGCACACAACAGACAAACAATGCTGCTGTCTACGGTGCTGAGGGAAACAGAACGGATCATCCCGTCGTTTGGAAGATTCTTAGGGCTCCCCCTCAAGTATCAGCTGAATCTCTGTAGGGGGGCTCCTCTGCCTTTCAGGGGAGCCAAGCTCCCCTTAGCTCCCCCGTAATTCGAACCCTGTTCACAATGTTTTCTAAAAAGACAGTCAATTAAATATTAACATGTTGATAATGTACTGGTACGTCTTTGTACTAAAAGGGAAAAAGTTACTCCTAAGTCATTATACTATTAATTTAATGGCTTGACCAACTTGAGATTAAATTGTGTCAAGATGAGTTTGACACCCCTGATCTAATAGCTTATTTCAGGAACTGAGTGATGTCGCCAGTCACAGATCTGAATCCAAAAAGAAAAGTTGTAGAACAGGATGGATGCAGTTGGCAAATGGTGTGATGGCTCCTAAACATACATTTACTATCGCTTTGCTGCTTTTATACTACCTGAAATTTTCTGCAGTTAACACAGTTCCTGCATTTTGTGTCTGGAAAATTATTCAGGTAGCAAACTGATTTTGGCTCCCACACTGTGTAAGAGTTTATTTTTATTGGTCACAATTTAAACAAATAAACCATGAGAGCAGAGGAGACAGGTGAGAATGGAGAGAGAAAGACAATGCAGGTGAGAACACACACTCTTATAAAAAAAAAGAAACAATTACCACCTTTGTCACAATATAGATGCGCATGATGACAGAAGATGACATGAAACTAATCACATCCTAACACATGACTTTTAAACAAACGGGTGTTTGAAGTGTGACTTGCCTTCTTGTCATTGAGTCGCAGCAGATCAGATGGCAGATCAGAGTGAAATCGAGATATTTCACTGAACTGCCGGATAACTCCCTGATAGCGCAGAGACACAGGTGGAGAGGAGATAACTCACTTCCCCTCAAATTGATTTGATTCACTCATGAAAAGAGCTTTAATTCCTCTGTGATACTGAATTTAGTGACAACAGTTTGCACATTAAAGCATGACAGATGATCAGACTGCACACAGAAAACCCTTCGCAAGGCTTCGTAACAGCACACCGTGTTATTGCTTCATCTGAGTGAGTGTGGCTGAGTCGGGGGGGAGGGCAGAGGGTTTGAAGGACTCTTCACAGGGACCAGTCTAAGCCATCCCTGAAGGGAGTCCCATGAAAGGAGACATGCAGCAGGCGGCAGCATTAGTCATGGGGAGCTCTGCTCTCACAGATGGTTTTATCACCTCTGCTTTCAGTCCCTAGTAGGACCAACGGAAGACATTTCCTGCTATTGATGCTAATGTCCACCCATGCAGAGTCTGAGGAACTTACTAAACAAAGGCTACATCCACATTACCAGGTTAAAGTAACTTAAATCTAACCTTTTAAAGGACTGTGTAGTCAGACATTTCACATCCAGATTATTTCACTTCAGTATATGGTCCCAGTTAAGAGATATACCCAATAATTTCTTAGGTTAGACTATATGGTTTTCCCTTACATGTAAAGTCTTTTGTTCTTTTTTTTGTTTGTTTTGTTAGCTGGTTCTGTTAAGCATTGCTGCAAGCAGAATGATGGTCTGGCTGTTGAGGCGTACATAACAGTTTTGTCTTACCCAAGAGTTAACTTAATAGATAACAAAGTTGATCTTTATTCTTTAATTTGGTTGCTGCTAGACCTGATGGAGGAACAAGGGAAGGAGGACAGTGAGGAGAAGAGAGGTGGAAACAGTAAAAGCAAAAATGAATTAAACAGATACACACACACACACACACACACACACACAATGTTAAGGGGAAATGGGGGGCGGGGACTTCTTCATCTTGCAGCTTCTGTAAGAAAACAAAGCAGATACTCATCAGGAGCACCTATATGAAAACAAACACGAACCACATTAACAGCAAGTACATGACAACAACTGCAGCTGTGGTGATTAAACCTGCAGGACAACACAGTGGCTGTGTCCGAATGTCCACCCTACTCCCTAACCCCTTGTTCACTACATAGGGCTGCACTATATAGCACACTACATAATGACTCATTCTCTTGGCGATTCGGACACGAAGCTGCCTATTTTTTTCGTCACCGCAAATCACGTGACTACCACCATCACCACAGCAACCACAACCCGCGTCAAGATGTCATTCCAAATCCAATCCAAAGTTTTGTTTAAATATTTTTATTTTTATTCCTTATGTTGTATTTTTTTTTTTTTTTTTGTTTGCTTATAGGTATTTTGCGCAGCTCAATTTTTTCGCCCCCTTGCGGCATGTTGAGCTTCTGCCCGCAATGCATTGTGGTCTATATTGGCCCGTCTAGTGACCACAGATGCTCACTACTTTTCAAGATGCATTGTGGGTAATTTTGAGTGCCCTACTTTTTTCTCTCTGGACATTTGGACACCCCAACAAAATGGCGTGACCCCTATATAGGGCACTATGTAGGGAGTAGGGTGCACATTCGGACACAGCCAGTGACTGTAATGTGTAAATGAATGTGTGTGTGTGTGTGTTTGAATGCAAAATATAAGGAATGAGTTTCATTTAATCATTAGTGCAATCGTGAAAATGCAACTGTGCCTCTTCCAAGTATCAGAAGCACACAAAGAGGGCCCCAAGACCCAGACAACTAGCAGTCACATTGATGCACGTGTTAATGTGCTGCTAGCATAACTGCAGCACTGGCATAAGCTAACCTCCAATACTTTTTTCCTCTGTAACTGGATAAATGTTTGCTGTCCTACAATTAAATGTCCATCATTAATTCACTGTCTTTTTGCATCTTTTTGTAAAAAGCAAAACAAAAAAAAAACACTTATCCCTTTGTAATACAGCCGAATCCCTAAGAAAGCTGCTCTTGTTCATGATACATTTAAATACGTCGAAAACTGTCACTGAAAAGTGGCTCATTAAGACATTTCATCAACTTCATTCATCAACAGATGTGGGACAAGATTGGTGGCTTTGTTGAGGAGCCACCACATGTGGTGACGTTACTGTCATGGTTTCTCAGTTTATGGTCTTTAATTATTGGAATATCCATCAGTCTTTTCTAGTAGTCTTCAGATGTGACTTTTATTTTATCAAACTGCCTCTGGTGATAGACTGATAGTTACATCCACTTTCGCCCAGTTTGACAACCATCAGCACTTGGAGCTGCTAATTGTTATTCACAGCTGATAGTAGTTCACATCCTTGAAGGATGTTGAACAAAAAAATAAAGAATCCTTTTAAGAAGTGTCCGCCGTTGAAAAGAAACACTAAATTTGTGTCGCCCTGTGAGTTGACCATTTATGAAGGTGAAATTATTACCGGTTGACCTGTAGAATGAAGAATATCGATGCCAAAATGAGGAATAATTAACACTGTTCCATTAAAAGAATGATTTGAGTATCTTGCAGCAGTGCTGCTTTAGTAAACTTTGAGTCCTTTATATCAGCGTATTTCTCTAAATATTGACCTTTCAGCTTCAGTCTGAGCTGCTGACAGTGTCAGACTTCTTGTGGTTTGGACACCTTCTGACCAGCTGGTATTTAAGTAATTGCTCAGACACTATTGCCAAATCCTTCAGCTAATAGATCAGGCCACTTAGTATTGACCGGAGCTGTTTGGCATGCTTGCTAATGTGTGAGGCTTTAAGTATTCTGTCCAATAACTGGCCTGTACAGCACCTAATCACAGAGGTGCTTTAGAGTTCAGGCTGCTAAATTACACATTTAACTCTGACATTTGTATTTAGTATGCAGCTGAATAAATGGCTAATTTACCAGTCTGACTAATGACTGATGTGTTTAGCATGCAGGCTAATGAGCAGAGTATTTAGCATGCAGGCTAATGAGTGAGCTGGAGGCTGATTAGAAATGCTCCACAGAGACGCACCACTGTTCTCTGTTTACTCATCTCATTCTCAGCTGCCTGACACACACACACCCACACACACACTGTTGTGTGGTGAGTGTGAGAACATGAATGTGTTTTTAAACATATGAGATGGAATATGAGCATTTGAAGAGAAAAAACAAATACCAGAGCTCATGTTGCTGTGGCTTATTAATGTCTGTAAACTTGAAAGGTTTTCATGCCTTCTGACTAAAATCTCTTGGTAATTGACTGTTGTTACAAGTAGAAATTTTATTACATGAAGGCATTTTTTATTTTGTTTTCTGCCTGAGCTGTCACAAAAGCGTCGGATACTGTTGAACCCTTTTTAGATAAATTGGAAGAAACCTCCTCCCTCCAGGTGTGCATTTGTATTTGTCTTTATGTTTTTGTTGCATTGTAAATGTATTTACCACTGGCAAGAGGTGATCAATATAATATAATATAATATAATATAATATAATATAATATAATATAATATAATATAGAAATATGAGTTTTCTCTGCAGGGTGGCGGGGCTCTCCCTTAGAGATAGGGTGAGAAGCTTGGTGATCCGGGAGGGGCTCAGAGTAGAGCCGCTGCTTCTCCACATCGAGAGGAGCCGGATGAGGTGGCTCGGGCATCTGGTAAGGATGCCTCCTGGATGCCTCCCTGGTGAGGTGTTCCGGGCACGTCCCACCGGAAAGAGGCCCCGGGGAAGACCTAGGACGCGCTGGACGACCTACATCTCTCGGCTGGCCTGGGAACGTCTCGGGATCCCTCTGGATGAGCTGGTGAATGTGGCCGGGGAGAGGGAAGTCTGGGTTTCCCTGCTTAGGCAGCTGCCCCCGCGACCCGACTCCGGATAGGCGGCAGAAAATGGATGGATAATATAATATAATATAATATAATATAATATAATATAATATAATATAATATAATATGTCAATGTTACTGCCATTGTCAATGTCAAGTTTATTTGAATAGCACCTTTCATGTGAAAGACAACTCAAGGTGCTTTACATGGAGATCATCAACAACAACAACAAAAACAAACAAACAAACAAACAAAAAACAATTTAAGAAAAGTTTACAATAAAAAAAGCATATAATGAGGCTAAAATTACCCAAATACAATAAAACACTGAACATACAGACATCAAGTAAAAAAGAGAGAAAAAAAAAATAATCATAAGCTATGTTAAAAAGGTAGGTCTTTAATTTAGACTTAATATAATATATATAATATACTATAATATAATAGAAAAAAAAATCCAGATTAGGTCACAAAAACTGAATTGATATTATGCAACATTTTTCCAAGAGCACAGTTCTTACCAGTGTGTTGGAGAAAAATTAGACTTTAAATGTTTTATACGCAGTATGTTTAATTTTTATAACCTCTACAAAGCGAGCATATTTCACTCAAGTCTGCACATGGAGTTGAGAAAGGACCTTAACGACGAAGAGCATCAGAATTCTTTCAGCCTACAGAACAATCACAACCTCATAGTTGCATTGAGGAAATAAAGTATTTAGTTTTTTATACGATAAGACAAGATAAGACATACTTTATTCATCCCCAACTGGGGAAATTCAAGTGTCCAGCAGCAGACAATGTTTGCCAAACACAAGCACTCACTACCATACAAAACCACAACATCAGAGAAATCAGAGGATAATAAGAATTCTTTCAGTCGACAGAACAACCACAGCCCCATAGCTGCATTGTGGAGAAAAGTATATAGTTTTTTTATTTTTCGTATATATATATATATATGTATATATATATATATATATATATATATATATATATATATATATATATATATATATATATATATAAAACAGCAGAATAATGTTATAGTTTTTTTTTTTTTTTTTTTGCTTAGATTTGATTATTTTCCCTGATAGTTTTAAATCATTGGTTTTGGTGCAAATGCTGCTATCATGTTTGCAAGCTGTGATTAATTATGTTATGAAAATATGCCATTAGGAAGTGTCAAAGGGTTAATGAGTTATGTTACTTCTTTTTGTTATTAATCATTTTCTTTATCATAATGCAAGGTATATGCAGTGTGGATGTCCAGAAACTTTCACTGCAAACAACCTCTGCAGTCATGAAGATCATTTTTCTGATGTTTTGTTTTTTAGCTGTTTTTGTATTCACAGATTTACAGTGCACATCAGAGTTGGTGAAGATCTTAAAAGTGTCAACTTCACAGAACATATAAATACATTTACCGTGTCTGTGTTTTCAGATGCGAGTCAATTAAAAGTTGCAGCGGAAGTGTGTGCTTTAAGGGAAACAGAACCTCACATGCGGTTTAAAAACTATTTTTTTACAGGTTATCATCAAAAAAGACAGAAATGTAATATTAGTTTGACTCAGATTTGCGTTTTATGATTTATTGTCAGCAGGATATTTTCTTTTCAGAGCCTGAATATTGCATTAGGCTGTAACACTAAGGATATAAAAGACTTTTTTAGTGTGACAACTCTGTGGTTGGTTATAGGCACAGAGACTATTTAAATGAAGGTGGAGAAAAGTTTCAGTTATAAGGGAGGTTCAGCAAAAGGGAGAAACTTCAAAGAAATTGCCTTTACCAGGATAAAACATAAAAGAAGGAAAGTTTGACATCTTTACTCACCACATTTCCTTACAATTGTTGCACGTGCCTCTGTGTGGGTGTTCTCTTTTTGCGTGGTTAACTTGTTATCTTCCTCCTTAGTGACTGGTCGCACCCGGGGTTATAAAGCCAAGAGCCACCACCAATGCCACCACACTGCTGCATTTCTTTTTATTTTTAGTTGCTCGCGAGTTGGGTTGGGAGTTGCTGGTAGTCCTGTGTTTGGTTTAGGCTGTTTAGGTTAGTTTAAAATTTTAAGTTAGAAGAACAACCTACTATGGCACATTGTGTGGCTGGTTTAGCTTATAACTATTATTTATTTGTTGGCATTTTAAAGTTCTCTGTCACACAGAGTTTACCTCAATATATTAAATGTATAAGAACACAGTACGCTGATTAGTATTTTTATCTTAGCATAGCTCACCTTATACGACAAGTGCTTCTAATTTTCAACATTGTTTTGCTTATTTCAAAACTGGAAGTTTCCACTTCATTTAACTGGGTGTAGTTCCCACTCTAAAACAAAAAAAGTGCTTGCAAAAGGTTCCTAGGTACGTATTGAATATGTCCTGAATGGTAATAGAAAACACAAGCTATCTCGTCTGTTTCCGTAACAAATATGGTTTGATGGTAATTCAAGACACTCTGCGTCAAGGGGTTAATGCGTCATTGTGCAGAACTTTATAGGCTTTTGAATCCATTTAATTTGTGTCAGGTTTCTTGGATCAGGGACACATTGTAAATCTGCAGGACTGCGGCCCTCGTAGGACTGAATTGAGTAGCCCTGGTCTAAGGTATTTAGGTTTGGGTGGAACCAAGAGGATCTCAACCTAAAACCAAGCTGCACTGTTAGTCAAGAATCTCTTCAGCCACATATCAAGTGGCTTCTTTTATTTGGACTTTTGTCCTCACAAAGATGCTGAGTCCCAGCAGCATGAACGTGTGAGCAGATTTATGTCCTCACAAAAGGAGTCATACAAATACACACAAACATGCAGTAATTACAGTGATTATGCCTGTAATGATTCTCAGTTTCTTCTGTGCCAGTGCTCAGCTGTATGCATGTGTGTGTGTGTGTGTGTGTGTGTGTGTGTGTGTGTGTGGGCACTCATTAAACATGAAGAAAACAAATTTTCCCCCACCCCCTTCACCCATTGCATGAGATTCACAAGTATGAAAACACAAATATTCATACACTTGACAGGAGTAACAGTTTCAGCCTCAGAGGAGTCAATAAAACATGCTGCATCTGTAAACCGTTTGGTCCTGGAAAGCAGCAGCAGTTTGTCAGTGGTCTCCATAGCAATGATTGGATGCTAATGGATCATCAGCTGGTGAGGATGGAGCTTCGTAGTTGAAACCTGTTGGCTTTAGGCTAAGTCTGTTGGCATGCAGTCATTTTGGTGCTGTTTAAATGATCTCTACATGCTTACTGGTGGTGTTGCAGTTGTGTAAGATGATAGTGAAAAGGTGGTAAATGGATGTTGCAGCTTTTCAGATGACAGGACAGCGGGGGAAAGGTGATGTTCAGAGGCGATAGTGGTATGTTTGAGAAAGTGGGTATGACTGAATATTGGGATTTTAAAAGCTGATAGCAGCAGCAGAAAAGACTGCAACTACAATGGTAAAAGATGTGCATTTGTGGAAAAGAAAGTTCAGCCTCTTACAATTTTAAGGTTTTCTGTGTCAGGACTGGATAAAAAACAATCACACTGGTTCTTACAAGTCTCAAAATGAGGTAAAAACTCACACATGGCATATTGCCCTCATTATTTAACTAAAACTAAACCAGAGTTAAGAAGCAGTGTGTGAAAAACAAAGTTTACCACATAAGTCAGCTGCTTGTAGAGACAACTTAACTTGATGAATCTTTTTCTGTGTAATATTATCAGTCTCTCACATAGTTCTGAAGGAATTTTGATCCTCTCTTTTTGAGGTTTGCACCATGGATTTCTGCACAGCTTTCTGAAGGTCCCACCACAGCATTTCACTCAGGTTGAGGTCTGGACTGCACCATGTCAACACCTTGATGCTTTTCATTATGTTATAGAGTTGCTGCTGTGTTTGGGATCATTGTCCTGGACGGATGGCCCCACACTGGACCCTATAATACTTCGGTATCCAGAGTTCATGTTGCACTAAATGACAGCAAGTTGTTCAAATTCTGTGGCAGGAAAACAAGCCCAAACCAGCAGCCCTCCACCACCGTGCTTGAGGTGTTTGTACTATTTGTTTTTTTCCGAAGATGCTGCTGTGCATTATAACCAGACATCTCCATTTTGGTCTGGTCTGTCAAAAGGACTTTGTTCAGAAGCAGCTTTGAAAACCTAAACTGTGCTGTCATGTGGTTTTTAGAGAGTAGAGTTGTTCTTCTCTGATCACTCCAAAAAGAGAATGATGGACTACAAATAGTCAGAAAAAGCCCTTTCCAAATTGTTGAGCAGCAAAAACTTCTTCTCTAAGATCATTGCTGATGTCTTTCCTCCTTGAAATTACATTAATGTTTACCTGAATGCTCCATATCAACAAAAATCTCAGCTTTTATAGAGGTGCTCACACTGGTTATGTTCAATTGAGTAAATTTGATTAGCAGCTCCTGGCTGCTATTTAACTTCTTAATTGTAATGAAAGCAGAAAGGATGGAGTTAATTGTCACATTGCTTTATGTTCTCTCACACAAGCATTCATTCAAAAGCGAAGGAGTTGAGCTGATCCTCAACATTTTGTTTGTGAAATCTTCCCTTTCTACACCAAGTAAGAAAAGACAAGCAGTGGATTAAATAACTTGTATACTGACAACTCATCTTCATCGTTCCTAAGTTACAGGATGAAATTTTCTGCAATCATCTTGAACTTAGAAGAGTCAGTAAGTGCTGCCAGCAGAAAACTATTATTCATTACGTTTCTCACACCCACACTGGACCAGAGTGCTGCATTGCCAGGTGTGTGAAGAGCCTCAGTAAGCAGAGGAGTGTGTGTGCCTCCAGGCAAAATGTACATAATACAGCTTCATACATAAACAGCAACTGTGTTTACCATCGCTGCTGCATCCTTAGGCTGCATCACCTGAACACTCAAAACATCTTTTGCTGCGTTTTTATTGAAATTTACACAAACCTTCACAGAAACACACAATCTTCTTCTCTCTACACCCTCTCCTGGTTCCAAGGTGCCTCATCATTCATGAACAAGATAATTAACCTTCAGGTGAAACACTGAGCATGTTATCATTAACCGTGTGGCTGAGCAGATCATTTCATTGAGGGCATACTTTAAAATGATGTCTTTGCTTCCTAAGTCAATGTAATCCAGCTCATTATGTTACTGTTAACCAAAGGTCAGCACATTTATTTATTGATTTTTCTGCAGCGTGACTTCATAGATAACTTTAAATTCCAGTTTCTGCTGCTTTCTAACAGAACCTGCTTTTAATGGTGAGGAGGCAGAATAACAACCATGTTGCAGTATAATATCTTAATTTACCAGTTTTCGTGATCCTGATTTGATAAAAATGAATTAAGCCCACATTTCCCACATTTTCACTCCAGTTTCTCCCCAGTTGGGAGTCTGGTTAATGCTAACTTTAGTGTTGATTCCCACTCATAGTGCTAATACTTTAAAGGCATCTTGTTGTCTCATACATGAGGTGAGCTGTGCATCATTACCTGCAGCAGGATGAGCTTTTCTTGATGAAAGGGCAAACAGATGCTGGGGCTTGATCTTGACCCCTCCTAAGAAGGGGTCTCCAGAAAACAGTCCTCTTCTGAGACATTTTGGGGAGGCTGTGGTTTTAATTAATGCAGATTATAAAGGAAACAAAAAAGACACATAACTCTTCTATAAAGCCACTGAATCAACTAATTGATATATTATCCAACAAAAAAAAAGTATCTTTTTCCACCGACATGTCCCAACAAGTTGACAAATGAAAGAAATTGTTTCTTTAGTGTAATCCTAATACATTTCTGCTGCATCTTTTTAATGTTTTTTTTGCAGGTGTGCCTCATTTTTTACATGTTCTGTCTTAAAAGTGAAACATTCTGGATACAGTTCTAAAAATAATTTATGCCTCCATACATGCCGAGGATGTTTGTTGCACTTTTGATAATGATTCTGTTCTATTGACTATTGAACAGTTGTGTTAAAAATGGCCTGGACCACCTCTGAACACAATTGGCTCTGGGTGTTTCCTCACCAGTATACCGGTGTTGTCCATTAACTCTGCAAAAAAATGGCTATCTAAACAATCTTACAGTCTGTTTTTATTTGTACTGTTTCCAGGTAATTTTTTCTCACACAGTAAAACATATCTTGATTCTGACATCTCTGTCGTAATCTCACAGGTCTCAGATTTCTTTTGAGACTAAGATTAAACATACAGCCCTTGTAGTTGTAAAGCTATTAATTTATTTGGATCATTTTGGAGAGGAGACAGGCGATGAAGAGATGAACATCAACATTTTGTGACTTGCCAAACAGCCAAATAAACATGCCCATTTGGTTTGGTTGGAATCAGACTGTTATGTCTCCTCTGCTGTGTAGCTCCTGCCAATAATTGTAGACACAGAGTAACACTAAGGACAGTACCGCTGCCTCTTTAGTATTGCTTTCATCTTCCCTCAGTATAAATCTATGGACATTACACTGACTGCCAGAAATAGGCACAAGACGTCTGCATGTCAGCAGTTATTTAGAGAGGCTACAGAAATCCATCCTCAACCAGAGCCAATGTGTCTCTCTCTTACTCCTCACAAACAAAATAAACATCTGGTGTCACAGATTCAACACATGAGGAGGGATCAGAGCACGATGCATTTGCTGCTTCCATTGTTTGTCTCAAAGGACATTATTTTGCTGTGAGTGTAAATTAGTTGAAACTCTGTGGGATATGATGATTTCTACACTGTAACCATTGGCAGGAGCTGTGCCAGAGCAGCAGCGGGAGGTTGCATCACCACTAAATGCCTAACAAATGTTCATGGGTGGTAAATGACTGCATAGAGAATTCAGGCCAGTGTTGGTACAGAGCTGTAGTAAATAATCTGATTTAGCAGCTACAAGTGTTACACAAAGATTAAAGACACAACACTGAACGAGCAGAAGTGGTTGTTATAGAAGATCTTAGCTCTGTGCTGAGTGTTCCCACACACTCCAGCGGAAATGTCATCTGAATGCGAGACTCTGCAGAGTGTTTACCTGAAGGATAAAAGGACATGTGAGTTACCATAATCCCCAGTCCATTTTCTGCTAAAGGTAAAAAGGGAACTGGGCTGTTTGCTCAGCTGTAACTGAGGCGATGCTAAGCTGCTGCATCACTTGTCGGATTTTTAATCACTTCTCAGACTGGTTTTCACTTGGCTGCACTGTGTTACAGTTCCAACTAAGTCAGGAAAAGTTGTACAAATCTCTCCTCTTACTTTTTGATATGGGCACAATGTTTGTGCTTGCACTTGTCAAGGTTATTGCAAGAACAGATCCTGTGTGTTTAAAGATGGGTTTGATAAATAATCTGAGGTCTCATTTATAAAATAGTTTGTAGAACCTATACTAAATGTACACATGCACACATGAGCCAAAAATGGCATGTACCAAAAAACAATCAGATTCATAAAACCGTGCACATGCAAAACTGCAGGCAGTTTTCCCTTTATAGATGACAGACTACTTGGAAATGTGTGCACCAGAGTCAGCCTCATATCCCACCCTGAAACGTCCAAACCCATCTATAAATGGTCAATGCAAAGCAGGACATGAGCATCGTTGTAATTGAAAAAAGGCCTGATAATCAATGAGGAAGCCATGGCAACAAATAAAAAAAAAAAAAGAAAAAAAAATTCCGACAAAGAAATTGAAGTGCTTGTTGGTGAGGTGGAGTCGAGAAAAGAAATTTTGTTTGGTTGCCACAGCAACGGAGTCACTAATATAAGAAAACAATGTGTTGATGTGCGGTGCAGTCTGTCAGTGTAATACAGAACTGTAGCGGACATATACTAGTAGCTTTCGCAGTGCAGCCGCCAAGACATTGTCATCCATTTATTTATTTATCTATTTATTCATTTGTTATTATTATATATATATATTTTTTTGCCAATGATTGTGGTCATTATTTTTGAGTTAGAAGCTGTAATGGCAAAATTATCCCTATCCCCCCATACTAAAGAATCCGTTATGAAATTCCTGGATCCAGATGGTGATCTGGATCGCCCCCAAAATGTTATCACTTGTCCTTTATTCTACTTCTGAGATTTTCTGAAAATGTAATCAAAATCCGTCAAAACTTTTTGAGTTATGTTGCCAAAAGACATACAGACAAACCAACTTTGCTGAATACATGACCTCCGCTTTGGTGGAGCTAATAAAAAGACTTAAAAAAAATAAATAAAAGATTTGCCTCCCACCATCACAGTGTATCTGCAAACAGAGGTGGCAGGAGCACACCTGAGCTCACACACTGGACCAAAAAACTGAAGGAAGGAGACACTGACTTGGCAGAGACTGCACATGAACCCGTAAAGCATTATTACATATTGTATGACATGGCAATGTAAACAAAATTATAAACATGTGGAGAAAACATCAGGCTGATGTGCTGCATCCTTCACTTCAGGGGCGGGAAGTGGATGGGGGCAATGTGGTTTTCCAAGCTCCGGCTGTCCCCAGGGCAAGTGCATCTGGTGCGCATGGCACATCTGGAAGTGGTCGTTTCTGAACGAAGCTTTACTCCAAACACAAAGGGACATCATCAGCGCCATTAATGTCACTGCTGATAAAGAAATTGGAGCTGTGATGTGCAACACAGTGACAGTTATATGTGACACATTTAATAAATTAAAAGATGTTGTCATCTCAAACGATGCATTACATCCTCACAGATCCCGTGTGAAGATAAATTTTTTGAGAAGGGGGCTGCGGGTCGCGATCCTCGTACTGGGTGGGTGTAGGCCAAAAGGGAGAATGTTTGCTTCCCACCTTCCCACCAATGATCGTGTCAATCAGTGGTATAGGCTACAACCATGATGATAATTTCACCTGTTAGTTGCCACACAGACCAGCCCAGTACCGGAAGTAGGTCTTCTGCCATTGGTGGTCACTGTTACCAACTTTGCCAGTCTGTTGCTATATTTAGCAAGTATTCAGACCCTCTCTAGCAACTCTTTTTTTAAAAAAAAAGTGATCAACAACAAATCTAGCAACTTGTTTGGGTGTTATTGAAGACGTATGGAGACTAAGGTAAAAGTGCACATTATTCTTAGTGCTGGCGTAGACCCCTCCCCCGTTCCATAACACTCACAGGATGCCCAGTGTTTTGTTGAAAATTTGCACCCTGTCATGAAAAAGCACAGCATTTCTCCCAGCTACAGCAGTGGAGATGTTTACATCCCTTTACACCCAAACTACAAAATGAGCAAGGATGGATCGGCTTCGCTTCCACCAGAAATAATTGTAATTATGATTTCTTTCATAATCAAGCAGCCCTTTGTTGCAGCGGCTGGTAGGTGTTTGTGGTTCACACAGTTGGTACCAATCCATAGTAGCCTCTGTTTCAAAGCCTTTAAAATGTTATAAAAAAGAAAATCTCTACATTATTCATGCTGCAGGAGCTTGGAGAAATGTCAGAGCAGATCATCTGAGAGGCCTAAAGTAAATTATGATCACAGTTTTTGTTTCCTTTTATCTTGACCAAACCTCGACCTGCCATAAAGTCTTCCTGCTTGTGTAGCGTTGCAACCGCTCAGTTGTGTGTGTGCGTGTGAGTTTCATTCAGATTGGCTGGCTGAGAAAACCTCCATGCTTGTCCCTGTCAGTTTGGCTTCTGTAGACGGTAAAGCTGATGATAAGCTTTCTACTGTCGTCTTTTGCTGCAGGATTGCCGTGAAGTGACATTTAGTCATTTTTGTGTTCTGTTTGTCTTCTCACTGCAGCAAAGCACAAAGCAGCCAGTAGTATGACAGGAATATCTGATGGACTCCTGCAAAAACTAAATACAAAAAAAAAGTACTGAACTGAGCGAGGCAATCTGTAATGGCCTTCTCTGACTTCCTCTGCACTATCGTCTCTTTCCAAGTATTTGTTCTTTGATGCTGAATTTGACATGGCATTTTTCTGCTGAAAACTATTCCTTCTGACCCTAATTTATATTTATATAGTTCAGAGCTTTCAGATCTGAAAAGAAATGATGGTTTGACAGCACTGCCAATGACCCTAGAATCCTCTGACTCTTTGTCCCATCTGGATATGAAACAATTCCATATCTCAATTAAATTATGATCTCTTTTCCTCCAGTTTAAAATCTTTCTGTTAATGTAACAGTCAGCTACATTACAAAAATTGTAAAACTTAAAGAAGCACCACAAACTGGGAGATTTTCCTAGTGAGGCGCCCCCTAACAATTGAGTGTCTATCTTGCATCCTGTGTTTCCTCTGAGCTCTCCAGCCAGTAAAAGTCATTCCGATGTCGACTCTTGTCTTATCTTTCTTTTTTTTTGCTTCCTCTGAAAACTCCTCTTGCCTGTCTTTCATCAATCACCCATGATGTTCGTTCAAAACAGCCAGTGTGTTGAGATCCATCTGCTTATGTGTTGTGGTGCGTAAAGCGAGACTCATCTGGAACACAAAGTTTTGATCTGAACACAAAGTTTTGAGGTGCGTTGTCCTCAGCCTGCTGGGATACTGCTGGGCAGCGACATGTAAGGCTTTAGTAGGCTGAGGATCTGACTACTGCCGATGTTGAAAGATAGGCAACCAGAAGTAAGTCCAACCACGGAGCCAAGGTGTGTGAATAAAGACCGGACATAAAGTAGATCCAAGCAATGTGTATATTTATAGATGTATAGAATAATTTAGAGCAAAACATACACACAACCCGTGTTATATATATATATATATATATATATATATATATATATATATATTGTTACGGCCCCTGCTGTTTGCAGACAGCTGTGGCCGTTTGTGTTGTGATTAGGGGCGGCAGAGCGCTGTCCGGAGTGGCTAAGGCCAGCGCCTTTGTCCCCGCCCCTGTGTGACTGGCACTCCTCTGGACCAGTCACGCTGCAGCCTACGGGGAAGCTCAGGCTGAAAAGGCTGCCGCCGAGGCAGGTCTGGAGGGGGAGAAGCCAGAATGGCTCCGGCCGCTCTCCCCCTCATGTTGTGCACCGGGTGACCACCTCCTTTTCCACAATGGGTGCTTACAGTGTTTAGTTGTGTTAAGTTTACTTTGTGGTTGTTTTAGTGCTGGGCTAGGTTAGCGTTTTATTGTGTTGTGACGACGGTCACTTTAGTTATGGGCCTGTTGCTTTTGTTTGGTTTTAGTTTCCTCACCGAGTTGCGGTTGTGTCTGTGTGTGCACTCGGTGAGTGTTTGGTATAGGTTTTGGTTTGTTTCTTTCTGCAGGTCCGCTAACCCCAGCTCATTATTTTGTTTTACAGGTTGTCCATCACTTTCACGGGAATTGTAAATAAATGGGCTTTTATTTTAACTTACCACCTGTCTTCACCGTGTTTTTTTGTTACGCCCTTCCATACCCCTGAGTCGGGTTGTGACATATATATATATATATATATATGAAGCAGTATAGATGATGGATGAATGAATAAATATCAACATCAGGTTCTAACATATTAGTTGGAGCACATTTCTAACTATCACTTATATTAATATTTTTCTAAAAATATAAATTAATATGAATAAATTCTTGCTATATGACTTTTATTTTGCTGGATTTTCAAATTTACCTGAGAGATCAAAATTTTGTCACCTGACAGCATTTTCCACAATCATCTGATATTTAATTAGAAGTATTTTCTAACTTGTTTTCTAAGTTATTAATATATACATTTGATTAGATTTTAAATTCTTACATTGCATGTTTCACTTTAGGTTGACAACACACAAATGAGTCTATTACAACCAATCAATATTATTATTATTTATATTATTTAGTGTTTCAGTTTCAGCAGCAGTTTCTTGAAAGCAGCAGGAACAGTTGGGTTAGCAAAGGGAAGCAGATGGAACGTAACACTGATCATTTTATAAACATAGCAGGTCTTTATAATAAAAAATTTGATCTGAGTAATGGGGGGCCTGGGCCCCTGCAGAGCACTATGTCTAGCAACGCCCCTGCTGTGCATTATTATCTGCTTGCAAGGGTGTGACGTGGTGCGAGAAGTGAAACTCAGATGCAATGCTGCTGAAATAAAAATAATTGTGAAGTGTGGGTGCTCAGTCTTGGGACATTGCTGGACAGTGACAGCTTCAGAATTGTGTATAATAAATTTCACTCTGCCAGCAAATGCGTTAAGAATCCAGAGTTTTTTAAGTTTTTTAGGGTGTCTTTGAAGCAACACTATCTAGGTTTCTAATCTAAAAACTCTGTACCTCTGACACATTTTGATGGCACACTGACATTCATTATGCATATTACTGGCCTGTAGCTGCCCAAGGCTGAGAAACTGCCCCTTGCAACTGTTTTTTCTAACCCAGGGCATCACTTGACAGCTATTTTTTACTAAATTGCACCACATCACACTGCAGAAACTGGATATTAACACACTGTTAATTTTGAACACACACCATGGCTAATTCAGAAAACACAGAAGAGAAAAAGTAACTAACTTTTACTGGCTGGAGAGAACTCAGAGAAGAGACATGATGCAAAATTAGCCATTGTTAGGTGGCACCAAAGAGAGAAAATCTGCCAAAGTTCAGTAGTGCAACTTTAAACTGTCATTTTTCTACATTGGAAAAAGCATGTAAATAGGCAGGCATCACTGATTGCAACTGCTTAGCAGTAGCTTGTGATGCTTAACGCACTGTAGTTATAAAAACATTAAATGCGCTTGGAAGATAGAAAGGTCTGCAGCTCACCAAAAACCCTCCTACAGCAGGATTTATTCACCAGGTTTATTAACACAAAGTCTTTCTACTGCCTTCTTGTCAGGACTGGATGACTTGTTGGATAGAGCAAGGTTTGGCCCGTCGGCTTAACAGTGGAGCCCATGTTTCCAGAGTTTCAGTCAGAATGAAGTTATTTGTACTTCTTTGTAAAGCTGTAATTCCTCCTGTAATTCCACCTCACTGCCATACAGAATACCACAGGAAATCTTCCTTCCTGTGGCCATCAAACTCCATAAATCTGCACTGAACCAGAAGACTGAGCCGTAGTCATCTATCTATTTGTTAATGTCCTTTATATTTTATATTCTATTTTATTTTTCTTATTTTATAATGTTTGATTTCATTTTTATTTTCTATTTAATTTCAGCACATTTTTCTAATTTTACTTGGACTCCTGTTTCTCTATTTTCTCCTTCTCTCTCATTGTATGTCATTGTTTTAAGGAGCACTGCAATGCAGCAGTTTCCCTCTGTGATTAATAAAGTATTTCATTCTGATTCTAAATTTTTTGGCTTTTAAAGTTAATCCAAATTTACTATTTTTGCCATATTTTATTACATGCATGCTCAACAAACAATGAGCATCAGTTTTACAAAAACAACAGTATCATCCAAACACGTTGCACATCTTCATGATTTCTTCCCAGCAGCTAGTTTGGTGCATCGTCAGTTGACATGACTACCTACCTCCTAATTTGACATATTTCAATTTCCATAATTTCCAGTCATTTCCGTCCACAAGCTGTTTATACCTTGAAAATGTCTCAACCATCTGCAGTGTTTTAGTGAGTGAGTCATCTTTTATGGTCATTTATAGTCCATATGGTGGGGCTGCATCTCCCAAAAACAAGCATAAAACCGTTGATGGTTGAATTCTTCAACTTCATAAACAGGGTTGTTAGAAGCACCTTTCCACTCAAACATACAGTTCTTCTGGCGTCTTTGAGGCTCTTTTATTCTTTATTTTAATTAGATTGAAATTGTCTTTCTGCTGCTCTTTACAAGAAAAAAATGAATAATTTGACTGTTTTTGAAGATGTGATTCAAAGGAGAGCTCAAGGTGCTTATTAGTCATCAGCACTTAGAAGATGGGGAGAAACTATTCCTGATTTCATTTCACAAATCAGCCTTTTTCTTATGCCTGCTGCTGTTATGGGTCATTTCTGGTTTCTCTGCATCTTTCTTCAGCACCACCTACGAGTCTTTACTCAGCACCTCCATAAATCTCCCTGTTGGCCCTCTTCTTGCCGTCTTAACTGGCCCCTTCATCTTCATCCGACCCTCCCCTCTCTCACCAATCTCACTCTTCTAGTTTGTCCCTGAACCTTCTGAACTCTTTTCTAATCATGTCCATGCTGTGCGACTCTTTACATCTTCATTTCAGCTGCATCATTCTTCTCCAACTAATCAACCTTGACTATATGTTGTGTTTCTTTCAGTCGTTTCATTTATCTAATGTGTAGCACTTGGAAGTGATCTTTCTTTTTGTTGTGTTATTTTTCATTTCACCTTTATTAATACAGGTAAATCTCATTGAGATTTACCTGTAGGAAGCCCAGACCTTGAGGTCTGATTTTCAAGAGTGTCCAGTATTAAAAATACAGACAAAACTATAACATGTTAAAACATACTGTTACTTTGCTACTGCTAGTAATTACACTTCATATAACCAAGCATATGAAAAAACAGAAGAAAAAAACCAACTAAATATAAAATAAAAAGATAGTAGCAATAAAATATTAAGAACAGGAACATCCATCCAGTGATGCTTTCTCTGTCCTTAAAATATGTTTTACACAGTTCAGTTCAGGTAAGCTGCACGGCTTCTGGTCCAGTTCTAATTTGTTCCAAGTTTAATGGAGCATTGTATGAAAATGCCTTTTACCCAAGTTCTGTATAACAGTGAATGTAATAAAAGCTGAGGCTGTAGTTACACTTTTGAGGTGACAAGTTAGATACACTGCTAGTAAGCCAGTTACTGATTTATAAAGGGCCAGTTAACCAAAGAGTTAAAAGCACAATGGTGGGTGAGAGTTTTACATTCTGGGATGAATCTCATGTTTTTTTTTCTATAGAAGAACCCTAGTACTAGTTTTAATTTTCTTTATATTTTCTTTTCTTTTTTTTCTTTTAATAGTTTATTTTAATAATTTTAACCATGATATTTATAGCAGGACACAAATTCAGTTGGGGCCGTTGGAGCCATAATAGCAGGGAGAAAAGCAGGGATTTTCTTTTTGTTTAAGAACAACATACCTTTTGTTTTGTCAGCATTAAGTACCATTTTTAGGTGGAACAAATATAACTGAATAATGTCAAATGTAATCTGTTGACGACCAAAACCAGGGCAATTGAGTTTGTGTATCAGGTACGTTCTGCCTCAGATTATTAATGTAAATTTCAGAAAGTGTTGGCCCTAATACAGAGCCCTGGGGCACACCTTTTGCATTATTGACGTAACAAGAACAAGAATTATGGAGTTTAACACACTGTTTATGACCAGAAAGCTAATTTAAAAACCAGCCAGTAGCTTGACCTGTAAATCTGATATAAAAAAGTCTGTGAAATAACAGGTTACAATCCATCAAAGTATGATTCTGATTTATTTCATCCTTCTGGAATTCCCAGGTTTATCTTTTGTGTCTCTGCATCCTTTTAACATTGCACTTTGCATCATTTTTTAAATTCATGGAAATGACAAGTTGCACAAAAATCATAAATTTCCTGCATCTCAAATTCAGATGTTTTCATTCACCAGTGTGGATTACATTTACCTATAAAGTATTTTGCAGAATATTACCACTCACATTAGCAACTAATGCTAAGACCGCAGGCGCCACCACTTTCTAACAACAGGAAATGACGTCACCACACACGTGCGTACTATGAAATAAATCCGAGATGGTCATTTAAAGTCATATTTCCTCTAGAATAGGTTTACACTTCATCCTTTTATCAAAAAGAAAGAGTCTGATGTTATTTATCTGACTTACATGACAGCATGTCATAGCTGCTGCTCTCTGTGTCGACGGCAGTGAGCACACACACACAGTCATGTGTGCGCACACACAGAGTTTTCTGTTAGAGGACTGAGTGCACACGTCGGAAAACATGTGAAGTCAACTCAGACAGGTGAAGATGGAAAAACTCACACTGTATTGTTATGTCAAAAATGCGTGAAATGCATGGAGATGCGTAAAATCAGATTATTACAATAATCTGATTAATTCCAGATAACTGATTTTAATTGTCAAATAAATGCACTTAGTGTTTTATAAAAATAGTTATCTAAAAATGTCTTTGATAGTCAAGAAAAACAGGTAGTGTTACACAATAAGCTGTAAATAAATCGATATAGCATCAGATCAGATTTAATTGAAATGTAATCGGCTGCTGTGAATTAAATCTATTCAGGAAATTAGTGACAATACCCAGCCCTACAATAAATCATCCAGTTTGGCTCAGAAGCTATCCCTCTCTCAATTTCTCTTGCTTTTTCTTTACTTTAAAGATACTTAGGTTTCTTACAGTTTTTACCAATATTTCAAGGGAATTCTGAGGGTTGTGACTCATCTGCAAGATTTCATTTATGTTTAGAAATCGGGCAGCACAATATTGAGAAAAACTGACACTGCAGTCTCTCCTTTTTCTGTGATGTACGCTGCAATATGAAAAAAGGAAGGAAAGTCTCACATTTCTTCATTTGACTGGGGTGATTTTGTCAGGAAGAAGTCCTCCAAATATAATGTAAAAGGAATTTTTGCTTGAACTTTACTGGTGTGCATTTGGCTTCGACACATCAAACGCCTTGTAGGAAGCCCATATGTGTCTCAAATCGAGAGTGTCATTACAGATCCCATCTTCTGCACGGGTAAAGCCATTTCCTCCTTTAGTGCTGCTCTTAAAGGTGTTGAGGAGAGAATTGAACAGAAAACCATTTGAAAGATTAAGCTTACAGCAGGACTGTAACTCTTAACATTCTGACCAAGCTGAGAAAATGCTGCAGAGATGTTGCTCTGATACAGAGAGGGTTCCTGCAAGAGCAGCCAGTTATGGCTAACTGGATAAAATGAATAAGAACTCAACAAAAGCGTCTCTGTCTTATGTAAGGATGGGCCGATTGATAACTGGCTACTCAATTTTTCCTGAAGTTTTTCTCTTTTCTGCTCAGTGTTACACCCTGCCATGTTCATTCTGTGCTTCCCATGCACCACAGCAATCACACTCCAGATTGCTGATCATCCACACCGGTTCCAACCAGTCACTCTCCGGACTCCTAACCAGCCACACCTGTTCCCAATCCATTCACCCTACCATATATACACCAGCTCCACACTCACTCCTGGTCGGATCTTGTCGTTGCAACATGCATGGACTGCTCCTCTTTTCCTTCCCTCTTCTATGGCTCCTTATCTCCAGAATAATCATTCTACTCCTCATTGTCTCCAAAGAGTAAGACCATTCCACCTGCTACTTTAGTGAAAGTAATTAAAGTGTATTAAACCTTCTCCTGTCTTCGTGAGGTCCATTATGTAACACTCACTAAATGCCATAATGTTGGATTTCTCTGTTGCTTTATTACCTGGTGCATCAGTTTTCATCTTTAGAAGCATACAAACAGCACTTCTCTGATGCACTTTTATGTTGTTAGGGAAAAAACAAATAAATAAAATATAGGATCTCTAATCGATTTTTTGTTGTATAGTGCTCAACAAATACATCTATCCAGGAATTAGAAGCTTTTTTTTCTCTTTTGCATTTCTAGGTAAAGCCTTTAAAATAAAATCATATGTTGGAATGGGCCGATGAATACACTGCTCTTATATTTGCTGTCACGCCTTTACGTCAGATTTCTTTGCAAGTAAATCTTCCTTTTTGGCCTTTTGTGTATTGGCATGCAGTAGTTCCATGTCCTGATGTACTGCTGTCCACACACACAGCACAACACTGCTACAGAGATAATATGCTGTGAAGACCTTCTTCAAAACCAGGTTATGTTGTGAGTGAATGACAACAAAATGAGAAGCTTTTTTGTGCAGCTCAGAATGTTTAGATGTCCCTAGACAGATCTATACCAATCTGTTTTTGTCTTCTTGTTGACACTTATTGTTTATTGGGTCCTTCAGGATTGTCTATTTTTATCTGTTTGATTCTGTTCAGATTTTGGTCTGATCAGACTGCAAATGGGGCAATTAAACTGCAGTTGTGTTAACAAAGGTTATTTTTCAAGAAAAACATGAAGTGAACTAAAGAAGTAAACTTATGCCTGTCTTGAAGAAAAAAGGTTCAAATATTTAATTGAAGTGCACGATGAGAACCTGCCTGTGTAAGGGAGAGAAGAATAAATAAAAGATTATTGTCATAAATAGTCTAATAAGGTGAATTTAATCGGGAAATAAGAAAGTGAATAAAAAGGCTCTTATTTTATCAACGTTCTTTACCTTTCACTTTGATATGCTTTTCCTACCACCACATTTTTCCTCTTTGACAAACTCAGAGCTGCAGTAGGAGTTGAGGCATACTGTGCATGGATCAGTTCTGGTCCTTGGGAGTCGTTGTTCACCAGATTTTAGATGTTTCCCTGCTGCAACACACCTGACTCAAATCAATGGATCATTAACAGGCTTGTGCAGAGCTTCAAGTCAAGCTGTTAAAGATGCATTTAATTTAAATCAGGTGTACTGCAGCAGGGAAATATCTAAAACCCACAGGACACTGACCCTTGAGGACCAGGATTGGGGATCCCTGACTCCTAACTCAAAGGGTGAACAAGTGTTGTGTCGGCGCATTACATAAAACTTGGTAAAGAACCAATTTCAAATTTGATCTTTAGTCTCTTTGCTACTAGCAGCCTGTCAGAAAGATACATCATTTGCATCAGATAACACATGCAGAACACATAGAGACAAACAAGGTGATTCTCAAAGAGCTATTAGCTGAAAATGATCTCAGCATAATGTGTGGTGTGTCCTACAAACATTTGAAGAAACTGGAGAAATGGAGGAGATGAAGTTATGTCAACTTTACAAAGGGTATAAAGCAGGGGTCTCCAACTCCGGTCCTCGTGAGCTACTGTCCTGCAGGTTTTAGATGTCTCCTACTACAACACACCTCTGCACAAACCTGTTAATGACCCAGTAATTTGAGTCAGGTGTGTTACGTCACGCTAGAATCCAAAACCTGCAGGACAGTAGCTCACGAGGACCGGAGTTGGAGATCCCTGGTATAAAGCATGTCTAAAAACAAGGTTTGCCAGAAGGCTTAATAGAAACATAAAACTTAAAAATGAGTAAAACAGAAGAATATTTAAAAAAAAGTACATACAAGGCCATAATAATACCAGAGGTGAACTAACAGACCATAAATACCATACAAACACAGACACAACTATTAAAAACAACCTAGAACTAATCTTGAAACGCCAATGAAAAGAAGTGTGTTTTAAGCCGGCTTTTAAAGTGTCCACTGCCCTAAAACAGGTGGGAAGGCTGTTCCATAGAGTAGGAGCGAGAACAGTCCTAAGATTCAGCCTGAATGTTGGTACCACTCAGAGTCCCTGACCTCAACATTACTAAAGTGGTGTGGGATCATCTAAAAAGAGAACAGAACAAAAGGCAACTAACATCCAAAGAAGAGCTTAAAAAGTCCTTCCAGAAACCTGGAGAACTATTCCTGAAGAATAATTAAACAAATTTCAAGAAAGTTTGTCTAACAGGGTTCAGGCTGTTTTTAAGAATAAAGCTGCATGGACCAAATATGACCTTTAAGCTTGTTTGAATTTAAACTTTTTATAGATTGTATTAGTCTTATTGTTGCACTGAACCTACTGTATGACCTGTTTTCTTGTTTATATAATTAATTAGGATGGCTCTTTACAGAAAGGCTATTTATTCTGCAAGCACTAACAACGAGAAATGAAAATAAGAGTGATCAGTGTTGACTGGTTCTTAATGGTTGAAGGTTTTTTGGTTATTTTACATTCACCTCTGGGAGAGAAGATCTGCATTTTATTGTCCTTTGGAAGAAGTGGTGGGAGAAGAGATGCTATAATTATCCTCACTCTGGAAGCAGCCATCTGACATCCTTTAGGTAGAAAATAAGATTTTATTTAGGCCAGGTCTTCAATAGGGTAGACATGCCGGGCTCTTTTGGTGAATGACTGGAAATGTCTACGAACATTATTTATGTAGTTTGTTCTTCCAGTTCCTACCTTGCAACTTGCTTGCCCATCTTTCCCATCAAGCAACTTCATTTTCAACTGCTTTTTAGAGGCACAGTCCCTGCATTTGGGGTGGGGGCTTTGGTAAACATGATTGATAGAAATAATCATTATCAAACAATCTGAATAAACTAATCAGTTTTAATCCGTAAGCCATGTGGAAGTAGTTACTGTTCCAGTTGTTAACAGGTTTCACACATGTGCCAAAAGTACATTATCCTCAGATGAACAACTAATTCAAATTTCTTGTAAACAATAAATTAATTGTTAGAGATTTGAAGAACTCGGCTAAAACAAATGACAAAATGCAGTGGAATTATTCTCCAAGTGAAGTGTGAAATCTCCATGCTGAGTCAAATGGAAGTTTGTGGAAGTTTGAGTCTCAGAGATTTACAGCCACAGCAGTTTGTGGTTTGGTTTGTCGTCTTTGATGTGTTTGGAGAGTTCATATCGCTCTCTGGCAGTCTGACAGACGTTTGTAGTGGGTGAAACTCTGACAGCATGAGGAAGAATGACAGTGGGGTTTGGGCAGTCCTTGGCTGAGTGTGGATCATGTTCACAGGACAAATGACTCTATGAATGATCGCAGCAGAAGTCTGATGAACCCACCACCTCCTGATCAAAGCTGTCACACAGAAACTTTCATTAAAGATATCAAATTTTGCTGGTACAAAATAGGCTGTTATGATGCTGAACAAATGTACAGGGGAGGCCATATCTCTTCCTACTTTTCTGTTTTCTTGTTGCATTTAGACATTTAGTTTATACCCCAAGTAACTTACAAATGAGTACTCTCGTTTTATTGTAGAAACCTTGTGAGCTTACGTACTTTATTTAATTAAATGAGTACAAGCAGAACACCTACAGAAGTCCTGAGTAAGTGTGAACTAAATGTGTTAGGTGAGCAGGCATTTTCTGAGAGATGAGATTTCAAGAGATTCTTGAAGATCGAGAGGGACATCCCTGTTCTGATTTGATAGCTCAGTCTTCCATGATATAATTCGATTCCACAGCAATGAGTAGCCAGAGGAGGTCAATGAGTAGTAGGGTCACCTGCAATTTTTTGTTGGATGATGAAACACCAGGCGATCCGTTGTGCTCTGGATGATCTGAAGAGATTTTACTGACAGCTGAGAGACCTGCTGGAAGAGCTTTGCAGAAGTTAAAGTGAGAGATAACTATGATCTGTACTAAGGGTTGGTGACAAACTTACTCAGTTCACTATCTGATTTTTTTTTTTATCATTTTTATGGAAATTCTTTATTAAACTATCAGTTTAAAATCAATTCCAAAACTCCAGTTGTCTTTTGTGTCTTTATTATGCTGCAGCTGGAACAAAACAAACAAACAAACAAACAGGTTAATCAGAGTGCTATAGACCCTGTAGAAGTAGTTTACAAGCCAGTCTTCCTCCAAGTGCATTTTACTCTGCTCAGGCTTCATGTCCACATTCCTCTCGGCCAATCCCTGCAGGTGTTGAGCACATGGACAGTGCATGCATGAAACCCTGGAGTCATACTGGGATCTGCAGAGTCTAACACTACTCTCAAATGAAACTTAACCTTAGTGTTGCAAGTAGATAAAATGACCAGATTGTAATTTTCAAGAGGACTGAAACAACATGTTCAAAGAAGTATGGGCCTCATGACGCCCAGGTTTCTCTCAAGGACATAAAGGCATTTTAAAGTTGAGTTTGTGTTGGATGAAATAATTAGCTGGCATGGTCACAGCTCAGTCTTAATCAGGTTTAGTTGAAGGTCATGTTCCTTCATCCATGAGAAAATCCTGAGTACAAATGAGTGAATCTAAATCATAGCTGTACTCCCTTCCAGTGAGATTTAGGGTGTCGCTGTTGTAACAATTATTTCATTGTGCATTAAAGCAGTTAAAGCCCAAAATCCCCCCCTTTTTTTTTACATTTCTTTTTACTGTAAGGTTTTAAGTTTTAAAAAAGTTATTTAAAAACAGACTTTTTCGCTTTTTGCATCTTTCTCCTGAAGCTTCAGTATATTAAGATTTAGTTGGCAGACTAGATGTTATTTAAGATGTTTTTGAAATTCTGAAACAGATCCAGGAAGTTGTTGTTTTTCTTCCGCTTTCTCCAAGTCTTTTTTAAACGAGACAGCACAGATGAGGTGACATCGAAGTGGCTCCAAGTAGAGCCAGATGGTCAGGTGTGTAAGTTATGGTTTTTTTGTTTACCAGCTGAACTTTTCTCTGTCTTCTGTTGTTTTCAGGAGAAGAGTTTTACGAGACGTCTCCGTACGAGCCAATCCATTTCTCTGAGGAATTCAGACATGCCTCCATCATCTCAGGTAACACTGCCGTGCATGTTTGTGTTTGTTTTGGAGCAGATTGAAGAAACTGACATGCACATATCAAGGTTGCAGTAGCGGTGTTTGTTGATGTGCTGAAGCAGCTCGGCCTGCTCGCTCCATCTGTGAATGCTGCATTTGTAATTACAAACCTGAGTGTGTTTATGAGAAAGCAAGAGAACCTCTGCAGCTGAATTCGTTTTCATTAAAACTCATCTTACTTCCAAAGTTCTTCTATGACAACATGAAATCATCATTAAAAGGGCACCTTTTTTAATCGGTTTCCCTTCTTTAATTACATGCTGTCTCATTTTCTTGGCAGAGATGTGTTGGTATGTGTGTCTAAATATGCAAATGGGGAACGTTAATTATACATTTATCCTAATAAGGGTAAAAAAAAAAAACCCTGAATGTTTGAACTAGACCTTCAAATACCCCAAAACATGCCATTTGTGACAAAGAAGAAGAGAAAGTTTTAATGTTTGAGAGGCTGAAATTCAGCTTTAATAATTATTTTTGCGAGATCATTAATTTCCTGTTATAGTTTGAAATCTGCTGCCAAGAAGCAGTCAATAACAGCAGGAATGGATAGAAGATGAGTACATTTATTTGTACTATAGCGTTAAAACATTAAAGTATTAAGCAGTGCGTAAAAATATCAGCTGCCAAACTGATATTATACTTTTCGGTTAAAACATTGCTGTAACAAAAACTAATCAATGAATTTTACTGCCATGAACAAATGAGCCATGAGTTTGAGGACAGTCAAATTTCTACACATCAAAGCATAATGGCCAGTCATGAGGGAACATCTAAAGAATAAGGACCTGCTGAGATAAAGTGGTTTGCGTCAACCAATTTTTTATTATCCAATCAGCAGCTAACAAATACAGAACATTTATACCACCAAAGAGTCAGACGCTTTTGACTCGCCCACCATGCAACAACAACATTTCAGCCCTCTTAACGACCTCATAGTTATACCATTGTTAGGATTCAGGGAACATCGATTGACACAAAAGCAGCTTTCAGAGCAAAATGTTTTCCTTGCGTGAATCGATTCAGACATTGTTTTCTGTCTGACTGAAAGTAAACGACTCCATGTGGTATGTCGGTGCATGGATAATTCCTGTCTGATCTCCTGCATATTTCTTTGTGCTGTCTGATGGTTTCTGGAAACTGTGCAGTTAAATCCAATGTCAGGGAGTGCAGTGGTTCAGATGTTCTGTAGCATTTCAGTTATTCCCAGTGTCATTAAACTGAGGATGAGTGTCGATACTGAGCTGATCTGAATGTTTTCATTCAGCTGATGATCGCATAATCCTGGGTATATAATAATCTTGCTTATTAGAGTGCAGCGAGGGAGTACCAAATAATAACTTATAAAAAATCACATTTGTTTTTGGTACTGCTCATATATCATAAAGTGGTAAAGTCTCTGGGTGCCTCTTTGTGATTGGCCGCTCTGCATTAAACCTGCTGCACAATTCATACTGTGTCGGCTTCACACGCATTTCTCAGGAGTGTTTAAATGTCAGGAGCCCCAAGCAATACATCGTCATTTACACTTTCTGAAAGTGTGTGTGTGCATGTGCATGTGTGTTCAAACAGCTGTGAAATAGACTCACAGCTCTGTAAATTGGCCTCTGCTCTCTCAGATTAACACAAGTACAAACACAGTCAAAGCAGGAGAGCTGCAACCAATGCAACTTCAAAAGCACTTTGTGTCAGTATCTCACACACACACACAAGGGCAGGGAGTGTAGCGGTGCAGGTTTTCCTGTAACATTTGACTCATTTCCAATTTCAGACGCATAACAGCAGCAGAAAACACGACATCCTCATGTTTGCTCATGCATGTGCTGCGCTGCTGTTTGTTGGAGCTGTTTGCAGTCACGTCACCTGTCGACTGGAATCTAAAAGCATGATTTGAGGATCCACAGCGAGACTGTCTGTGAATGCTCAAAGCAGATAAAGAAACGAATAGAGAGAAGGAGGGAGCGGGGAATGAAGGGAGGGAGAGATAAGAGGATAATGCAGAAGTGTGTTAAATAGCAGTGGCAGAAGAAAGAGCACTGGAACATTAAAGTATGTCTCAGACAAGAGTGTCACAAATTGATTGGAGGGAAAGGCTAGGCATGACAGAGTGTTTGTGAATATGGAGTTGTGTGTTTGAGTGTGTTTTTGTGACAAAAGGGAGTTTAAAAAGTAGTTAACTGTTTACAATCTTGAACAGAGAAACAGAGTTTCAAACATACTTTATGTCTATATGAGCAATAGTTGTAGGCTGATTGGTCTGCTGGAGTTGTGCTACTATAGGTCACAACTGAAGGACTGGACACCATCTAGAAATATGAAGATTGATTACAGCTTCCATTGGCTGTGGTGTGATTTAAACAAGAGAAGAGAACATCAAAAATATTTATTTCCATCCAGAGCTGCATTAATATTTCTCCAATATCTTGACTCCGACTGCTGTACAAAGTCTTCTCCAAAGATTCTTGAAGGGGCTAAAGTTTAAAATCTGTGGTGTGAAAATCCATGTGTGAAATTGATGTCTCCTGCTCCCTGAGCCACTCTTTCACAATCGCAGCCTGATGAAACCTGGTATTGTCATCTGGAAAATATGGCCGTGCCAAGATGGAATAACCTTCTCATTCAGTATATTCAGGTTTCAGCTGACCTCAGTCTTTGGACACATAATGTTGCTGAACCTGGACCTAAACCTAGACCTGACCAACTACATCAACCCCTGCTTGTACAGTAAGCACTAGGCATGCTGGCTGCATCACTTCATCGTCCTCATTTCTTACAATGATGCTCCCATCACGCTAGAACAAGGTAAATCTGGACTCATCAGATCACATGACCTTCTTCCATTGCTCCAGAGTCCAGTCTTCATGCTCCCTAGCAAATAGAAGCCTGTTTTTTCTGATCAGACTCACTGATAAGTAGAAGTGGGAGAAAAAGTTTTAATAACGCTGATCCAGACATGGATGATTCTAAATCGATGTACAAATGTAAAAAATAAATCTATTCTTTAACTCTTAAAAAATAACACAATGTTGTGGAATATTAAAGGGAAATGCGGAAGTGCAGCACCAAACATGATGGCTGAGTGTGAAATCCGACTGCATTAAAAGCTAGCATGTGGAAGTACTTTGGCTTCTTTGGTGGCATTGTTTGCTCGGAAAGTCTGGTACATTTGGAGAGGTGTTGATATGCAAACGAACTCTGATGCAGTTCAAAGAAATGAACTCTGGTCCACCTACAAACGTAGCTCTTGGTGCGCTTCAAGTGAACCAAAAACAGGAAGGGCTCTACAACTGAAAGGTCACTGTGGGTTCTACTCTGGGCATTGTGGGTAAATAAAACAAACTAATGTGTCAGACAATAGGTGGGACTGGCCAGGAGGAATGTCTTGTGGAAAACGGACATGGAAAAATGCAATAAAAGTTCGAATAGAACAAGAGTAAGAGTACAGATTTTTATTCAGAAAGTTGTAGGAGTCTAGTAGTTGCACAGGGAAAAAAAAGATGCATCAATAATTGTTTTATAATCACATTGTGGCCATCTGAACTGTAATCAAATTTAAGTAAATCATGATTTGTTGACAGATTCCCTTCCCTACTGATAAGTGGTTTTCTAATAGCTACACGGCTAATTTCTTGAGTTCCTTTCACATTGTATGTGGAAATGCTCTAACTTGCATTTTTAAACATAGCTGTCAGTTCTACTGTTGTTTTTCTGACTGAATTTTTATGAATTATTTTTCTACCGCATGTCTTCCTTGAAGATGATGGTTACCCATCATCCTTCCAGCTTTCAGTAATGTGTTGGACAGTTCTTAACCCAGTTAAAATGGTTTCAGCATCTCCTTAGATGTATGATTTGCTTAATGCCAATAATTTGACCCTTCTGAGACAAACCAGCACCTTTCCATGACTTTCCGCATCTTCTGACATGTTTCTTTAAGAAATGAGAAGCTATTCACTGCATCAGTTGGGGTTAAATAACTTGTTGCCAGCTGTATGATCGTCGTATGTGCAGTAATTATCCAGTGGGAGGCTCTTACATATTTGCTTAGTTAAAGCCAGTTGGTCACTTTTTTTGGGATGTAATGTATTTGTCAGAGGTATAGTTAGTAGAGGTAAAAACAGAACTTTAATGTTTTAAGAGCACAAAGACAAAACAACTTCTTGATATGTGTCAGCAGTTGTATGTGAGGAGAAGAAATGTCTGAGCAGAAGATGGAAGCTAAATCACATCTTCTGAGGCAAAGCACTCCCTGGGCAGTTGAAGAGGTGTGACAGTGTGAGATATCAGATGGGAGAATATTACAGCCCGCAGCAGGTAATGTTACACTGTCAGGTGTTAGGACAGAGGTTGATGCTGGACAAAGACCTGCAGGAAGACCTAGAGGCAGCTGTCAGAGAGATCTAACAGAACTGCTGCTGAGCTGTGAGTTCAAGAGATGGAATACGCCATTAAAATCTGCTCATGTCCTTTCACCTGATTTACAGCCATGATTAGAATATGCTGAACTAAACACACTTAAATTACATCCAGTCTGTTTGAGTTTTATATTTTATTTATTTTGACATAAATACTCTTGCTTTTTTTGCTATTGATTGATGTTCAGGCTTTCAGGATCATTAACATTTAGCTGAAAATCAATTGATATAATTACTGGTTAGGATTTGTTTTTGTGTATTCAAAGTGTGTGAAAATTCTTAGCTCACCTTTTTTGTTATTCAACAAATGGCCTCAGTAATCGAGCTCTTTTCCATTAACCTAAAGTGGACCTGACATGATCATTTCCAGTCATTTAATTCTTAATCTGCCTTTGCATCCATCATAACTCCAAATAGTTTGCAGTTATTTCAGGATGAGGACGAGCTTTCCCATGAATCGGCCTTGTTGAAACACGATAATTTGGCTAAAGTCACTTCATTTCTGAAGGCAGACCAAAAGGTGGGAAAGAGGAGCTGTAACCTCTGAATATGGGGCAGTGACTACAATTTAACTTTTAATTATAATTTTCTTGCTGTACTCTGAATCAGGCTGTTAAATGTCCCATAATAAAAATAATAAAAAATTCAGCCTAATAAATTCTACAGTGTTGGGCAAAGAAAAGATGAAACCATCCCTTTTGTCAGTTGCTGACAAAAATGGATCAATAATGGATCAGACTGCTTTTGTCATCTATAAATATAAAATTTGAAGAATTGTTTAATGCTTGAAATATTTACACACATTCTTCACAGCTCTCATTGAGTACAGTTTTCATCTTGTCAGACTTAATTACAGAGGTCCATCTCTCTGGTTACACCCACTCTGCAGTCTGAGAAGACATAATTTTTTCCCCAAACCAACAAACTAAAAAAGGTTTTTGATTGGTAAAAATGTTCAATATATTGAAAATTTTACAATAAATCTTAATATATTCCTTTTTTGTGTTGCTATTTGTTTAGTTGTTTTGCAGTTAAAAAAAATTCTTGTCTGGTTTTATGGCAGCAGAACGACGGTCTGGTTGCCTTGTGCTGAACAAATTTGCTTTGCAAATGAGAGCTTAATGGAGACTATTAGGCTCCCCTTGATACTTGAATATTGATCTTTATTTTGGATATTGCTTAATTGCAAGGGAGAAAGCATGTGTACAACTATACAACCAAACCTGGAAAACCATCAGCGACACCTATAGACAACTGAACAGCTTCTGTAAGAAAACAAAGCAGACAATCATCAGGAGCAGTTTCCTTGGTGCGTTTAAGTTCATTGACTTTTTCTCTGACCTTTTCAACATGTTTGCATTAGTATAGTGGAGGCACATTATTTGAAGCCTAAATAGAAGTAATTAACATGTTGAGCTGCTCTAAGTTAAGGTTTTGTCTTGCTGAACTTTTTCTGTATTAAAATAAATCTGCATAATTTCCTGGCATTAATGTGTTAATTCCTGCCAGGAATTTAATAAAGCTGCTTTAATAAACCTCTCAAACATTTTATGACACATCAGTCATATAAATATTTATTTATTATGGTGTGAGTTTGATAACAGTTAAAAGTTCTTGTTGTAATCAGGGATGCGCTAATACCCCATTTTTCAAACCGAGTACAAATACAAGTACATTTGAGAACATACTGATATTGAGTACTAATAAATCCCATTACAGCTCACTGGTAAGGGGTGTGGACCAGAATATCAGACTACTGAGAAGTCAATTGTGAGATATATGAAATGTGTCATCCTGCAGCCATGCTCTCAGGTAAATCTTGAAAACTGTCTGAAACTTCACAAATTAGCAGGATAAAGTAGGTTTTTGGTGGATTATGTTCACTGTGAAAAAGCACCTACATGCCCAACATAAGCTTCTCTCACCAGGATAATGCCTAATTACCTGGGTTCTTAATAATTTTAATATGCATGAGTAATACCTTTGTTGTTTATGCGTTAATGTATTTAGAAATAGGCGTGCTAATTCCGCGTCTATTTCTAAACACATTAACTCATTATTCTGTATGTTTAGAAATGGATGTTTTATTTCCACAGATTAATCCCTGTAATTTTGCATAACTCTTTTAAGCCCTGGCTTTTTCACACTGGTATCAGGTTCTATAGTATGGGAACACTTTTATGAGTTCAAGTATAAGCATATAGTATTAGACTAATACAGCATACTGGTATCGGTGCGTACCTATACATGCCGAACCATGACCTCAGGTTCAGATGAAGATAAAACATCTTTACATTCTTTTTCATCTAATTTATTTTCTTTTAATCATGTTTGACAGCATGTAAAACATGTGTTCTGTATTAAAACAATGAAAATTTAAACATACAATCATGGTATTGACATATTTAACTCGGCCACACTTGTGATCTAAATGGTTCATTATCGCCTTCATCTCCAGCATTTTAAATCTCAGTTTTAATTCTCCGCTTAATCATTTTGTTTTGGTTGCATCATTCAGCTGTCCAACATCAAAGCTGATGTGAGGTTGCTCAGTGTTTACTCGTGGACCTGACAGGTTATGTGATACTGTAAAGGAACCAGAAGGATGAGCACAGAAAAAGAAACATATCAAGGAGTTGGAGAGACAGAACTAAAGGAGAGCAGACAAGAATGGGCAGTAGAAGAGGGGAAGAGGAAATGTGAGATGAGAGCTTCTGAAAGCAGAAAGCAGAGGAACGTTGATGGCAGCAGAAAAGAGAGCAGCAAAGATAATCTATCCACAGGGGAGAGCAGTAAGATGTTTCCTCCTGACGCAGCTTCATTTGTGTGTGTTTGGTCAGGATGCGGTTTGCATGGTGACCTGGATGTTTGAAAGAGGTGAAATGAAGACTTCATGGCGCAGATTGATCAAATTTCCACCACAGACTCTTATCAAAATGTGTGGCAGACACACATTATTTACACAGCACCAAATGTATTGACGACAAATGCTATAAAAAGATGGCATGGATGCATTTCTTCCATACGGCTTCTTATTGGCCAGTGTTTGCGTCATGTTCTGTCCCTTTCTATATCTGACAGCTTCTTCACCAAACACTGCTCCTTTGTGAGGTAATGTCGGATCCTGGTCGTCTTCAAGTTAACGTTTTGTTTCGCCCTTTTCCATTTTGCTTCGAAAATACGCACTGCCATTGCTCGCTGGCTGTAGCCTTTTATGGGGAGGAAGGCCGAGGGCTGCAAGAGAGGGGAGGAGGCTGTGAATCACATGAACGTACATGATGGCGCCGCTAGATAGGGTGCTGGAGATCAACACAGAGAGATGGTGTGTGTCACGTCAGGCTATAATCTAGATGAAGTTACTCTTCACTTAACCATTTTTTAATTCCTTCAATCTAGAAATGATGAATTTCTGCATATTGTCCCTTTAAATGGTGTTGACTCCACTTGAGGTTTAATTCTGATGGTGATGCCGACATCTCAAATTGACTTGGAGTAAAATTTACAGCAGAACCGAAACTAAATGACTCCTTTTGAAAGGTGGCATGGCTCAGTGGTAGAGTGGTTGTCCTGTAGCCCAAGGGTTGCTGGTTCGATCCCAGCCCGGAGAGCTCGGGGGTCCATGAGCAAGACACCAAACCCCTAATTGCTCCTGATGGGTCATGGTTGAGTGCCTTGCATGGTAGCTTCTGCCATCAGTGTGTGAATGTGTGTGTGAATGGGTGAATGTGATGTACATGTAAAGTGCTTTAGATAAAAGCGCTATATAAGTAGAGACCATTTTATTCTAAATTATTATACCAATATATACCAATTACAATTACAACATGCTGTTGGATCCAGAGGTCCACATCTGAAACTGCTAGTTAAAGTAATTAAAATGACACTTGTCTGTTCATTTTGGTTCAGGTATGTTTTCTATTTTTGTTTCTACTGATTTGAATTGAAATACAATTAAATGGATTTTTTCAGACATTACTAGATTTTGAGTTACGATATCAATGTCTATGTCTATTATTTAATTCAGCTGTTCACTAAAATCCATTTAAATAAAAAAAAAGTGTTGCTTTTTGGAGCATTTTTTCCTTACTCCTAAAACACAGCATTGTAAATTGTAATGATGTTGTAATTGACCCAATCTCGGAGCTGTCCATGGTGCTGAACTCTGGAAAGTCTGATGATGCTTGAATGAAATTATTAATAAAATATGCTCTTTAACTTAACTGTGGTATGCTTGTTTTCCATCAGTTCCAGTTTGTTTGGTTTTTATCTATTTTAAGTTTAATTTCTTTTGTTTATAATTGAAAAATCTGTCCAAGTGTGTGTTCATACATTACCACCTGCAGAAACGGACCCTTTTCTGGTTGAGTTTGGTTAGAGATCAAGCTTTGGGTTCAAACTCTTATGTGTGTTCAATCAGAAAAATACACTTCATATTCTCCAACGTTGCAAGGGTGATGTGTCTTACCCTCAAAAATTAGCCCCTCAAAAATGTTGTTGTCATTTTTCAAACATTATTGTATAACCTTTTGACTTCCTGCAGCACACAGTAAAAAGTAAAATATATTGTAAGGTAGGTTAGAAACCAAATATAGATAGTGAAGATAAGATCATTAGAAAAAAGTTGTTGGATTTCTAGAATTATTAACTGGATGCTATTTTCTTTGAAGACTAAGGGATGAATAGTGAGTGGAAATATTCAGATAAATGTTATATAAAAATTCCAAGGGCAGCAGACAAATGCAAAAATGCCCCAATATATGTAGTTCACTTAACCATGCAAGCATAAAATTTTGCACAGGAGACCACTTTTTCATAAAAGGGCACTAGCCATTCAAAAATCCAAGATGGCTGCCCTTTTTCTAAGATTGCTGCCATCCATTGCCCAATTGCATCATTTTCTAGAATATGGGTGCTACTGATGCATTTGGCATGGCTTCTACTCCCATTCAGTCACCAGTTTATTCTTCTAGTAAAGCTATAATCACAGGATATGATGTGGTCTCAGCTTTTGAACTAAAGAAAAAAGACAGCTTGGCAAACTTGGGACATTTTCCTCGAGGCAAATCAAGTATTTTCCAAGCTGAGCCAGCACCCACCAACTATTTATTTATTTATTTATTTATTCATTCAATATAGTGAAAGAAAATAAAACATTAAAAAAATATAGAAAAGAAGTTGAATAAAACTGGAAGGGTGTAGGCAGCAGCTAGTATGATGATAATGACAAGTTTGTGGTTCTTATGCATGTCAGGTCCAGCACTGCAGATGGTGGGATGAGGCTAAACTGGCCTTGTTTGCCAGAAAGCAGAGACCATATGAAGCCATCCCTCCAATCAGAGCAGCTCTGATGCAACACACCAAACAAGCAGCATATCATGCAGGCTGTGTGTTGGCAGAGTCTCGCTGGAAAGTCTTTTTGGATAACCAGCTCTCCCATTGCAAAGAGTTGTGAACAGCTCACTAAATGTGGTTGCAAGTCTGACTGCAGTGGCAGGTGTTTTTTTTTGTTTGTTTTTGAAAGAGTGGACTCTAAAAAGAGTCCACTCTTTCAAAAACATAGAGTGGACTCTATGTAAGTTGTGCCAACTTACATTCTTGCATGATTATGTGAACTATTTTTGCACTTATCTACTAAACTAGACCTGCTGTACTAACAGATATACAGACCACATTTCCATAAATGACAAATTCTCTAAACTGCAACATAAATTTAAATGTGTAATTTTGTTGATTTGAATTTTAAATTGATCTTCAGCATCTCCACTGACCAACTTCACTGTATTCAGAAAATAGAAACAATTGTGGAATTTGCTGCTGAAAGGCATTCAGTAAAAGTTGTGTTCCATCATCTTCTTTTAATTAAACTTTTTAATGGTTTTGTTGCAGTTTTTAAAAAAGAACTTTTGAACTTTAGCAGATTTTCTCGGTGAGGCGGTCCCTAACAACAACTAATTCATCATCCATCTTGCACCCTATCTCTTCTCTGAGCTCTCTTCAGCAAGTAAAAGTCAGTCTGATGTTGACTTTTATCTTGTCTCTTGCTCTGTCCCCTGCTCTCTTTCTTTTCCTCTCTTTCGCCAATAATCCCGCTTGTGCTTCTTTGCTAAATCAGCCATTGTGCATGTTCAAAACAGCCGGTTTGTAGAAATCCAGTTGCTAGCGTGTGACACAGCGCATAAAACAGAACTCAGCTGTAAGGTGGTGCAGTATCCCAAAAACAAAGTTTTGGAAATTTCTCAGCCTCATGATGCTGTCTACCAGTGGTAACTCCACGAATATACATAATAAAAATCACTGTGCCATTAAATGAATCAGAAATGTAAGTTGGAAAGTTGGAAAGTTATATAGTTCAACTTTAAGAGGATTCTGTGTCCATTCTTGCTGAATCCATGATTTCAGCTGCTCAACAGTCTGTGGTTCTCATCTTTGTGATTCTCCAATCACTTAAAATAGGAGAAGGATTTGGACATCAGGCAGGACAATCAAACACACACATTGTGTGTATGAATCCACCCTGTTTGTGTTTAATGAGATCTGACATTGTCCTGCTGAAATAACCACAGACCTCACAGGAAAAGATGTCACCTTGATGGTGCCATATGTCTTTCCAAAATTCCAACATCCACCTCTGCGTCATTGGTACCTTCACACATATGATGTCATTAGTGCCACAGACACTGATTCTCCCCCATGCCGTCACATATGCTGACTTTTGCAGCTTTCTCTGATAACAGACTGTATGCTCTTTCTCATCTTTTGCATGTAGGACCAGATGTTAATACCCATAAGCAGCTGAAACATGTAACCACAGATCATGTGTCCTCTGTCTGTCTGTCCATCTCAGATAAGCTGGCATCCAGTGAAGTCCATGCTGTATCTGCACAGATGAGATGTATGTCTCCTCCTTCTGTAATCCAGTTTCAGGTTCTATGTCTGGATGCATGGTTTTCCAAGGTCCTGCTGAGCCCGTATAGCTGTACTTATCTGCAAAGTGTAGAATATGTCTGAATACTGTTACTTGTAATTTTTCCTCTGTCTTTGTTTCTGTTCCAACTGTTACTTAATGCATTTCTACATCGAATCGAAGACATGCTATTTTGCTGCACACTGTAACATTAGACAGTCCGCTCAGCAAGCAGACTATGACTCCGTGTTCATCAGGCATTGTTTGTACATCTGAAACAGAGAACTAAAAGTGCAGCAATCAATGCATTTTTATAAACAGTGAGCCTGACAGCAACACTGGTGCGACTGGTGTATGACAGGCATTTGTTAAACACAGAGGGCGACTGGCCTTCTGTTGCAGCCTTTGCTTGTACTTCACCTCCTCCCTTGTTCTTTCATTTTTTTTCCCTCTGTCACATCCAACCTCTTTTCCAATTCTCCAACTCTTCCCCAGTTTCCCTGTCCTCTTTCTTTTGTACGCCCACTTCCTCTCTCTTGTTTTGCTTTTGACCTTCATAGAGCAAATCTCCGTGGTGTTTAAATTTATGTCTAAAATGGACACTCGAGCACACTGTTTTAATAAAACATTACATGAGCAAGTGTTTGTTTACATATATATATATATATATATATATATATATATATATATTTATATATATATAAATGTGCGTGTGTGTGTGTGTGTGTATGTGTGCACGTGTACACCTCAAGGCGGGCCTTTGTGCGCACATCCAGTTAAGGTTGTGTGTGAGAAAGATAAGAGGACAACCCAGGGCAGCTCTCTAATTGGCCCGTGCTCCTGCCCTGGATGCTTGCTGCCTTTCTCTATATATATCTGCTGCCTTTCAAACGAAACTCTCCTGCTGCTGCTTCTCTGCTGTAAGGTTGCCAGGCGATGCATTAAAAGCGGATGGGAGACGGAGAGATGGAGTGGGGGGAGGTGGGGCCTCAGAGGTGACGCCTCAGGCTGAGAGGGTTAAACAGCGAGACTGACTTTAACGAAAGACTCACACTGAAGGAGAGGCAGTCATGTATCCAGCTTGTGTCAACACTCAGTCCTGGCCGCTTTTCAAGGCTGAGATTTAAATGTGCTGCTGTATGAAGCTCTTTGAAATGAAGAAGGATTTAAATGTTGGGCAGGACTCCTGGTTTCAGTCCTCTGTCCCTGGTGGGAGGAAATATGCTTTCTGTACTAATCTTTAATTCATAAAGCTTTTTTCTACAGTTTTACACTAAATCACCCTCTTGAGTTCATAAGCTATGTGTACAGTTGGATTCTGTTAGTGTTTTAGTCCAATTTTAAACTATCTTCTAATTTTTCTATTACATTTGTTCATATATACAAGATATAATTAAAAATATCTGCTTCTTCAGTTATGTGTTATGCCCTTTGAGACGTTACTACCCCTTCTCATCTAAAACGACATACAAGATTTTCTTTCAGAATAAAAATAATTTTCTTTAGTGCATTCAATTAAAACTTAAGCCGGATTTCTACTCTTGGCATCTGCGTGTGGTTGGTTATGGTATAGCTGATGCTGGTGAGTTTGCGCTCGCACTCGAGCATAGGGGGTATGCTCGGTTTTGGTGTCGCGTTGCAGTTTTCTAATCTGAAGGTGGGAGCAGAGTGGTATGGGCTGGTACCAGGTCAGAGTTCTTTTGATGGCTCACTTCAGTTCTGATACGTATTTTCTGTTTTGAAACAACAGTGGCATCCAGTATGGTTCAGTGTCTTTATTAGCTTGTGGAAGAAAAAAAAGAAATAATAATCCGATCAGCCTCTCATCAACTTGATCCACTGGGTGTCTTTTTTAAAATAGCGGTTACTACACAAATTCAGCGAGAAGATCCAGAAATCTGGAAACTCATAATCCCAAATTGATCAATCATAAGGGATTTCATCCGCGTAACTGCCTGCGTAGCAGGGGTGCACGTAATCTGTGGAGGAGGTGCACGTCAGGCCTCCGCGTAGCTAAGCAGCGCCTATGGTGGCGAAGCCTCGCGAGTATAAATCCAGATTTGCCAAAGAGACCTGAGCTAGAAGCTAGATTTGAAAGGGGATGTGGTTCTTATAGGAAAGTGATAATAGCACTAGAACACGTAGTTCATGAGGTGTCGATGAGCCGTGGAGGACTTCAGCTTTATGAAACAAACATATATAACAAGCATAACAGTTGTGCAAAATGCAAAAAGATAAGATCACATGGCAGCACTTAGCTGCGGCCATGTGATTGGCTGATTGTGTTCAAAATAAAGTGGTCAGTGAGTGTATTTCAAACAACCGTTATTGCATGTTTTTATTTATAACTAAATCTTCTTTTTCTGCCTTTTTTTCTCTCTGCTCATTGAGCTGTGTGTATGCCACTCAGCAGAAATGAACTGAGTTTTATTAAGAAGAGCAGTTCTGTTTCAAGAGCCAAGAGCTCTTAATACTGAATAAATTATAATGCATCATACTTCGTTTGCAGATTAGTCATAAACAATGAGAACCATTTTTGTTAATTTGTATTATTTTGATTTGCACGTTCTGCACAAAAACAGACGATGTGTTAAATTCAAACTGTGTTGCATTACTGTCAGAAGGTCAACATAGACGTTTCACACTGGAGTTTTACAGTTTAACAGTTGTTATTTTGTTATTTTTTTCACTATTTACAACATGCAAGAGATGCATAAATTATCTGTGCTTCCAAACTGTATGATCACACTATCCTGTTCTGTTGCAATAAATACAACTAATTCTGAAATGTTTACATGGGAAGCTGTATTAAGCATTAATAGAGAAATGCATCATCAAGCAGAAAAGCTGAAGAGAAGAGGTAAATACTATCTGAATATTATTCTTGTTTTTTTCATGCTAATGCATCCAACCTTTTGGGTACACAAAAAACAAATGAAGTCTTATTGCAGCTGATACCTTCCTATTAACCTGCACAGTTGGGAGCAGCTGCAGTGTCTGTGAAGTCTTTATTCTGCAGTCATTAAGAGACGCCTCAAACTGTAACAGTGCCGAGCTGCACAGAGCATTAAGCCAAGTGTGCTTCCAGCAGTGGAGGCCTGCTTCATTTCACAGAATCAATCAGCTTGGGTGTGAGGATGTGTTAGCTGCCCCTCAGAGACCAAACATGCTCATTTAACTGAGTGCATTATGGCAGAACACACACAGAAGTGGCTGCAGAAATTATTCATGGAGCTTGAAGCACAAGTTTCTTGCGCGTCCCCGAACGCCACGTCAAATGCTCTGCATGGTGAGTGCTTCTAAAAACCTCTGTGGTGCTGAGCTACCTTCATTTGGATTTCTGGACATAAGCTGTTAAATCCTCAAGCATGTTCCCCGGCTGCATTGTCCCTCTTCAAAGCCGTCTCTGTTTGAATGTGGAGAATGAGAATGTTCCGGCTGTCCTGTAGGAATATAAGCACATTGTAGCTTTATCTGTGCTTTCTGTCAGGGATGAAGATGTGATGAGGTTCCCTTTAGATTCAGCTGAAAGAGAATGACTTTAAATTATTATAGTGCACGAAACAAACCAGGGAAATTGTGCAAACAGACCACACTAACTGGAAACTTTGTTGTTGCTGTGGTAAGAAAATCTCCATTTATTGATGGTATAGTATAAATTTGTATCAGCTGAAAATAAGAAACTTCTACACTTCTATAGCTGTGTATGTAATTGGTCCACCAAACCCCTCCAGCCTCCAGATATGAACTCTTTCACCTGATAAAACTGCTTAACACTCCTTGTGCAACAGTTCCACAAAACAGTGAGGCAGGACACCAATCAATAAATTAATTGTTGTGAGTGTTTCACAGACTTCTGTGAAGCTGTGTTTTTAAATAAGCTAGCGAAAACAAATCTTCCTCATCTGAAGAACAATGATGAAACCTGTTAAACACCAAATACAGCTGATATGCTTTATTACAGGAAACTCAGACCAATGAACTTCTTATTAACTGCATTCCTAAGGAGTGTTTAAGGAAGTGTGCAGTCGATGCATTGAACACAGGAACAGGATTTAGACTGATCTGAAAGCTCAGATCACATCACTGCACTGCATTGGCTGCTTGTATCTTTTAGGATTGACCTCTATGCTCTATATAACCTCTGCTTTTCTATTTTTGCACATTCTTTACTTTTTATGTTCCAACAGAAAAAGCTCAGATCTCTTTCTGCCTGTTCCGGGTTTTATGGATCCATTAAATGGGTCATTAGAGCAGCAGACTCCACTTGTATTTAATAAAAAGTAAAAAGCTGTAAATGATAGAAAAATCCAGCAGAATTTATAGAAGCTTTGTGATTTTGCATAATTTAAAGGAAAACTGGACAACGATAAAGAGATTTAAAATTTAAAACAGGACAGCATCAGAAGGAGATGCTTAGAGATGAACAACCTTTAATACAGCATTGCCTTCATTTTGTGAAACAAGTTTGTTTTTCTGTTTTCTGCTTTTCCTGTGGCAATATTATCAATAAAGAAGTTAGAATAAACCTTCAATGACCTCAGAAGGTTTGAAAACATCAACACTATCTTCAAGGACAGCTCATTTATCTGTCAGATCTGAGAGCGAGGTACTCTGAGCACAGAAATGATCAAAGTTTACCGTATGAGACAAACCAAATTACAGCTCATCTCTCCGTTCTGCAGACCAGCCTCTTCCTCCTTCTCTTCATCCTCTTCCTCTGACTCCTCTGACTGACTGTGAGATGTTTTCTGCCTGATTTGATAAAGTGGAAAGTTTGGAAATGGACAGTTGTGAACAGCTCCATCATTTCCAGTTTCCACACTCTGACTCTCCTCTGCATGTAAATAATAGAGAGAGACAGACTCATTTTTGACACCCTTTATAAAAACCTTCAGCAGCTCTGCAGATCATTAAGTCCATATACTGGGAAGTCATTAAACACCGGTTGCCCTGCCATCATTGCTCTGAAGCATTTCAGTGCTGAGAAACTGCTCTTCACAACTTTTTTTTCCAGCCTGGCGTATCAGGTGATAGCTGCATTTTGTTTTACAGCACCGTGTCACATGCTAGAAACTGGATATTAACACACTAGTTGTTTTCAATGTGCACCATGGTTGACTCAGTAATAAGGGCATTATTGGAGGATGTGAAGGAAAGAAAGGGAGAACATGCCCAAGCAAGAGGCCATTACATTTGACATGAGACTGGCATTTACTAGCTAGAGAGAACTAAGAGAAGATGAAAAACTGATGCTGAATAAGGAGGTCCTAAATTAAAAAAAGAAAAAAAATCAGCCAGAATTTAGTAGTGGAGCGTTAAACCTACTTTTCACAGTTTTGTCTATAATATACAGACTATGCTCCCTAGTTAGTGTGTGGAAATCTTGATTTAAGTCATTTACAATTCATATGGCTGTGATGCGATTATATGATGACAACTGATGCTTTTTTTTCTTCCCTGTGTGACTTCTCAACCACTCCAACTTTCCCAGTAGAACATAGTTTTAATATGACAAATAAAGAAGAAGAGAACTCACTCATCCATTGGTTAATGTTGGACTTTTGTTTTCACCACATAAGAGCAAAACATGGAGCTGCATTAGATCCTAGCAGCTTTGGGCTGATTATATTTCTATCAGAGCTTTTACAATGTTCGTCCATGACTGACTGCGAGTCATTTCCCTGGCCAGAGCTGCCTACTGTCCTACATGTTTTATGTTTTAGTTGTGTTTACCCACAATGCCCTTTGCGTTATAGTTTGCCTCTTGTATTTGGTTCACTGGAAGCAAGACAAGAGCAATTTTTGTAGGCAGAACAGATTTTCACTTCTTTATTCTGCATCAGAGTACATTTACTCATTCACACCTCTCCCAATGAACTGGACTTTCCAAGCAAACAAAACCACCTACAGAAGCTGAAGTACTTCCACAAGCTAGCTTTTAATGCAGAGCGTTCCAGTCGGAGTTCAAGCTCAGTGTCTATTACATCGACTTCCGCAATTTCAAGTTCCACCTTTTGCATTCCTCAACACTGTTTTTAAAATCATTGAAATCACTGAAATCATTCTTTCCACCACTGCCATGATGATTGTTATCAGTGTTGTAAAGTTTAGAGGTTTTTAACCCTTAAAGATGCACTATGTAACTTTCAGACGTTAAAACATCTTGTTCCTGATTCATTTGATGGCACAATGAGATCTAAGCCGTATTATACAACGCATCTAATGCTAACAAGTGGAGATCAACACTGGATGTTTTGAAAGTGCAACATTGCAGATAGAGCAAAGAAATGCATAAAGACATTAATAGGAGGAAAAGAAAGATAATGGGACAGTGGAAGAGATAAGAGTCAACATAATATTGTCCTTTACCAGCTGGAGAGAGTTTATAGGTAGAATGCAAGACAGATGCTACATTAGCTGTCAGTGTGGGGCATGTTGTTCAGTGGTGCACATTTAAATCTTTAAGACTTTTTTTTTGCTACTGTTGGTCAATCTGTGTTTTGTTGAATGTTGAACTTCAACCCTTTTAATCTCAGTCAACATACAGACATTTTTTTTTCAAGACATCATCAGTTGTCAGATTATGAGGCTAAAATGATGTATGAATACACATAGCACCATAAAAGGCAAACAAAACAACAAAACAGAATTTATTACTAGCAATAATTTGTAGAAATAACATGCAGATCAACAGTGACCAAGCCTTTACTTATCTGCAGATCATTCTCTGAAATCTTGGCTTTAAAGGGAAAAATCTTGGCATTGAAACAAACACATAACAGAAACTATTTACACATTTACACTTTTTCCTTGAGCTGTTTCTTGACCGTGCATCAAAAACATCTTCTTGGCTTTATTATCGCCATAGAGAACCTTTTTAATTTTTTTCCTTCTTTTCAGACAGACACAAAACTTTCTGGTCATTTGTTAATCTTTGGCTGCTCCTGATTGGACTTTGGCATCAATTTAAGTTTTCTAGTCCATAAACCTCCTGGACGAGATATAAATGCCTGGAAAACTTTTGTAGATGACCTAAATGATGAGCTATTCATCACAACACACTAACATTCCTGAGAATTTGTTGACAATATAAGCATTAGTTCTCAGTGCTGGTGATCTACCAGGGTTTTAAGGGTTAATGTTAGAGTATTAAACAAAACTAAAATCAGCTGGATTTTAGTCTTTTTACAAACTGATATAACTTTATAAAACATAAAGTTATAATGTCATTTGGGGACCAATAGAAACAAGCTAAAACATGCGTCTCTGTCACATATGTCCTGCAAAGTTCTGCTTTATTCATAGTGTTAAATGGTTTTTCAGTTTTACACATTTAATCCTTTGTGGTTGTATGAGTTGTGTAAACATTGTGATTACTATGGCAAACATGACATGTTTTCTTACTACAGTAGAGTTCTGCAGCAGATGCTCTACATCAGTTAATTGGGGCTTTTAGTTGACTTATTGTTAGCTTTGGTCTATTCTTGGGACTTGTTTTCCAGTAGTGAGGTGTTGTATTAGGCAGGATAAAGTGTGTCGACTCAACAGCACTGAACTTCAGCTCAGAGCGTTCCCTATTTTTACATTCAGCCACTAGAAAAACAAACGATCTGGTTTCATTTAGCTGAGTAGCAGCAGAACAGCTCCTCAATACGTGATCTGTCTTTCCTGGAAAACACAACTACTATGTGTGTTTGTGTGTGTATGCTAAACTGCCAGTAGCTGTTTGAGTTTCCAGTAAAACATGTTCCATTAGAGCAGACTTTGTCAGTGAGAATAAAAAGCTGCAAAGCAGCACAGTTCCTCCCATCATTCAGACACAAACACACACACGCAGTCAGTAAACAGACTGTATGCGTGTGTGTTTTCAGTGATGAGTACTGGGGTTATCTGCAGGATAATGCACACTTACAGAGTGTGAATCTGTAAGTGACCACACAGGTACAACAGACAAACACACTTGATAACTGTGATATAATTTAATTACATCAGATGGTGGTGATGATGGCTCTCCATTAGTTCTCTGAGCTTTCATGTAATGATCCAAAACACATTAGTTGAAATGGTAAAAAGCATATTCAGTTACTCTGTGAACTAATTGAAATGAGTTAAACTGTTCCATGAAATACATTAAAAGTCAGTCACCTCTAAATGAATCTTAACCACAGCTTTGCTGAGTTTATGGTGATAAATGAAGGTACTCATCCAGAGAATAGTGGTCTCTGACTAGGAGAATGTATTAATAGATTTTACAGCAAATAATGGATTTTGCATTAAATAAACAGACAGGAGTGTTTTCCCCCCAGGTTCACAGCCTTGAGGAGGTGGGTCCAGCGGTCAGGGGACTTTGCAGACTTAATGAACAAGGTGTAAATCTCAACCTTAAAATCAGCTCTGCTGAATCATGTATTAATAAACTCTATAGCTGTAACAGGTAACCTATCCATTACAGCATTATTGTGGGAATATGGCAAATGATACTTACCTAAATTAAACCACATGTAACAGCTAAACTCAGACTCAGCTGACTTTTTTTTACCCTGTCCTGCCCAGCATCCTAACATACAGAACGGTGGTCTGTGTGCCATATTTTGCTTGACAGATTTGCTCTACCAGGGGAGACATGTTACATGGCTGCTCTTGATATTTTTATTATTTTTATTGTAATCTTATTTTCTTTAGTTTTTATATGTCAGTGCCGAACGTGACAGGGAGGTAGAGGAAGAGACAAAAAAAGGGAGAAAAGGACAGGAACCACAGCAACCTGGCCACCCAGCCCCAGGCCAGCCCCCCAACAGCCCCGGAACCCTGGTCGCCCCCCGGCCCGCCCCCAGGGAGTACCAGCCCCAAGGCCACCAAGGTCCTGGATCCGGTCAGACACACAGTCTCCTACATAATGACCCACCTGACCACCAACCCAGAGAAACCTCCAGGGCCGATGGTCACCACCCAGCCTCCACTAGTAAGCAGTGCTCAGTTCAGAGTTCACTACTGCGAATCGACATCAGTTTCAGACACCGTTTGGCAGTGGTAATGCATCGCTATAAAGTTGTTTTCAAACACCCAACACGCCCTAAACATTTGAATATAGTCTTTTTTCAAAAGCTCGCACAATTTCTACAGTTGTGCTCGCCTTTATTCTTCTGCTTTTTGTTCCCTTCCTGGTTCTCTTCTTCTTTGTTTGTGTCTTTCGCTGGTTGCATGTCAGATATTCTGCTCAGCACTGCCCCCTGTGATTTCTGGTGGTGTTGCTCCATCTTCTACATAAATCGATGGATAGCTAAGCTCCTTGAAAACAGACCAAATTACGTGCATAACCGACACAGAAGATGGACAAAACTGCGTCAAGCATAAATGGGCCTTTAGATGTAATACGATGCAGAGACAACAAAAATAATGTTAGAGTCAGCTTGTTTAGCTGTGCACGTTCCAATGATGGACTTGACGTTTTCGACGTGACATTGGAGCAGGAAAAATACTCCACCTGTTCCTTGCTGTAGCATAACTGTTTCCATCTTCACCCTCCTGGAAGAATAAAAAAAAAGTTGTCTGATTTTTAGCTGGTGTCTCTGTGTAACATTAAGGGGTAACTCTACCGTGCACACAGATAGGGGCTATGAGATGCAAACCAGATTAATAACATCAGGCTGGTCTCGTTGCGGGGTGGACAGGGGTTATGATTTTTCTGACTGTTTTGGATATAAAGTGAGGTGCAAAATATTTTTCCAGGAAAGCAGAAAATATGGGAAAAGATTAATATAAATATGGTATATGAGGCAGAAACAGTTTACTAAGTTTCCTCTTATGTATCAACACACACTGATTCATCCCTTAAGTTAGGGGCCTTTATTATGATTTATAGTCCAATGCAAACTGAAATATGTGGCTTAACAATCGTAAAACGCCATTCCTCTGAAAATGGTCTGGTACAGTGGCTTTGCTGCCAGGACTTTCCACTCAGTCACTGAGAAGTGATTTCATGTCCATAAGTCATATATTTGAAGGCAGTTGTTCACAAACGTATCGAAGGACAGAGCTCAATCAGAAAAACATTGTTTTTAGTGAGAATCTTATTGTTGAAAGCATGAAAACAAGCATGGTTTAAGCACAGGGTGGAGCAGGGGGCCCATGGTCTTTTAGTTTTTGCATGAAGGAGGACCCAAGGCGGTTGGGAATAGGGCTGCAACTGATGACTATTCTGATAGTCGATTAGTCATCGACTAATATATTTTTTAAATTTAAGTAAATTTTCTGTATTTTCTGTGTTAAAGGAGATTGTGGCAGCTATTTTATGTTTATCAGATTCCTTTATAGTTTTCTCTGAAACCTGGCAGTAAGTCAAAGCACTTTTCACATTTGAACTCAGGAGAATTTTTAAGGAGCTTTGTCTGGACTTTTTCTGTAGCTTTCATACAAGCAGGAGCTGCATTTTAGCAACATGAAATACTCTGATGCTGCATCTGTATATGACCGCAGGAGGCAAAATATGGAGCACAAAGTATTTTGTGGAAATAGTGTTTTGTTTACAGCATGTGCAGAATGGCAGATGAGGGCTCCTACTTTTCTATAATGATAACTGTTGCTGTGCTGACATCCGTAGCAGATATTTGCATGCTTCTGCAGCATTGACAATGCAACATGCGAAGCATCAGCTATGATTATTCTAAATGTTTACCCACTGTTTCATATGATTTTACAGTTATTTTACATTCTTCTTTTAGCTGGCGGAAAACTCTCATGTCTGCAGTAAAGGTTGTAAATGTTTGCATTCTCACATGCTGCAGCTCCAGAAGATGTTTTTAAAATTTCAGAGCATAGATGTATGTGTGAAAACAGCTCTAATTCCCTGGTAGCTGGTTGGGAAAACTGAAGTTGGCCTTCATATCTGACACTGCCTGGAACTGCGTCAGAATTCATTATAGAAAGCTAAATTATTAAAATATTGGCTTGCTTGGTGCATCCAGCCAGATCTGTGGAAAACTGATCAAAATGTGTACAAAACTATATTATTGATTGTTATATTGATTTAAACAAACAGACTCAGAAACTTATTTGGTCTTTTCACCAAGTACATTAAAAAATTGTGTGTTCCCATGTAAATAATGCCCTTCCATCTCTGGCTGAGAAGGTTTTCTATGTTGTATAGTAATAAATTCTTGCTAGCTTTAAACATTATCTGTGTTGTGTGAAAATTTACCAGGTTTCCATAACTATAGAGTGTAAAAGCAGAGAAATAGCAAGCTCCAAATAATCAACTTTATCTATAATACAGAGCTCAAAGTAGTACCAATGACCAATAACAAATATAAAGTTATTCATAATCCATGACTTGTTTAATTTATGATTACGATCATTTTTCAACATTTTGTTTTGTTTGTTTCTGATGCAGAGCTTCCAACTTTTTTCATCATCTAGTATCACAGCTGGGAATTTTATCTCTTTTAAATTTTCAATAATTTCATTATATTCATATGTATATCGTTGTTTTTATGATAAAGTCATTACCTAGATTTTTCCTGTATTTAGTGTTCATTCACTCATTCACATTAGTTTGTAAATGATGGTTTTGAGGCCTTGTGTGAAAGGGACACTCGCAAGTCTCTAATGCACCTTTATACTGTATGCCAAATTACTGCTGTAAAGTTGAGTTTTTTAACCTGAGCGCAGAGAAAACTGACTCACAAAATCAGTCTAAAAAAGATACTTTAGATTATAGTGATTGCTTCAAGTGTGCAGATTATTCAGTAATATTACTGTATGGCTATGTTTCCATACGGTGCTTTTCTCTGGTAGCATTTCATCAAAACAGCCCTCTGAGAGGGGCTTTATTCTTCCAATTCTAATGATAACATCTTGAAAGTAAATATGGACTTTAACCATAGCTGTGATTAACTGGCATTATTTGCTTTGTATTTTTTGTTAGCTAGTGTTCTGTTTTTATGTTGTTTTTCATCCGTGAGTAACTGGGAGAAGCTTGCTGTCATATTGTCAGTGAATGAGCTTCTTAGAGTTTAAAATGGTAGCTGTAGAGTAAGGGTATTTTCTGCATGGTACAGTTAAGTGGAAACAACAATATGGTACATAATGTTATTTTGTGCAAGAGTTCCCAGAATGAACCAGATTCCACTTGGTTGTTTGATAAATGAGAAACAATTTTAAGTAGCACTCCTTAGGGAAGAGTTACTGGTTCCTAATCACAGCGTTGAAGGAGATAATCAGCTTTATCCATAGTCTGTGTTTTTTAACCATTTGAGGCCGGTGCCTAATTTATATGCCTTGACTCCAAGATTGCATAATTTATCTGTGCAACCACAGTCATGGGCGTCTTGGTAAAGATAAGTGAAGAGTTTGAATGTGAGATTTTAAAAAATGTGTAAATATCGCCATAAATATGTTAGTAGTAAGGAATGAATGAAGATGGCACGTAACACAAATATAAAAAGTTTTAAAAGCATTTATTAGCAGTTATATTTATTTTGAACATTTCCTTGTTATTTTCGTTTTTACTCATATGACATTTTTTGCCAATGTGATTGATTACCTGGACAAGAAAAGAAAACAAACAAAAAGAAAAGAATAGCCTTTTATAAAAAAAAGGTTTTTTTTCTGTGCTTAAAGTACCCAGAGTAGTGGCTCAAAGGGAAAACAAGGTGTTTGCTGCAGAAATGTTCCTCAAGGCATGCCACATGGAGCCTGTGATGGCCGCCTAGGCAGCCACACACTGAGCCTGGTCTGGTAACCTTTTTCTTCATTTCAGTTAAATCATTTTATTTGTAATATTTACCTTTTCCTTTATATTTCACATTTTCCTTAGCAAGTTTGGCAGGGGGGGTTAACTGATTGGGTGCACACTTTTAGTTGACTCATTCTTGTCACCTTGTTTGGTTTATTTTCAGTTAATATGCATTTTCTTTGAGTTACTAGTTCCTGGGAGAGTTGCTGTGTGGGAGGCCCAAGCCTGCAAAGAAAGTCCCAGCTGAGGTGGATCTCCTCTGACAAGGCTACAGCCTAATTGGATTCATCCATCTTGCAAAAAGATAGTGGGAGAGGGGTTTAGATTTTCTATAGTTTTGTATTACTTTATTTGTTCTTTATGTAGAAGTATGATTATTTAGATTTCTGTTTCCCTAATGAGTTATGAATCTAAATTGTTTAAGTTCTGTTGTGAATTAGTTAAGTTTATTAAGTTAGCTGAAGATGGTTCTGTTATATAGTTCCCTCTTGGGTCAAAATGGTCTGATCAGCCAGTGTATATAGTTTCCCTTGTGTGTCAGTTAGTTTTTAGTTCCTTATGTTGATGTTCTGTTTATTTGACCTCTTTTATGGGCCCAGAACTTTATTTAGGAATTTGTATTTTTGTTGTTTTTTTGGTAAAATTAAATGTTAAATTAAATTAAAAGACTTTTTCTTTAAAAAACCTCCTGTGCTCTCTTCATCCTTGGCCTCGGTCCCTCACAGAGCCATTTATAACATCAACTGGAAAAAAAGGTGCTGCAAGAGCACCAACTTTCCACAAGACATCCAGAAAGCTGGATGCCTGTCATCAGACCCCGCCGGTCTGATGACAGGCCCTGTGGCACCTCAAGTTTGGTGTTATATTTCTTTGTCATTGCTCTACAGATCATTTTGTGTTAGTTTTTGTATCTTTTTCTTGTATTTCTGTCTCTAGGGGCCAGTTTGTGTCTTTGGATCTGTTTATGGGTGTCTAATTATGTGTCTCTATGTGTTCATTATTCATATACCACACACACACACACACACAAAAAAGTTATTAAATAAATAAACAAGAATTCTATCTATATTCATTATTTTTCTTCCTGTTGTTATATATATATTAATTAATTGGTGTTTGGAAGATTTGTTGTTGTCATAAAGCTAGACGTGATAAAATATAGATGCATCTGTTGGTTTTGTAGATTCCTAATGAGATGCACAGTAATCCTGGAGCATTTAGCGCTCTGCAACTTCTGCAGTCTGCATTGATAAACACGTCTCCATCCATGCTTTTTAAACATTTTTCCCTTTTTCTTACCTGTCAAAGCTCAGTCACCTGAACTTAAGATGCACCAGTCCTCTCAAAAGTAATTATTTGATAATTTCAGGTTTTACCCAGCTCCTGTGTACTTTTAACTTCTGCTCGTGACCAGAAGGCACTTATCTCGAGTTGTTGCTATTTGATGATAAAATATGTAAAGGATAACTCATGAAAATGTCATCACTGCCACACTTTAAAGGGCTTTCCTGGGCCAAGGTTACAGTTGTCTCTCCCATTAGAGGCAAGTAATTGGATGTGTTGGGTTAGAACTTAATGGTGTCTACATTTGTGTGTTCACACTTGGAACTACAGTGTGACATTTGCTTGTGTGACAGGCTCTGGCTGCAGAAATCAGGCCTGATATGGGGTGCAGGCAGCATTTCATACACCAAGACCGAGTGTTTGCAAGTGAAATCTAAATGTTAACAGTTGATTGGTAGTTTCAGATCATTTTGTGTGTGTGTGAATTGTCAACATGTGACTGAAAATAACATTTAGGAGCTAAATTCTGCATCTAAGTTAGAAATGTTGAAAATTCTGAGCATGTACAGTAAACACAGTCAATCATTGGAGGTAAAAGGGGACATAGGTGAAAACTTAACTGTTAATAAGCAAAACTTTTGATCACTTTTTTTAGAAGCTTTTTCATGTTAACTTTGTCACATTGTGAGTTGTTAGTATGATGATTGAAAAGTTTAAAGGTTTATTTAATGAAATCTCATGCCAGAATCTAACATTTCTGTTAGTTCAAAGTATAGCCGTTCTAAAAAAAAAGCAAAAAAAAAGGAAAATTATTCTACTTTTTAGGTTGCATCATGGTTCTATGCTTGTATTTTGCCTAACATCACATGTCAGTTTAATTAGATGCTATTTACATGCTTAATTCTTTGCAATGCTTACATACATCACGGATCATTCATTACAAATCCTTCAACCTGAACTCAGCATTGCACTGTAGGTCATATGCTTCCCTGTTTCTACTAAACTATTCTTAGTCTCCTTTCAGCTTATACTCCTACATCACTCAAAAACACAAGGAAAGTTGCTATCTTTGCTTGCAAGACTTGGTCCTTTTAACCATCCCTAAAGGCCAGACTAAAGTGGGTGAAAAACTAATTAAAATGTGCAGCTCACTCTAACCAGCTTTAAATGAATTAAAAGAAGTTGTAAATAATTTGGAGGCTGAAGTTTCTGTCATCTGCTGGTTGTTAAACCAACACGGCTGAGAACTAAGGGTGACAGAGCCTTTGCAGCAGTGGTCCCTGTTCTCTGGAACTCCCTTCCTCTAGGCCTGAGATCTGTGGACTCCATGACCTCTTTTAAAAAGCAGCTAAAAACACATCTTTTTAAACTTGCTTTTACTTAGTTTTATTTTTATTTTTTTTACTTAGTTTTATTTGTTTTTATTATCTCTGTATTACTGTTATTCAGTGTTTTATCTTGTTGTTAAGCACTTTGTGATTTTATCTTGAAAGGTGCTATATAAATAAACAATTACTTACTTTACTTACTTACTTACTGTCTTGAAATGTTATGGTTGACTGTAATTGCTAGAGTTTGGCTTACAGTCATGAATTATTCAGATTTTCCTCATGTCCTGCAGTTTGATGTGAGGTCATGAAGAAGGTTTCTGAGGGTCCCATGACAGTATTCTGGTCTGGACTTTGACTGGATGTTTGCAAGTAAATTATTTTCTTTTTTAGACATCCTGTTGTAGATTTGAGTTTGGGATCATCGTCCTGTTGCATGAGTTTGTTTCAGCCAAGGCTCAGCTGTCAGACAGACGACCTCACATCTAAAATACTTTGGTATCCAGAGGAGTTCGTGGTCCAGTGTATGACTACATGTCCTATAGCTGCAGACCAAATCATTAGCCTTCCACCTCTGTCCTTCATGGTTGGTTTGAGGAATTTGTTCTGATATGATGTGTTTGGTTTTCTTCAAACATGCTGCTGTGCATTATGACCAAATGTGTCTACTTTGGTCTGGTCTATCTAACATTGTTCCAAAAGTCTTTTTTTTTTTTCAGATGCAGCTTTGCAAACCTAAGCCTTGCTGCCATGTTGTTTTTTTTTTGTTTGTTTTTTTTTGTTTTTAGAAAGAAGAGGCTTTCTCCAGCAACCCTTCCAAACAAACCTCTTCAGTCTTTTTCTAATTGTACTGCCATTTGCTGCAAAATTGCTTCTCTAAGACCATTGCTGATTTCTTTCTTCCTTGGCATTTTGTTCAGACATCTGACTACTGCAAAACAACAAACTGTCAGAACATCTGATTTTATAGAGGTGTTCACACTGATGATGATCAATTAAGTTAATTTGCAACTCCTAGCAGTTAGCAGCTCCTGGCTGCTGCTTACACTCTCTGTTCCTATGGTAGCATTAAGGGTGGACTTACTTTCTTACACACAGTTTCTGCTCTTTATTTTCTTTTTTCAGTAAATAATACAGTGTAAAATGTTGGTGACTTGGTGAGAATCGGATTGCTTTTAAAATATTAATTCATACTTTTAAAAGTTTTTTCCTGATACATGGTAATGGTGAATGGTAAATGGATACATTTACTACTATAATTAAATGAAGGTCTCTTTTTTTGTGTACATGGAGTCATACACATTAATTTCTTTAAAATTTAAACATGTCATGGTCTGTGGGCTTTGGTTCTGTTTTTGATTTAGTTCCTGTTAGATTTCTATTTCAGTCATGAAACTGATGAAATCTAATAAAAACTCAGTAATCTTAGAAATAATTTAGCAGCGGAACTTGAAACTGTTCAATATAAAGCATATATGCTGTCAGAGGGCTTATAGGTGTGTGTGTGTGTGTAAATCTGCTTAAATCCTCTTTCTTCTTCTTGCAGACTCTTCTTTGTCGAAGATGAGCCCCTGCTCCGAGGTGGGAAAACCCTGCAACCCTTGCCTGGATGCAGCAAAGGCATGCAACCTCAACGAGACATGTAAACGGCTGAAATCTGCCTACAACTCCATCTGCAGCAAGGCCACGCCCCCACAGTCCTCTGCAGCCAATCAGGAACCCTGCAGCAGGAAGAGGTGTCAAAAGGTGGGTGAAGTTTAACCAGTGACTCGTGAAGAAAGGTGCTCAGCTGCCGCAGCCTCGCAATGCACAAAGTTCACCTTTCTATGAATAATTTCAAGCTAAAGGCAGCTGGAGAAAAAGTGCACTTTCTATATATTTTAGAATTTAGGTATATCTTGGTGATATCTCATTAAAAGGTTTGCCCATAATAATACATCACTAGTGTCAAATTCTCTTTTCTAATTCTAGCTAATTAACATTTCATTAGCAGTTTATACATGCCACTTTTTAATTAGGATCAAATCACATAGAATGAACAGACGTGACCAAACTTTCAAGCACTTCTTCGTACATGGACATTGTTCCTGAATGTCATGTCAGTAACTATTAATCACACAATACTTCAAGACACCATCAAACTGTGTGTTTCGCGTGAGCCCTGCTGCAGTAATGGCATTCTCTAAACCCACCCACAATTACCAGTTGGAGACCTAGTTGGTCTAAACCTTTTTGTCAGGCCACTAATGAATACCTGATGTATGGAAAAAAGGAATATTCTCATGGTTGTGAGCTTGTGATTTTCATGGGTAAGATGTCAGGGACTTTCTGTACTTAAAAAGGCAGTTAACATGGCGATTGTGATGAAGGTGGAGGAGTTTTAGTGTTGTGTCTCTCAGGTGATGGAAAAAGGGACCATCACAGAAGGTTTAAGGGCTGGGATATACTTGCTTTTAGCGATGCTTCCCCATACCTATGCTGGCTGCCACACATTCCTGGCGTTCACTTGTAGGCCACTTGTGTTGATGGAAGGTAATGTGTAGCGTGCGCAAGTTGCACTATTGACTTGAACGCTAGAGGCACTCATGTGAACAAGAGCATGAACTCGACAGGTCAGAGGTAAACACGATGACGACTAGTTTTAAAGACTGTCTCTCGGACCTTGTCTGCAACTACTGCCATCTATATGATTTTTTCTACCCACTGCACAGTGATAAACACTCTTGCCTTAACAGTTGCCAACAAACTGGAAGTGTGTTTGGGGTTGATGCCTCGGAAGTACAATGTGACCAGCAGATTGACCTTTTTACTATTTCAAAGTCTAAATGCTGTGTACTCTCCCCTTGCGGAGACCTCCAGTATTGAGCATTTTTGCCAAACCGTGCCTCTGTCGTTTGCAGCAAGTATACACAAAGATAGTAGAACGTTGATGTGTATGCTTGCTTTTACCGTAAGCCCTAATACAACCCTCAAGCCACAAGGCAGAGTTTGAATGCCCCAGGTGGTTAAGGTCCTCAGCAATGGTATTTAACTTGTGGTAATGACTAAAAGAACAAGATCACCAAAAAAATGGTTTTAGCAAATGATAAGGAATTTGCCTCTGTGCCCCCTCCTTTTAAAGAATACATGGAACACCATAACCAGGTAGCCGGCATATTGTACAGCAGTGGTTCTCAAACTGAGAATGTTTTTTCCTCCAAACGGTAGAAAAAATATGAGAACCACTGGTGTACAGAAACATCTGTGCAGAATATGGACTGGAGACCCCTAGGTCACAATGGAAAACACCTCCCAAAATGGTGGAGAATGAGGGGGCTAAGATCCTATGGGACTTCCAAATACAGACAGACAAAACTGTGGTGCCCAAACAACTGGAAATTGTGGTCATGAATAAGCAGCAAAGATAAGCCATAGTGATGGATGTTCCCATCCCCAACGATGGAAATATCAGGAAAAAGGAACACAAGAAACTGGAGAAATACCAAGCAAGAAAGTGAAGGAGAAAGTCAGGGAAGAGCTGGAGAAAGCCTGGAAGGTGAAGGCAGCAGTAGTACCAGTGGTCATCGGAGGACTGGGGGCCGTGTCCTCCGCTCTGGAGTAGTGGCTCCAACAGATACCTGATGAAACATCAAACATCTCCATCCAGAAGAGTACAGTCCTAGGAACAGCTTGCAGGATTGGGACCCTTGAGGGCCGAAGCTGGACACATCTGCTCTAGAGTTTGCAGTTATGTTGCAGACAGCCAAAATGACAGCAGCATCATCACAGCAAAGGTCTGATAAGCTGAAAGAGCTGAAAACTCAAGAAAATCAGCTGCAGATGTGGTTTGCCCCCCTCATTGTCACTGAGTAGTTAACTAATCACCTCTGAAATAGTTTTCTTGAGTCCACCAGTTATTTTGCACCTGAAATGTTTTCAATTATTTCCTCACCAGCTTTGAAGCCAAACCAAACAACTGCAGCCTCTGATCAAAGACATAACGAAGAATTCTGAAATGCAATTAGTCTCTGTGGGTTTAAAAAAAGCTCCAGCTTAAATCCATATTTCCACTTATAATTAAACATTACAGCTGATTTAACCTTGATACTGTGTTGTTGCTTTAGAACCTAAATATCTCCACATATACAGTAACTGTAAGTTCGAGCTGTCTAACTCCTTACTGTGTGGATAATATATTACAGAAAGAGTCGAAAATGTACGGGATCCACAGCTAAAGTCCATTTAATGTGCTCAGATTATTACATTTTTCCATTCTCACTGGCTGAAGAAGGTCATAGCTACATATTAAATATAAAGACGTTATTTAAGTATCGCTTCACTTGAAATATTTGCGTGATGTGATCTCTTTCTCTAATAGTCTTTCACTTTTAAACCAGATTTAAACCAATTTTAGAGCCAGTGATTGTTATGTACCACTTTTATACCTTTTACACATCTATCTGATGGTTAATAAAATAATATTTCTGTTATTTACCTTTCTATATCCATTCATCCATCTATTTGAGTCACAGTGGCACCACATGGCCTTTTCTGATCCCAGGAGTCTTTGCTGCAGCTTTCCCTGCCTGATGCACTTATTTGCACTGAAGGGCAGAGAGGTCCCAACATTGCACTTTTGAGAGAGTTTAATAGAATATAAGACGCTGCTTAAGATTTTCTCCCATTGGCCTCGTCCCTCAATCCTGCATCCCCCAGATACCTGGGGTGGTTCTTTTGTTGATCCATGAGTTAGTAGTTATCTAACTTTCAGATCTGGCATGAGGGGCCATTTAAACAATTAGTTGACCTCTACTATTCATCAGTCATCAAGGAAAATGACACATATGACCCAACCTGCCAGGATTTAAACTAGACAGGTAAGGCAAGTAAGGCCAAGCGCAGGACTTTAAGATAAACTTATCCCCAAAGTGTCAGAATTAAACATGGCACAACTACACCATTGGCTAATTCCTAATAAGTTTAATGTCTTAAAATACACAAGACACTAAATATATGAAGTTTCATGAATGTTTGAGACATAGATATCAATCTCCTGTGGTGTTTTTCTATTTTACAGCATTAAAACCAGCAATTTATTATGTTTTTCTAGACAGAAAGTCCAAATCAGTGAAGTGAAATATTAGATGAAAATGTTATTGAAAAAGTGAAAAACAATGTCTGTAAATGTGTTCTTCCCCTTCCTTTTTCCCCAGCGTTCTGTACACCTTCACGTACTTTCTTATCTTGTTTTTATTTATTTTTTTTTTTTAGTTAGTTTGATTTTCTTTGAGTATATTGAATTATAATTGTTAGTATGTATCACTTACAAAAATAAAAAGTATATATATATATATAAGTGTACAGCCCTTCACCTGTACAGAAGCCATTAAAGTAAGATCTGGTGTTGCCCCCTGAAAGAGTCACACCATTAGTTCAGTAAAGTAAACTTGTGTGCTAACAAGGGTTTCTTAGTTTATATACACCTGGTTGATTCTTTATTATACCTATATATATACATACATACATACATACATACATACATACATACGTGTATATATATATACATACATACATACATACATATGTGTATATATATATATATATATATATATATATATATATATATATATATATATATATATATATATATATATATATATATATATATATATATATACATATATATATATATGTATATACAGTCATGGACAAAATTGTTGGTACCCTTCGGTTAATGAAAGAAAATATCACAATGGTCACAGAAATAACTTGAATCTGACAAAAGTAATAATAAATAAAAATTCTATGAAATTTAACCAATGAAAATCAGGCACTGCTTTTCAACCATGTTTCAACAGAATTATTTAAAAAAATAAACTAATGAAACAGGCCTGGACAAAAATGATGGTACCCTTAACTTAATATTTTGTTGCACAACCTTTTGAGGCAATCACTGCAATCAAACAATTCCTGTAACTGTCAGTGAGACTTCTGCACCTCTCAGCAGGTATTTTGGTCCACTCCTCATAAGCAAACTGCTCCAGTTGTCTCAGGTTTGAAGGAAGCCTTTTCCAGACGGCATGTTTCAGCTCCTCCCAAAGATGCTCAATACGATTTAGGTCAGGGCTCATAGAAGGCCACTTTAGAATAGTCCAATGTTTCGTTCTTAGCCATTCTTGGGTGATTTTAGCTGTGTTTTGGGTCATTGTCCTGTTGCAAGACCCATAACCTGCGACTGAGACCAAGCTTTCTGACACTGGCCAGCACATTTCTCTCTAGAATCTCTTGATAGTCTTGAGATTTCATTGTACCGGCACAGATTCAAGACACCCTGTGCCAGATGCAGCAAAGCAGCCCCAGAACATAACAGAGCCTCCTCCATGTTTCAAAGTAGGGACGGTGTTCTTTTCTTCATATGCTTCATTTTTCCATCTGTAAACATAGAGCTGATGAGCCTTGGCAAAAAGTTCCATTTTTGTCTCATCTGTCCATAGGACATTCTCCCAGAAGCTTTGTGGCTTGTCAACATGTAGTTTGGCTTTTTTATGATTTGTTTTCAACAATGGTGTCCTCCTTGGTCGTCTCCCATTAAGTCCACTTTGGCTCAAACGACGACGGATGGTGTGATCTGACACTGATGTTCCTTGAGCTTGAAGTTGACCTTTATTCTCTTTAAAAGTTTTTCTGGGCTCTTTTGTTACCGTTCGTATTATCCGTCTGTTTGATTTGTCATCAGTTTTCCTCCTGCGGCCACGTCCAGGGAGGTTGGCTACAGTCCCATGGATCTTAAATTTCTGAATAATATGTGCAACTGTAGTCACAGGAACATCAAGCTGCTTGGAGATGGTCTTATGGCCTTTACCTTTAACACGCTTGTCTATAATTTTCTTTCTAATCTCCTGAGACAACTCTTTCCTTTGCTTCCTCTGGTCCATGTTGAGTGTGGTACACACCATGTCACCAAACAGCACAGTGACCACCTGTAGCTTATATATAGGCCCATTGACTGGTTACAAGATCGTAGACACCTGTAATGCTAATTAGTGGACACACCTTGGATTAACGCGTCCCTTTGGTCACATTATTTTCAGTCTTTTCTAGGGGTACCATCATTTTTGTCCAGGCCTGTTTCATGAGTTTATTTTTTTAAATAATTCTGTTGAAACATGGTTGAAAAGCAATGTCTGACTTTCATTGGTTAAATTTCATAGAATTTTTATTTATTATTACTTTTGTCAGATTCAAGTTATTTCTGTGACCATTGTGATATTTTCTTTCATTAACCGAAGGGTACCAACAATTTTGTCCATGACTGTATATATATATATATATAAATATATAATCTGTATGCAAGTGAATTTTGAAAATTCTAGTGGTAATATGTTTTTTGTTTTTTTTTCTTTGTTTATTTAAGTTTTAGTGCATGTTTTAATAATTACCTGTCCAAGGTCTGCAGGTGGAAATTAGCAGCTTTGCTAAAGCTTGGCACCAAAAATGTTTCCCTTTGAGGTCAGGGTATTGCTGTGCATGTACCTGTCAAATAAATTCAAATTTGATCATCATCTGTGAGGCCTAGGGCATTAGTGAGAATAGAATGAATGCTGGATTTCAGTAAATGATGGTTCCCCTGTCATCATGACAATGACCATACACAAACTGCCAGATCAACGCATAAGTGCATTAAGAGAAAACATTTAAATGGAAAATGTGTTGGTAAAATGATACAAAACTTCCAACAATTCATTTTGATTCCAGAGTCTACAAAATGTCTGAATTATTCTTCCTAAAAATATAAAGAAGAGTATAAATATTTGACATATTTTGGTTGCTTAAAATTCAGCATCCTATTGTTCTAGTATTATATTTCATAAAACAATTATTGTGTTTAACATTTCAAATGAAAAATCATACAAATCATGATACTGTAGGATTATTATCAACATTTCATTCTTTTAATATTGTAAATATTGATATCACAACACTTCTAATATGTCACAGTTTTTATAAGACTGTGATGAACTGACTGTAAGTATCTGCCTTCTCTCAGCAGGAAGTGTGTTACACAAAGTTATCAAGCATATTTATCTACATGTTACATCTCTCCATCCTCTATGTCTCAGGCCCTGCGTCAGTTCTTCGAGCGGGTCTCATGGGAGCTCAGCTACCCCCTGCTTTTCTGCTCATGCCCAGACCAGGCGTGTGCTGAGCGTCGCCGCCGCACCATCGTCCCGTCCTGCTCGCACCAGGAGAGGCACAAGCCCACCTGCCTGGACCTGCGACGCACCTGCCGCTCTGATGCTCTGTGCAGGTGAGCTGCAGCCAAATCCTGGCCACACTTACTTCTTCCAGCCTGATGCCGCCTGCTCACTGATTATGATCAAGGCTAGGAAGGGACCAATCAGTGAAATCAGTAGCTGAAGAACTTAATTGCAGAGAAATCTTCCAGACTCTCTGGTCCAATTTGCACATTTGATTGATAACAGTTTGGAGGTTAGAGAGGCTTCAAGTGGAAGAAGTAAAAAGAAGCAACACCATCCCCCTCCCTTGGGGACAGCAGTCGAGGTGCCCTTGAACAGAAAGCATGATTGGCGGGCTTCCCTGCATATGAATGAGCTGAATGCAGAGATAGAGGCAGAAGAAGAAACTTCCAGAGAGGAGAGATAAAGAACAGAAAGGAGGAAGTTCACAGCAGGCCAGCTGACAGCCTAAAAGGTTTTAAAGTGGAGAGTATTTTTTCTGTTTGTCTGAATTGTGATGTTTAATTACAGGGTTCATTGTTAAAGCTGATGACAGCAGATCTGACTGCGGACAGCGCTGCCATGGATACTTGTTGCTCAGCTCTCATACCGAGCACACAAAGTAAAAATTTACCTTTGCCTTAAATTCAGCTCCAGATATTTTTCCAGATATCAGATTTAATCTTAATTTCTGCTTCTATGATAAGGAGCTGTGCAAACTAAGGGTGCATTTACACCAGGATAGTCTGCTAGACTCTGTCCAGTTGGGGACTCGGTTCAGTTGGGGGGTGCAACATTTATCCGGACCGAGTTTGCATTCATGCTGCACTTCTCATCCTACACGGGATTGTATGTCTCGTCTTCTTCTTCAGAACATAATATGATATTTAAAATGTCCAGTTTGTTGAGTGCATGCAGTGTGAAATGCATTTACTGGAAGAATGTTGCACCCCCAGACTGAACTGAGTCCCCAACTGTACCGAGTTTAACAAACTATGGTGTGAATGCATGCTAAGTTTTCACCAGTTTTCATGAATAAAGCCAAAAGCCAGAGCTATGTATGATGGTCATGGAGTTAGAGAACACCCATGCTCATCAAACCTGTTTATACACGAGCAAAAAGATTATTATTATTTTTTTTTAGTGAGTGTATTCAGGCTGCTCATTCAGCCTACAGGTCACATTGTACCACATCCTCTGAATGATGTAGTATTTAGTGTGATTACATCTTTCCCTGCTGCACACTTGCAGTATTTTCACATGCAGCGTCTTCTGGTCAAGGACCATCTTACAGATCTGCTGCTCGGAAATTAGAGAGCTGAATGAGAATAAAAAAGTGTTTTCTCCCAGTGTGCTATAATTCCTCTGAGCATCTCTCACCTTGAGAGAAACAGATGAATGTGTTTCTGTTTGAGTCTCAGAGGAGCTACTTTAATTGATTTCTATTAAAAGTCTATCTGCATGTGAAGGCGGCGTGTGTGGGAGTCAGGAGTTAAACTCTGTGATCACGAAGTCTTCTGTTTGAATTTTTTCTTGCTGTCCTGCAGCAGAGGGTTCAGTCTCTTGAGGTTGAGGTTAAGCACTTGATAGACATATTTGACTTCAGATGCAATGAGCACACAGCAGCAAGGGCTCATTTTCATAGTTTTCCACATCATTTCCATCAGTAGAAACTTGCTAACAGTCAAGATGCCTCCTGAATATAAAAACAGTTACATTCATAGTTAAGCTGGGTCCGTGACTTTTTTTTTTTTTAAGTTGAATCAGATTTGTGGAGGAGCTTTCATAGGTGGGCTATGAAGTTGTGAACATTTAAACCTGTCCTGCATCTGTCTGCAGTTCTGACCCTCAAAGCACCAGCTGCATTAAAGAATGACTAAAAACCAAAAGTGACTGGATGTGCATGCAGGGAAAACTGAGGGAATGCATTAGAAGAGGTGGCAAGCCACTGGTTTCAAAAAGCTGTTTCCCTTTTTTTGTAGTTTTATCCATCTGTAGTATGTATGGTGAAAGAAAAAACAACAACAACAAAAAAAATAAAAAAACAATACTTGTCTAATATTTTATATCTGTGGCTGTGAGTTAGAACAATGATATCAAATGGTAGATTATCATCAGAAGTGCAGTTAGGAAAAGACTGCCTCACAGATAAACTCCAGTGAATTGCTGTTTTTTGTATTTTCATATCAGAAATATACAGTATTGTGGAAAAGTCTTGAATCATACCTCATTTCTTTACATTTTCATTCAAAGCAGCCAGACCTGAAATCTTTTGAAGTGGTCTTGAGCATCAGTTTTTCTAAAGGGTTTTTCCATTATACATTGGCTCATCTTCTATCCATTTCCTGTATTTGACCTTTTTAAAGGGCTTATGATGCAATGAACCTTCCCCAGAGCCCACAACTCAACATTAGTGAAGCAGTGTGGCATCATCGTGACACAGAATGAAGCAAAAACAGTCAACATCCAAAGAAGAGCTTTGGAAAGTCCTTCACAGACCCTGGAGAATTTTTTCTAATATGTACTGTAATACATGAAGGACTGAAAATTTCTAACTTCTCCACAGATTAAGCTTTCCACAGAAAAACCAAATGTAGAAAAAAAATTGAGTTTCTTAAGTGCACGTAATGCATAATTAGCTCCAGCAACAAAATGATCAGTGCACTGCTTATAGGATGCAAAGACCAATTCAAGATTGCTTACACACAGTTGCAGCAGTTACTCAGCGTCCATGCAGCAGAGGAGTCGTTTGGTCCACAGAGTTTGACCTACAAGCATAAAATGTCTTTGATAAGGGTGTCAGGGTGTATTCATGGGGCAGAGGTGGGTCTTTAAAGAGGGGTGTTCCTCCTTTTGCAGCCTTTGTCTCAGTCCAACACTATAGAATTTAATGCATCACAACTGTTATATATATATATATATATATATATAACATAGCATAGTAAAATGTAATGAAGTGTAATTGCACCACTATTGGAGCTGTCCATGGTGCTGAACTCTGGATCTACCCATTCAGCCATGCCGCCCATTTTCATAAGCTTCGCCACCGTCGCCATGTTTGCTGTGGCAAATTGCTATCATGTTTAAACTGGAGACTGAACTCCTCCAAACAAAATGTAAATTTCGATTGGTCGACTAGTTGTGTAAATCCACAATATATACATTTCTCTCTCTCTCTCTCTCTCTCTCTCTCTCTCTCTCTCTCTCTCTATATATATATATATATATATATATATATATATATATATATGTATATATGTTTATAAATATATATATATACATATATATGTATATGTATATATACATATTAGCAATAGAAACATCTATTACTGTCTGCCTGATACCCTACCCACAGCCTACAGGATAAAGGTATGGTTGGCTGTGGAAATGAAACAGGGGTCAGGGTTTACCAAGTCAAACCGTACCAAACCATCCCGTACCAACCTGTAACTGTCAGTGGAAATGGGGCTTTAGTGGAGGAACATGTGGCCTGTTTGGTTGATGGGTAGCCAGACATTCCACATTATTCTGGACCTTCTGTAGGGGGTTCGCAGAGACCTGTTAAAGGATTACTAGTGAGGAGAGATGTAACCCTGTTATATTTTCAGCTGAGACATTCCTATCACTCACCCGCTGTGTTCTTTCAGCTGTATATTATGCTCAATTTAATTGTCTTTGTCAGGCTGTGTCAGATACTTGTAGTGCTTTGAGGTGGTGTTAAATTCACTCATCTCACATTTGTGGTACAAAATGATCAGTTTTTCTATCAGCTCCTTTAAATAGGGGAGAGCCCTTTATAAAAAGGGAAAAGGGATGCTTCCATCCTGCAGAGCCAGATCACAGCTTGTTGTTGGGTTCTCATTGCAGTGGCTGTCTTTTCCTGTGTCCCTACAAATTTCTCTGACTACCTTTTCTTAACCTCATTAAGCTTACTAGCAAGGTCAAAGAGATTAAAGAAAAGAAGTTTGTGCTAAATTGGAGTGTTTGTTTGAGCCTGAGTGAGTATTTGATTTAGCCTCAATGTGCCTTTCTTTAAGCAGTGCTTGAAGCTCATTTCACATTTGCAGCTATCACATTAAGGGTTGTACCGAAGCCTGTAAAGACCCATGTGCTCTTCCTGCATATTAAATGTTCAATTGGCACAGTGTGCAACAAAAATCAGGAAGTGCACAATCGGCTGAAGGAATACCAAAATGCCTGCAATGATGCCATATTGCAAAGTTGAGAAAAGCAGAAAGGACAGGATTCAGGAAAGTCACTCTTAAAAATTCTGATGTCAGGCCTCAATAAACTGAGTCCTTTTCAGCTGAACCATGTAAACAAATCTAACTGATTTTATAATTATTGGTTTTAGAAGACTGACATAATATTGAATAGATTTGTAGCTTTAAATAAAGCACAGATGGCTTTTGATGATAATGATTTCAATACTGTGCATGTATCGGGATATGCCTTTTGTCCCTCCAGGGCCTTAAATGATTAGTCTAGTACTATTGCTTTTAATGAGCAAATATCTGAAGTGCTTGATGGATGTTTCTACATCTGGAGCAGCAGTTATAAGCTCTGGTTTCATTTTGCATCTGTTAACCCAGTGATTTTTTTCCCCCTTTGTGTGACAGCAGAAAGGAGACAGAGAGCAGCATAAAGCAGAACTGGAAGAGATGACTTTAGAGAATCTGCTGTGTTGGTACAGTTTGCTCCCTGCTTGTGATCTGCTGCCGGTGCTGGAGCTGTGATTGTAATGTGATATTGCTCTTTTTTCATGCACTGAGCAGGTGTCTCTTAGAGGGAACATGTGTGACTTACAAAGCATAGGAGAGGCAGCAGGGATAAATCTATCTGGGAGTGATTCTGCACACAGAGGACAAGCACTGCAGAGCATCATCCAGCAGACAGAAAGATCCAAAAGCTTTCTTCTTATAAAACCCACATTACTCACCTCCCTCACATCAGTTAGACAACAATACTTTCTGTGACACATAACAGCTTCACCCCAGTGTTGAGCATGACTCATGTTTGATTACCCGTAAAAAAGAATCCAAAGTAGGCTCGTTTGCTTCCTTTTAGCCTCCATTAACCTCAGACGGAGCTCAGAGAGCTGCATAAATCCTGCAGGTCCTCTGGGTCCTGATGGCCTTGGAGGGTGTCTCATCTGCTGCTGATTCTGAGAGCAGGCAGAAGGTAGTGGCTGCAGTGGCAGGGACTCTGACTGACACAAAGAATAATTAAATATGGTTCCCACCACAAGTAATGTGCAAGAAACCTGCAGAGAGCGCTAAAAGGGTTTTTAGAAAAGCTTTATTTGCATTTCAAGTAATTGCTCAAGTGCTACCTCAGGCAAAGTTCCTCCTGGAAATATAAAGAACTCTATCCAAATGTGTGTACTGTACCTCTATTTAAGAAATCTTTCATTCAAGTCTTTTAGTTATTATAAATATTTTTCACTTTGTAAAATAAAACTGAAGACATGAAAACTGACACACACCGAACAACGTAGTAACAGCTTCTTCATCCTCTTACCACCTACACCTGCAGTGTTCTCAGCACCCTGAGATCCAACACATGTGCAGCACATGTTGCTGCTTTCTTTCCCACTGAGTCCTAACTGAAGGAAACCATCTCAGCCGCGGAGGCCAGGTCATTTGATGCAACACTGCAGAGCCTGCAGGTGTCCTTCACATTGTTGTCTTGCTAAAAAAAAACTAACAGCGATCACACTGAGCTCAAACTAAATGGGATGTTGCGTGCCGCTGCAGGAGTTGGTTCAAAGGCGGATCAGCACATGCAGATACCATCAGTTCTCTGTGTCTCACAAAGACACAACACTGGTGGAAATCCAGTTTTATTTTAATAATATCACTTCATCACTTAGTGGGCAGCAGTTTCTTAAATCCTCGATGATGTTTTTGATGTACTTAATGTTTCCTGAAGGTGAAATTCTTGCTAAACTGAAGGCAAACACTCATCCTTTCACAGCACACGCAGATCTTGTTAAACAATTCTAGTTTTTTGTCTCACTCACTAACATGTATTTGTTAAGACATCATTTTTTATATTTCAGAACTCCAAAAAAATATCGACAGGTTGGACTCAAAGGAGAGAACTGGAAAGTGAAGTAGTGAAAAAAGTTTTCTATTAAAAAAAAAAAGGTTCTGTTTGATTTCAAAACTCAGGCAAACTGAAAAACAGACAAGAATATCTGGCACTTAAGGGAAGGGGAACACAGCTTGAATAGCTGGCAGGAAAGGCAGACAAAAGGACAGAGGAGCAAATCCAAACAGGATGTGGGGATGACAGACATTTCAAAATAAATCTCGGCCTAACAAAAACACAAAAAGTTACCTGGTCCTAAAAAAACAAGAGTGTGATTGGTCCAGTTTAGGGCTACTAATCAGTTTACCAAAAATAGGTAAAAAAAAAAAAAAAAAAAAAAAAACAAACAAAAAAAAAAAAAAACAGATGATTGTAATCTTGATTTGTTCCAAAAAGCGACATTCATTGAAGGCCATGTCACTGAGGAGCAAAGATGGAAAAAGGATCTCAAGTTTCTCAACAAATGTGAGAAAATCATTTATTTTCTTCACTTTTTCCAGTAATGTCGTCTTAGCTGAATCAGCCATGGTGTGTGTCCAAGAAGTATGATATGTAGTTGCTGGTGTGTGACACCGTACCATGAAACACGGCTGTCACGTCATGCTCAGGCTAGATAAACAAAGTTGTGAAGTGCAGTTTCTCAGCCTCAGGATGTTGCAGGTCGACTAATGATGGTTCCAGTAATCTGCATAATGAAGATTTTTATGGTCGGAAACATATAGTTTTGCTTGAAAAAGTCCAGAACATAATTAAGTAATTCCTTTTTGTAAAGTACAAGAGAGCAAGCCTAAGCTGGACACCTGTGATCTCTGATCCTTCAGATGTCATTACATTAAGAACTGCCATTCATCACAGCTGATAGAACCACAGGAACAAGGGATTACTGTGAAAATCTTAGTTAAATGCTACAGAAGAGGGTGACATTTACAAATGCAACTTCTAACGTTTCTGTGCAAAAAAGAAGCAGCATGCTAACCTTGTCCAGAGCCGATGTTGACTTCTGTGGACTCGGATGCATCTGAATGGACCATCACACAGTGGAAACCTGGATTGTGGTCAGACCGATAGGTATTCCACATTTTTTGTCAGAAGAAATGGACGCTGTGTACATCAGACCAAAAACCAAAGGAAACATGCAGACTGTTCTCAGCAGCAAGTCCAAAAGCCCAGCTGCATGATGATAGGGTGTTGTATTAGAAGTCTTGACATTTCCACTTCTGTGATGGCAGCATTGAAAGTTTACTGAGATTTTACAGCAACATATGCTGCCTTCAAGACCACATCATTTCCAGGGATGTCTTGCTTTTTCCAACAAGGCGAAAACACTTTGCATACCGACATGTCTGCAGAAAGATCAGATTACTACATTACAAAGTGGTAAAAACTGTACTGTCCCAAACTGAAGAAAGACAGTGACTGAAGTAATGTTGAAGTATAAAAAGTGCTGAATTGATTTAATCCAATACTAAACATTTCCCATCATGGACGCAGATATAAAACCTTGATTCTCAGTCATGTTGAAATGATCTTGGCTGATAAGAAGTGTCCTACAAGTTTGACTTTCCTGTGGACTTGCTGATTTCATCAAATGAATTTTCTGACTGTCTGTCTCTACAGCTAAAGGACACTGAGCTTCTATAAGTGTCTGCTGATTATGTCGAGTGTTTCTACATTCTTCCCATTTAATTATCAGAGGTATAGTCATTGCTTCTTATCTGCAGGGACTGAAAGTGTTCAGTAATTACGGACAGACAGCAGTTAAGAAAAGGACAGCGTGTGAGATTCAGATTCTGCCTTTGACCTGTAATTACTGCAGCCCACATTCTGCTTGTTGTGTTGTGCTTGAGAGCAGACTGTTTGTGTGTTTGTAACTCTCAGCAGAGTTTTGCTTTAGGTAAAGTGGTGGAGTGAATATTGAAGCCGCAGCATTTAGATCTGATTATATTCTGAACAGACAACCCAGTTTGTTGAGTAGATGAATAGAAGGCAGCGAGCTGCTCTTTGATTTATTTCATTTCAGCATCGAACAAGGTGATGCTCTTCACTGTGATGACGTGTTTAACCCCAGCACGTGATTGGTTTTCTGCATGTGTGTACATCTGTTTGGTGATTAGCTCCTTTGTTTCGACTCGATGTTCTCTTTAATTAACAGTCCCTCAGCGGGATTGCTCATTTGCATACTTACATATTTGCATAACTCATGAGTTGCTGGTTGCTGCTCTCGCTCAGCATCAGGTTGGTTTGCCCTTGGTTGCACCCCTGCTCGTTCTGCTTTCTGCTCCATCTCTGTGGGGACACCTCGCCCTCATTTCCTCTTTAAAGACTCATCCACTGCTCCTCATCTCTCCTGTAAACCAACAGGACGCTTTTAGACGAGCAAGGAGGAAATGAGTTGAATCAGGGGATGTTTTGGTATTAGCCCACACAGTACGGTAGTGAGTTTGTTCTGTTACCAGCGTCCTCTGTGACCTACAGAAAAGAGGCAGCTATTTCCATCATGCCGGCACCTCACCTCACTGACCGTGTAATGGAGCGCTGCCGTGGCTAGATTGGCTCCCTCGCCTTAAAACACCACTCAGCTGGTGCTGCCTGCACCGCGACTGGCGGGTTTGGAAAAGCAGTTTAGCTCAGCACACCTCATTGCACAGCGAGTGTGTTTGCATGCATACCACTGTCTTTTGATGGGGGTCATGAGGAACCTGATGCAAATAAATTCTCACATTTGCCAGATGCATCTTGATGGAAACTTCTGACAAGTCTATTAGAAGTAAGGTTCTTTGTCTGACCCTGCTCGAGGTCTTAAAGGGTCAGTTCACTCAAATTTCTAAAGGATTTTATTTTTCCTGGAGAAGCTGCACACATGTTAGGTGAACTAGGGCTTTAACTCTGTTCAGAGTGCTGCAGACAATGTTTCACTGTCACAACTGTGAGAAATAAACTTCTGGTTTTACTCATTTTACATCATAAAATAACCCCAATAAAAAAAGACAAAAAACAAACGTTGGGACCCTGTGGGTATCACCTGGACAGAAACTTTACACAGTTTGTTGATCCCAAGCACCAAACAGTAATTTTACAATATAAAATATTACAATATTTGCTCCAAAATCTTATGGGGAGATGTAAAAGGGGATAGATGGGGGTGTTAAATTAAATCCATTGCTTATATAACCATTAATTATCTGACAATTTCACTTTTTTATATTCCTTTCAGTCTGTTTGGCTTAAAAGGCATATGTTTTTGCTTAAATATTAATAAATACATGGCTACAGGTCAGTATAATGTTTTCTGAACATACCATGTTCAAAGACTCAAGACCCTTTCAAAATGTCGTTCTCACAGTAAAATTGTGCTTTAAAATTTAAGGAGTTTCTCCTAATCAGAGCTATACCTCATGACCATGAGACCAGAGACTCTTGAACCAACCAAAATATAGTTTAAAAGGTCTAAATGTTTTGAATAGTGAGTTAGTTTAGGTCCAAAGTTTCCTGGAGGTTTAAGAGAAAAGAAATGTGCAGAATCTCTCCTTCCTCTGTTGTTATGATTGCAGTTAAACAGAATGCTGTCTGTGGGGTTCAAACATACCCTGTCAGTTTTTGATCCAGTGGGGCTACTTTTCAGATGCAAATGGACTCGGATAAATGCAGCGTCAAGTAATGCATTAAAACGGTACACAGAATACAGTTTCATACAAAGGTTGGACTAGAAAGTGGTTGAATATATGCAACGTTTAGCGTCCTTTTGGATTGTGAATCTCCTGTTGCCCTTTTTCTGTGCTCCCTTTACTTCCATTGTTTTTGTGGAATGAGGGATTTGAAGTTGCCGGTAAACAAATCTGCTAATTAGATGTCAAGTTTGATCCAGCATTTCCTTTAATCATGAATCATTTACTCTTTATGAATTAATGAGCTCAAACTGTTTCAAAATGTATTTTGAACCTTTTTTGAACACGTGGAGCAATTAGATAAAGCAAATTCTACTTTCAGTGCAAAGTCTGCACACTAGATTTCAGTTGGAGCTTTGTAAAAATGGAATTATTAATAAATAAATATCCCATTAGTAAGTATGGTAAATAAACACCAGCTCTACTTATTTTATATTAATGTATTTATTGAAACTTCCTTGAATTATTGAAACAAATCCATTCATGCATCATAAAAGGATTTATGCACAAACTGTAAACATAACAAAATAAAACTTCAAACATTTTTGTATTTGAATGCAATTACATTGTGATTTTCAGTATTCTGATAACAGATATATCACAATCCCAACATTTTACTCTTGTTTGATTGATTTTAAAAACAGAAAAACAGACAAAGTTTCTGAGTTGAATTTTAAGGCAGGGGTTTGTGTGTCTGTGGGTTTATTTATGTTGTTTTTTCCTGTTAATGCAGACAAGGTAATTAAATAACACCAGGAAATGTCTGAGTTGTTTATGCCATGACGGACTAGTCAGGGTCAAACAGAAGAGAGTCAGTGGGGGTGGATGCATCACTGACAGCAAACCTTCTCACAAGTGTGACTGAAGAGAGGCTATCATATGAGCCATGCATGTCTGCATGTGTGTGTTAGTGAGTATTTACACTGGAGATAATTGGATGAGTTGGTTCTAGCGGTGTGTATGTGTCCCTGTCATTCTGAATAAGAAGTGCTGCCTGACAGTCAGTAATCAGGGCATTACGACTCATAAGCTTCGCTGTAATTTTATTTCATATTCTTCACCTTCTCTTGCACGTACAGTGGATGCACATGAATAACTGAGAGAATCGCACGAAACGTCTGCACCGAGAGCCAGAGTACAGTCAGACAAATGTCATGACAGCAGATAGCTCAGCAGATTTAATCCCCCCGTAGGCAACAAACATGCAAACAAGTGCTGCAGTAGCCTATTCTGGTCTATTCCAGGCTAGGGCTGCTGGTTGACTACCAGCAATTGTGACAGTTGGTCTGGTCATTCCAGTCTGGATTGATTTTGAGCTGGTCTGTTGGTCTTGTCTACTATATTTCCAATTTTTCTAGTCTTGCTGTAATGTTCTTGTTCACTCTGAGTTAGTTTTACTGGTCCATTACATATCCAGACGTCCTCCAGTCAGTCTTCTGGTGTGTTCCAGTATGGGTTTATTTGAGCCTGGGTCTCTTGTTGTGTAGCTGGTTCTGGCCTTTTTGAGTTTGAGCCTCTCTAACTGGACCTTTGGTCAGTCCTGATTTGGGACTGTTCCAGACTGAGTCAGTTCCAGTCATGGTTCCCTGACCTATTTCTTTGAATCATTCAAGTCTGGGCCTGTTGGTCTATTTCAGTCTGGACCGTCCTGTAAAGGCTTATTGATCTTACACATTTGAAACAGCACCAGACTGTTTCAGCTGGTCTGTTCCAGTCTGAATTGCTTTAATTCTGTTGGTCATTTTCACTTATGTGTCCTCATGTCCTTTGTTTTGCTCCATTTTGGATTAATAAATCTGTTACAGCCTGTGTCTTATGAGATGGTTCAGTTTATGTCTGTTGGTCTTTTTCAGTGTCAGTTCTGGTTTCCAATGTCTCAGATTTCTGTATCTTCAGAAACCTCTTTAGAAGACTTCAAGCTGTCATCTGAGTAGACTTCATTCCCATTAAAGGTTAAAGATTATCATTAAAAAAAAACAAAACAAAACAAACAAACAAACAAAAAAAAAACACTGATCCCAGCACTTCAAGCCTGAAGTCAGTCCTTTTGATGAGTCAGTTCATTTTTGATCGACCTGCAGAGTAAAATATCAAAACCCAAAGATTATAAAACATTGAACACCCTTCAGCCATTACATGCATGCATTAATGTCCTCCCAGCGTTCATGTGTGTTCTATATTATAAATCTGTGCTTTAGAGAAATGAGCTCTCAGCCTTAAGTTTGCTGTACAACCTCCAGCCATGTCTTATTCAAACATGTTTATTTTTTCATGCATCTTACCCCATAGTCTCCCCGTTACAAGCGTCAGGAACCTAATTTTGAGGAAATGTCTCAGGTCAGTAAAAGTACAGTACATTTTTTTTCCTGTTAGATGAATCTTTAACAAGCCCTGCAGGGAAATGAGAGGACTCCAGCAGGATTTGATCAAGTGGTGTCCAAGCTGGCAGATTGAACCACTCAGCTATCTCTGCAGTGATTTTCTTTAGCTCTTCTATTTTCACTCTCTGACCTTCATCTGTCATCTGTATTAACTGGTTCTTGAACAGTCAAATCACTTTATCTGAAGAACACTTGTTTAAGTCGTCTTTTAGAAGGAATACTAGCTATTGACAGCTTTAAACTCCAAAAAGTAGGCTACAGATATACAAGACTTCTTGTTTGCAACTTTTTTCTCATACCTCCGGGTGCAGGCAACTGTCTTGTCTTTTTTTGACAGTTTATTCTGGATTGAAACCACTGAACACAAGTTGTGGAGACCTTCTGTTTAGAGACTGAGGGTTAAAAATAGAAAAGGAGGTTCCCATTCTGTCTGAGGAAAAAAGGAAATCATATTAATTATATTATGTTATAAATTTTTAAATGTGAATTACATTTTCATAAATATTCATTGTAACAGGCGAACTATAAAACTTTGATATTGTTCTTCTATTCTGGGTCGAACCTTCCACAGAGGACAGGAAGTCATGTTCTCAGGTGTTCTTTTTATATATTTAATCAAGGTTGCCAGATTGAGATGAAGGCCTTATTTTCAGGAGGCAGCTGTGAACTAAAACACCAATCAGCTTTGACCTTGAAACCACAGACAAGTAGCCATCAGGAAGTCGGCAGACCCAACACAGAAATCTGCCATAGCTCAGTATGATCAGATATAAGAAGGATGATCTGGAACAAGATTTATCAACAGGGTTTGACCAACAGCCCAACAGATCTGCTGCCAACATCCCAGTCTGAGACCTCTCAAAACACCTCATGAGTCTGGTTTTCCTACCCTGGTTGATGATGATGATGACCATTAATCTTCAGTAGAATCAAGGCATGTGACTCAATCGCTTGTAGTACAGAAGCCAAGTCTCAAGGGATGTCTGCCTCAATGGAGACATAACAGAACAGAAGCACTTTAAAGTCAAAGTCAACACAATGCAAAACTAAGATGAGTCTTAAATCATAAAACAAGCTTTAATTCACATTTGAACACATCTCTGATTAAACAAGTTAACATGATGCTTAGTTATACTTTGAAATCTGAAGTTTTCTGTCATCATCATCATCAAAGCCGAGGCTTCAAGTCACTCTGAAAATCAAAAGCTTTTTCTGTAAGAAGACTGACAGGAATCAAACAGCATGGACTACATTAAAGGCCAATGCATGCAAACAAGGCGGCGGTGTCTTCTCAAAAATCAGACATGCCTGAAGAAACATGCTGCTTGTGTTTCTTGGAAATAAATAGTTCTCAAGCATAAGTTCACAGCAGTCGTCTGTTCAACCATCCGAGTCCGTCCATTACTCTGCAGTCTGTCCTGACGAGGGTGGAGGTGTCCCTGTTTCTTTCTTTCTTTATTAAGATCCCCATTAGCTTTTGCAAGGCATCAGCTATTCTTCCTGGGGTCTTTAAATTTTTGCAATTGACAATAAAAGCACAATACACACATAATACAAGACAGTACATATACTGTAGTACATGAACACAAACTCACATAACATACCCACTCTCCGTAACACAAATATAACACTAAGACTGCAACACACATCACAAGCTCCTACACTGAAACATCATTAAAGAAAAAAATATGAAAAAAAAAAAAAAAATAGTTAAATATACAACAAAATAATTGTCTTACTCTAGGATACCATGACCCCTCAACAGGCCTGAACACAAAGAAATAACAGTCAACTCAAATCAGTACAGACTGTTACAATCAACCTAAATAAGCTATATTATAAATCAAAATTACGTGCTAAATAATAATCTTTTAATTTCATTTTAAAATTTACCATATTATTCTGTTTTATTATATAATCAGGAAGTGAGTTCCATTCCTTCATTGCTCTAAATATCACTGTAGATTTGACAACTGTCTTGCTTATTGGCAAAGTAAAATAACCTCCACTAGCATGTCTTGTTGTATAGTTATGCATCTCTGAACTGAAGGACAATTTACTATACAAAATAGTAGGCTTTTTTGAAGTAATTATGTTTCTAATGAAGACCATCAACAGAAATAATAATCTATATTTCACCTCTAGCCAATGAAGATGGTCATGCATTTTACTTATGTTTGTCCGTATTCCACAGCAGAGGGCCACTCTTGCTGCTTTATTTTGTGCCATTTGAAGTTTCCTGATGTTATTTAATGATGTATTGGACCAAACAACTGTACAGTAATTGATATGTGACAAAATCAGTGTGTGTGCATTTGAGCATTTCTGTGTCTGTCTTTGAGAGCACCTATTTGAAGTTTGGACCTTGAGACATCGGACATTAATCTCACCTTGGAAAACAGCTTTAAAGTACTGTATGAAGGTTGAGACGTGTGTGGTTCAGGTTAGGATCAAGTTTAAGTTGGGATTGAAGCAAGAAGCAACTGGTGCTGCCTATCATTCTGGGAAAGGTTAAAGGTCATTTCCAAACTATTTGGAGTCCATCTTTCTGTAGTGAGAATGATTATTCTCAGGTAAAAAAACATTCAAAACAGCTTCCAATCTTTCCAAGAGTGGACATCCCACCAAGTTCAACCCAAGGTCAGACCATGCAATAATGCTCAGAGAAATTCCAAAAAACCCACAAGATGCATCCCAGACTCTATACAGTCCTCCTTTAGCATGATAAATGTTAAAGTTCATGACAGTAATATTAGAAAAATGTGGAACCAGTATGGCTTGTTTGGAAATATTGCAGGAGAAGGCCTCTTCTCTCTCTAAAAAAAAAGCATGGCAGCACGAGTTAGGTTAGCAAAGCTGCATCTTAATAAATCACAAGATTTTTAAAACAATGTCCCTTAGACAGACTGAAATGGAAACATTTGGTTACAGCAACTGTTTGGAGAGAAACAAAGCAAGTATTTCATCTCAAACACCTCATACCAACTGCCAAGCATATTGATAGAGGGCTGATGATTTGGGATTGTTTTGCAGCTACATACCCTGGATAGCTAACTGTCATTGACTGGACCATGAACTCTATAGTTCTGAATACCAAAGTACGTGACCAAATGTGAGCCCATTTGTCTGACAGCTAAAGCTTGACTGAAATTGGGTCATCTAACAGGACAATGATCTCAAACACAGCAGCAAATTGACAACAGATTGGCTGAAAAAGAGAAGAATTAAAATGTTGCAATGGTCCAGTCAAAGTCAAGACCTTATAAGTACCGCCACCATCTTTCTAAGGGCAAACAGCATATAATAGCTAGTTTAATCAAATTAGCTATCCATTGTAGTAGATTTCTTACCTCCATCCCCCATATTTGATGTACATATTTGTTTCTTCTTCTTTGTCCTCAGATGTGCCCAGTCAGGCAAATTTATTTACACAGCAGATTTAATAAATTAGGCAACCCAATGCACTGTACATAATCAACAGAAACATTCACACAGGATTATACATACAGTAAATGGTAAATGGTGTATTTATATAGCTCGTTATTGTACCTGGAATGATACCTGAAGCGCTTTACATTATACATCGTATTCAACCATTCACACACACATTCACACACTGATGGCGGAAGCTACATTGCAAGGTTCAAACCACAACCCATCAGGAGCAATCTGGGGTTCAGTGTCTTGCTCGGGGACACCTCAGCATGAGCTCGACAGGCCGAGGATTGAACCGGCAACCCTCAGGATACAAGATGACCATTCTACCCACTGAGCTACGCCGCCCCCTAAAATTGTAACTCAAGTTACAGTTTTAAACATGTGTAGTTTACATGTTCATGAAAAGTTATTCAAAAAGAAAAAAATAAAACAAATATAAAAAAGTAAAAACTCCCTAGCTAAATAAAAAGTGGTTGCAAAAATAAAATAAATAAATAAAGTTTTAAAACTCATTTTAAAAGAACTTAAAAGAAATTCTGGTACAGTTAAGTATTGGTTTGACCAAGGCATGCACTTAAACTTTGTCTGGGAACAAAATCCCCTCATGAGACAGCAATAAAAAGCTGTATGTCATCAGCATAATTATGAAAAGTTATTTTGTTCATGTTTAACCAAGCTTGTGGAAGCATATAGATATTGAACAATAGGAGGCCCAAAATGGAGCCTTGGGGAACTCTGCATGTTACCTTTGATTAAGTAGATCTTGAACTGACAAATGTATATGTATTTTCAGTATATGTATTTCTTTTTAACACACCAATTCTTTTAACACTAAAATGATTGCACGCTAACTTTTTTTTTTTGGTCATTGCTTGGCTTACATCAAAGTTTTAGGTGATTGGTAGTGCTAGCCAAATGTAAAACATGAAAATAGATTAATTTGGTAACAAACAAAAAAGTTTCAAAATGTCCTGATATCAGTTATTTTAATTCAAAGTGGGTTTTGCTGAAATAACTAGACCCAAACAAACACACTGACCTCTGTAAAAGTCAAACACAGAAGTCAGGCCTGTCAAACTAAGTCACTCTGCAGCTTACGGGCAAGTAAACAAACACTTGCATATGTATTTGAGTGTCAAGCATTACTCTGAGATGCTTGTACTTCTGTCTTTGTAAGGACATTCCCCAGGATTAAGCATCCCAACTAAATTCTTAATCGTAAAATAAAGACTAAAGATTTCCTCACAGCATATATGCACCAGTACATAAATAGGACTGGGTGGTGGGTTTCCATCAGTTTCAGTGTCAGAATGACACGTTGGTTACTCTGCTGATCAACCACACACCATCTCACACCTTTTTTCTCTACTAGTCTAAAGCAAGCTGCATTCAAGAGGACGGAACATGAATCAGGTAAAAGGCTGGAAGCAGAAGAAGCTGAGGAATTAAAGAGGAGACAGAGATAGAGGAACAGAGGAGGGGAGACAGGATGGTGAAACACAGAACTAGGGCAAGCAGTAGATTAAGCTCAGCAGCTGCACAGTTATTGCCTGTGACAGTTTCTTGTCCATTAACATATGCATGATGTAGTGGATGCTGCAGGACACGCATTCTGGAAATGCAGATAATCTCCCAAACTACTGTGTGAATCAGCCTTTATTTCCTGAAGGATTTTCAGCTCTCAGGGGATTTTTTTCTGTGCATCTGTTCCATCTGTTTATGTCCTGTTCTTACTCCATTTTTCAAGGACTTGACACAGAGATTATTCAAATTTCAGCACTCTCAAGTTATTTGTCCACCAACTGCACTTTTCCTTGAAATCCGAAATGAACTGACATAATTTTGTTCAAAATTAGTTCAACTTTGTTTAGATAAGACCCATATTAGCATTATTAGCATGTTGGAAAGTTTTTATAACAAACGCTGGATTGATTTATGTGGGCATTGTATCTTTGCTCTAAACCTCATCACCCAAAATCATACAAAAAAACTTGCTTTTAAATTGTTTTTTATTTATTCCCAAAAGGATATTTTAAAATCTTCTTTCCATCACAATCGTTAACAATGAGTGTGACGCATATCCTGTTGCTGTGTCTTATGAAACATAACAGTATAATAAGAGGTTCCATGGCAACTGTGACGCATACAGATGCTGCAGACAGCTACTTTCAAATGATTTCCTACATTTTATTTATTTTTTAATTACCTATTTTCCCTTTTTAACCTTAGACACATGTAATTTTGGATTAACTGAAGACAAAAGAAATACTTGTTGGCATTTTAACAATTACAAATATTAATGACTTACCAAGAAAAAGATGAAGTTCAGCTCAATCAGCTGGGTTGTTATTCTATAATGATCAATTTGGACTTTTGTCTGGATGCTGTAATAGGAATTGGATGAGGTTTGAACTAAGAAATTTATACCGATGTTACAGAAATATGTGAAATAAACACTTACTGTGATGGAAGGGCATAATGTGCAGGTAGCCCTTAAACAATGACTGTATTTCAATGAAACTCGGCTTAATTTATAAAGCAGTTGCAGAAAAATTAAACCCAAAGTACTGTAGAGAATGAGAGTGACACAATTTTTGTATGTAGTCTTTTGGTTTCTGCAGTTCAGTAAATACATTTATCAGCCACTTCCGACTTTTATCTACAACAGTGATAACGGTGATAATTATACTAATTGAATAATGCATCTGGAATGTGTGGAGACTTAGGTTAAATAAAGAAAGAAATTAAATAAATAGCACCTTGGATGTAAAAATCAATGAATCTTCACTTTAAGTATAAGGTTTTGCTTTTCTAAACGTAACACATATCTTGATTTTTTTTCATTTATTTTGCCATATCAGTGTATATAGATGCATTCTCACTCCTTCACCCAAAAATGGCTCTTAAAAATGTCTGTTTGATGTAAAATGTTGAAGAAACACGAAAATATAAAGTATCATGTGCACAGTATGAAATTATTTGCTGCAGTAATTATCAGACACCTGGAAAACCTGTTTAAATGCTAAAGAATCCACCATTTTTTTGCAGGTTTCTGAAAACAGAAAATCACTTTTACACATTTTTACAAACACCTTAACCCGTTAAGGCCCAACCAATGAAAAAATGGTAAGAAAAATCAATTCTTAAAAAAAATATATGAGGTCTTTATTTGGCCCTTTAAAGAAATTTAACAAAAAATTTACATATTTTTTTGGGAGGGGGGTGGATCTGCCATTTATTACCAGGTGATATATTAAAAATATTATAATGTGGTTTTCTGCTTCTGGGTATCTATTAGGGGACAGAAGACAAGTATCAGAGCGTGTTCAACAGAATTTTGAGCAAAGTTTATGCCATAAATTGAAGCAAAATGTCTCAGAAACTGTATATGACAAATATGTCACGTTGGGCTTTTATGGGTTAAGGACTCTAAACAGAATCTGGAAATATTATTATTCCAATGATCACTGGACAGAACCATTTACTGTATGTACATACTGTATGTGTAGAAGAGATCATTCCCTTCTCATCTTTAGCAGGTGTGAACTGGGTTCCGTTTGTATGTTATTTTTTGCCTCTTTGTGAATGCACCATGTTGATGCCACATATTTAAATTCCACCTTTCTGCCTCACCAGTTTGCACATAAAAACTAGAGTAGCCAACAAATGACTGCAGAGGGTTCATTTGATGTGTATCCAACACGTTTCTCCATATGGCGTCTCATCACTTGTGCTTAGACTGCTGCTCTTCCAACATCATCTCTTTGGTTTTCTTCTTTCACAGGGATTAATGCTGCAAACTGAATTATCACCAGATGTTTGTCAAATGTGCTGCTAATTGTGACCTTCGTTGATCATGTGAAAATCAGTAGATACCCCACAATAACATCTGTTAACATTGTTCGTAGTAATTATGATGAAACAAAGGAGAGAGGTGTTTTTAAAGACTCGCAGCGTCAGGGTGGATGAGTTTAATCTCTGCACCTTTTTTGTTTGAAAAAGAGTTTGATACAGCCTCATAGGATTGTTTTTAATAACAAGATAAAAAATGTGTGAAATAAATGACGTACAATAGGGAAGCAAACTTTAAAATATACTTAATGGAAGAAAATAATTAAAGGATTAGAAATGCACTAGTGCATTTTTACACTACCTAACCTCTTGGCAAAATAAAAAAAAAGATTAATATGAATATATAATCATATTTAAAATACAGTTTAAATAAATGAATTAACTTCACAACAAAGCTCCATAAAAATCTGCTGCAGCAGAACAACTGAATTACTCTGAGCTGCATGGGTCAGAAGCAATGCTTTGTTCATTTGCAGATGTAGACGCTATGAAGACATTTTGAAAATCAGGAAAACAAACTGCTGTTTATGAAGATACTCAGCAAAGTTGTAAATATAATAAAGTTGAGACATGCACAAAATTGTTTCGCCCAAATATGGCCTTGTCTTATGGCATTGACTAAATGTGAGTGCGTCTACCAAAAGTCAGTAACATGACCACCACATGTGGCCCACAAGGAAATTGCCATAATCTATGTGTAGGAAGGCTTCTCGTATTAAGACCACATCTGGCCCACAAAATGCTGGTGAGCTGCTTTGCCCTTATATGCCATCACGTGATCTTGACCAGATGCTTTTAACTGTCCTGAAAATATTTTATAAATCCAGGGAAGATAGAACCTTTTCGGTTTTAGCTCCTAATATATAGAATGAGCTCCCACTGCAGGTCAGACAAGCTCCTTCTTATGTTGTTTTTAAGTCTCGTTTAAAAATATACTTTTACTCTTTGGCTTTTAAGCAAGTGTGAGTTGTCATCTGTGTCCTTTACCCTTGTGTTATTTTAAATTTCTTACAGCTCTTGTGTGGTCATTTATAGTCTTATTTTTATTTTTATCATTGTTCTTGTGCACTTTTATGCTTTTTTCCTCTTTTTAATTTATTGTACAGCACTTTGGTCAGCTGGTATGTTGTTTTTAAAGTGCTTTAAAAATAAAACGGTATGATAGGGTATGGTATGCTATAGTTTGGTAGGGTATGGTATGGTATGGTATGGTATGGTATGGTATGGTATGGAATGATATGATATGATATGGTTTGGTATGGTACGGTATGGTATGATGTGGTTCAGTATGGTATGGTATGGTATGGTATAGTATGGTATGGTATGATATGGTTCGGTATGGTATGGTATGGTATAGTATGGTATGGTATGATATGGTTCGGTATGGTATGGTATGGTATAGTATGGTATTGTATGATGTAGTTCGGTATGGTATGGTATGATATGGTTCGGTATGGTATGGTATGGTATGATATGGTATGATATGGTTCGGTATGGCATGGTATGGTATGGTAAGATGTGGTTTGGTATGGTATGGTATGTTATGGTATGGTATGGTATGATGTGGTTCGGTATGTTATAGTATGGTATGGTATGTTATGGTATGGTATGGTATGATGTGGTTCGGTATGTTATGGTATGGTATGGCATGATGTGGTTCGGTATGGTATGGTATGGTATGTTATGGTATGGTATGGTATGATGTGGTTCAGTATGTCATGGTATGGTATGGCATGATGTGGTTCGGTATGGTATGGTATGGTATGTTATGGTATGGTATGGTATGATGTGGTCCGGTATGCTATGTTATGGTATGGTATGGTATGGTATGGTATGATGTGGTTCGGTATGGTATGGTATGGTATGGTATGGTATGGTATAGTATGGTATGGTATGATGTGCTTTGGTATGGTATGGTATAGTATGGTATGGTATGATGTGGTTCGGTATGGTATGGTTCAGTATGGTATGGTATGATATGGTATGATATGGTTGGGTATGGTATGGTATGGATTGGTATGGTATGGTATGGTATGGTATGATATGGTTCGGTATGGTATGGTATAGTATGGTATGATATGATGTGGTTCGGTATGGTATGGTATGGTATGGTATGATATGATGTGGTTCGGTATGGTATGGTATGGTATGATATGATGTGGTTCGGTATGGTATGGTATGGTATGGTATGATATGATGTGGTTCGGTATGGTATGGTATGGTATGGTATGATATGATGTGGTTCGGTATGGTATGGTATGGTATGGTACGGTATGGTACGGTATGGTAAACTGTGCAGGGTTCCAAATAACACACATTATGACAATGTATTATATAAAAGTTTAAAGTTTTAATTTTTTTGTGAAATCCAAATTTATGCAGGTACTGCCTGTTGATGTGTTTGCTTCTGCAGGAAAAATTAATATAAACACTCATTTATTCCACACTCCAATGCACTCATTGCATTGCCAGTGACATTGCACTTATTTTCCAGCTCTTCATTAACTTGATGTGTATGCTTTATGAATGTTGTCATGGTGTTTCAAATGGTTTAGATGTACTGAAGCTACCTTAAAGCTTCCACAATTTGGCGCCTCCCAACAAAGACTAATTCTGCATCCATCTTTCATCTTATGTCTTCTCTGAGTACTCTTCAGCCAGTAAAAGTCAGTTCGATGTTGCCTCACTTCCTCCAATAATGTCCTCTTGTGTTTCTTTGCTGGGTCACCCATGGTGCATGTTTAAAACAACCAGTGTGTTGTTATCCAGTTGCTGGTGTGTGATGTGGTGCCATAAAGTGACAGTTGTCACGTGATGCACTGGGCTTGAACACAAAGCTGTGAAATGCAGTTTCTCAGCCTTGGGATGCTACAGGGCAACGATGGGTCCAGGAATGTGTATAATAAAAGTAAATGTGTCATCAAGGTTTTAAGAATCTCCACTGGCTTCCAATCCATTAACGCATCCAATTTAAAGTCCTCCTCCTTGTTACAGCTTCTGGCTTGTCGGCCTGCAGCCGTAATTATGGTATTAGGAGATCCACGTGTGGAACACATTGACCTGGGATTGGTTCTTCTTCCTCCTTCATCCTACCTTCCGGGATCTTCCGTCAACCCTCCCCCATTCAGGATTTGCCGCCTGCTGCTTGGGATTCATTGTGAAGGCGGGACTTGAGGGACAGCTGCCCTATAAATGATCCTCATCAGCATCATTCCTGGCAGCTGTGTACATGGACACACAGTTCGCCAGTCTGGGTTACTCTGAGTGTTTCATCTCTGTGTGGGTTTCAAGTTATAAGAGTTTCCTGAGTTTGAAGTGGTTTAAAGAAAAGTCTCTCTCAGTTTGTTTGGTAAAGAGTTTGCGGTATTGATTGGTTTTGTTTGTATGAAGTAGTTTGACGCTCTCCTTATGAGATGCTTTTGTGTTAGTTTAAGAATCGTATTTAGATTAGTAGTGCCAAAGTCCCATTTTTATATGGTATGGTACCGCTTTCCACTTGTGGACACTAGGTTGTGTATTTTGGGTTATTTAGTAGTTTGCCGGTTTTGGTATATCTAAGTTTTGAGAAGGTATTTCCTTTATTTCTATATTGAACCTGTTTTGTGTTTTGTTTATAGGAAATTGTACATTTAATTTGGTTTATTGTAAATAAATATTTTATTAAATACCACTTGGACCTGACTCTAGCCTGGTTTGTTACCGGCCCTTGCACCAAAAAAAAAGGGTTCATAACACTCCTCATTTTCAAAGTCCTCCTTAACCAGCCCCCCTCCTACTTTACAAAACTCCTCCACCCTTACACTACATCCCAAAGCCTCCGGTTCTCAGACTCCACCTCCCTTCATCTTCCTATCAGGACCAAGCACAGAACCTGGGGAGACTTGTTTAACATTTATTTAACATTCAAATCACTACTCTAAACACATCTTTTAAAAAGTGCTTTTAATGTTTGATACTTGACGGACTGGATGTTGTTCACTCTTATTCAGTTTCATCTGTTTGTTTTGTTTTCTATTTGATTTTTTCCTACCTGTTTGTATGTAAAACATCTTTGAGTATCTTGCAAAGCAAGCTATAAGAATATATATTATTATTATTATTATTATTATTATTATTATTATTATTATGTAGTGTACAGTTATGCAGGGTAAATTAATAAATAAATGTGTTTTTGTTTTTTTCAGCACAGTCTGAACTGAGCTGGTAAAACTTTCCTGAAATAAATTCTCTCGCAAAAAGGAACTTCAAACAAAGTGTGTTTGCTAGGTTTGGTCAGAAAACCATCCTGTCCATCCTGTTTTGCTCTTCACCGCCTAGGTTGTGTGGTTAAACTGTGATGCGCTAACATGTTTTTGTTGTGTTGCTGCAGGTCTCGGCTCGCTGATTTCCACATGAACTGCCAGATGACGTCTAACACCGTCACCAGCTGTCCTCATGACAACTACCATGGCTGCCTCATGTCCTACGTCGGCCTCATTGGTACGTCTGACACAGCTCGTCCAGCAGAGAAAAACAGGATGATAATCTGATTGTTCTTAAGGTAGATTAGTCAGCAAATAGAATCTTGTTTATTATCCATCCATAGGAGAGAATATTTTACTTCTCATTTTAGCCTGTATACAGACTAAATAACTCCTGAGGTGTGCAAATGAAATTAATTCTGTGGAAATGTAAATTCATACTAAAATTACCAAGTTAATGGATTGAGAGCAAGTAATTTCACCCTTCCTCATCCCTGTTTACCAGCCAGCTTTTATCTCCCGCTTTCCTTGACCATAATTTGAATCTTTCATTTGAGGATTTAAAAAAAGAGAGAGAGAAGCACATCGCAGGTGACTCGTTTCTGCTCTAGAAATTGTGGAGTGATTCATTTCCCAATTAGAAAAAAAATCCTCTTTTCCTTTCTTCCTGGATAATCTTCCTCCTAATTCTTAGTCCCCCACACCTTCTCTCTCGGCATCTTCTCAGGCTCAGACGTAACACCGAACTACAGCGACAACAGCCCCTCCAACATCACCATCAGCCTGTGGTGCACCTGCAGAGGCACCGGCCATCAGGAGCACCAGTGTGATGCCTTTCACCGTGACTTCACCCACAACACCTGCCTGAGTAAGTCCCAGCTGACTTATCTGCTCCAAATGTAGACACACAGCCTGGAAGATTAGAGGAAATTATTATTAAATGGCTAAGAGAAAATCCTCCAAAATGTGGCAAGTTCAGGATAACGGTCAGCTCAAGTTTATGATTATTCTCTTTGAAACTGAGTATACAGGTTATTATCTCAGCTAGATAACAATAATTGATAAATAAGTTGAATTTGGTGTCAGTCAAACAATCAATTTTCTCAGCTATAATCTGTAATTTAGTTTTCAGTAATATGTAGCAGAAAAAAAAATGAAAAATTCAGCTTAATGTCAATTTTTTAAAAAAATATTCACTTTGCTTACTTGTAAGTAATAAAACTTTAATATCAGTAAATGATTTTCTATTGTTGCCTAACTAGTCCCCTTGACCTTTTTTAAAATAAAAAATAGGACTTATTTGAAAGATATATTAACTCTTTTCTGCTTTTATGACAAACTATAAGTGATTCATTGATACACTAAAAGATTATTTTAGTTTGCAGATACGAAGAAAAAGTTAATTAATTTTCTGCCCATCATTTAATCAGCCTGTGGATGGATGGATGGATTTTTAAGTTTCCAAAGGAAACCGGTCACGGTGCAACTTGCTATTGTTATAATTTCCCTTCAGGAGTTGGAATTGTTTTCCTCTGTTTTATCTGTATGTAGAATGGTTATATTTGTAATTTCTTAAACTTAGAAAACTTAAAAAAATGTTAGACTATTTCTCCCCTCTAAATATACCAGTTGATGCAATAATATATACTATTGTATCTTTGACAAATGCTTCCATGGTGACCTATTGTTCATGTTCCTTTAATCAAACCATGATTAGAATCACATGCTGGCATCATCCGTTTGAAATATTATCATTATTTCTTACCTCAATAAAAACCTTTATTTGTCTTTAGTTTGAATGAATTGCAGGACTGAAATGAAAACACGAAATTTCTTGGACTCATACTGTTTGCAATAACAAAAGAATTAAAGTTAATGTAGGAATTGGCTTTGTTCTCATACTGTGTAACTATTAAGGATTGTAATTTTCTTGATTAATTGAACTGTTGTTCTATTTACTGATGGAATCAAACTCATAATTGAAGTTGAACTCAAGTGAATAATCACTTTTCAATCAGTAACCTGACATTTTTTTCTTTTTTTAATTTTGAGATATTAATTCTTGAATGATGACTCATACTTCTTTAAGTAATCTGTTTCAAGTAAGATATGCAACTTATGCTAGATTAAATACATTATTATTAGACCCTTAACTAAAGGCAGGAAAGATTTAAATATTTATGTAAAATAGTCTGTATATTTTTCTAAAGCATCCTCGCATCACGTTCAGATCTGAAAACAGTAGCTTGGTTCCTTATAAGGAGGAAAGAATGGAGCGAGGCAGATAATGGAGGAGAAAGGTCAGGCGGAGGAGGAAAAACAGAAGTGTGAGACAATGTGTGAAAGATCCCAAGATACTTCTTTAAATAACACTGACCCAGCTACAGCATCACCTCTGCACCTCCTATCAAACACACAGCTTCTCCTCCTCAGGCTCAGTGGTAACACATGCATTCACATTCATGAGCACAGAGGAACCACATCAATGTGCTGTATAAACAGAGCTTCACTGTTAATACATTAGTTTAAGTTTGAAACACAACTGGCAACTCAAGAGGTAAGGAGATAAATAAAAATAGAATACTATTTCTATACTGGGAGAGGAGGTCGGAGTGGTGGGGGGACTACAGATGCCTGCATGGTTAACTGGGTTTTCACCTGGACAACAGACTGAACTGGAAATACACCAGAAGGGACAGAGGAGACTCAGCTTCTTGAGGAACTGTTAAGTCCATCAGCTGAGACAGAAACATCAGAGCCAGTGACATAAAAGCCCTGTTCACAGATCGGTTCTTTCATTCAACCACAACGATGAGCGCTTCTTTAAGACTCCTTTATGCTCAACTTTAAATACGCATATAGATGGATCCTTCTGCCCATCCCATATGTTCATTTCATGAGTACTTCGTCTAGTTTGAGGGAGCTTGAAGATGCTTAGCCAAACAGAGCAGTACCACAGGAAACCACAGGGGCGGTGTTGCACAGTGTAGCTCACATGCTAACAGTGAGAGGAACAAAGAAGAAGAAACTACAGCAATGTATTTAATGGCTGCACAAACCACAGACGTCTACTATGCTGCCTGAGAAAATGCATTTTCATGCGATCATGTATAAACTGGAAACTAAACTCCTCCAAACAAAATGTAAACTCTGATTAGTCTACTAGTCGTGCAAATCCCATATATATATATATATATATATATATATATATATATATATATATATATATATATATGTATATATATATATGTATGTATAAATATATGTGACTGACTGGAAGCCAGTGTAAAGATTTCAAAACTGGTGTGATGTGTTCAGATCTCTTAGTCCTGGTTAAAACTCTAGCAGCAGCATCTGGATGAGCTGCAGATGTTTAATGCTCTTTTTAGGAAGTCCTGTTAAAAGACCATTACAGTAATTCAGTCTACTGGAGATGAATGCATGGAGGAATTTCTCTTGGTCTTTCTGGGCGACTAAACTTTTAATTCTGTTGATGTTTCTGAGTTGGTAAAAAGCTTCTTAGTGAAGCTTTGATGTGGCTGCTGAAAGTCAGGTCTGAGTCTATCAACACTCCACACTTACAAACTTGGATGGTGATTTTTAAAGACAGAGTCTCCAGGTGTTTGCCACTGCTGACCCTCTTCTCTTTGTTACCAAACAGAATAATCTCAGTTTGTCTTCATTTCACTGTAGAAAATTCTTCCTCATAAAGGTGTTTATTTGCTCCAGACAATGACACAGTGAGTCTATTGGGATGCAGTTGTCTGTTGACAGAGACACATAAAGTTGTGTGTCATCTGAGGAGAAATGTTTTTAACTTAGAGAGAGGAGAGATAAATATTCACAACATGCACAATAACTTCCATCCATGCACCTTTAGTGTTGCATTATCCATATTTCTTGCCTATAAATTGTCTAACTTTGCATTCTTAGCATGACTGTTTAGCTTAACCTCTTGTGCCTGAACCCTCCGCTACCGGGAGTTAGGGGGTTAACATCTGTTTTTTCGGTGTAATGTCAGGTTTGTGAATCTGATGGCATGAACGTGGTCAACTAATGAAAGCTCAAATCTCACAGATTCCAAACCTTTATCTCGCTATGACCAAGATTCACAGAAAAAAGAAGGCCTAATTTATGCTTCACGTTTGTAAACCATAGTCATTAAAGGTCTTACCTTTGCTGTCTTGCCTCAAAACTTATATCCACCAGAATAAAACTACGTTTAGTTAAAGAAAAAAAAAAAAGTTGTCATTGTCTCATTGTCTTTTGGGAGCAGTTTCTCATCCAAAAAACAATTTTTTTTTTACTTATCTGCATAGGTTTTGACAAACAAAGAGAAATGTTGGTTCTTTTTCCTTTCTTAAGTGCCAGACAGAAAACAGCCCTTCAATTTAATAAACCCACTCTCTCCTGATTACATCAAACGCTGCAGATCAGAAGCTGCAGCAGGACAAGACATGGAGGAAGAGACATTGGACTGCAAGCCTCTGCATGTGGCCAGTGAGCAAGAACCTTAAAAAAGGGGAAATAAAAAGACTGATAATAACGCATTAATGAGTATATATGAGATGAAATGCTGACTGAGATTAAACAGTATTTGTTAAGGGTTTAAGTCACTAGATACAGAAATAGCCACTGAATATTTACTTTTTATATCAACGAGTGTGAAACAGACAGAAATAAATTAAAATCATGATCTAGTACAATAGCCACTACCTTTTAAAAAATGTTGTTATGCTTAATTTTCAGTTTGTGTGACGAGACTGTGTGATGGTGAGTGCTTGTGGGTACGGCACAGAGGGTTTGTGTGTGGGGTTATATGGGGTGCAGATTGGAGTAGGTGGGGGGTGGGGGGAGGGGGTTGATGGCGCCCTGGTTCCCAGGGTGTGCGGCTGGAACATCAGGGTGTGTGCTTGCCTACGCCGGGTAGCTGTCTGGGGGGGCCTGGTCGTCCTAGGCATGGTGCGGGCCCTCTGCCTTTGGGGGGTGGGGTGGCTGCCTCTGGGCTCCTGGGGCCCTGGGCCCTTCGCTTGGGCTGCCCTGGGTGGCCGGTCCCTGGTGGGGCCGGCAGGTGCCGATCTCGGCCCACTGGGACTCCCCAAGACCATGGGGGCTTTTGCTGGGGCTCTCCTCTGCCGCCCTTCGGGTGGGGCTGGAGTCGTCTTCGTGGTGGGGTAGCTTGGGTTAGTGCTCCAGGGCTGCTGCTGAGGGCCCGGGTCTCTGGGCTGCCCTGGTCTACCTCTGACCTCTGTAGAGGCGTGGTCGCATTTGCATGATCTCACTCACCACTCTTCATCACTGATCACTCCTCTTCCTCATGCTCTGCATGCTGACACAGTCACTGAGTTGTCCAGTGGGTTTATTTACTAAGAGATAATTCTTTTTTTTTATTTTTCCTGTAAGTTAGTATCTGGTCGCTGTTATGCTACTTTCAGTCATGATTCGGTTATTATTTAAAAACTCTTAATGACTAGCAGCTCTGTTTTTTTTTGTTTTGTTTGTTTTTTTTGTTTGTTTGTTTTTTTTGTGTGTGTTTTTGTATTTTGTAAAAGTTGTAGGAAATTTTCTGGTGTGTTCATGTACAGGTGTAACAGTTTGTTGTCTGGTGATGGTGTGGACTGAAGGGTCGTTTCCTTCTGTCTGTGATCTTTTTGTCTCCTTTCTTCTTTCCCTTTTGCATCTTTTTGCTATTTTCCATCTTTTTCTGTCCCCTCCGGTCAGGTCCAGCAAGAATATAGATTCCATGATTCAAAGTAAATAAATAAATAAATAAATGAATCAGATTATCAAGAGGAGCCTTACCCATAGGCCTCCCCTTGGCAGAGCAAATTTGTTCAGCATGATACAGCAACCAGATTATCATTTTGCTGCTATGATGCTGGACAGGACAAGTTAGGAAAAATAAATAAAAAATAATTTTCAGTTTCCCGCATGTGGTTTTTTTTTCCCCCAAGTGGAATTTAACCTATATAAACTAAGAATTTGTTTTATCCATCACTATTTTAACCCACATGCTGCAGTTTTAATGGAAATAAATTTCCAGTCAGTGGACCGGTGGATTGTAACTTCCACACTGTCTCAGGCAGCAGTTTTCTTGCCTACTGCTTCTCTTGCTTTAGCAGAAACAAATACTCAGAGTTGATTGAACCAACTCACAGCAGCTGTTCTGGAACCAAAAACTCAGTCACTCAGCTCAGAGTAAGTTAACCCAGAGTTTATTTTTAGACTCAGTTAACTTTCTTTCTGGAACAGGTCCCTGGTGATTTGTTTGTGTTTTGGAGCCACAGGATTTGGACACCTTACAGTCATCGAGTGGACCATGAATTCCTCTGTGTACCTAAGTATTGTGAAGTCAAATGTTGAGCCTTATGTCTGACAGGTAAAAATTATATTTCAAAGCTAAATTTGGCTCAGACAATGATTCAAACACTGCAGGAAATGTAAAAAATAAAGACTGAAAAGTAATGAATTAAGGAGTTGCATTGGTCAGTCTAACTCCAGACCTTAACTTGACTAAGATTCTGTGGTAGAACCTTAAGAAATGTGCAGAAATCAATGCTGCAAACCTCAATGGACTGGAGAAATGTAAAGAAGAGGGGAGAAAAATCCTTCACATCCATTGTAGAGACAGATAACTTCATTTAGAAAATGATTACTACAAGTTACTGCTGCTAAAGGTGCGTCTACAAGATGATGATTCATGAGCTAGACTTCTACATGTTGGCTTAGTTTTTGTTAAGTATATTATGGCATTATGTAATATGTCAGGTTATAGTTATCACATGCTGTATTTAAAGATCTGGTATAGAGAAGGTGATTTCTTTTAGAATCTTGTCTTCACCTGGACCTAAGTTTGAATGTTTTTTTAAGGACTCAAGCCCTTAAAAAGTCACTTTTCTATATATTTAGGCTTATGTTTGATTGAAATCTTCTTGCAAAGGTTTTATTACAGTAACGAGTGTAGTTATCAGCTGGATTGGGACTCATCAGCAATTTTCTACACTGATAAAAATCCACCTCTGATGAGCAGCAAGACTGGTGACAATGGCATTACATAACCTAGAAGTACAGGTCAGGTGCTGCTAAGAGACGTGCTCAGAGTAGATGACACTGAATGCCAGCACACAGACTTTCTTTGTGTTTTTGTTTCAGCTCAGTTTTTTTCTTTTTTTTTTCTTTTTTTTCTGCATGAGTTCCCATGAAATCAGCTCACACTGTATATGTTCTTAGTTCTTTATTCAGACCCCCACCAGCCTCCTCAAAGCCCTCGATAGCTGTTCAGCTTCGGCTTTCTGAGTTTCTGATCTTTTCTGATCATTTTGTTTTGGCCCAGTCAAACAAGCCAGTGGGTCTCCTGAGTACAATATTTTGTAAAATACAACAAATAAATTTCTATTTCCTGTGCAAAAAATACACCAAAACAAACTCAATCCCAAAAAGGGATGATCGGGATTCAGCATTCAGATATGGGTGAATACTCTTCTCTGTACAGAGTTGCCAGGAACTGCCAAAGTACTGTTGCTTTTCAGTGTGACAGTGTGTAGATGAAACAGAGGAAGTTCAGACTTTCTGTGAAAAATCACTGATGTTCTGAACAGGATGAAGCTTCATTATGTTGTTTTCACCTCTGAGGTCAACTTAAGATGGAATCTATGTGAGGCTTTTGCAACCCACCTTCATTCATGGCTGGAACTCCTGCCCTGGAAGTTTTGCCTGGACCTTTGTTTTAAAAAAATCTTTACATGTTTACAGACTTATTGTACTTTAATGCTTTCAATCATGAAACAAAGAGCGCAACAGGGAAACTTCAATCCTTTGTGAGTCTCTGAGATGCCACAGACAGGGATCTATATCAGCATATGCAATATGCAACGTGTCCCAACAAAGGACAGCGGGATATAAACTGCAGAGAGAAAAAACAAGAAAAATGAGACAGTTTGTTTCCAAAGGTCATTTTGTTGGGTTTTTGTAACTTCCTCCACCTCCCCTCCATCCTCCTCAGCAGGATGGAGGAGAGCAGTTCATTCAGAAGGGAAGCAGAGAACTACATGTGATGCCGATGTGACGTTTGCTGAGTTTAAGTTGAAAAAGTGTCTGTAGCATCAGAAGCAGAAGCAAATGATATATAGGTGGTTAGAGCAGAGACAATCTGACATTTATAAATATTACAGTACAGCACAAAGAACCTAAAAAAGACTCGTGATTACTCTCCTACATTTAAGTTCGTTATTTAACTGCAGCAGGACGATAAACTTTTCAGCTCTTACTTTTTTTAAAATTGTTTTGCCTCCTGGTTGGACTGCTGTATTATTTGTACTCCATATAAGTTTATGCAGTTGAAATAAAAAAGAAATGTAAACCCTCTAAAGCGGGACTCGTGAGAGCTGGGAGCAGCAGCAGCAGTGAGCATGAGGAGTGCTTTGACAGTCACATCATGTACAGGAAACACTATGCCCCATCGAGAGGGAGATCAGTACCTAATTCTCTTTAAATGTTAGTAATTTTCTTTGATTTAAGGGTTGTGTATTAAGTTAATATTTTGTTTGATTTATTATTACTTTTGAGTAATTGTCAAATGAAGTTTAGTTTCTTTTATTAAATTATGTGTTTGGTATTTGTTTTACTGGTCTAATCAGCCAGCATTTAAACTCTCTTTGTTTCTCGTTTGGTCAGTTTTGTGTGACAATTAGTTTAAAGTTACTTTGTTAAGTGACTGTTGTGACTTTAGTTTGGTTTTGTTCATTTGATCTCCATTCAGGACCCTGTTGTTGCTGGTAGCTTTTGTATTTGTGCATTTTTTGAATAAACAAAACCCACATTTTTTCTAAAACTGTGTGTCCTCACTTATCAACTCTGTCCCTCATGAGGTGTGTAAATACCAAACTTGAGGTGCAACATCTGATTACTTCCAAATGAGAATATGCTGGGTTTTTTTTTCTTCTTTTGTTTCGTTTTGGTTTTTTTTGCAGGAAAAGAGCGAACATGCATATATAACAAGAAAAGCAGCACCAGCTTTTATGATTCATAAGAACTTTAAACAATCATTTTCAGGCCAATACAGAGAAAATGAGGTTCCCCAAAATCATTTGGATTCCTCTGGAGATCACGAACACATGGCTTTTTTTGTTTTAAACAACAATTTTCTCATTTTGTGTTGACAGACTTCAGATAAACTTTAGATTCATCCTGGCATGCTTTCCTTAAATACACAGCATTCTTTTCTTTAAAAATTACAGGAACAGAGTTAAATTCAGACCCATAATTCTTTGTGATGTCCATGTTTTGATGATTATTAAAACGAATAAGTGGTTAGAAAACAAAGCAAAAACAAAGGAGGAATGGAACAAGAATTAGTAGGTTTTTGGGGTTTTTTTTGTCCAAAAAAGTGGCAGACGCTAGAGTGATTATTAATAACTGTTTTTAAAGTGAAAGCCAGGAAGTAAAAGCAGAAGCCGTCTCCTGCTGAGCAAACAGTAATTTAGTTGTCAGGTTGATGTTGCTTCTGTTGGTAACCAAAGTCATAAAATAATTCTTGATGCAAATCTTGCATCCACTCACACATAGTGATCGCTGTGCTGTTCTTATGTTTGCTCTCTCAGAAAACGCAATCCTGTCCTTTGGTTACGGCTCAGAAGGAGGAACTGCTTCTGTAACCGAGCTGCTGGCCACCTTCCCACCTCCCGCCCAGCCGCCCGTCATCTCCAAACCTGCTCCCTCGCTGCATGGGAACGCCATCAAGCCTATGGACAGCGCTTGTATGTTCTCCACCTGTGCCAACCTGCAGGTGAATTTCGATGGCTATTATTCACACCTCAACACTGCATCTTAATATTCTGATGTGTCACCTCTTGTTCTTTTTTTCACCAAACTCCTAAGTGCAGGACAGAAACCTGATGGCGATATCACTGTCCGCAAGCCAGGCCATGAAACTATTCTGAAGAATATAACAGAATAAGGACAGTTTCATTTGCAGGTGCAAATAAGACTCAGGACCATCAGAGGAACCTTTTCATTTTGTCCAGATTTGATTAAGACTAAATCTCTTCTGTGTAATGTATGAACAGGCTCCTGTTCGGTTTTCTGGTTCTTCCTGACACCTGCAAATGAAAGTCTTTTTATAACATTTTCTCACATCTGAAGTATTGATGAGGAGGTGGACTCTGTGGCGTCCTCATCAGTACTTTGAGCACCCCAATAGTTGCATTGAGCAGACTTCAAAAAGTTAAAAAACTGCCCTGTGATACTGAATACTGGCCCTGTCAGCAGGGTGAAAATCAATCGCTAAAACATTCAAACTCCATGACCGCATGAAATTCCTTTCCTATGTAGAATTTTAAATTGTGTTTTATCATTTAGTTCCCGTATAAACACAAATCTATACCAATGTGTTGGTCATTGAAAGCAATGACATTGTTTTTCTTGAAATAAGTACGTTAATCGGACATGGGATGCCAAGCTTTTCTTGTTCAGTTTCAAATCTCAGAATGGAGGGAAAGTCATTCATTTAACTGTATGTAGTATTTAGTCATGACTGGGGATGTGTTGGCTTTTAAAAGCATGGAACATATCCAGGCACAAACAGAAAAGGCAGCAGTCTGGGCAGAACAGATTTATTTGCTTCGCTCTTCCTCACCTTCACACACATTAGCATCATCCTGTCTGCATCCTGCAGAAGTAGGAACCCATCCATTATTTAGAAAGGAAGTGTGAGACTGTGGGTTAAAGGCCAGTTTAAACTGCTCCCCATTATATAAGACATTTAAAGCATAAATTAAGAATAAAAACATGCTAAACTGATTAATTTATAATTTACTCTCATGGAATGTTTACTAAAAAATAAAAACACTACAAGACCAATGAGCCACATCTTTCTACAGCAAAGCTGTGCTTAGCTTAGCTTAGCTTAGCTTAGCTTAGCCTAGCCAAGCATAATGAACCAATCAAGTGGCAAACTCTGCAACATTTACCTTTTTTTAAGTGTCGTTAAAAAGTTAAATTCATGGGCCAAATATGGCTGTCCTGTCTGCATTAAGCCTATATTTTTCCTCCACATAAAACACTGGCCGAATTGTCACTGATCAGGCTCAATATGACTTCTGAAAAACACTTAACTTTGTTGGTTGATTAAGTAAACACAGTAAAGATACCCAGATACCTGGATTCACCATGGCAACCACTGACAAAATGCTAGTTACTTTACTTGATTGGAGTGAGAGCTTACAGGCAAGACAAAGAGGTATTTTGTAGGTGGCATTGCTGTTGCTGCCAAGGAGAGAAGCATGATGGAAGAAAAACTGCTGCCTGAGATGTTGTGGAAGTTGGAATCCACTGATACATAACTGAATATTTATCTTCATTATAACTGTACATGTGGGTTAAAATATTGATGGATAGAATAAAATCTTTGTTTTTCAGTCCCACTGAGAAAAACACATGTGGAGGAAACTGAATATGAAGAATAAGAGATCTTTTAGAAATGTAATTATTCTACTAGACCACTGTGCAGTTTTCATGTTTATTTCACTCTTGTTGATACACAAAATAAATATTCAGTGGCTATTTCTACATCTAGTGATCCTACATCTGTTTCTGTTTCTGTGGAACATGACAGATACAGAATAATCAGCCCAAACCAGCTTCCTTCAGCATCATTTCAACTTAATTTTTATTTAGTTAGGCCAAACCTAATGGCATCTGCAGTCCAGCTGTTCTCTATTGACAGGTTTGGATTTGGGAATTTTTCTGTCATGATCTTGTTTTATGAATCATGTGCAGTATTTGTTAGAAATTTTAACACTCTACATCCTGATTCGGGAGTCTGTGTGGGACTCTGCTTAGAATAATGTAAAATAATACAAGAACAATTAACAAAGATCTATTTCCCCTTAGTGATTTTTTTTTAAAGGGAACGTCTAGGAACATTCAGCCTTTTATTTTATTTATTTATTTTTCAGCCACATTGCCTCTAGTATTCACGAAACGCTGTGAATGTTTTGCTCAGGTAGAACATAAAGAGAGCAATCAGAAAAGGGTTCATTATTTCTTTTAGCAATCTATTTCCAGTGTAGAGAATCTAAAGCGTAACCTGAGGAAATCTGAACATGGTCAGCCTCTTTTAACCACACTGCCTCCAGCATTCATGCTTCCTCTCAGAATAAATGACAATTTCAGACTGAGAATATTGAATTATATTCCTCCATTTGTGTTGATCCAGACAGCTGAACGAACAACGTATGTCTGTGCACATGTTTTAATTTGTTGGAAATAATTAGATAAACAGTGGAACCGACTGTTTTTCATGTTTTTTATTTTGATTTATACTTCATCTGCATGCTCTGTTTGCTGGTTTGGGTGAACAGGAGCTGAGGTGGTTGTGTCTTCTCATCCAGTTGTGCTTTTTGTTTGACTCGTCTAAATTCAGCCATGCCTCAGGGCTGAGGAAGCTTCCTATTCTGTCCAGCCTGCAGATACCCTTGCAGCACAGGGGCAGTGTCTGATGCCAGCAGCTTGCTCTGCCTCCAACAGGGCTGTTTTCTTTTTTTTTTTTTTTTTTTTTTGGCAATTCTCCATTCAGTTGACATGACCGAGCCGGTGCAGGTGTTGCCCATACAGGAGCGCTGTGGTGTACTTTAAGGAGGACATCTGTGCTGGGCAAAGGTAGAGACTTTAATGCAACAGGAGGTTTGAAAGGAAACGTTAGCTCACTGGAGTCTTTTTAATATGAAAGCAGCAACCAAATATCCCAGGAAATAAGTTTTGGGAAAGAACTTTAAACAGCATGTGTGGCACAGTTCTCATATTTAGATTATTTAGATCTAACCATCCATTTTCTACTTATGCAAGGTCAGGTCACAGGGGCAGTAACTTAAGCAGAGGAGCCCAGGCTTCCATCTTCCTGGCCACTCCTTCCATCTCATTCAGTGAGATCTGAGGCATTCCCAGGCTAGCCAAGACCTGTAGTCTATCCAGTATGTCCTGGACCTCCTCCCAGTGGAACACCTCACCAAGAAGCATACAGAGGTCATCTGAATCAGTTGTCCAAGCCATCCCATCTGCCTTTTCTTGATGTCACAGAGCAGTGGTTCTACTCTCAGCTACTCCTGGATGACCGAGTTTTTCAACTAAACTCTAAGGGAGAGCCCACACCCCGCAGAGGAAACTAATTTCAGCTAACTATAGGATTCATAAAAAATGAAGGTTTTAAGCCAAATATTAAAGGTAGAGAGGGTGTCTGCCTCCCAAACCCATACTGGGAGCTGGTTTCATAAAGCCCTTTTCCACCAATGGCTGTGGGTCAATACGGGACGGTTTGTTTTAGTTTGGATCAGTGAATCTATTTCTGTTGTGTTTTCACAGTCAATTGCACCCTTACCCAGTAATCAGATAGCAATGGAGGCTGGTTGTCACTCCAGTCTCTTCACACTCTCTGGAGCAGTTTGCAGCTGAGAGTTGAAAATCACAGCTCGATGAAGGAAACAGGAAACATTTCCTGTTGGGTGTTCACACAAAGATGTGTTCATGAAAAATAAGTTAAAAGTGGCATTATAGATGTGGCTGCCCTGTGGACACTTTGTTGAGCCTCAACTACCAGCAGAGGAAATGACACCACGTAGGAAGTAAGAGACTAAAAAAAGAGGCTTCTTCCATTTATTAATTATTAATGGGCACATTAGCAGATTTGACTAAATCTATATGACATAAATACAGTGACATCATTGTTTGTCCCAGAACTTACTAATAAGTGTATCACCATTTTTATCCATTCTTAATAAAAATTTAAATGGGCTTGTTGATAAAATTACACACAACTGCCTAACAGATAGTTACACTCAAGAGTCCCGTTTCCCGATTATTATATTATATTATATTATATTATATTATATTATATTATATTATATTATATTATATTATATTATATTATAGAATTATTTATGTTTCCGATAGATTTTCTCTTTTATAATGGCAGCTTGGTAGCACCTTGTGAAGAACCCTGCAGACAAAACTCAGGGCAAATAGCCTCTAATGAGAATAATGGTAATTTATTTGTCATTCATCCAAAACTACAGCTTTAAGCAGCACTGTGAACTTTAAAATGAACCATCCATAAACACTCAGCAAGCATCAGCAAAGCAAACTCCTAGAACTGGATTATCCTGGTTTACATCACCTCTACACTATTTAACTCTGTCACAACACAAATGTGCGCCTGCAGCTCTCTTAACACCCAGATTCAAACTGCTATCTGTCAGCACTTTTCAAACACATTCCCAAATAGTGTTTGGAAATGAGAAACCTCTGGTCCCACAGCATCACAGAAGCCTGAAAAAAGACACTGAACCAGATAAGATACATTCCAGAGAAATGATGTGTATTCCATCACATCTTCTGCTGTTTTCTGGATTGTATCGTTTTCCTGTGCAGCCAGTTAACAGGAAGCAGACGGGCAGAAGCGTCTGGTGTCAGAGAAGGTTACTGCAGTCGATACGACAGTAATTCATCTACATGTTTTAATGATCACCATATTTAACAGTGTATCTGCACCATGGTACATATTTGTGGGTTTTGCACATAAAAACCTCTGAAAAAATGATAAGGATCCAGTTTGCAGGCAGCTCTGAATAATTTCCTCATCGTAGGAAAGAGTTTCTTCCGTCTTGTTGAGCGATAACATCTGATTGGCTGTCCCACCCAGGCAGCAGGAGGAGATATGATAATGAAGCCCTGACAAAGAGGCTGATGGAAGATAAATGGCTGTGTGTTTGAGCAGTCATAAGCATGCATCTTTGTCATCATTACTGCTCTGCATTTCAATGATAGTGAAGCCTGGGAATCTTATTTAAGGGAGACGTATTTTTTCTTTTCCCCTGCTGTATATGTAATGATCCAATGTTGGATGTGTGAGGCCAGAATTAAAAATTCTTAGGCTAGCTATACATCATATGACTGAAATCCTCTTTAATAAAGGAGATGTGTAGTTCATGCTCATATTTCATATCAGATTTTGACTCAGACATATTCAGGTGCTTCTGAGAAGTTGACATTTCTAACAAATGAGAATGAGGAATGAGAAAGACAGACCAGAGGATGAGGCAGTACTCACATATACTGACCTTCAGTAGGCTTCCTAAATTGAGCCAATCACAAGAATGCAGACGTATAGGAAAGGAGTGAATGTCGCCTTTTGATGTACATACTGTTCTTGTACAACTTCTACAAGCACTGTTTCTCAATAGTAACACTAATTGTTACGGATGAATACTGCAATTACTCCAGCCGGCCTCAAGAGCTACTTTAATATAAAATGTATATATATATATATACTGGGTAGCTCAGTGAGTAAGTCATCTGTCTTAGTCATTAGGGAAGACCCTCTGCGCTACTGCCTACCTCATATGATGAGAGACAAGGGAACACGAGACATAACGGCTCAGACGTCGCCCGGCCAAACAAGGTCTGCATCAGGTGCTGGGAAACCAGAGCACCCTGACAAGAAGTGGGCTTATATATATATATATATATATATATATATATATATATATATATATATATATATATATATATATATAAATATATATATATATATATATATATATATATACGTATATTTATATTCACCATTTATTTTCATTTACAATATGCCTCAAAAACTTGAAAAACTCAGGCTCCTAAAGGGTTAAAAAGTGTGGGGAACAAACATTTTTATAAGTCTTTGCAGAAATGATGCCTAGCAGTAACCTAACCAATAAATCTGACAGCTCCTATCAGACTCAGCTGAGTACATTGTGCACCATGAGGGGTACACAGACTTTCTTTAGTTGGAAAAATGTGACTTACTGAGTCTACAGCTGCAACTTTTCATAAGTATACACACAGCCCAAAAATTACTCTAAAATATCCATTAACCACATGAAGCTGAAATAACGAGCCTATCTCTGTGTCAGTAAATGTGGTATAACTTCTATATTATTACTCATTTTCTCTGCAATATGTAGAGATGTTCAGAGAGTCTGTATCAGTGTTATCTCTGGTCATTTAGTCTTTTTATATCTGTGTCTTTGCACTGTGGTATTGTTGTGAGTCACTCAGAGAGTTTTCTGTTAATGAGTATATGACAAGCAAATGTGTGCATCTCACAATAAGCTCTTGTTTGTCAGGATGGAGGTCAGAAGTGCATTCCCCCGGATGACTTTGAGTGTGAGGTGAGCTGCTCTGATTACACACTTCTGTCTACTGTACAGTTTACCATCAAATGTATTTATAACAGTTTGGCTTTGTGAGTCCATCATTTGCACATTGGCTGTGTCCTGTAGTGGGTGGCAGTCAGGTTCAGGTGCATTAACAAAAGGCTAACATAACAGGTTAGTGGAAATTGAAAAAGTTACATAAACCCTAAAGTACATAAAACTGTTTACAATGAGTCAAACTTTATTACTTTAAAACCATTTTTTTAAAACTTAGTGCAAGATTTTCAATTTGCAGCTGCATGTCCATGACAAGTAGCACACTGAACCGTTGAAATTCATACAATTACCATTTAACTTAAAATAGTCAAAGACGAGAATATAAAGCAAAGGTAACAATAATTAATAATGTAAAAAGGAATATTTTACTGCACATGCAGCAATTCATATAGTAGCCAATCCAAGTACATATTGTACAGTATATTTAGATTAAAATAAGCTTTATAATAAATGAAATAAAATCTTCTCCTTAAATATCTCCATAAATACAGCTTCATTAATTACAGCTACAGTATGTATATTTACATTTGGTTATTTCATAAATTATTTTATAAATTATTTTCCTGTGATATGAGGGAATTGCCTAAGGTACACTCCAAAGCCCCCTGAAGGATTTTAAAAATACCCTATAAAAGCAGTTCTGTAAATTACAATCAACTTGTGACCAGAGGTCCCAGTATTGTGCCTTGGGGCACACCATGAAGAGACCATGTCATGTAGTAAAATAATATAGGTTTACAATAAAAGTATACGCTGTTTATAGCTAATGGTGTTTTGCAAAAATGATTCTTCAAAAGGGCTTCTATGAGATTAAAAAGAAAATAAATAAATCTACATACTTATAGGCTTTATATATATATTCTCTTGAGCACTTTGGTACCACTTTCTGACATTGTGCTTTCAGCTTGGGAATCAAATTAAGTTTAGCTGATATTTAAACATTCACTTCACACATTTCCTTCTTCACAGACTTTATTGCACATGTTCCAACACTGGTGTGTATTCTAAAGTGTGGCAGGTTTAGTAAATACCCACCATCTGTTCTGACTGCAGGCAGATTAAATGTCCACTACTGAATTGCACACAAACTTTTGTCTTTGTAAGTGCTCCATCAGCTGGAACTAACTTTATGAATGTTAGAGCAGCATGTTGGAGAGAGGAAGAGATCAGATGAAGAACATGAGGGCAGTTAACGTTTAATAAACCCCTTAAAGTAAAGCAGCTTATTAAATCGCGGTGCCAAAAGAATGTTCTGCCAGAAAGAGCTCAGCATCAATTATTTCGTTATAAAACATTCATGAGGATAAATGTTTTCTTACCTGCTCAAAGGAAAATGAATTTGCTAATGAAGTATAAAATATTTATCACAGAATAAAACATTGCCTTACAGAAAGAACAGCTCTTTTACTAAGTTTACCTGTGAGCATGAGCCTCTGTGGTTTAGCCAGCTCTGCTTCCTCCACACACCATGTGTGCAGGGGAAAAAACACATTTGTTAACAACTGTACACAAACAGTCACCAGAGTCACCAAAACGTCTAATACTGCTCCAGAAGATAAAGGTACATTTCTTTTAACTTTCTGGTGATGGTTTTTATTAAAACAGACATGAAATAAAATAAAATAAAATAAAATAAATATGAAATTTATATGTTTACAAATAAAAAAATGCATGGATAAATTAATAAATAAGGCAAAAAGTTAATTAAATTAATTAAAGAATAAAACAAAATTAACTAAATAAACAATTTTCAAAATAAATAAAACTATAACGAATACAATATAATAAAAATATAATGAAATTAAATTCTAATGAAAGGGAAACCAAAGACCAGATTCACCCTTTAACAGCATTTAGCCATGAATTAGACAACATATTGAAAGCCGAAACTAAGAAATTTTATTATATAAATCTGAACCTAAAAAAAAAAAAACTGTTGAATGTTCAGGCAGACATGATTTTGCAGTGAAATCTCTTCATGGGCTCAGGATTGCTCTTGAAAATGCTTGTCAGTGAACAGTTCATCACCTGGCAGCGCCACCAGTAGCATCCTTCTATGTCAGACTCCTGCAAACTGTTCTTACTGTCTCTCCAGCATCAAACCTCAGTAAAGAAAGCTAACTTTAGCTAGCAGTCCTCATGTAAAGGAGTCTAACATTAGAAAATAAAAAAAGAGCTTTTATGGCTAATTTACAACCAAGCAGCAGCTAATATTTAGGAAAGAAGTGGCAAACGAGCTGGAAACAGACCAACTGTAGAAACTGAATCTTCCTGGCTAACTCTTGTGCTTCTCTCTCTCTCCCTCTGCTCAGACTCTGCTGGCCCAGGGGTCAATAAACTCTCAGGACTCTCTGGGACCCAAAAGCAGCAGCTGGCGACCGGCTCCGCTCCAGCACCACATCTCTGCCACCATGTGTGTGTCCATTTTGTCAGCGCTTCTACACTACATCCCATTAATGTGAACTCATTCGCATATCTACATGCACACACACAGAAACACACAGACACAGTCATAAATTTCAACTAACAGCATCGATGACGGACTTTTCGGAGGATGGGTTCTGGAGGACGCTCTGATTAGTCGTCGCAGACACACACAGGCCATGAGGCAGGAGAGTGGAGGAAGCTGGACTGTGGTGTGTTTTGTGTGTGTGTGGCTGAGGGAGGATATGAAAGGCAGACTCGGAGAGACTCTTGGGACTTTGGATCACAGTGACTTCATTCCCAATGCTCCGTGTCTGCGGGGTTTGTAAGCTTTCTGTGCAGGCCGGCTCAGACTCATTCCCTCCAGCTCCTCTGAACCTGAGACAGCTGGACTGAGAAACACAAGGCTCAAGCACGTAACCGAACACACACATGCACATATAAAACACAACAGCAAGACTAAGTTGGCCGCGTCCGAGAGGGGAAAAGAAACGTCAGGGCTGGACAGATCCCTCTATGATGTTTGTCAGCTCAATTTATCACTCCCTTGGACCTCTCTTGTGGCAAGAAATCTATATGACATACATCTAACACACACCTACACACACAAACGCATTGTGTCACCTTCCCCTTAGACCTCGTTAGCGGGCAAACAGGGTCCCCACATGGACACAAACATTCATGCTGTACACCAGTGTGCTTTTGGCGGGTCTTTCTCTTCATTTTGTCGTCAACATTCAGTAAAAACTTCATTTAATGTGGAATATGAAAAAGTCCAGTGGAAGAGTGTATATTTCACATAGGTGTATAGATGTGTGTGTGTGTGCTTGGGCGTCTGTGGTTGAGTGTGGATGTTTCTGTGCATGGAGGCAAACAAAGGCAGGACACAAAAATGTTAAATAACACAAGACGATAGCTGTGAAATGTGAGTTTATCTTCAGAGCAGAAATATTAAAGCAGAGCTGCAACTATTAGTTGGTCTTTTAGGTTGGCCTGAACGTTAACTAGATTTTTTTTATTTTTAAACTTCTTTGTTTTGCTTTATCATCAGATGAAATAATCTGAAATCAACTGTGACCTCAGTGGATAATAACTTTTTACACATTATCAACCGTTATATAAAATTATATATAAAAAACATAACAGAAACCTGTTTTCTGGTTATGTAGGGATGGGATGTACAAACTAGCTTAAACATCATCTGCTGTGCCTCAAGCCGATGACTGTAACAGTGCTCAGACCACCTTGACACCTTCAAGCTCCATTATTGCTGTGACAAATACATCATTAACAGTGACCTCGACATCCTCTCCGACACCACAAATTACCCCTGACATCCCCAGACAGCATGGTGTGTTTAGATTGAATGTTACACCCTGCTGCACCATTTCTGCAGAATTTTACAAGGAAATATTCGTCCCTCATAAAGAGCGAATTTTTCATCTTCGTGTTCAACATCAACAATAAGAAAAGTGATGTTTAAATGATCCTTAAATGTTTCTGAATGGATTTAAACAAAGACCCGTAACTTCAAATATGTTGTTAAGTCAACAAATTGAGGTGCTTTGAAGGTGTTTTAGGCCCTGTTAATGGGACAGGCACCAGCCTCATCACACACACACATTTATTTTTCATCACTGTGGGTCAGTCAGTGAGTTATGCAGTTTTGGTGGTTAAATTTAACACAGGACCTCTTTTGGATGGCAGTAAATAATGTAAGCAGTATTAAATAATCATTTTATTTGTTTCTAAGAAAATTATTGTTGACAGTTTCCAATGAATAAATATTTTAATGTCATTTTAAGATTTGACCAGAGCATCACCTCTATGCTTTACTAAAGCACTAACTAAACTATTTGCTAACTATTAATTGCTTATTGCAACATGTTTGTTTTGTTTGTTGCTAAATGACATTCATAGTTTTTGCACTGCTAGCAAAACATGGACATATTTGTGAAAGTACCAACGGACAAATGATGAAGATTCAACAGCTGACATTTTAACTACAAAAAAAAAAAAAAAGACAATGAAATATGATGAGGCATGTCTTGCCTTAGACTTGACCCAGCAATGGTCAAGTAATGGTAATGGCCAATGATAAGTAATGAAGAGAGACCACAGTGTGTTGTATGTCTCAAAACATCTGCATCCAGCAGTATGAAGCCACTTAGGGATGTCTCATCCTAACAACTAAGAAAAGATTGTTGATTACTTTAGAAATAAACTACTCAACTGTCATATATAGCAGAGTTGTTTTACTAAAGCAGCATCCATCTCATGGAAAGCTCAACTTACCTGAAATAGTTTGCAGTTTCCTGGTTTAAACGTCTCACACTACAGCAGAGGAACTGATGATTCCATCTTCGACTGGCATGGTTTTAGTTAATGAACTAGCAGCCAGTAAACTAAAGACTTTTTCATGGCACATTTTTTCTTATGTTTCTTTGTAAGCATCAGAGTGCACGTGGTAGTGGGATCAGGGGGGGGCTGACATTGTTGATGAAAAGGGGCCCTGCAGAAAAAGTTTGGGAACCACTTCTCTAGTTGTATTGCTTTTTTTCTTTTTAATAAACTTTAAATTAGTCAAAAAGTAATTAAACAACAAATCATTGAGCTCTGAGAAGTCAAAGGCAGCTTTGATCAGTTTGTCTTCTGTTTTCTGTTTTTTCCGTCATCTTTGAAGAATCTTAGCGCTCATAGGCTCATGTGACAATGTAAAGGAAAACATGTTGCTCATGTAAAGGATTTCAAGTCACACAGCTACATATCAATGAAAGAATATTACTTTCACTGCAGCTGCTTCTCAACAACTAATAGTTTCATCCTGATGATTAAATATTTTGCAGATGTCAAAGGACAAAACTGCTGGCTGGCTTGCTGTCTACCACACACTAGCAGACACTTTCTCATTTTCACTGACCTATCAGTTTTCTGTGCTGGAGTGTCAATAGCTAGCTTTGTACAATTTTCCTGCACCAAACATAAGCGACATTTCCAAAGTTTGCTTCAGACAGAAGCTTGAGAACACATCTATAACCTCTGAGGGATTTCCATCCAAAGGTAAGATAAATAAAAAAATAAATCATTTCTGTCTGCATTTCCTGAAACATTCACAGAATCATTTTTATTAAGGGTGCAATCAATGTTTAAATCTAGAATTATAGAAATAGAGTCCAGGACATGTTAAGTTGCCAGTGAGTAGAAATGGTTGTTAATAGAGGAGTAAAGAAATTGCATCACCTCTTTGAGCTCTAAAATTGGACATCGACGAACCATTTCAGAAGGTTTTTAAAAAAATGTGCTCATATTAAGCAGTGATTCAAAAAAATGCCATGAAACAGAAATAAAAGTTGGGGTGAAGTTAATTAAAGGAATGTTTGCAGAGGAAGGGTCTGACTTTGTGTTTTAAAGTCTACTCTAAGGCTGCCTCATTAGTTTAAACAGGTGAATAATTCAGAGCTCTAAATTCAGCTGCGCTCATTTCACAGTTGTGCCGTCGGTTGTTTAACATTCTGTTAACTTGTCCCTTTTTGTTTTGCCTCCATAAATGTGTTCAACATGTGTGGGTGTGAGTGGATGTGTGTTTACTTTACCTCTGGCCACTCTGTGGGGTATTTTTTATGTTTCATGGAAGCTACCAGGATGTTGTGCTGTAAGACGGCCACCAGGTCAGGCTGAAGGTAGGCGTCACCTGCTGCCCTCCACAAGCTGGAAAAATAAGAGATCAGCTTCTGTGATAATGGTGTGGCCTTAATTTACTGTAATTTCTCACTTACTTGAAGGAGGATTATTCTTGCCCTGCTAGCAGTTCAGAAAAAGGGATGCCAGATGTTCAACACTTTGTCCAAACTAACCAGATTGTCATTAAATTTGGTTTGAATATTCATGATCCCAAGTGGATGCATTCTGAAGATTTTGTTTAGCCTGTGAGCTCAATTTTCTATTATTTAAAAAAATATATATATTCATGAAGTCCTCTCTCTTTGGGACCAACTTATGCACTGCTAGGTTAAATTGTGAAGTTTGTATAAGAATAAAAGAAAATCTTTTGGCAGCAGGTCCATGATATGCTGTTCTATATACATAATCCTCCAACCTTTTAAATAGCTCCATTACTAGAACAAAAGTCAGATTTTTACCAACTCGTCCATTTTGAAATACGTGAAAATCAGAAAATTGCATCACTACAATGCAAAAATGTCAAATTTAACCCCAAAATTAACATTTGCAGGGTTTCTTTATTTTAGATTTACAGTAATAGTAATCTCACTCCAACTCTCCAGCAGATAAAATTGGTCTTTTTTTTAATGAAACACTTTGCTTTTGCACAGGCTAAATTTTAGACTAACTAAATACTTAATTATCTTAAGGCAGGATTTCTGTAGTTTACTATAGCCATTTATGATTACCAGGATCCCACAGCAGTATTAGGGCATATGTGCGATTTGGCCAAGCAGTAGAAAAGGTGGTCCCAGTAAGTGTTGCCTTCATAAAATAACAAATCAACATTGAAAGCAAAAATGTAAAAAATTAAGTTTTATTACAGATAAATATCATCAAACTATGAAGAAACATGATGAGCTAGGCAAAAGTCTTTTTTTAAAGTTACATCTAAATTTATAGCACCTCCTCAAATACAAAAATCCATTTTCAACCCCAGCTGCTGCCACCACCATGAGAAAAAGAGGGATCAGTGTAACAATGGTGCATTAAAGGCTCTACAGGCTGCTAGCAGAGCTTTGTGTTGTTGGGAATATATCAAGCAAGATGAGTAAATGGGAGGAGGAAAAAAGTGACAGCAAGGTTGTAAATTAGCTGATCTGTTTGTAAACTTTAACAGCTCTACAGCAGTGTACCTGAAATATGTGTCTGGAGATCTAAATAAAAGTAACATCTGTAACAATATTTGCTGCTTTTCTCTCTGTTTTTATGTATATTACATATACATATTGCATATTTAAATATGTCTAATGTGTATACATCTTACACGCCTTATTTTTTCCTACTAGAAACTGACAAAAATGTGAAGAACAAATCTGTGTAGATGTACAACAATAAAACTTTCCCTCAGTTTTATTAATCTTATTGTTCTCTCCTCTGCCGCTGCCACAAATCTGTGCACACGCACAACACCAGTTATTTATGCATTTTTGAAAGAAGCAGTTTGTGACTTTCTGACCGTAAAAAGAAATGTTTCTGACAGATTTTAGTGACATGTAAATATTGACATTTACAATCCTGGAGTATAAAAACACCACACATCACAACGGCTAATTCAGCATCCATCTTGCATCCTACTCTGAGCTCTCTTCAGCCAGTAAAAGTCAGTCCAACGTTCTCATCTCTTGTTCTGTCATGTCTTGGCATAGTGTGCATTCAACGTGTATTAGTATCCATTTGCTGGTGCGTAACACAGTGACATAAACCAAATGCTGCGGTAAAGTGACCCCAGGGAAAAAAAAACAAAACAAAAGTGAAGTGCTGTTTCTCAGCCTTGAGACGCTGCTGGACAACTCCAGGATTGTACATGTTATTATGTACATGTCACCATACCATCAAAAGAAATCAGAAACTTTTCTTTTTAAGGTCAAAAAGTCGCATGATGCTTCATTCAAAACTGCACAAAGAATTCATGCTGGGAGAGTATTACATGTTTCCACATCTTATTGTCATTTAAAGTTTAGGAATTAAGTGTCAGAAGGCCCACATGACCTTAAAAAAAAACAAAAACAACAACTGATATTTCAGAGGGCCTAGCCAAACAAGACTGAGAGTTTGCTAAATGACCAAGCACAGGTCTATGGCAACCTGAGCAGCTTTGATCAAGCAGCGTGCATCAGCTCACCAGTCTGGCTAACACCAGACATCCAAGTAAACACAACAATTTTCACTCTATGTTTATTCAACAAGAAATAAAATTATTTTTTGTTGAACTTACTTAAAAAAATAAATAAATAAAAATAAAGACTAAATGTTTGCCTTCTGGTGTTCTGTTACACAAATTCCTTATTAGATTTGAAATATATGTGATTAAAAGTAAATAATTAATTTCATGTGATTTTATAAGATGGATTCAGATTTACAGAAGCAGTGCTCCTAAAATGTTAGTGAGGGTCGGCAGTAACCCTCGCCCCCACATCAGTTCCATCCATGCCTGCATTTTAAGCCGCTGGGGTTGCTAATCTGCAAGTTGCACTTTAACTCTGCTGCCACCAAACATCTGCCAGAAGCTGGCTGGAGGGAGGAATATCAGGGTTCATGCTGGCAATCTTACTCATAATCTGGCTTTCTTCCCCATGTTTCTGGGTCAGTCTCTCTGCTTGCTGTGATGTTTGGCTGCTCTAGCTGGCTGATCAGATGACATCAGGTCCAGAGATGACCTGAAGGTCAGCTGAACTTCATCCCTGCAACATGCTTTCCAGGCTGATGATTCTGTTTAGAGCTGTAATGCAAGTTTTGGTTTGAATTAAAACTGTCTTTTATGGCTTGACGAAATACAAGAAAAAAAAAAGAAAAAAAATTTGGAGCTGTTGCCTCCTCAGCTGAACCTCTGGCACGCATCCTCCACTCACATAAGAGAATAAAAAAAAAACAACCTCTGAGCTGACTTTTTTTGTGACATTTATTTATAACAAAGCATAGTGAGTCGCTGCTGTGATGCTGATGAGACAGTAACGCTGATTAAAACACTCACACTAACTCAGGGTGAAACAGATTGGCGAGGAGACAGAGCACAGACTGACAAGCGAGACCATTTCTAAAGATTCAGCATCAAAAATATGCGTGAATTAAAAGAATAAAACAGAGCAGTGACCGTACATACGTGTGGGAGTGTCATCATTTCACAGCTCTTATCTCTGCCTTTCACACCGCTCTGCCTCACTCACTACCTCACATGTCTGAGTCCCTCAGCCTAATCCTGGTACCAATCCTTTGATTTTGAATACATTGATAGCAGGTTGTGTTAAATCATCCTGCATGCATCCATCAATCCAACTCCATTCCCTCTTTTTCCACACTAAATCCCCCTTTCAAATTTGCCTCATACTCCTTTACATCTGTATTCCTGTTATCCATCTGTCTGCACCTCTCATCACTTTATCTCTCATTATTCTCTCATCACTTGTTTTGATTTAATACTCCGTTAACATCCTTTCAAGAAAGTTTAAGTGACAAATGTAAAGTTACTTTGCAAAGTCTGACAGGGCATGAAAAATCTGTCATCATTTTAAGTAAACATGGAAATAGTCACAAATTAGGAAGCAAAGCAGCAGAACTAAGGGAAAATGTCAGAAAAAGCCTTTTTATTCAGAGCAATGGGAGGCTTTCTTTGTGTCACACTGAGGCTGGACTGCAGAGCAGGAAACCGTAAAACATTGAGGACAATTTTGTCCTCAAGGAACATGTTTACCAAAATACTGAAGTCAAGAAAAGGTTAATATATTCTCAAAAAGAAACAAAAATCTACTACAGGCCCAACTAACAAAGGAAAAGAAATAAAATGAACAAAAAAATAAATAAATAATCAATTAAATTGATTTAAAATATATTAAATTTAATTAAGTTATATAAAAATGGGGGGCTGACTGAAAGGAGTTTTTTTTTAAAGAGTGTCTGGGTGAGAAGCTTGGCTATTCAGGAGGGGCTTATAGAAGAACTATTGGTTCTCCACAAAGAGAGGAGCCAGATGAGGTACTCAGGCATGTGGTTAGGATGCCTCTTGGATGCCTCCCTGGAGAGGTTTTCTGGGCATGTCCCATGGGCAGGAGGGCACAGGGAAGACCCAGAACACGCTGGACTAACAATGTCACTCGGCTGGTCAGGGTACACCAGGGAATTGCCACAGGGGATCCTGAGAAAGTGGCTGGAGAGAGGGAAGTCTGGTCTCTCTGCTTAGGCTACTGCTCCTCTCACGAAACCCTGGATAAGCGGCAGCAAATGCAATGGATAAGCTGGTTGGAGTCATTTAAAACTGATTTCATCAATCAAATTTAATGAATTAATAAAAAGTCCATAATCGGAGGTCACAGAGAGTTTTAGATGGAGCTGTCCACAACTTAATCCAGTTGTGGACAGCTCCATCATTCTTAAACTTATATTAAACAGATAATGAAGCACCCATGGCCTAAAGATTGCATGAGACATTTTCTCGCAGCATCTTGCACAATACTTGTGCAGAGAAGGAGAAGCACACAACTGACTGGAAATATGTTAAAAACAAAACATTTAAAGTCATATTGAAATACCCTAAACTGGAATTCAACCAGCACAAATACAGATTTATTGAACCTGATTCAGCAGTTATTGCTTTTTATTTTCCAGTTATTATGTTATTATGTTATTATGTTGTCCGCTGGGTCCAACTTGGTCACATCATTCTGTCACATTTGGGGGAAATGAGGACCCGAATGCAGGAGAAAGAGCAGGAGGCAGATGGAACGCAGGGACACATTATCAAGATGTGACAAAGGAAAACTGAAACTCAGAGGTATAAATACACAGAGGTACTAATAGGTAACAGATGAAGTGAATTTGCAATTAAACCAGGTGAGCTAGCAAACAGGAAGCAAAACACAAAATGAAACAGGAAACCAGACAACACGATGTTCCCATAAGGAGCAAAAGTAAACCAAAAACACACAGACTATAGCCGTCATTTTCTTTTATTTAACATTAAAATTATTTTTCAGATTATTAGCACATTTGACCACAGCAACAACATATCATCTGGCCCTCACCAGTTCCCTTATATGGGCATTTGCAGACCAACCTGTGAAAACAATGGATACAAGACAGAGCGCTAAATACAAACACTGTAAATGGTCTGTATTTATATAGCACTTTTACCCAAAGAGCTTTACAGTATACATCACATTCACCCATTCAATTTGCACACATGGTGGAAGCTGCCGCGCAAGATGCTCAACAATTAAGCAGCCTTACAGCATCAGAACAAACCCACTGAACAGGACATGGCCAGAGGATCATAAATATACAGTTTTATAATTCTAGCACAAATGTTGCATTTGCACATTTCTGGCAAACAGTTTTAGTCACAAATCAACATCTTTATGTATGTGGCCCTAGGTGAGTTGAGCACATCATGTTTTTATTGTAATTCTCATTCACCACACTAAACACAGGCTGCGGTAATTCACAAGTAAAATATAATTTACATTATGTCCAATCTGTAACAGCTGAGTCTCCTTTTAGCAACGAAAGGCCGGTGATCTGCCTTTAACATTTTGATCTGAGCAGCTTTAATAATAAGAAATCACTAGAATGCGCAGAAAAAGTTAAGCTGATTTACAGGAATGGGAAAGTGCACACTGTTCATATTTTAGAGACCCTTGAAAGTCCACAAATCATATTTTCAGGGCAGTTTATGTCTTCTTCAGAGGAGAAAAGCTTTACTGTGACATCAGGGTGAAAGACTGCTTTGGTATTCTTTGAGTCTGTTCTTCATGTGCACAAATTACGTTAATTTCTTTTATAAAATAGCTAAAATGTTTAGACAAATGAATGCGTTCTGTTCAGTGACATGTTTTTGTCTACAATGCTTCCCCAACTGAATCTTCACCGTTTAAGGATTAAAAATACTTTTAGAGTAATTTGCAGCTGATAGAAGCATCAACACATTAGCTGATTTGTCCAGCTTCAGAGTGGAGTCCTCGGTTTGCCTTGCCGGCAGTACAGAGCAGGTTAGTGTAGAACAGCGCAAGACCCTAACTGTGTCTGACATTTACTGTAATGATAAATGTCAGCTGGGCTCGCAGCGACTGTGTCACTGCTCCACCTTGTTTCCATCAGGACACAGTGGCCGGAAAGGGGACGGAGGAAGGAGCCATAATCAGGCACCAGATGAGGTTGTGAGGCTGCAGGCTGCTGTTAATCAGAGCTGACACGCCCGATGATCGGCCCACCTACAAATACAATAATGAACTTTAGATTCGCGCTGGCGTTGGTAAAGACCTCTCACTGACTCAGACTGTCTGGGCCCTGCAGCCCAGCTCATAGGCTGAAGCTTTCACACATTTAATTGTGTTTTTGTTTGCACGTGCACAGTTTTGTGGCTGTGTGTCAAAGAGGCTTTTCAAAAAGGTTTAAAACAAACACACCCTTGTTAAAAATGTCAGTGTCTCTGTAGGTGCACTCTAGTTTTTTTTTTTTTTTCTTCAAACTGAGCTGCATAGCTTAAAGATGTTTTTATTTAACCGAGAATCTTTAACCTTTTGTAGACCTGGAGAACAGATGTTGCCACAATGATTATTTTGAAGTTCTTGCCTGAAAGAAAATCTGTCTTATTTTGTTCTGTTTCACTTCATCAGTTTGCTTTTGCAGAGACAATGTTGACATATTTTACAATGATTTTATTTAGATTAGAGTCACAGTAGCATCATCAAAAGGGATATTAATATTCATCCTGAAGGTGTTTGGTTTTTACGTGACCCTGAATATTCTTTTCATTAGTGCTATGTGCCGTACCATCTTCATTTATTCTTCATCAGTAACCAGAGCCACTGCTCCCACCATGTGCATCACACACTGCTACCAAATGCCAGGGGTGGGCACCAAAAGATTGGGCAATCATAATCATATTTAAAGTTAAAAATAGTGTAGCATTCTGAATAGCAAAGTGTGATTAAGTGCACATTTTCTTTCCAGACACAAAAAAGTAAAACAAGAACAGAACCATCCTCCTTTACTTGCAGCCAATCACAGATCTTAAATGAAACACATCATTGTTCAATTTGATTGACAGGTTCAGGTTTTCTGAGCTGCTGCTGACATGTTTACTGACACTCTGTAAATATAATGCTTCTGGTGTAAAATGTTGGTAGTAAATTTAATTAAACCATTTTATTTTATTTATTTGTATAATGTTTGTTGCCTGTGTTAGTACAAACGACACAGTTCTTTGTAAGAAATTCTCTCTTTACAACTATTCAAGTTTAACTTTTAATTTTGCTAACGGCACCACAACACAGTTGTGCTTAGGGCTCTAGCAGCCCTGCCAGTAACACATACTGTATGTGCATAAGTGCTCATTTTACTATCATTCCAAAGGTATTCAAACTGATCTTGTGGATGCAGAGATATATTCATTTAATTAAAGGTAAGCCATTTTTAAGCAGACCTCAGAAAGAGGCACAGTGTAGATTTCAGGATATAACTACATAAATATTACAACTAAAATAGCCATCTAATATAAAGCAAAAATAAATAAAAACAAACAGCCAATGATATACAGCTAACATAACATGTGTTTACTTTAATCCCTGTTGCACCAACACAGACTTTATTGATAAGAAGAAAACTCAATTATTTTTGAGCCAAATTACAAGTTTTATCAGTGTTTCTTTAGCATTATTCAACTTTGAACAGTCATCACATCTGGTGGTTTGGAAGGATAAAAACTATCATCCATGTGGGCAGTTGGTGAGATAAAACTGTAAAATTTCTGCATTATGATATAAAACAACATAGAAATACATTACATGCTGCATTCACATGCAGTTGGGCATCTAAGGTTTACTTTGCTGAGGGTTGTTTTTTAATCTAATTGTCTATTCTTGGTATGGCACTTGGGGTACCAGTCAGATTTTAGAGTAGCTCGTAAGAACATCAACAATGTTCCAGAAACTTAACCATAAAACTCCAAATATACGTATCACATTACCAACAGGAGAAGATTGCAGGCGATTTCGGCATATAGGTTTTGTTGCACTGTGTTGTTCATCCCACAGAAGTAATAATCAACCAAACACAAATATCCAAACACAAAGCTTATTTGTAAAAGCAACAAAGAAAAGTCACAGAAACGTCCGGGTTCGGACTGAGTTGAGTAAAAACATCCGGACAGTATGAAAACTGGACCATAACTTCAGCTCTATTTCAAACCAGGTAAGAACTAAACAACTCAAAAAGCAACATTTTTACTGTGCTTTTGTGGTGAAAGTGGAGTGAAGGAAAGAGCTGCCAGTGACCCAAAAAGAAAATAGAGGTAAAAATGTGAAAACCACAACTTAAGTGTGATGATAATTTCCCCCAAAAGCACATAAAACCTGTACAGTTATGCAGCTTGTGTGTTTGGGTACAGGTACATATGTAAGATCTGTGACTACAGGGACACTGTCTTTGCTGTCACTATGGCAACAAGCTGGAGCTAGTGGGGGGTGTAATTATGAAACAAAAGAGAAAAGGGGAGGGCAGAGGAGCACGGAGAGGCGGACAGGATTAAACAGGAGGAGCGCAACTGTTAAAAAGGCCGACTCTTCTGCCTCTGCATCATTAATTCTCACTGATGCTGCGGCTTGTCCATCTGTTTTCAGCGTCGTCTGCGTTCTTCACGGTATGATGTGCCAATCAAGGAGGCAATCAAAAACAACAGCACAAATGTTCAGAGAAGATCATGTGAAAAAATGCTACAGGACCACACAAGCACAGCGTGCAAGAATGTTGGATGTGACATTTCTGGCTGCTGAAGGGAAGATTTTTGTTCTGTTTGTGATGAGATAGCGTCCTTCTTCTTTCAGCTTCAGTACAAAGCAAAAACATCTGCACAGCTATTCCCAAGACAGTAAAAAATGTGTTTTCAACATTCAAGTTGCGTTGAAAAGCTGAAATATTTACTCAGAATGAAAAAAAAACCAAACAAATTCAAATAAAAACTGTATTTTCCACAAAAAAACTGGCACAAGTGAGGAATATGAAATGAGAAAGTGGAATCAGAACCTTTTATTTAGTGCTGTAATTGTTCTGGCTCCATGTTTAGAGGTCAGCTGCAGACTGACTTTGAGATTATCCAAAGGTACAAATGGATGCAAGCGATCTAGGTTTAGTTTGCTTTGATGATTTAAGAATATGCTGGTTAAAATTCCACATTTGAACCCACTGACATTAGTTTGTATCAAAGCATGCTTGGAAATACTTAATGCATAGTGGTGGGGCATTAAAGAGACCCTGAATTCACATACTAAAAGCCCACAGGGTGAAAACTTTTCAAAGTGCCCCCTCTTGACCCCTCTTTAAATAATATTATTATCAACAAAGTGGATCAACTCCAAAGTGATTTAGTTTTTATACTGATGAAGAATTTTTATTCCTAGTTGGTGCAGGCATCACACCAGACGAATCTTATATGCTCAGTCACCAGAAACCAACAAGTATTAGAACATTCCTGAATATGTTTTATCTTTTTAAGCAACATTGTCTAGTTAATTTTTTTTAGACTTAACTCTAAACTGTAGATATCCCTGACCTCTGGCAAAAGCTGATAATGAGAGAGCTGATTAATCTTATGAAATTCATCCAACCGTCAAGTTTATCCAAGGCTGAGGCAGCAGCGTAAACAGGGAAGTCAAGACCACCCTTTCCCTGGGCACTTCTTCCGGCTCATCTGGGGACCACCCCAAGGTTTTTCTAGACAATTCGGGAGGCGTAGTCCCTCCAGCGTGTCCTGGGCCTTCCCTGGGGCCTCCTCTCTATGGGACATGGCCAGAAAACCTCCCCAGGTAGGTGTCCAAACCAGATGTCTGATGGCAGTAAATCCCCAGTAAATCTTCTGTCATTCTCACATTTGTTTGTTTTATATCTCAGTCTCTTGCTGACGCATTAAGCATCAAAATGTGACTAAAAAGCAACCCATTAAGGCAAAACATCAACTCATGGCCACTTTAAGCTTTCCCAGCCCGTCGCTCTGCTGATAAAACCATGATTTTATAACCGCAGCGTCATCTGACAAAATCACTATTCAAGCAACTTGAATGGTGACTGATTCAGTGATACACTTCTATAATTAAATCCTTATTTCTGCTCAAATCTTATTTAGGCTTCATTTCATGTTACAGCTTACAATCCAGCTCATAATAATCTATTTATTCTTTTTAATTTCATTTCATATATATATCTCCATTTTTAATTTCAAGGCTCTGTACATGATAAGATCAAGACCTTCCAGTATTGCTGTACTCAGTCTTTGAATGGTTGGTGTGAGGGGATACCTGTACACCAGGAACAGCTGGGGTCTTCTGTATATAACAACATGCTTAATACTAACACTTTTGGGTCTGATTTGAGGTTAAAATAAATTAGTTAAAAGCTGATATGAGAGCTGAATAACAAACAGTCTGAATGCAAACATTCACAAACTGTTAACAGGACCAGCTGAGACGAATGGAAACCTCATCAAATCTGTCGTTAATTGGTCATAAACCAAAGTATTAGTCAGATTAAAAAGTCTGAGCATCATCAAAGTGATTTCAGCTCTTCCAGAGGGGAGCAGATTTCATCACCACCCATCTGTCGGCTGCAAACATATTTCAGTTTGAGCTGAAATATTGAAAACAGCTACTGAAGTAACTCCAAACCTAGTGGGCAGATTTACATGAAATTTCAATCATAACAAGCAGATTACATTCAGCGCATGTCTGTCATCTCTTTGAAACATCAAATGAGTATTTGTGTATTGAAACCGCACGTGGATGCTGCTGACAGTGTGAAATTGGAAGGGAGGAAGTGAGAGGTGGCAGAGGGGATTAAAAGGTTGGAAATAGCAACTAGAGGTGAAGAGGGGGGTGGAAACCAGAAAAACACGCACACGCAAACACACCAAGCAGATGATCTGATGACCTGGATGAAGATGAGGAAATCAAACTGGGGCTCTCACACACACTAATGATTGGTTTGGAAAATGCACTTTCAGGACAGTAGCACAGTCTGACATAAATGCACAACAGATTCAACAGAGGTGACGGAGCCACGAAAGCTCTCGGAAGATGTCAGCAGTGGTCATGACAACTGTTGTGACAGATTCACACAGTAAATCACACACACACTGACAGGCCGCCCGTCACAGTAAAGGCAATGTGTGGCTGTAGTAATTTTGTCAATTACACATATGAAAAACAGCAGCGAGCACGTCTGTGTGAGTGAGGATAACATTACCCACAGAGCACCTTTAATCTAAAGAGCATCCACATACAAACAGATCCATAAAACTTTCCTTTAAAGAATACAAAACAAATTAGGTGTAGTCAGGTTAAGTAATATGCATCAATATGAAGAGGCAGAGGAACAAAAACGTGTGAAACTGGAACCCATTGTTTCAGATAAGTAAAGACATAAGGTCTGTCAACACACAAAATGACATTCAAGGGCCAGTCTGGAGCTAAATGTCTTCTACAAAACCTCTTTTCACTCCATGCATACTTGAATTTAAATGAGTTGTTCGTGAACAAGATGAAGTAAACGTAGGATTTCGGTTTCTTTTAAAAAGCAAGCACTCATAGTGTTTCTGCGACCGAGTTGCAGATGTTTGAAGGCAATGAAGACATGTTTGTTTTAAACTTCTCTATGAATAGCTGTGAGCTGGAAAATCTAAGTTTTCTACAAAAAAAGCCTATATTTAGGTGGGTTAGTTTATTTGAAAATCAAAGACTTTTGCAAGGTTGACCTGGCTATATGGGCAGCAGCACCTCTGCAAACACTAAACAAGAAAAAATTAGATAAAATATTAAAACTCACAATGATTGCAGTAATTTCACCAAAGCTTTGAAGAAGCACTACTGAACTTGGTAAGCTTTTCATACTTTGGCACCTCCAATTGATGGCTAATTCAGCGTCCATCTTACATCCTGTCTCTTCTCTGAGCTCTCTCCTGCCATTAAAAGTTAGTCCAATGTTGACTCTTGTCTTCTTTCTTGCTCTGTCACTTTCTTTCTTTCTCTCTTTCTTGTCCTACCTTCCTCTGCACATGTCCTCTTCATGTCTTTGCTGAATCAGCCATGGTGCAAGTTCAAAACAGTTATCTAGTTGTTGGTGTGTGACGCTGTGCTGTAAAGCAAATAATAAGCTGTACCATGATGCTTCAGACTGGGGGAAAAAAAAAGTAAGAAAGTGCAGTTTGTCAGCCTCAGGACGGTGCAGGGCAATAATGGCTCCAGGAATGTGCATAATGAAGGTCAGTAGGGCATCAAAACGAGACAGAAAGCGTAAGGTGTAAGGTCAGAAAGATTTCTAGTTGCTCTAAAACATAAGACAAATGAGAGGGAAGGATACCCAGAAGGGTTTTGTACATAAACACATACCAGTGACTGAGGCATCTGACACATTAACACACCCAGGTAACTTTCAAATAAGCAGGCCGTAGCTGGGAATGAACCTCAGGGCCTCATGGTGCACAGTATCCAGCATGTGAAGACAATGAGCAGAAACATTCATATAATACACATCTCCATAGTCATATTTTACAGCTTTTTCATACATGTTTAGGTGTTCTCCAAAAACAGCTCCACTCCTTGTTTAACATTTACTCCTTAAACTCAGTATTGTCATGACAACTCCAATACATCCCGAGGTCTGGACTTAGTTCTGCTGTCAGCTGTTCGGCATTTTAAGCAGAGAAATTTCCCATACTCCACATAACACTCACGAAATACACAAAGTACAGGATAATTTCCTTATCAGACATAAAAATTTACATTTGATGCATCAATCTCCAGCAAGCTCATTTACAGCCAGTTCAGTGTATAATCAGCAGAAAAAGGACATTAACTTTCTTACAACACAGACTGGTTATTGTGTCCTGTGGAAACAACAGAGAAGATCCTGTAGGCTCAGTGTCATTAAAAACTAAGAAGGCTGGTTAAATTTTAAAATAACTATCAGACCTGTAGGACTGAACTGAAAGTTAAGTAATAGCTGCTGGCAAACTAAAAATACTGCAACAGCAGCATTTATTTATTTATTCATTCATTCATTCATTTTTTCTTAATGAACAATAATAAAAAATGTGCATAAAAGTTTTAAATGTTTAAAAGTGGTTGCTTTGGGGCATTTGCTTAAAATGTTGATGATGTAATTAGGTAATAGAGGAAAAGTTAAAAACATATGTCCCCTAACATGTTTCTATAAGATAAACAAAAAAATTTCTTTCGATTATTAAAAATTTATACTGAGCTGATAAAACTGCAGCAGAAGGAAAGTAGAAGTGTGAATTTGCTGCTCAGGAATGGAATTTAAATCACTGCGGGGACAGCAATGTCATTAAAAAACAGGAGGGTAGTTCGGCTGTGATTACTACTTAAATTTATTCAGACAGATTAAAATCACTGAGCAGGGCAGGTAATATTAAAATTACCCCACCATCCCTGTAGAAGAAAAAAACTGCTCATATAGGCTCCAGTTTACACAGGCAGTAGTTAAAACTAACAAATGAGCGTGAAATCAGGTGTTTGGAGGATCATATACATAGTTTGTTCATACACTGTTATGCCCTGTAAATGATTGCCCTCTAAAGGTTGCAGAAGAATAAATATGACTCAAGATTTGAATATCATTCTCAAATATTTCCTTTTAAGAAGCCACAAAATCCCGATAAGGAGGTAGGAGGGGAGCTTGGATGCCATGTGAGCATGCAGTGCTTTCAAACATTCATGTGTGCATGATGCCAGTTCGAGACCAACAGCTGTGATCTTTCCTCAGCGTTGGCTTGTAGGCGTCTTCAGGCTGAGATGCTGATGCTTTATGTGAAGTTTGAGCCAAACTGGAGGGTACATGTCAGAGGGATCAAAACTCTTTTTAATATGGAAATCAGCAGTCATGAAATGGTGGGACTTTCAGAGCTTCACAGTTTTACATCGCCTACTTGTTTATTTTATTCAATTCACTGAGTCAGATTAAATTTCCATTTCTATGAGTTAAGTATAGTTGAGAAAAAAAGCATTTTCAATCCTAAGAAAATTTTTAAAAATATCAGGATTAATAAGCAACAATAATGAGCTCAACCTATCAAAAGTTAGCTAGCTAGCTAGCCAAGAAGTAGCGATGGTTAGCCAGGTGTGTTTGATCCACTACAATATAAAACCAGAGAGAAAAGCATTAATAACATTTCTTCAATAAAAAATAACCAATTAATTGGTGTGTTTATGTCCTATCCCAACAATAACATCTGATTGAACATCTGGAAATTATTTAATATTATTATTATTATTATTATTATTATTATTATTATTATTATTAATAATAATAATAATAATAATAATAATAATAATAATAATAATAATAATAATATTATTATTCTTCTTATTATTAGATGCTAAATGATGCTAAAACGTTTGCCATTTTCAATAAACTGTACCTATTTACAGTTTATGTATTGCATAAAAACAGCAGCATTGGAGGAAAGAAAGAATATAGATTGTACAAACCATGGTTGGATGACACATCAGCAGCTACTCTGCTCTAATTGCCTATATACACACATGCCACCCACTCCTATGCCAAATAATTACTGTATTTGCATGAGGTGTCAATCAAACGATTTTATGCTGCTGACAGATCACATCAGTCTCGCTGCTCGGCTGGAGGTCATTCTAAACTGCAGAGCCTGAGATAATAAGCCTTCCCAACTACATCAAGGTAAGACCTTGACAGCACTCGCAACATGTGCAGAAGCTGGCCGACCCAGAAAAGCACGACCTCCACTATGAGTCCTGAAAGTGTCTGCTTTTTCTGGGTCTACACACATCTGAGCGTCAGCTTCTTTTGACACGGATGTCATGAAATCTAAATTCAGAACCAGACAGAATTAGAAATATTTAAATGACTCCCTGTAGGTAAACACAAGTGGAAATGCTCCTGTACACAACTTTATTGTTGACTCCATGCAGTGCCACTCACATTAACTGTATGACAACAACCATTTGAAATGTGCACCACTGCTGTGGACAGAGACAGGAGGACAACATAAATAAAAATAATACCTGAAGCTATTCTTGTGATGCAGAATGACCACAAAACAATTTAAAGCAATAAAAAACAGGGGCACCAATGGATTTAAAATGATAAGAAAAAAATAAATAAAGCAGTTACATAATTATGGCTTGATGTCTTGCTAGTATGCTGCCTGGCTAAATAGTTTTTATTTTTTATTTTTTTTAACTAAATAATGAGTTAATTAATTTTTTTTAAATTTTATTTAAGCACCTATGGCCTGGGGTTTGCTGTTTTATCATCCATCCATGCAATCCATCAATGCAGTGTGCATGTAAAAACACCGGAATCAGAATGTGTGACAGTGCTCACAGATCATTGTCACTCCTTGGTGTGAAATGTGGAGTGGGAGCAGAGACTTAAAATTAATGTATGAAATGTCTGAAATCTTTTCAATCATTAAATAAGGTAAAAGGATGTTGAAGCTTGAGAACATATGGTGCTGCAGAGCACTAAACCGAGGGGGAGGACGGGGAAACACAGGAACTGTAATCACTGCTCAGTGTGAGTCTGTCTCTGAGATGCTGTGACTGGCAGACAGAGTTCAAGGATGCTGGAATTATTCAGGTGTTAATGAGTTAAGTTATGATCCTCAGGACCTCACCTGTAACATGGAGCAGCAGGTACTCGGTCTGAGAGGCAGCACACAGCGAGCTCTAGGAGAGATTTAATGCAATAATATAAGCCAGCACTCAATCCAGGCTTTTCTTACAAAGTCAAGTGAAAAAGAAATTTTACTTTTACTCTATTAGTTTAAAAGTTTTATGCATCAGGACATAATGATCAGCAGACCTAACAGCACATGAACTAAAGTTTGTTTCAATAAAAGAAAATAATATATGTTAAATAAAGGAATCATGTATTTACCTAATTTTAAGACCAGTTAAAGATTAGATGATGCAGTCTCTTGCTGCTTGATGGTATAAAACTCTGGATCTTCAAACAAGACAACAGAACAGAAATGAATTCAGTAAAAAGTTGCTTGTGCAGAAACAAAATGGCATCCTAAAGACATACCAAGGGTCAGCAGCAAAGGATGGACCCAACTGTGGCAACGCTGTGCTACAAGAGGTCATCTACGTATATCTGGCCTTAACTGTCAATCAAACACATTTTCTGCGGTGTTAACAATATTCTTTTTTCCCCTCAGATATAAGGAAAAGAAACAGAATTCAAGTAGAGTTAAAATATGCACTACAAAAGAGACACAAGAACAGAGCCGGCGATCTGTTAAGTTACTCTAAATGCAACAAAGCTTCCCAACAAACGTTAAACTATTTAAATGCCTCAGTGAGGCTGGTCTTTACTTAATTATTTATTTTTTAGTGTGCTGGTAACATGTTTAATTAGCATTCAGTCCTGTGTGAAATGACTGAAGTAGTTCTGGGCTCTAATTGGCTTTGACTGCACTTGACATCAATGGGAACATAACAGCTGGATGCATGTGCTTATTTTCAATGACGCTGCTGTGCTTTCTACAAGAAAATACAGAAATACGTATTTAACAACTACTGTGGAGGGTCTGAAGAGGGCAAGGCATTAATTTTACTGTGAACTCGACTCACTCAATCTTTCTGTCTTCAACCAGGTTCCAGATAAAAATAAACTTATTATCTCAGCGTTGTGATCAGAGAGTTGTTTACCACAGCTTACAGGATCCAGTGCAATGTCATCCTCTGAACCACTTCTAGTTACTGTCGACATTTTATGAGATCTTTGAAGTTGATTATTCAGACCAATTAAAATCTTTAGTCGTTCCGTCATATTTAATGCATGGTCTTCACCCACACAAGCGTGTTTTGTTATCTTGTTGGGGTTTTGTGGACTCTAGTGGACTGTATTGTAGTAGGTAGATTAGAAAGGGGATTCTAACTTGGCCCGGCTTTGTCCCTGTGCAGCTGCTCTACCATGTGAGCTAAACGCTGCCTCCACATGAGTGTTCAGCTACAGTAAACCAGTCATCCTCCATTGTCCTTTTGCCTGGTATTTTTGCTCATGAAGCAACATTTTCATGACGGTTTACTAGGTGAGTCCTCATCACGCTGGTAGAACCATGGTATGCTAACTTCATCCCACATAATGTGCATTTAACTTTGTTGTCCAATTGAGTGCAATACTACCATGGTTGCCTTTGTTTGGTTGCCATTGCCAATGTCTGCACTGGTCTGTTGTTTCCACCATAGATGCAGAACTGAAATAGACCTGTAAACATTAGTTCCTTATGTAATATACTTGTTACTGGAAGATCACACATTATTATACCACAGACTGGATAGGTTGCCAAATTTGTAGGGTGAAAATAAAATAATAAACATAGTGACAATAGAGGAGGTTAGCACCTGTTTCATTTTGAGATCATGGTAAAAAAAACAATAGCAGCTGTATCGTAAATGGCATATAAGGTCCGATAACAAGCATGTACTGTTTTGTCTTAGAAAATTTTTGTTTTTGAACAGCTGTCATTCCTCTGACCATACATCTGGTCAAATTGGTACTGACACTGTCCCTAGCAGTTACTCACACATTGTGTGTCATATATTTCTTAGGATGTGCACAAACAATGTTTCAAACAAATGCAAAATGCACAAGACTGCCATGATAATTACACATGGGTGTAAGCCTCCCACACATGCATACTGCAGTAGGACAAATAAGAGTGATCCAATAAAATGGGTCGAATTCTAACTAAGTGGATTTAACTGTGCATGTAACAGGGCTGGTTGTACTTCAAAAGATACTATCCATCCATCCATCCATCCATCCATCCATCCATCCATCCATCCATCCATCCATTATCCAGACCCTCTTCAGTTAAAATAAAGGTCTGATCAGTGAAGCACAGAGCTGATACCAAAATGGTATCCTGACAAACAAAAAAGAAACACTTCATCCAATTAAACAAATAATGTGTTTGCAAATCATCAATCTTACTTTTGAAATGACTTTTTATGCTTCAGTGAGTTTTCCTTCAAATCTCATTTTGCTTTATATTTGAGAAGTTTTGATGATTATATGGGCAAAAATATGATTCAGTGCAATCATGTAAAAAAGACGAAGAAGAAGGAGAAAAAAAAAAACACTTGTATGTTACTTTTAGTACAAACCAGTCTGCGAGTAGGCGGTGTGCAACAGGCAACATGAGAAAGTTGAAAGTGGAGCTAAACTGCATATTCATAGACCCTCGCATACTAAACGCTGCATCTTGAGCTCAGTGTGAGGGGAATCATGACAATCCAGCTGGTTTCTTTATGAACATTTCAGTTAAAACAGTGGACCAGTTGGGTGATGCTGCTAGCGTGGCTAAATATGATTCAACAACCACGTTTAGTTCCACCTTTATGCAGAAAGCTGTTATAAACATCTTGTGGTGCCTCAGTGTATATGCAAGCTGCAGGTTACACAACACTGTGGCTGTTTGGTATTTCAGGTGTTGATGCTTTAAATAGTTGAAGGAATACATCCAGAACCACCTCCGACAGCATTTTAATCCACATATTCAGCTGATCTGTTTGGAAATGACACGCTCTGGATAATGAATTGAAATAAGAAAATTCACTGTACATTTGCGTGTGTTTGCCAGTGAAGGGAATCAGCCGTGTGTTTGACAGAGGAGTGTTTTTGTTTTCTTCTGCAGCTGGTCATTGATCAGAACTGCGAGTGTGTGCATGCACAAACCCAATGCTTCCCCCTCGCTATCGACACAGACACACTCCACCGACTGCAATCATTATTCAGGGAAACAAGAAAGTTTGTGGCTCGCTGGGGCTGAGGCTGCACTTATTGCTATTAGCTGTGTGGATAAATGTGTGGAACAGCAATGCTCCTCTTTCATTTTACCCTCCTTTGTTCTTTTTCATCTTCCTGCCAGCCTAATTTTTTTTTTCTCCTCCCTTGCTGCAGACATCAAGGCCGGCTTTCTACTCCACGATGCCTTTGCTTCAGGACAGGTTTATGTTGTTTAAAGGTGACATTTTCAACAAAGGACAAGAAAAGAGAAAAAGAAAAATGCACAGTTTTGTCATCTGTTACACAGATAATTTCCCTTTTGTTTCTGGAGGTGTAATCAGAGGCTCCTTCCATCTTTTTGTCCATTGGAAGCGCAGCTTGTTCCTTTGCGAGCGGTGGTATCAGTGTGATAGGTTGCTGTGTTTAAAGGTGGCAGTATCAGGCTAATCTGTAGTCCTGGAAGACAAAATGAGAGCATCAGTCACCCACATGATACATATCTGCTGGATACGAGCAGAGGGGGGAAGAAGAGAGAGGGGAGATCAAAAGTGGGTGCACAGAAGAAGCAAATACAGCAAATGCAGTTCAGGAAAATGCATCAGTGTTAGAGACAGCTGATAATGTCAGCGGTCAAACTAAGTGGCTATATTTTTCTAAATTAAACCCATATTCATCACAAAGCCCATTGCAGCTTGTCATGAAGTAAACATCCCTATCCTCCCCTACTGATGTAACACTACATGTTTGTTTTCTCTCTTTGATTGAGATGTTGTTTTTTTTTTACTTTTAACTTCAATTCCTTAAAAAATACATTTGAAACAATTTCTTTCCAGATATTCTTACAGCAGACCAATAAAGAGATATTAGAGGAGAACACCAGTATTACATAAGTAATGTGAGTATCTTTTCTTTAAGTTGCTTTAATCAGGACATGAAATGAACAAAAAACCTTTATTTATTGGACAAATGCATATGTTGGTCAAAGGAAGATTCAAAGTGACATTATTCACTGGTGTGTGAACTGGTCTGGTTTGAGTTTCATCATTTTCAGCATTTTGGAGAAATGAAGCTGGAGAGTGAAATTTGAGTCGTGATATTTATTTAATAACAGATTTATTTTCTTTGTATTTCCTGTGAGAAGTTGACACATGTTGAATGGAAGTAGGTTGGAGGTGGAGAGGCTTTGGTTGCACCTTTCGATGGCACAGTGACATTTATTATGAGCATTTCTGAAGCTGTTGCTGCCCAGCAGCATTGTGAGGCTGGGGAACTGCACTATACAAGTTTTTCTTCAAGGACGCTGACGTTGCAGCTGAGTTTTGCTCAGTGCAGCTGATGTCAGTGCAAACAGGCCAGTTATGAAATTCAAGCTTTAACTTAAACTATTGGACTCATTTTCCAAATCTTCCTGGAGTTTTTGAAGTGGGCTCAAATATATAAATACTGAAAACATCTACATCCTCAGTTCAATGTTGGGGATCAATTACAGAAAATATTCTTAATTTTGAACAACACAACTCAACAATCATGCACCCTCACTTCCTGGTTCTGTTCCTTTGTGAATAATAGGTGAAAGATTTGGTGCATCTGCTTTGTGACCTGACTGCATGCAGAGGTGGGGGTTAAAAAAGAGACATGACTTTATAGAGAGGGTGAAAAGTAAAGAAAGAGAAGACAGGAGGCTCTGTTTGCACTGTGAACAACTTCAAACCCCTGCTCGTATTTCAGGAAATGAACAGAGAGAACAAGTCCTCTGAGCCACTTTATCTGATCCATGCACACACTGAAATAGGATTTTCACACATTTCTCTAAACTCCATTCCTCCAGACTTAAACAGCTGACTCCAGAACACCTTTACAAAGTCAGTGTTTGTATGTGCATGCACGCAATTTTCAAATCCTGGAAACAGCCACTGAAATAGTTTCCACATGAAACAGAAAACCATGTATTCACTGCAGAAACATTGCAAAGCAACAAAAACACCAGATAAAGACCTGTCAGGCAAGTTGTGCTGCTGTTTTCCCATCCAGCCTTTACAGTAAAAGTAAAATATGTAAAGCAAAAAACTGGATTTATTCTGTTCGTGTTTATGACTTGCCAACATCTGCTCCCAACTTGCCAAATACTGACACTTAGCTGTAAGCCCTCGGCATCTGTTTTCAGCACACTGTGTAGATCTCTGCCATCACTTTCTAAAGCAGAGGGAACTGCTGGTTTTTATCAGTTATCCTTCTGCTGCTGGAGGCGACACACTGGCTCTGTTAACAGTGAATTTTGACAGGAAATTTTGTTTGTCTATATAAAATGTGTAAGAAGGTCCAATGGGAGGCGTAGGATCATCACCAAGCATAGGATTCTTGTTCGAGGATGAGCATCTGCTGATTTTCACCTCTTTCATTTAATTTATTCAGTCTTTATTTGGATTAGCACTGCACTCTTCATATCTAGAAATAGTTAGCTGGTAACTTGTCATTTCACATCGGCTGGTGTAAAACTTGTCAGGAACCCATGACAACCCACTTCCTGTGTGGAAGTATCTGAGCTTGATGTCCCAACAGAAACTATCTCATATTATTCTAGTGAAAAATTAGCTAATGAGAGTATTCTGCCCAAACAAGATATAAAATTTAGTTTTTCTTTTTAGTAGATTTAAACCTCAGCTAAGTCCGTTTTTAGGTATACAGCTACAAAAATACATTTAATTAGCTAAATAATGTTTAGAGGAAAAAATGACATAATTATAGATTGCTTTTTTTCCATATCAAACGTCTTAAAAAGAAACTTTCAACACATTTATAGAGGCAGTTGTTGTCTTTTCACTCATCTTATAAATCTTAGAAAAATAAAATACTACAAAACAACAACAATTGCGGGTAAATTTAACAGCAAATCGAATCAACCATTTGCATAGCATAAATATTTATAATAGACAACAATAGAGATTGTTGATTTAGAACACACAAAGAGAAGTTAGTGACAGGAGCTTTATGAATGCAAGAATATTTCTATAATCATGACTACTAACACTATTTACAGTGAGGTATTATTTATTTACAATAAGGCTAAAACAACTACTTCCAAGTCGCAGCCAAAATGAATCATGTCTCTACTGTTTGCACAACTCGCATCTGCTGCATATGTTGGAGGTTTAATTTTTATTGCTGCTTCTCCGTCCCTCGCCCTGCATCCTTTTAGGAGTCTGCTGTACCTTTGAATCATGTTCAATTTGCTGTATTTCACCTTGTCATAAACTCTGCTCCAAGTTCCTCTACCAGCTGCTGCAGAACCTTTTTTGAACTATTTGGGTGCCAGTGCACTTATTAAGGATGGCGTTGACATTTACTCCTGCAAAGTTCAGTATGTTGTAAAAAACAGCACTGACCCAACCCTGCTTACCAACCTTTACACAAAACTTTCTGGTCTTCTGATCCATAACATCCAAACTAAATGTAGAACGGCAAGTCCTGTATGGTCAAAATAATCACATTAGATATCCTAGACCCGTCCAATGTGGACGTTTTACTTTGATTGTATTTGTGATTCTTTATAAAGCCTAGGAATTTTATGGGATGGCTTAGCCAAAACGTCGTGTTTTACCCTGACATGTCCTCTTTTAAAAGCTAAAAAAAACGCATCTAGCTGGAATTTTAAAATCGTCCAGGATTTAGTTTTATCTCAGCCTCAGATACATTTACATTGGATTGGATTTGCGATTTATGGAAGCTGGGAGCAGCCAGGCTCGCATGTTTTTCAATTTTTTTAAAACTGTTTTCTCATGATAACGAGATAATTTATCTCATTATCTCGAGAAATCAAACTTTGTTTTCTCGAGATAAAGGATTATTCAAATGCAGAGTTGAGAGGGGGCTGAAGCTGGAGCTCCTGGTCCATCATAGAACCAACACAGAGAAACAAACATTCAATCAGACTTGCAGTCACTTCTAGCAAGAATATACTGTAGAGGCTCAAATCAGCCTAACATGCATGTCTTTGTACTGCGGGAGGAAGCCGGGAGAGAACCCATGCATACATGGGGAGAACAAACAAAACTACACAAAGGTTCCCAAAACCTATCTGTAACCCATATGAAAATTCCTCTTAAAGATATCTTTAATGGGTTTTCCTGGTTGTCCGTGAAGGCACCATTTGGTCACATGACATCTGTTCAGCCAGACCCACTTCCTGGTAGTCTCCATACAAGCCATCTGTGTTACTCCACCAACAGATGTGTGGGAGTATGGGAATGGGAAGGCTGCAACAGGTGAGTCTTGTCCAAATGCTTCCGTTTTGTGTAGTTGATTCTTGTTTAAAACTCTGTCGTACGTTGTAGACTCTGCAAACCCACTGCTGACGCCAGGGCTCTCGTGTGGGATGAATTTTTAAGAGGATTGGTGAGTCTGTTTGTTTGCTACATGCTGTCAGCATTAGCGTGCTTGTGCCTTGGCCTACTAGCATAATGCTAATGTAGCATTACACTGCATTAGCTTTATGTTGAATAAGTTATGTTTATTTTTATGCTAGGGGTTTTAAAAAAAAAACTATGTTGGCCTAGCATGTATTTTAAATTTACTTTTGGTTTTAGTAGTGTTTCTGTCAATGCACTTTGATTTCAGAGTGTTGCATCATTTGAATTGTATTTGCATTTTTTGTTTGATGGTCGATGATGTATAATTTAATGATATTTAATTATTTAATGGGTGTACACCAAGACAAAACTAGCTAGTGGGTATGAACTTGAATGACTGAATGTTGGCCTTGTTTATCTGATGCAGGCCAGGTGTGCCCTGTTGGGTACAGATCCTTCTGGATGGCGAGCTAGACGCAAGAGCCTGAACCCTGTAACACACCCTCTGCAGTCTGGTAGGGGGCTGTTTGCAAGCCAGCCCACTCCCATCTTTATCTGTTTTGCCCTGCTCACCGCTCACATCCACACCAGTTGAATAGCGCGCATATGGACATTTATTCAATTTTCATGGACTCTGTTTATTATTGGACATCTCATACATACTGCATTGTGAAAGGTGAACAGAATAATTGTGACCTAACTTGGTTGATGGAGCAATTTCAACTGGGTTGAGTTTGCATACTGGCTCATTACATGTTGTGAATCATTTGGATGCAATAAGTCAACTCTTGGAATGGAATCTTGTGAACATGTTTTTCCCTTTATCCTGCAGATTGTGAATATTGTACGTATTGTTTTTTTTGTTCCACATTATTATGGCATAAATTCACTGAAGGTCAAAATCTTGCCTGTGTGATTACTGTACCTGCACCTCCCTGAGTTGATATCTACATCTTCTGACTCTATCCTTAGACATTATCTTTTTTCCCACAGCAAATCTTAGTACATGCTACATAGCCATCAATTTTTTACAGTTTTTCTGGGGTCGGGTCGCAGGGGCAGCTGCCTAAACAGGGAAGCCCAGACTTCCCTTTCCCCCCATTCCGAAGCCAGCCAAGAGATGTAGTCCCTCCAACGTGTCCTGGGTCTTCCTTGGGGTCTCCTCCTGATGAGATGTGCCCAGCCTCAGGGAGGCATCCTGACCAGATGCCTCCTGGATGCCTCAGTTGGCCTCAATTTGGTCCTCTATATGCAGAGGAGAAGGGACTTTACTCTCATCCCCTCCCAGATCAACAAGCTTTTCACCCTTTCTGTGTGAGAGAGCCCAGCCAGAAAAAAAAAATCATTTCGGCTGCTTGTATTCGCAATCTCGTTCTTTCGGTCACTACCCACAGCTCATGAGTATAGTAACATAACGTAGAACAATTGGTAGATAAGATTATAAAAATATGATATATTAAGTATGTACATTAATAAACAATAAACAATATATTGGATTTTACTGAGTGTGTTTGTGGTCTACTGGGAGAATCACGGACCTCCTCCCAACGCTCCTTCCTGCTTTGGATGCAGCAGTGTGGCTCTGAAGGAGTTCTATCGTGCTCTCCCAACGCCTTAACTGGTGGATGCAAGTGGTGTACCAATACAGAGTTGTTCTGTATTGGGATACCTCAGTACAGCAATGGACGCAAGCTGACATCAGATAAAGCAACATCCATCAATGATCAATATGTCCGATTTTACTTCTATGAAGTCTGACAAAGGCTGAAATTGAGAGGTGTTGTGAAGTTTTACTAATCACTCATTCACATAATTATACATACACACCATGACTGTAGCCCCTCCCATCGGTCTGTTTTGATCATTGAAATCAGGTGTGATACACTTACTTTTGAGTCCACCTTAATCATGTCGTTATCTCGAGAAAACAAACTTAATTTTCTCAAGATAAAAAGATAAATTATCCTGTTATCGCGAGAACGGCCCTCGTTAGCTTGAGATAACGATAAAAAAAAAAAAGAATTGCTGATAAAGGCTGCTTTCGGCTTCCGTAGACTTTCACTCCCTACACTTGCTTTTTGTTATCTTCTCCATCAGACGATGACAACAGGAGGGAGATGAGGAAGCTGTAGAACTGAGAGGCCAGTTACCTGGTAATGGCGTCGCTATCAGCCATTTGGAAATTCAAGATAACTGTAATGCACCATAACTTTGTGTTTTTGCAGAACTGCAGAGAAAGTGTGTGTGAATCTTCCTTTTTATATAGTCTCAGATGGGCTTCGCACCTGTGGGGGATGGAAAGGCTTTCAAACGTCTTCCGGTGAGAGGTTTCATCTCCCTCACTTTCTCCACAGTTTTGATGCACATCTTAAAAAGAAGACGAGGTGAGGAGGAGGTTCATGATTTGGAGTGATGGTTTTGACAGCTTGGGGAAGAAGCTTTTCCGGAGTTTTAGATATAAATGTCCAGTATCTAGTAAAGCTAGAGAATGCAGATAAATGCACAAATATGTTCATCTTGGTGCATGGTAAGCTCAGTGCATGACATGCACAGCAGGAAACTGGAAACCCACATCAGTTCTGCATAAAGACAGAAGTTTTTTTCTTTTCTTCATTTTTTGTTTGTTTGTGTGTTTTTATATATTTATTACATTTTTGTTTTATAAAGCGACAAAAAAACAGAAAGACACTTGGTCAAAATTTATCCTCCACACTGAAAGTGGACTGAATGCTACAGTAATGGACACACTTACATCTATCCACATGGTCCTGATGCCACATATGATCCACTACACTAAAGCTAGCTATTAGCTGTAATTTAGGACCACGTCAGCAAGCAATTGAAAGCAGCAATGAATTTCACTCACTAACCTCTTGAGTTTTTAGATGATGCCATGCTCAAAAACAGTGTGTTTGTCAAAAGTAAGCCTTTATTTATGATGTCTAGTAATTTCCCACATGATTCACAATTTAGTTATTTTTTGCAAATGTAAGTCAGCAAGGCAGGCAATCAGAACACCCAGTATACTCTAAAATTGAGGGGAAAAAAATAATATAAAGGTATTTGAAATAAATACAACCTATTTGGAGTTATGATACTTCCAAAGTTAATCTAGAGGTACCCAAGATTAAGAAGTAAACCAGTCGAGATGAGCATGCCAGGTCCCTGTTTTCTTTTAAAGAAAATGATTAAAACAAGGCATCAAAAAAGTTTACTTTCATCACATCTTTTTATTTTTATTTATCAAAGAACTACCTAACTTTGACATTAGAATAACACAGATGTCTGTCATATTATGTTCATCTTTATAATCAAATAATTTATTTATTAATGAAAAAAATATGAAAGTACAAATGCTGCTGGTAGAAAAACATAGCCTTGAACTCTGAAATATATATCTTATATGTAATTAATTTTATGTAGATGAAGAAAGAGCCAGTTGTTTCCACAAATCCAATATGATCGATCATAGTTAGTGACAAATTCAGATGTGACTGAACTCAGATTAAGCTGCAATTTGTTATGCCAATACTGCCACTGCCTGCATTTCCAGCTCCTCCACCACCCCATCAGCCACCTACAGGTTTCAAAGTGAAAATATCTGCTCAATAATATCTCCATGAAAATATATTTGCAGAGAAAAATGAGCTTCTGCTGCTGTGGTAAAACAGTTTAGATGTGCGCTGTCTGCCTGCAGTATAATTATGTTATTTTCTGCATCATTTATTTGCTGTGGGCACGTTGCAGCTACTCTAGACTTTTAGCATGAATGAGACAGGACTCTGTTTCCAAAATTAATTCAAATTAATCTTATTTTTCAAACATGAACATACAAATAATAAAAGTGTCTCCTTCACAGCTAACTCAATCACATTTTCAGCTTTTCATAAAAGGTGTTGGTTCAAAGCCACGAGCTGCACCACATGTCAAGTCTCCTTCAGGCCAGATGCCAGATGCAGGCTGCTGCTGGAACAATAAAGTCCTCTCATGCTTTGCCAGGGGATGCTGGAATTCACTGAAGCTGGAGCAACTGACACACAGGATGTGTATGATCGGGCTATACTGATATCTGATCCGACTGCTGATGATGAGTGTTTGTGATGCATTCTAGTGTCCATGATTAAAATAAATTATGTCACGGAGTGTTTCCTTGTGTCGACTGACATTAACTGCATCCTGTGTTTGTACACTGTAACAGAGAGCAGCCCAACACATGCAGCACAGACGTCACAACACCCAGCAGGGCTGGTTGAAATCAATCAATCAGTTAGCAGCAACAGCCTTATTGTTTAGGTCATATTCAGAAAAAAAAAAAGCATTTTTCATTTCAGCTTTGCATCTGTGACTTTTAAACAGATAAAAACACTTTTTTAAAGATGTTGATGTAATATCTGAGACATTTCTATGAGCTTTTCCTCATAACATTCCCATTTTTATAGATTTACAAACCTGATTATATAAGAATGAGGTTGTAATTCAGAAAAATCCCACAGAAAATTCTGCAGTGATCAAACTACCAGAGAACAGATCTATGGACACAGAAACAGTCAGCTAATTTAAGTAATAATCAAAGCAGTTTAATTGCAGTGGAGTCACAAACAAGCAGACCTGCTGATTATCAGGATCAGGAAATCACTGGTGCAGCGTGGACGAGCGTGCCAGGCTACATGCACAACCATGACTCTGACCACCAGTTACACTGAAGAAAATGTTCAGTCAACAAAGATTTATTTGTCAAATTAATTTAATAAACTTCCACGTTTAACCAAATCCAAACATTGCATTGATTTTCTTTGCTTGGGACAACAGACAGCTCAGAGTCAGCTGATCATGAAGTCATCAAAGCCAAACATGATTTACAATTATGATCAGTAAACATGTTAATCTTTCCCAACATTCATTACTGCAGCTCCGTTTCTGTAAAAGGCTGCAGTTCTTGAAAATGAAGCCATGTGAACATAAACCTGCCACAACCTGAGATGTCTGTGGCTGCTTGGAAAGACTGGTGGTCGTCTGGGAATGCCATGCACCTCTGAACTCTTCCCATTAAATCGGCTGCATACTGGGATTATCAGGGGTCCCAGATGAAACATGAGCAGCATGAAAGAATTTTGGTGAAATCTTTGATCTTTCTTATCACGGCAGCAAAAAAGACTGAAAGACAGTTGTCGACAGAAGGCACTAAGTTTTTCTTTTTTTTCCAGAAATTTAGGGAAATAACTTTGCAGTTCGACTTTTGCTACAAAAAGGTGATTAACCAAGAAGCTGGAAGCATAAAATGATGTCTATCCTCTATAAAACTTACTCTATGCTAACATGAAGCAAAGACTTTGTTTTTATCTTTATAGTAAAAGCTTGCTGTGGTGCCGTGATATAGCTAAAAGCTTGTGTGCATCTGCCGTCCCTGACCAAAGCCAAGTGTAGCAAAAGTCATAAAATCCAAAAACCATCCAAAAGCACAGACAGTACATTCTCATAATGCAACCAAACATCAACAACACAAAAAGCCACTGTCCTGACAAAGCAATGAGTGGCTGCAGGAGCCATTTCCATTTCTTCACATGGATTTGTAAATGTTGAAAGAGTTCAGGACCAGACACAAGCCAGGTGGACATTACAACTGGCAAATCTCAGTTGCAGAAGCTGCAACTAAGAGAATAAAAAAGGACGGGTGTCTATATTCTCATATTGTCCGTGTTTAATCTATTTATTTCTTTTCATAAAGCACTTTGGCAGTGTTATTGTTATTGTAGAGGAGAAGATGTATTCACAGCAGCTCTTCCGAACTGAATCTTAGTTGATTTGCTCAGAAGGTCCGATTCGTCCGGTTCATGCAGCACCGCCTCAGGCAAGCAGGGAAATACATTATTCAGGAGGTTTGGTTGTTTGACTGGAACAGTTCGGTGTGGTTTGGTTTGATAAACCCTGATCTCTGTAGCCTTACCTGGTAGGCTGGGTATATGCCAAACAGCAGAAACAAAGGAGGAAAATGGTGGACAGTTTGTGTTCTTTCCTCTTGGCATGTGGCTTTAAAGAACAAAAAAAATCTACAGTAAATTTAAACATGGTGTTGCTGCTAGTTTGTTATTAGTGTCGAGTCGCAGAAGAGGTGATGATTTTTTTTCCACCAGTTTATGGATTGCAGGGTGTCATGTGCTACCCTTTATGGTCAGATCAGTAAGACTAGGAACTCAAAAGAAGGGTCCCAAAAAAGGTAGGATGGGTTAAATTAGATATTCTGGTTCCATTCCCTGTTTTTGCCTGTGAAAGAGCAAAAAAATATAAACCCGTCCTGTATCAATCCACACGGGCTTAAGTGCAGTGTGAAAGCAACCCCCAAATGAACCAAGTCTCCATACTTACTGACTCTTAATGAAGTAAAAGGTGTCTTTTGTTAGTCGGTCCCCCATTGCTGGTTTGCAAAATGCTGCTGCATGGCTTAACTGACATGCACAAGCATGAGCACATTTCACCGTTTTTAACCTCATTTAACTCATCCTAAACCACATATTCATTAATGCAGTTTAGGATTCATTTAAAAATTCTTTTATTTGCTTTTAAATCCTTAAACTGTCTTGCTCCACCCTTCCTCTCAGAGTTGCTGTGTTGTTATTACCCCACCGCTTCCTCATGTCAGCTGAGCAGCTGCTCCTGAGAGGAAACTTGGGTTGTGCCTTTGCTGTTATGAATGACCTGCCACTCCACATTAGGCAGACCTCTTCTGTGTCTTCATTCATTTATTTTATTGTGTCTGTCTTTACTCTTTTATGATTTTTTGTATCTAGTATCTTTTCTCATTTGATGTTTTATGCTTTGTGTTTTCTGCTTCATGTCCTGTGTTATTATGTTTTAAATTGTGATTTTTGTACAGCACTTTGCTCCTCTGTGGTTTTAAATGTCCAAACAAATTAAGTTGAAGAATTACATTGCATTTTATGACCAGCTGTGTGTTCTAATCATGCAAAAACATTTTCTTCACCTCTTCCTTGCAATCATGGTCACATCAACCAAAACGGATTTACAATATGTATTATTTTTCTCTTTCTTCTTCTTCTTCTTCTTTTTTAAATAACAGGACAATCAGCAGTAAATCACACACTGTTAACCTCACCAAATCTTAAATGGGGACTTTTTTGCAACAGCGTCTAGTAGCAGTCTGCATCCCTGGGTACAAACACATCTGAGAGGAATAATAGTAACATTTTGCTGAAGGTGTAGTTCAGCTAAATGTAGACGAATAAATGGAAACGTGACTTTAAATCTCTTGTTAGCTTGTGAACCTGCTGCTCCTGCTGCTGGTCCATCTAATCTTTTTTTTATTATTTAGATTTATTTGGTTGTTTTGTACAGGTAAAATGCATAAAAATAATCAAACCACAAACCATGTGTGGGAATGGAAGAAACAGATTTTTAAAGGTTACCTGAGGGTGATTGGAAGAGGTGGGCTGTAAACAGAACTTAGTCATTTAGAGATTAACATTTTACTCAATCACATCGCATGATCTTTTTTTATTTTTTATTTGCCGTTTTATTTTTATTTATTTATTTGTTTATGATTTTTAAACTTTTCTCCTCTTTTAATGAAACACTGTCAAGCTTTTAGGTCAGGGCGATAATCGAAGTACCTGGTAAACTCACTGAGATTTTTACCATCACGGCTCTGTGGCTTGAACTGAAGCTCTGTCAGTTTACCACTTTGGTTCAGGCTGAAATATCTCAACAACTAAGTGGCAAATAGCTGCACTACATACCACTTTAACTCAAAGTGCTTTTTAAATTGCCCCTCAATCACACACTCACACAGTTACTATGCAAGGTCTCGGTCATCAGGAGCAATTTGGGGTCTCAACCAAGGACATGAGGACTTGAAAAGTGAGGGATCAAATTGCAAACCAGCTCTAAGCCTTGACCCAGCAAACAGCAGCCAGTGATTAGACATTGATTTATTGGTGAGATAAAGTTTAAATGTGTTTGTTGGAGAAATGAGGGAAAGCCGAAGACAGAAAACAGCAGAGAGCCATGGTGCAAGTTGGTATGAGAAGAGAAAGTTTACTTTTTTTAGACAAAAGGTTCACACATAAATGTTTCCCAGGATTATAAATGAAACAGATTAAAACTGTGTCCATCTCCACATGGAGATGAGTTTAGATGAAGTACCTGCCAGCAGCATCAAAGGACTCCAAGAGTGACATGTCTCGTCCTTGCAGCACTTGTCCTGCTAATTTCTTCCTCTTCCTCGTCATAATTTAATTATATACTGTGTTATGGTGAACTCTCGGATGTTTAAGGAGGTTTGTAGTGTTACTCTCTGTGTCCTTCCACACACATCATACATCGCGCCATTGCTGATTTCCACTAGTCTCAGCTTAGATCTCTGAGCAGTCATCAGTCAGTGGATGAACATGTTGAAATAGTCCTTTAAGTCTTTTGGCTTGTGCATGCATTTGCTGATGCTGGTGTTTTGGTGGCTTCGAAGCAAAACTGACATCTCTTTGATTTTCTGTGTTGAGCATGAGAAACGTCCCGAGTCCCAACACTGACAGCATTTAATTGTCCAACCTCTACTGTTACTGTGTTGGTGTGTGTGTGTGTGTGTGTGTGTGTGTGTGTGTGTGTGTGTGTGTGTGTGTGTGTGTGTGTGTGTGTGTGTGTGGTTTACTCTAGCACTGAGCGAGTTATTTGTTATTTGGTGCTGTTTAAAACACAGTTCTGTGATAATCGCTGTGAAATTAAACTCCAAACTCCGTTAAAGACTTTTGACGTGGTGTCGGTGCCGAGCGGCTGCGTTCATGAGTGGCCCTTTGACTCGCTCCGGAGACGGCTGCTGCAGATGATATCAGCATGATCGGAGTTGGATGCTGCAGGGCCGGATTACCAGGCAGCCGTGCCCGGTGTCCTATTAAATACTCAGCATGCCTCAAATAAAGCGTGTGTCCTACTGAAGGCGGTTGTTGGGAAATAAAAGTGCAGTAACATGACGCTGCTCTTCCTGAAATAGCCCAGACACAGAGCAGGGATGCGACATGCTGCCCCGAGGATGGAGTGTGTGGTAGGCAGGAAACAGAGGGCAGGATTTAGAGAGGAGTTTTGGTGCAGGACCAATCCCCTGCAACTTTTCACATCACTTGGTTTGTTGTGCCTTTGAGGCTCCACTTCAGAGAATCTTTTACAGCATTAAATGTGTACCAGAAAACATACCGCGTTTATTTTAAAGGTTAACTTTTTTATGCTCAGCATACAAGATTCAAGAGCTTTAAAAGGAACTTGTTTTCTTTCTTTTTTTTTTAAATTAGGATCCCAGACTCAAACAAAAACTCGTTGACTTGTCCACAAAACCCCAACTGGAAGAGGAGGACCATCATCTAAAGTCATTTGGCAAAGCCAGATAAAGAGATAAAGGATCAGAACCTAAATATCAGGTTTTAAAACATACAATCCCAGTAATTTAATACTGTATCTGCCAATAGAGAAAACTGATACCAAAACAGAAGATTATTAGTGCAAATCTCATTATTATTGAAGATGTTTGTTGGGTCATGAGGCTGTTAATAAACCACACAGCTCACTGTCAGCTGCTTCACTTGAATCCACTTCTCATTTCTTTGTATTTTGCTTCCAAGCAGACTTTCTAGTAATCTTTGAAAATGGTCTAAATCAATAGTCCTCCAGCTTTCTGGAGATCTGTCAAATAACTTAAGGGAAATCTAAAAAAACAGGCTCCTGTGACAGACAAATTAGTAAAGAGAATCATTTAAAATGGGATCTTTAGGCTTTTTGATACCAGCAGCCTTTCACAAAGACACGTCATTTGTTCTCATTTCTTTATTGGCATAACAGTGTGACAGACAGAAACGTGACAGACAGAAACGAGTGTGTTTGAAACAACAAAGTGATTCCCAAACAACGTAGCTGGTGTATCTCAGCATGGCGTGCAATGTGTCTTTTAAACATTTAAGGAAACAAGTGGAGGACAAAAGAAAGCAGATGAAGAGGATTTGAAGACTTTGTCAGAAAGAAATAGGAACAAATCCAAGAAAAACCTGAATCTGGACCTGAAAGATGCATCTGGACCTTCACTTGATCCATCTACTATTGGCTGAAGCCTCATCACAAATGGTCTCCATGAAAGGATGGCTGTAGAGAACCCATTATTAAGGAATATAAAAAGTATAATCTACTGTATTTCCCTTTATGTGTACACATCTTCCAGCAAAATGCTGCTCATAGTTTCTGTTTGACTAGAATTATACGGTTTAAAGAAAAAATGAGGATTGGCTCAAGACTTTTGCTCAGTAGCGGCCAATTTAACTTCTCGTTATTACTACATAAAATAGTTTCTTTTTTCTCCTGTTTTTGCAAGTTATTACTATTTCTAGAAATCAGCAAGTATCCAGACTATTTCTGTCAGATAACAAGAATGCAATTTCTTATGTAGGGCGAATGCCATTGTTTTGCAGGAAAAAAAATATTTTTATTTTATATATTATTTTGGATAGCTGAACGAGCAGGGATTGAATTCTGAATATCAGCCATGCATCTCCAGTCTCACTGATGTGTCATCAAAGTTGTATTTTGCAGGGGATCAGGAGTTGTTGGGCATGTCCCATAGCTCTTGATTTTTTGCACCCAAATACAAGAATAATGTGGTTTTACATTGAAAATAGCAGAACTCAGCTTTAACTGTTAAACTCTGAAGCCATGTTTTGCTATTTCCGGTCTGTCTGGCTTTTTTAATGCACAACTGCATGCAGATGCTCAACCATTTTAACCCCAGAAAACATACTGACATCATTTTTTATGAGGCCAAACTGATGCAAAATGATTGTATCAACAGTACTTTGTAGAAATATCACACATCTTGGCTTTGCTAAAATGGCATTGAAAGAAACACACAACAGAACTATTTACATATTTACACTTATATATATATATATATATATATATATATATATATATATATATATTACAGTTAATCATTATTTTATTATCACTGGACATCAAAAACATCTTATTGACTTCATTCTAGCCATAGAGGATCATTATTTTTGTTATTTTCAGTCAGACATAGAACTTTCTGCTCGCTTGGTGATCTTCAGCTGCTCCTGATTGGACAATTATATCAAGTTAAGCTCTCTGATTGGTGGAACGTTTGACAGGAAGTAGCTTCATCAAAATTTCCAGATCAAAATAGAGGTTTCTTAGCAACAAAGTACTTTTAGTAATCCTTTTGAATTACAAACGTAATAGATAATCATTGTTTATTGTATTTTTGTGAGGACATAATTTGGTCTGAGAGCCTCTGTAACAGGGATGTTTTTACCACTTCCTGAAACAACTCATAGAGAAAAGAAACAGAGTATCACCGGCTTTGTGGGACTGAAACTTAACAGCAAAATTCATTTAAGCTGAAACACGCAAAAAGTGAGGTCAAAGATTTTCCTGCATGGCCAGTGCACAGCATGTGTGCACGTGGTCTGTATCCGTGACACAAATAGCAGCCTCAGACAACAGGCAGTCTGAATAAGTAAGGAAAATAAATGACCAGCTGCAGTAAAACAGACACTGGGTAAAGAGGGAGTTGAGGCAGAATGTAATCTTTACAAACTAAATTGGTCGTCTTTTCACTTAAACAGTGAGACAGCCTGACATGGGTAAGTAGGTTGCTCTAAAATCAGCGGGCCCTAAAGGAAAGCTGCTCAGCTCCCTGCTGTTCTGCATCTAAGGGGGGAAAGGAGGGGAGTCCAGGGAAACTATTGAGGAGATGCAGGGTGTAATTGGCTTACTGGTTGTTTTTATAATAGAACTGAGACAGACCACATGCTGATCAGATGTAACTAGGTCCTTAGCAGATGTGTGATCTTTTTTTTTTTCTTCTCCTCTTTCACAATGCCATTTCTATTGACTAAATTCCCAGACAGAAATATGTTGAGTGAGTGGAGACACAGCCCCATTAGATGACACCGTTCAGCATGGGTTTCTATATAAAGATAGTTTTCAACCTGAGATCTAACGTTGTTATCTGAAGTGGAATCTTCAAAATCCTGCCATGTCCTTGGAGAACAATTAGGGCAGAGAGGGCTGAAGCAGCCTGAAGGCTTCACATTTCTGAGCGTCACCAAGCTTTCTGCAAGTTCAGTTTAAATGTTCAGGACTGAAGGAAAAGTAAGATCACCACACTGTCCTTGAAGACAAAGCTACTGATTTATTGCCCCTGTTACATGTGGACTTAAAAAGATATCTGTCCACATCCAACCTTATGTGGTTTCCATTTCCATCCAAGTGTAGAAGAAAATTTAACCTGCCAAAACCAAATGAAATTCCTGTCAAAGGAACAGGGGAACAAAACAGAGAGCAGAAAACATGACAGAAATATGACATTTCTCTTTTTGGCTGCTCAAAGAATCAACTACCAGACTCAAATTTCAAGCAGTTTCATTACATACATGCCATACATCCAGCTTTTTAGAGACAAGGCAGATCATAACAAGTGGTTTGCCTTGATTCTTGTGTTTGAAAGTTGGTTGTTTAAGATAAAAGCTAAAAGATAATAAATCAAAATGTCCAGTTGTATATTGTTGCAATAAGGATTCTTCTTTTCGTTGGGAACAGTTGTTGAACTTTTGATGACAGCTGGACTTCCTTGGCTGGCTTAATACCAGAAGTGTAGGATGAGCAGGACTTTTTATTTTCAGCTCCACGCAGAGTGTGTGAGTCGTGTAAATCAAGTTCACTGAAGCTGCAAGATGTCAGCTGTCAGGGTGATGTCTCTTTTTTATGCATGTGATACCTTTGAGCATCAATGAAGTATTTCTCAATAAAATATACAGTAAAATATTTATTGGTCATACATTTGCAGTAATACACCTTCTCCTTGGTTTCAGTATCATAAACATTAAAAATACAGTGAACAAGATGATTAATGATTATAATGAATAATTTTCACTTGATTTTGGCAACTGATTGAGACTGATGTGAACGTATAGTTGGGCATCTTTTATTTTTTTAACTTTTTAAAATAAATATCTACCTCAAATTATTCAAAACAGTGAGAATTAATCTGGCCTACAGTTACCTCAGTCACTGCTTGACATTGGTTTAATTCATCTTGAACTATAACAAACCACAATTATGGCTAAACCTAAACCAACTTATGTAGTAAAAGTCCTCAGTGGAAAATTATTTAACTCGCAGCAAAATGCAGATAAACATGAACATCAGAGAGGACAAACATGTGGGTGTCCTCAGTGATGACTGACAGATAAGTGATGATCTGTACATCTGCATATCAAATCAAATCAAATGTAATTTAAAAATCACATTTTATACAACAAATAGCACAAAATGCTTTCCATAACAAAAACAATTTTGGAACGTTTTAAACACAAGCCACCACACACTCAAGTTTATTATAAAACAATTTAGGAAACACACACACACAATCATACTTTATTTGTCTCTCACACAAACACACTAGGCACAAATAAAGCCCACCCCCAACCCAATTTTAAAAGTCTCTAACACAGGGATGGCCAATGTCGGTCCTCGAGAGCCACAATCCTGCAGGTTTTCCAAGTTTCCTGCTCCAGAACACCTGACTCAAATTAAATGGATCCAACAGCTTATAAGGATCTGCACAATGACTCATTAGTTTAAGTCTGGTGTGTTTGAGCAGGGAAATTTGGAAAACCTGCAGGATTGTGGCTCTTAAGGACCAACGTTGGCCAACCCTGCTCTAACACAATATGTCTTTGAAAACAACATAAACAGGTATGTGTCCTGGCACTGATGAACCAGTTGAGGAAACGATATACAAGAGATCCTTAGGGTTCCATCCACATCACAAGTTACTTCACCTATGGCCACAGAGGTTATTGACATGGAAACGGCCCAGATCAGAGCAAACAGGGGCCCAGACTGCAACCATAAACCTGCAGTGCAGTGCCCCCAGTCCCCCAGACAAGGACGATCGCCATGGCAACAACCTTGCAGTCAGAGCAGGTCTGGCTCCCAAGGTGGAGGACCTCCATAAGGGAAACACTGGAGAGAAATAAATAAATAAAAAGCAACCTTAAAACATTAACAGCAACTAAAACAACAATTAATAAAAAATATACATAAAAGAGTTCATATCGACCATGCACTTGGGTAAATTAGCATCAGCGTGTTGATATACCATCGACTCATCCACAAAGGACAATTTTAAAATCATCAATCTTTCTAGTTAATGACAAATTTTTAAAAAATATTCTCTCGACTGTAACCCTGTTTTGTAAGGTCAAGAGCAAACTGATGCTTCTCACAGATCAGCTAAATAGCAGTACAATGACCTCTAACTGCTGATACATCCAGTCTGCCGAACTCCACCTGCTCTAAGAGGTTCCGCTGACATTAACATGACTGTTAAAGTGATCATATGGCACCGTGCTGCAGGCCTGGCTCTGCTCTGCACCAGGGGGGTTGGATCGGTTTCTTGCACTGTGCTTGCTGGCTAAGCAGCTTGAGGCAGAGCCATGAACGTGAAACATGACTGTAACTATTTGGAGCTATAAATGGTCTTATCTTTTAGCGCAGTGTGTCTGACTGAAATAATTAAATAAAATGACACCTTTCAGTGCATCTTTTTATTTACTTTCATTTGCTGCTGACAGTGTACGTTGGTGGAGGTACAGAGATTTGTCTTCTGCAGAGTGTGCACATGCTGACAAGACCTGCAGCTGAAATGTGATTTCAAGCTTAAAAAAGGAGACTAAATCTGCCTGTGGGAGCCCGTTTGGGAGGCTGTGTTTTTTTGGTTGAAAATGTATCTGAGACTAACCTTTTTCTGGTGTGATGCCTCCACTCAACAAAAAAGTTTAAATTTAATTCTGTTTTAATGTTGGCATTATTTTCATCATAAAATCATTATTATATAAGACAAGGTTCCTTTCAACAAGACTGATATTAAAGATTGTAGAGTAATGACTTACAATCTTACAAACTAGACTTCAGTTTTACAACATGATGCAGCAGCAGGAGCATACGTGCGAGATCTGACCTAATTCACCTTAGACTCTGGGAGCTGTGAATTATAGGAGTTATTGGTGCATAAAAGCAGCTTTTCACACATTTTTATTCCATGTACAGTAATGAAGACCCCTGAACTCCCGTTAATGGCTTTACTCTGGATAACTGTATCAGCCCTCATTTCTTTACATTTTCCTTCTAAGCAGCCAGACATTCCTGTAAATAGTGTGTGCAGTGGCATCGTGGTACTGTTTACCCAGGGCCCACTTCAGGGTGGGGGCCCTTGAAAATCCTGGAATGAAAAGTTTTTATTGTGTTCTGTTTTTCATTTCTAATTAATTAGTGTCATAATGAAAGCTAATCTAGTTGGTTGAAGAAGAGGAGAGACTGAATTTTGCATTACCAATAATGATGGTTGTTCTTTGCGAGCCCTCTCTATCACCCCTCTATAATTGTGCAAAATGGTTTAGTCTGTTTGAGTTATGTACGTATGTGTGCAGCCAGACAGCAAAAGAAAGTTGTGGCTTTCTCTAAGAAAGCGAAGTCTAACAGAAAATATAAGAAAGAAAAAAGAAAATTGAGGAGCAGCAGTAACTCTGCAGTAATAAATAGAATAAATATGATTAATATTTATCAGAGTATTACAGGGACAACACAGATCAGAAATTAAAAATCAGAAATAAATCAATGATATTACCGACAATCTTTCACAGACCTCGCGATAAAAATCAGATAATCTTTGTCTTGATATTTCTGCCCTTTCAATCATGACATATTTGGTATCAATGGATTCCTTGTAACTTCAAGGCTGTCTTATAAACATTTAACATAATTCAATGCATTAACTAGAAAAGAGGGGGAAAAGAAGGGAGAGCTATGAATAAGAAAAATGTCCAGCCTGCATGGAATAAGATACAGAGTAGAAGTTCAGAGTCAAACCGGAGGTACAATATAAAACATGACGTGTGTTTGTTAGTGTAGCCTAGCAGATGGTTTATTGCATAACAATCATATATATTAAACATTTCAGTACCACTGTAACATTGCAATAAATCCGTATTAGCTAAGCTTAACATCATGAACCACATAGTCCTAAGTTTCAGAAAGAGCAGAAGGTCCATCATCATGTCCAGATGATTGTGCTGATGATGTGCGACAAGATTAGCCAATGGAGGCTGTTAAGTTCTTCACTTTACAATCAATCATCTGCAGCTGGTTCAAATAAAAGAATCTTAAGAGGCTTCGAGAATTTCAGAGTTAGATCTCAGAATTAAATCCCTAGAGGACACTTACCATGTCTCCCCAGAAGAAGACATACTGAACGATATAAGGGAAGCTAAATTTGAGCTTTAAGAAATAATAGACCAAAAAAAAAAAAAAAACAAACATGGGGAACTTTGAACATAACAGCAAATCTGGAAGGTTCCTAGCTAATCAATTAAAAACAAACATGATCACGCAAGCCAGATATTTCTGTGATACACACATCCAACCCCTGGGACAGCACCAAGTCCAATGTATGTCCTTTTTCATAAGTGGGGCCAGATTAAAAGAGTCAATACATTTAAACAGTCCTTGACCAGTGGACTTCTGCCACATCTAAAGCAGTGAGTGCAGTCTTCCAAATCTTCTTGCTGACAGCCATAGCATCTTCTACTGCGCCATGGTGTAGCTGTGGGGAGAGAACGTTGGTTGCCATACCTTTGGTTGGGTGGAGGGTAGTCATACTATGTTGCAGGGACATGAGGTTTACAGTGTTGTGCTGCAGGGCTTTGAGGGTATCTGTGTTGCATGGCAGGGCGTTGAAGGTAGCCTTGTTCTGTTGTAGGTGTGCCCTGAGTGTCAGTGGTGAGTCGTGGTCAACTGATTGTAAGTGAAGTGGGATGTGATCTGATTCTGATGGTGGATTTAGGTGCTGCGGCTGTTGCGGGCTGCTGCATAGACTCTTTTATAGAAGACACTTCAGCTTTAAGATCTTTAGGAGGGTCATGTTAGCTTTCATCTCCTACAGTTCTGAAAGAAGATCAATATTATTCTTACTGTGACTCGGCTGGCTTGTTTTCTACTTCTTCTCAATAGGAGTATGGTCAGACTGAGCAGAGTGAATGTTACATGCCGCTGTTGTGCTGTCATTTTTTTCTCACCTTGCCTCTAACTTTCATAGGCACATACAATATTTAGTTTCTCAAACAAAAGTTCATCAGAAATGCCAGCTTGCTCCAGAAATGGCTGGAGGTCACGTTTAATGTTGTAGTTCTGCAGGCAAGTCATAACTGTGTGGAGAAACGTGATCTGCACTAGCCCTGGATCATATCATAGGCCTGAGTCTGACTCTTGTGATACAAACAGAATCTTTTGTCTTAAATCTAGAGCATAGATAAGGAACCTCTGAGGTGTCTCGTTTGTGTTCTGTACTTCTGATGATAATGATCTGTTGCACTCTTTTCCTGGTAGTGACAACAGAGTATCCTTCTCAGGGTGAGTAGTGTGAGGTTGCTTTTCCCTTCTAAATAGCTGCATAAATGCATCCCTGGAACAATGGCCCTTATGACAGCATCAACAATTTCAGCCTAGATGGCGCTACACTGCGAGTGAGACAGCAGACAGCCATGAGGAGAGTATGTGAGTGAGAGCGTCGCGTCATCAAACCCTATTCACAGAGGGAGGAAACCAGATCGGCCCATCAAGATGAGGCACCTTATTTTTCTGAATGCCAGCCTGCACTGAGGACATTAATGCTGCTGTCTTGAATTTGGTTCTCGTTTTGTTTTGTTTTTTATTCATTTGTGCAATTTAAGATTTTTGTTGAAATAGTAAACAAAAGTAAGTGGTTTTGTATCAGAATAAATGCACAAAAGGAGGCAAATATAAGGCTTATCATAAAAATGCTAAACACAAAAGGTTTTCAAAACACAATTCATTCATTTTTAAGAAGTTAAGGCAAATTATGGGGCTAACAAAGATGCTAAATTAAGAGCCATTCGCAAGCCAAAAGAGCTGCCTTTTCTTTGGGAGCTGAGCCAAAAAAGCCGGCTCTCTAAAAAGAACTGAATATCCCATCATTAATGAGCAGGAGCAACACGTTTGCCCAAGCTAACAATCAACAGGTAAAACTCTCAAAACACTAATTATGAGGAAAAATGCTGAAAACTAATCAAAGCAATAACAATCAGCTAAATAACATTAAAATATTGACATTTTAACAGGTTTATGTTCTAATTAATCTCTTCAAGGCTTTATAACTTCGTGAGCACAGTAGTCAATCAGAAATTCACTGTTCATTTATTAACAAGTTTCTTTTATAAAGGAATAAATTATGAATCCTTTTTTCCCTTTTAGGCACTATTATGGATTGAAGCAAATTACGTTTTTCTTTTTTTTAAAATGACCAGATAGTATTAAAATATATTCTTTTGCTTTGTGTTTTAACAGCAACCATTTTATAACCATTACACATGTAGGTGAGCCCTGACTCTCATGATTGCACCAGGTCACTTTCTTTGCTTTCTTGAGCACTTCTTCCAGGGTGTGGCATGACAGGTGCGGTGCAGGTAAGCTGGAAAGGTGGTGGAGGAGGACCATAAGCTTGTTCTGTAGTAATTTGTTCCAGAACTAGATCATAAGATGCTTTGATCACTAATAGCAACTGGCGACCATGTAATCCTAGTACATCTTGAAACACTAAAGAGAGTAGGACAACAAACATTAACCAAGATAAAATGGGCAGTTGCTGACATGTTGCCGTGCACACTGCTGGCGCCATTAATGATGAGTACAGGATGTGCATGGTGAAAGGCTGAAGTATGTCACATGACACAAGAACTGGACTGAAAATCAGTGACAACATGTCAAATATTTACTTTTCAAGTGTTTAGAATAAAATACTACTTTCACCATGGATGGTGGAATGTATCACTGAGCTGAATGAATGCAGCAACGTTTTCTTCAACTAATGCAAAATAAAACTGACATTGTTTTAGTTGGAGCAGAAAAAACTGAAAAAGACAATGTTTGTTCTCATCTTGAATCCCTTCCTCTCATATAAGAGTCAAAGATGATATGCAGGTTTCTTTCACCAGACTCAAATATATATCTTCCTCTGCTTTTTATTACTCTTTTTTCAGTTTTTAATTTCTTTTAAAGTTTGTTTTTAATGTTCTTGTTATAGCTTCCTGCACCCCACTGTAATGCTTTTAATGTTTTATGTAAAGCACTTTGATTTGTCTTGTACATGAAATGTGCTATACAAATAAACTTGCCTTGCCTTTAAACACTGCTTGAATCAGAGTAACAATGCCAAAGAAAGACGTTGAAAGATTCACACAGCCTTTATTTCCATGGGTATGGAACTAGCCAGTATGGCCATAATACTCCAGTTTACAATCCTTAAACAAACCAATCAACCAAACACATCCCTGACTTGCTTGTGACATATGAACCAGTGAAGAACCAGAGGACATCTGGCCCACTGACTGTCAGTTTTCTGGAACATCTTCATGGACATAAAGTCAAACAGTAGATGAATCCTGTGAATCTCTGTCATGTTGAGACTCAGGTCAACATGACAGAGATTCAGTCACTTTTTTAGTTCTGAATATATATATAAAGCACTTTTCATGCATAACAACAGCGCAGTGATTTACGTAATGAAAACAATGTTTTTTGCATTTTAAAAACTCAAGGAATCACAGACCCAAGTTCATCACAAAACAAATCAAAGCACACACACCTAATCATACTCTCTCTGTCTAATGCACACAAACTAAATGGATAGCCCCACCCCTCAACCCCACTCTAAAAATACAGTCTTTAACTAAGAAAATTAACAGTATAAATAAAAAGAAAGCGACTCATGCAGTATTGGTTTATATTAATCAATTTAAAATGATCTGAAATTAAAAGGTAATAAGGTCCATTAAGTCGTACCAAAGTCATAGTTAAATAAGCCTGATGCACACAGCAGATGAATAATTAAGGATTTATTAAGATAACAAGGCCATGTCCCATTTTAAGACCTGTTGCAGCAAAACTGAACTAATTTAATAAGAACAAAATCTAACAATAAAGGAGTGTAAAGATTACGATTTTAGTGCTGAAGATGGAGTTAAATCCATCCAAGGACCATAAACTGGTCAAGTTAAAGTTTACATTTACATTCATTTTGATCTTTTTCTGCAGATCCTACACAGTAAAAGTGAGTCTTTTTTTATTGACAGCAGAGTAAAACATGTCAGTATCTTCACAGCACTACTACACTAGCAGCAGTTTGCTGTACACCAAAAAGCTGCCTGACAGATCTTGTAAGGAAAGCAGTGCACACCACCATTATTGTTGTTTGCAAGATTAAAAAAAAAAAAAGAAAAAGTTTTTCTGACTAAGGGAGGAGAAATACAGCTGTAAGAATGCTAAACCTCATTACAGTTGTTTTGGAGGAGTACCTCTCCTCTACATGCAACAGGACACACATTAAAATCTTTTAGTTTCTATCATTGTTAAATTTCAGGATGACCCCGTATACCTGTCAGCACATCAGTCAGGTATTTGTGTACCTGAATGAAGGTGATAGTACTTGTACAGGAAGAGATTGTGTTTCTCTGTGCAGGCAGCGATGCACAGTGACCTCTGTGTGAGTGTGTGCACACACAACGAGCTAATGATGGCTGAACAGCTGAGTTTATTGAACAGTTTATGCTGACCATCTGCTGAGTGGCACCCTGGGAAATTAAATGAGCAAACTGTTAATTAGTTGAAGAAAATACACAGATTTCCCTTTCTGTCATTGTTTACTGAAATCTGGTAAATAATAATTAGAAAAATAGTAGTTTGTTTGGTTGTAAAACGGAAGCAGAGGTCCTGAATGATCTTTATATATATATATATATATATATATATATATATATATATATATATATATATATATATATATATATATATTCATATATATGTATATATACATATATATGAATATAACAATATAACAATTTGTGAAGTTGGGGGGATATTAATCGTTGTGCTTTGACATTGCTTGTGGTGTCCCCCAGGGGTCAGTATTAGGCCCAAAACGGTTTATACTTTATATAAATGACATATGCAAAGTTTAATAAAAATCTAAAATTAGTATTATTCATAGATGACACTAGTTCATTTTGTTCTTTTGCTTTTCAATGTGGTTTGACAGAAACAAATATTAAATTTAAGTAAAACCCAAGTCATGTTATTTGTTAATTGCAATAAGAATATACAAGTACAGATACATATAGATGGGCTATACATTGAAAGAGTATATGAAAACAAGTGTCTTAGGGTAATAATAGATGATAAAATAAACCAGAAGTCTCGTATAAAACATGTACAAAGCAAACTGTGGAGAAGCATTTCTGTTCTGAGCAAAGCAAAAGACATTCTGGATCACAAACTCCTCCACGTTCTCTACTCTTCACTGATTTTACCATACTTACATTACTGTTCAGAGGTTTGGGGAAATACTTACAAATGTACAATACAATCACTATCCGTACTGCAGAAAAGAGCCATAAGAATAATTAATAATTCAGGTTACAGAGATCATACAGCATCATCCAAGCATGACCCAGTTTAATAAGTGGTACAAACATATGGTTTTCACCAGGTACAGGGAGGAAGAAGGGCTTTAATAATCAGATGTAATCATAGTGATTTATGTATTTGTTTATTTAATCTGTCCACTTTGTACCTTTTGTAAATATGTAAAAGTAAAGTAAAAAGTAGTAGTAAGTTTCATCCTACTCATTTTCAGACATGTTGGGTTCAATTTATTGTTTAGTTTTGTTCATACTATTATTCTTTTTTTTGTTTTGATTATTATCATTTTTTGTTTGTTTTTTTTACATGTTTGAAACAAAGCAAAGCATTCGGCATTCATTCAAATGGCTTGCATATAAAAAATAAATGTTTCTTACCTACCAGGTTTTCTTCTTTCTTTGGACTTTTCTTATCATGTTTTCATGGATTAAAGAAAAATGCAGGTTGTTCATCTGTGTTCTGTCCTAACTGTGGCAACAGCAAGAACTGGGTCTCAAGTTCTGGACATTTTTGCTTCAAACAGATAAAATAAAAACTCCAGTTGGTTATGCTTTGTCTTGCATATCCAGATTTTTGAGAAGAAAAATATTGTTTTCTAAAAAATTGTAAACTCTGCTAACGTCAGATAAGACTGAAGGAAAAATCAAGCATGACTGTGAGAACAGTCTGCACAAAACAATTTCCCTTGGTAGCTTCTGCAACTTTCCTAAAACCAAGTTCAGCAAGGATGACAGAAAAAGTTTTTTCTAACTTGGGAGGAGTCATTTAATTAAAATTCTGTAGATCGTACATCACTAAAGTGCTGCAGGGATCAGAAAATGAAACTCAGAAAGGTGATGGGCACTGCAAGGCTGGTCATCCCAGACACTTTGTGACACTTTCACAATGCATTACCCTCATTCATTGGCCCTACAATGAGGGCACTTTAGCCCATGAATACTTTATGTTTAGACTAGAAAGGTGAGGTTCAAACCAGCAATCAATAATTTTCTTCACAAGTCTAAAAATGCAAATTAGTCTGCAGTTCAAAGAGAGGTCTTGCAGACCTTAACAATGTGTTGCATCTGCTGGTTGACAGGAAACAAGAAAAAAGCTCCATAAAGAAGGTAATTTAACTCATTGTGGCAAGAGATGTTGCATGTTCTCAGTCAGGTGTGGCTTGTGTTTTGGAGCATGTACAAACAACATAGAATAGATGAAAAGGGGAAACATAGGTCAACCAAGGAAGACATCATGTTCACACTGCAGGGCATAATGCTCATAATGCTGTATCTCAAGCTTATGTGTACCAAAAGTGTCCCGCATGCATAGAAGACACAAGGACGTGACAGTGAGCATGCGTGTGACGTCTCTGTGTTTGCAGAAGTAAACATGGATGGTATGTTATTGTCCAACGGTAACCAGCACAATTTCAATGGCATCATTTAAGGAGGAGATTACAAAAGAAAAGAGCCAGATTTGTGGCCATGGCTTTTTGTGGAGCAGTGGCAGCAATGTCTGTAAAGAGTACATGTGGGTACAGAGTCGCAGCCAGGAGTGGTGAGAGAGCGGTGTGAGCGCCTTTACAGTTAAAAATTTATAAACAATGTTGTGTATGACGTGTAGGTCGGATTAATGTGACCTGGCCGTTCACACTGAAGTCGCATGGCAGAAGATCAGATACAGATAGGATTTAGGACCACATGTGGCCTGGGTCGCATTTGAAAAAATCAGATCTGTGTTGTTTAGACTGTTATGAAAAGATCAGATACAGGTTCCATGGGGGCAAAAACATCGGATTTGGGTCACTTTAGCCTGCAGTGTGAACACACCCAAGTGTCAGAGTCCGGTAATATACTTTAGAAAATGCACACAAATAGAAATTAAGAACAATATTTACGATAAGTAAAGAATAAGTATAAGATAAGATGAACCAGCTGAAAGAAACAGATTTCCATTCAGACCAATGAAATATAAATAGTCAATCACACAGAAGAAAGGAGAAACTGAAGAAAACAAGGTTAAACTAGTACCTTTAAAGAAGCTGCATGAGCTGTGGAAGACTGGATGAAAGAGACAGAACAGTACGACGGAGTATTTGGGCCAGTGGAAATACAGTTTCGAGAATGAGGTCGAAATGTTGAGAATGAAGTCGAAATGTTGAGAATTGTCATGACTGGCTGCTACAGAATTATTCGACCACACAAGCTGTGTGGGAACTGCTGACATTAGCCGGTTCTTTATTACGTGCTCTCAGAACCGCTGCTTGGGCTAAGGAAAACAACTTTAATCAATGCTCTAACATTTACATGCAAATCCTGTTCCGATGCTTCACATTTCAAAATAAAGTTCCGCTTAAAGCAGTTAACCAAAACATTAAAAGAATAAAGTTGAAATACAGTTTTGAGAATAAAGTTGAAATGTGAAAAAAGTAAAAAGTGAAAGAATAAAGTTAAAAGGGAAAGAATTTCCTTGTTGCTAAAGCCCACTCTGAAGTACAAGGTCGCTAGCTCATCGACACTAGGCATCGTGTTTTATAGAATAAAGCTGCTTCAAAGACTTGACTTTATTGTCAACATTTTGACTTAATTATTAAAACCGTATTTAGACTTTTTTTTTTCTCAACATTTCAACTTTATTCTCGACATTTCGAGTTTATTCTCTGAGTGGCCCTAATACTCCATTGTACATTGGACAAGAAGATGATTTGTTTGGCCAATGAAGTCCCATGAAACCTATAAAGATGACTGGCTGAAGAAACTAAACAAAATTTCACCATAATTTATGACATAGCGCTGATGTCAGGTAAAGGACCAGAGATCTTCAGTAAATGCACAGCTGGACTCTCATTCTCAGTCTTTCAATCAAAGAGATGTTTGGTGATGCTGAGTTCATTTTTCTGGATGCATCTGGGCACAGTACAAAGAAAATTCAATCGACTGAAAATTTATGGTGGAGAATTTTTAATAATGGTCCACAAGACTGTGTCCTACAAAGCTGATGTGACAACTGCTGCACAACAAATCTGGACCCTGACTGATGAAGAATGTTGTTTTTCTTAGAGAGGAATCCAGATGTTAGTGTCATTTATCATGTTATAATTAATTGTTTACGAAGAAAAAAAAAAGATCTTTGAAGTGTGGTGACTGGAACATCCCCACAGCTGCTATCAGCATGTGTGCAGGTAAAACTGCTGCTTTAATGACATTTCTGGCACTTTATATACATAATTTCTTTTTCAACCATCTGATTTCTGGACTGTGACGTTGATTTCTCTGCAGATGATGACATTACCATCCACCCGGACCCAGTCCCAGCTCACAATTCTGTGGCACTCAATTCCATTTCAGGAAAATCTTCCTGGACTAGCTGCCTGTTCAGTGCGGACCCTGCCTCTCATCTAGTGGCAGCTGAGATACACTCCAGCTCCCCTGCCACCCTGCATTGGAATAAGCGTTAATAGGCAATGGATGGAGGGAAAATCTAAACGGGGACGGAACGCTCCTTCTCTAGGCTTACACTAAATAAGTTGACTGTAATTTAAACACATACACACAATGAGCTATCAGGGTGTGATGTTATCTTAGGACAATGTTTTATCAGTTAAATCATCACTCATCACACAACTCTTTCACTTTACATTTATAATAATAATATGAAAAAGAAAACTATAAAATGAAACAACTGAATTTATTTATTTTTTTCATAGTCATCTTGTTTTTAGCAGATAATTAGGTTTAATTTGACCTGCTGTATTTCCAATTAACACACAGTATCTCCATTTCTATCTGCTGTCATTGTATTTGTATGAATATTGTCATTTTGAACTCAAAAACTGGTAAAATTTGCTTTCTGTTTGCAAAAACAGCAGTGAGATATCTCTTAGTGTACTTTAGTTTTAAATCCAAGGGCACTCTCTGGTTAATATATTCACCTACATGTTCATGTATAAATTCTGGTTTGTTTAGATGTGGTGAGGTGGAAGCAAACAAAATATAAAAAAACAGAAAATAACTGAAAAAGCTTTTACTAATTGTATTATGCTCAGTCCATCCTGACAAGTCTGTTCTTGCAGCAGATTCAAGGATAGCATGACAACATGGTGGCATCAAAGTGTCACTGACTGTCAGTCAGCAGCAGAGGAGGAAGGAAGGAATACCTTTCCAGAGGTGAGCTGTCCTTTAGGAAGTCATGTTGTCTTTCGTCATCCATCATATGTCGTCTGAGCTGCTTTTTCCAATTGATTTAGCTGTTTTCTATTATTTCCAGTGTATGGTATGGTATGGTATGGTATGGTATGGTATGGTATGGTATGGTATGGTATGGTATGATATTGTATGGTATGGTATGGTATGGTATGGTATGGTATGGTATGGTATGGTATGATATGGTATGGTATGGTATGGTATGGTATGGTATGGTATGGTATGGTATGATATTGTATGGTATGGTATGGTATGGTATGGCATGGTATGGTTTGGTATGGTATGGTTTGGTATGGTATAGTATGGTATGGTATGGTATGTTATGGTATGGTATGATATTGTATGGTATGGTATGGTATGGTATGGCATGGTATGGTTTGGTATGGTATGGTTTGGTATGGTATAGTATGGTATGGTATGGTATGGTATGGTATGGTATGATATTGTATGGTATGGTATGGTATGGTATGGCATGGTATGGTTTGGTATGGTATGGTTTGGTATGGTATAGTATGGTATGATATTGTATGGTATGGTATGGTTTGGTATGGTATGGTTTGGTATGGTATAGTATGGTATGATATTGTATGGTATGGTATGGTATGGTATGATATGGTATGGTATGGTATGGTATGGTATGGTATGGTATAGTATGGTATGGTATGGTATGGTATGGTATGGTTTGGTATGGTATGGTTTGGTATGGTATGGTATGGTATGGTATGGTATGGTATGGTATGGTTTGGTATGGTATGGTATGGTATGGTATGATATGGTATGGTATGGTATGGTATGGTATGGTATGGTTTGGTATGGTATGGTTTGGTATGGTATGGTATGGTATGTATGGTATGGTATGGTATGGTATGATATGGTATGGTTTGGTATGGTATGGTATGGTATGGTATGGTATGGTATGGTATGGTTTGGTATGGTATGGTTTGGTATGGTATGGCATGGCATGGTATGGTATGGTATGGTATGGTATAGTATGGTATGGTATGGTATGGTATGGTTTGGTATGGTGGAAATCAGAAGTAATGGCATGACTTTTTGAAATGAATTGCATTTTTTTCACATTTTATTCTGCTGTATTTCTTTTGTTTAACCAAAGTGAAAGACTTTGAAATTCAAATATACTTTAAAGACACACTACTTAATTTTGCAACTATAAAACTCTAAATTAATTTAAATCAACTCTGACGTGTTTCTGACTTGTTTGATGGCACAGTGAAATCTATTTTGTACATTTCTGGAGCCGTTGCTGCTCAGCACCATCCAGAGACTGAGAAACTGCAATTCACAACTTCTTCTTCTGGGATGCTGCATGACGTTGCAGCTTAGTTTAACTTTACGCACCGCGTCACATGCTAGCAAATTAATATCAACACACTGGCAGGTTTAAACACATACTGTGGCTGATTCAGCAAAGCAGCACAAGAAGACATTATCAGAGAAAGGGAGGAAAAGAAAGCGAGAAAGGGACAGAGCAAGAGACAAGATAAGACTGTCTTTTACTGGCTGGAGAGATCACAGTACAGGTAGGATGCAGGATGGATGCTGAATCAGCCCTTGGTATGGGGTGTGTCACTGAGAAAATTTTCAGTTTTCAGATGCACATCCAGTTCAGATCTTTAAGAAAGTGGCAAATCTGGGCGCGACATAACTGTTCTGGTTTTCAAAACACCAAAACAGAATTTGGCAGCCGCTGACAGAGGTAATCAGATTACTCACAATCAGTACACAAGTGTCCAGAAGTGTCCAGCTTCAGAATCTAAAAGTGGAAATAAAAATCATTCTAAATAAATCTAATAAAGCAGATTTCCATGAGGAGCAAAAAGGACAAAGTTTTACCCTAAAAGAACAGAGCAGAAAAACTTTTAAAAGACCACTGATTGCCCGTCCAGGAGCAGTGACAGACTGATGCGTAGTCTACCAGTTTGTCCTGGAATGACATATTCATTCAAAACTGGCTGGATTAAAGCTTTTTCTCTTCCATTCAAACTTTCTTCTTCCCTGAAAAATCCAAACTGAAAATCTAGAAAAAAAAAAAAAAACACTGTTGTAGAGACTTGGACATACAATAGCAGCAGTAATTATTTTTTAATTAAATTATGTAAGTGAGATAAAAACATAGAAAAAATCATTTTGGTACTTTTACTTTCATTTCAGACCTGTAAAGTCTGATTTTATTTATCTTTTCTAGTTCTTTTTTCTCTGCAGCATGTCTGGCCTCAGCTGGAATGAACAGACTTTTCAAGGTCCAGCTGAGGCCACGTGGTTGCATTGTTCATGATGCCATGATGGTTTCTCATGCAGTTCTGCTTGACAGCTTGAAGGTCACAACCATTCAACGGCCATTTCTGTCCTTGGCCTTCACAAAAAGTAAGATTTCCCAGACTCTGAATCTTTTCACAAGAATTCCTTTGTAGATGCTGAAAGACAAAAGTTTTATAAAATCCGTCGGTGAGAAACATTTCTTTGAACTTATTGATGATTTTCTTACAGAGGTTGGTACAAAACGGTGAGCTATGGCCCATCTTTGCTGGATACGACTAAGCCTTTGTTGGATGTTCCTTTTATACCCAATCTTGACACCTTCACCTTAATTTGCTGATTGGAAAATCTACCAGAGCAGTCACTGTAAATTCTTTTACTGGTTCTAAAAAGTGACTGTTTTTACATCAAATTCTCAATTTTCTGTAGATTTCTGTGGTTAGATTGTGTCCTCTGTGGATGTCCAACATGAAGAAATTGTGGAAACCTAAGTTACAATTTACCCAGCTTTTATATCAACAAAATAAGTCTTTAAAACATGAACTCCGAAACACACAGGAAGATGTGTGAAGCAAAATAGCAGTCTGCAAGCTGTTATTATGCTCCTTTCTCAGGCTTTCTGGGATGAACAAGAGGTCAGCAGTGAGTGTTTTTTGTGCTTCCATCATTCCTGTTTTTTCTTGGATGATACCATGTATTCATCCAGCTTTTCGCAGTTTGTGTCTAACACCATGGTTTCAGCGTAAGGCGAGCTTTTCAGAGCTCAAGCTCAGTCAGCGCATGTTTGCCTGTTAGTGTGTACATGTTTTGTGTGTGTATGTATGTGTGTGTGTGTGTTTTGTGGCAAAAGAGATGTTACGGCTCAGCAGAAAAATGGCTGAGAGATGAATGTTGCCTATGACCTGGAGTCTCAAAGGGCTAATACCTAAAAACAGCTAACACACACATTCTGTTCACACAGCCTCTTATTCTCCTAAACAAAGCCTTGCACAGAGACAGGCAGTGGCATGTGTACAAAACATCCTTGTATGTCTTCAATTCAACACATGATTAAAAACAATTTATTCCAACCAAATCAATTAATATATGAAACTTCTAAAACCTGCAGGACACTGACCCTCCAAAAATCCAATAATATTGGACCTGACTGAATCATTATGTTAAAAAAATAACTCTATTCATTCTTTAGCTGAACCTGTTAAACCAGTTTAGATATTATTTCCGGAAGAGGAGAGCAGGCAGCAGACACACAGATAATGTCTCTGTCCAGGGACAGTTTTAATCTGATTCATCTTTTCTCATGTCTGATTTTCTTGCTCCCTCAAACACAAAATATGATGAATGCTGTTCTAATATTCTTCACTGCACTGGAGTATAGACATATTACACTTTTTGAAAGTATTAACATTGGTATTCACATTTCAGGGAACTGAAAGATTTGTGGAGGGCATAATCATAAATATATGTTCTGGGCCAAAATCTTGTCCACTCCTGCTCTCCACTGTTACCACATGCATGCTCAAGATAAACTCAGTGTGAATTAGCAGCAGCTTTTCTCTGAGTCTTTTCTGCATGTTCTCCAAATTTCTCACACAATCTTGTTGTTAATCCAACCACCTTGTTGAAAAAAACTTCATTACTCATATTTCAATGCCATAGGTTAGAAACTAGCCCAGTTCTGATTTGATCAATCTATTTAAGCTCTTTTTTATTGTATAGGCCTATTTTAATGTGGAATGCATGAGAAAAAAATGATTTAACAAATCTTCATTTGTGTTTTGCATAGTTTCTAAAGTCTACTTGTTTAATCAAGTCCAAGTTTGACAAATGTGAATGTTCAGGTTGGTAATAGCTTGTCCAATCATTTCAAATTAAAGCCTTGGGTCAGATTCATTATTAATAGCTCGTTCTAATCAGTGCTCCTGAGTCAGAAGGCTCTATGCAGGGTGGAGTTTTGTTAAAACAAGAAGAAAGGTACAAAGGGTGAAACAGCTCAGCAGTAACCCCCAGTGGACAAAGTCAGAGGGGTTGGAGCTTTTGTTGCTAGATTCATAATAAGCACAACGTCTCTAGGTTTTAAAATATGCTACAAATAACACACAATCGATTTACTACCTAAATGATTCTGGTGAAACTATAGAGTTTCTTGGTTCAGGATAAAGACTTATTAACACAGAAAACAAGACGTTTTCTCATCTTAAGGTGCATATTCAAACATCACATTGTTTCATAACTTGACAATAAACATGCTCTGGTTTTAAACCTCCCAGGTTTTAGGTGAAAGACATGATCACGTGCTGCAAACATGCCAGTTTCCTTTGAGGAAGATACCTGCTTGACATTTCTACACAACTGCAGGCACCATTGTAGTGTGTTGACATTTTTCTGCTGTTTGCTGCCTCCTTTTCTTCTTCATCTTTCTGCTTTTGTGTGTGTTGGGAGGACTTTGGCAGCACGTTATGTTGTATAATGAAATGTTGACCTTTTGTAAGCTGAGGTATAATTGAACAAATCAACAGCTCTTTCCCATGCTGTGCAAAACACAATTCACTGGATTTACTAGCAATGAATCACACACACACACACACACACACACACACCCACACACACACACACACACACGTTCCTACAACCCCAACAGTGGACTGTGAGACTGCAGTGACTAAAAAAAGCTTTAGTTTCTGGCCATTATGAAAAGAAAAATAAATCTAATTTATCAATAACAGGTTTATAAGGGCTAACAATGTGTGACCCTTTCTGAGAATATTACAATTTCCAAATGAATTTAATGTTAGACCTGTAAAATCTTTCTTACTAAACACAAATACCTCTCCATTTATCTTCAAAAAAGCTTATGTGGAACTTAGACATGTTTATAACTTTTGTTTTCACTTTCTGTTTACTTCACTTTTAGGGTTATTTTCTTGGCTTCTGCTGTTTCAGGTGCTTCAAACAGCTGCTATAAATTTATCAGCTGAAGGCCCATGCTGTGAATCTCCCAAAGGTGCTCTACTGTGGTGTTTCCCAGACATTTACAAAACGCCTGTCTTCTCTACATACTGCACAGTTGTATGTGAAAAACAATGTGACTGTTTTCATGAGGAGCAGATTCTGTGAAATAAGGGGGATGAAAGGTTTTCAGATGGAAGTAAAACAAAAAGGAAGTGACAGAGAAAACTGCTGCATTTATCACTTTGAATGTCACTGTATCACTGCTTAATGTGCTGTTAATGCTTTCAGTTTAATGTCACTGCTTAGTCACAGCATTGCAAAACAACTCACTGTGAAGGCTACAAACATGGGACTCATTAAAAGTTCCTAATTTCTATCTTATCTCATAGATGCATTTTATAGAAAGGCATACATCCTTCTAATCACAAGATGAAGCTGTGTCATTGTCTCTACAGGCGAGTGTTTGTATAGGCTACAGCATACTGGTAAACACATATCAGACATTAGAAAGTGTCCTAATAGCTCTTTCTTGGACTGAACATGAAAGACTACATGATAAGAATAATTTTGATTTTGAAGTAGCAGATCGACGCCAGCATACTACTTCACGTTGGTCAGCTGAGGAGCAGAAAGGAGATAGATCACCATACTGTCCACGTGACAGGACAAGGGAACGAGCATGCGCAGAATGGAATCAATTCAGATTTAAAATCAGAATAAACCAGCCATTTAACTTTGAATTTAAGTTTAGTTTGGAATTTTTCATTCTGGATTGACGGGGCTATTGTCAGTTCAGCAAAGAATTGAAAGAGTACATCGGAAGAAGTGAGGAAAAGAAAAAAAGATGGGGCAGAGCAAGAGATAAGTCAAGAGTCAACACTGGACTGACTTATACTGGCTAGAGAGCGCTCAGAGAAGAGAAAGGATGCAAGACAAATGATGAATTAGTTGTTAGGGGGAACCAAAGTGCAGGAAATCTGTTTAATTAGTGGTTTAGTAAAATTTCTTTCCTTCAGACTTGTTTACCAGATCTGCCAGTAGAACTGAATTTCTACTGTGTTTAGTAAAAATAACAGTTCTGCTCCCTCTTACAGAAACAGTTTAATAGCTGACATTTACTGTAAATGCTTATTTTTTTATCCACTATATGAGCAACCACCACCCAGGTAAGTCTGATCAGTGAGCCATGCTGTGAGTAATCACATTATACACCTGCGTGAGTATGGAGTGTAAAAGGTTAAAGAAAGGAAGGTAAAAGGTTAAGCTGTATTGATTGGGAACAACAGAGTGGGAGAGCGAGTGTGGAAAGCAAGAGACTGAATTTAACAGAGGAGGAGTTTGAAGCTAGAGATAAAAAGGGGGTTGGCTGTAGACTGAAAGTAGTATTTATGAATCACCCGAGGAGAAACAGCTCATGCTACTGAATGTAGAGCAAAGCGACATCAGAGCTCAGACAGCTCAGGATGGAAACTGAAACAGAAGAGGCCGGTGAGATAAACAAGCTCAGATTCCACAGAGGGCTGCTTAGAAACTGGAACATATGTCTTTCAGTTGACCCTAAAGTCCCCAGTGCTTTACTGTTGTCTCCTGTCTGAATTTAACCTTTGTCCTTGTACACCTTGGAAACAGGTCTCCTGTTTCTGAGCTTTAACTCTGGTTGTCAGAATGGACTGGACTCAGATTACTGTGGCAATTCCTGAGTCTTTGTGGGACAGAGAAGGCAGATGGTGTCCTGCACAAAATGCTATATTATATGCTGATAATTCAGTCATTTGAAAACATGAGCAGATCTAACAAAAACTGGTAGATTCTTTGGCAAATCAGGACAAGCAAACTTTTAAATCTCTATGCCCAGGGGGAAAGAAGATTTACTGGGGCACAGCTTGGTTTCAAGCTTTTGAAAGTAAATAAATTAATAAATAAAAGAAATTCTTGTACAGATGCACACAAATTGTGAAAGCTACTGTAAAATGTTACAGGAATTTTAAAGAAATGTGTAAAGTAAGAGGTTTCTTTTGCAAAAGATTGGACTTGTTATCTATAACATACAAAAGGGGAAAATATAAGACAAGAACAAACAAGGTGTCAATGATGGTGCAGTTGCATTGCATAAGGAATGTATTTTAGTCCCAACCAGGATCCTTATAAACTTAACTAAGTAATGTTACACAACCCACAAAAAAAAAAAAAAAAAAAAAAACTGGAAAAGCAGGTCCTAGGGGGAACGGGAACTTAAGGGGTCTCTATATTCTTCACAAGCAGAAACACATTTGCTTGCTTTCTCAAGGATGAAGCAAGAATGAGAGCAAGGTTAACTTTGGCCAGGACATTTCATACTTCATTAAAAAGCTCATCCGTGGCACCTCATCAGACAGGCAGAGGTTTGGTGATGGTGTCTGTGTCTTTATTTGCATTACAAGGTGGGCTTAATAGATTTCCATACTACTTTAACACCTTGGCTAGCTGTTCCTCAAAACTATCCATGCAACCATGTTGAAACTTTAACATCAGCAGATCAGTGGAAATGACAGATTTTGACATGCTTACTTTTATTGTGCAGCACTTTGGCCAATGGCAGTTGTTTTAAAATGTGCTCTATGAATAGATGTCATAAGGTGGTTCATTTTGGGTCTTTTGTTGTGTTTTTAATGCATGTGTTATGACATGCTTTGTTAACTTTGTTTTATTTTGAATTTAGTTGCATGCTTGTTTTTAATGTTTTGTTTAGTGTAATTTACTTTTTCCTTTTCCACTTCTGACCATGATTACAGTATTGATTGCAGGTGTTGGGCTATTGAGTGATGGCTCAGGTAGCCAGTGACTTAAGAGGTTTGGAGCGGTGAGCCAATGTGCAGCAGGCAGAGGACGGGCTTGAGTTTTTTCCCCACAGATTTATGGTGGCAAGGTGAAAGATTTGAGCTGTAAGAACTCCTAAACCAGGGCCGCAAGAAAAAACAATATGATGTAATTCTTTTCTCAAAGCCCTGTCTTTGTTGCAAGAGACCCAGCTAACCTAACTGGGATTCTTGGCAAAATTAAACAAAACGATAGATCTTAATTCTTTCACTTCAGCATGTTTCTTGTTTATTGTAAAATCCAAAGCAGAAAACCAACAAAAAAAACCCAAACAAGTCCATTTTTATTATTTTCTGGCAGGGTAATCTTTCTATTTTTTTTTATATTTCAAATATGATTCAATAAAATGTCAAGGTTAATAGTTAAAATGCATTCAGTGATGGATGGACTGATAAAAAGCATGGTCAGTTTAGTTGGTATAATGGCTGCCAGCCTATTCAGTTAGCGTCAGGATAGTAAATGTATGTATTCTCTATCTTTGGCTCTTTTCCTCACACAGACTTGGAAGAGCGGATCAACGGACTAATCTGACTGAGTTAAATCTAACCAGGACTTACAAAAACAAATGTGGAAAACATGCAAATCTGTTGTCAGGACCCACAAAAGCCACTAAGTACAGTTCTGGGTACTTTTGATCGAAATGTGGTTTTGCACTGCGAGCTTGCAGAAATGTCTTATTTTGGCCATTTCACACAATAATCCACCAGCTTCAGACATCTTGTTGGACTATTTGTTTTGAGAAATTTTAGGATCTGGATTTGTTATGTTGATAATCACTGACTTTCAGACCGTTTGATATAATGAAGGATCATTAGATCAATAAATTAAAACGAGCTACCCTGCCCTAGGAGAATTTAAGCAACCCTATACTATAACCATAATTTCTCTACCACCATGCTTCACACTTGATGCGGAAGTTCTTCATCAGCTTTTTCTCTGCATTTCATATTATTTTGCCCCATGTTCTTTCATATCCTTTTCCACCTTTCATCATATTCCTTTGCTCCCCCTCCATTTTGCTTCCTCCTTTTCTCAAACAGCCTGTCATTTTCCCCTCTTTTACTATTTCTCCCTTCCTGTCTTCTCTCCTTTCCCCTTAACTCATCTTTTCTCATTTCCTATGACTCACTCCATCTTCTTTCTTCAACTTCATTAAACATTTCTTTTTATTTTAACACTTTAATGTTTCCTTCTCCTCTTCTCACCTCTTTGCTCTCTTCCCTCACTCTGAGCTCTGTTTGTTAGCTGATGGAGGAATTCAAGCTTCAATAGAACACTGACCTTTTCATCTGCAACACACACATGCACAACTAAGAGCTGTAGCACACATTGATGTGCAGATGCCAATCACAACGCTGCGTTCACACTAATAGGCTGTCAACACACATTTCAGCCAACACACATACACAAGGCTTATTAAGATGCACAAACATGAGGAGTAATGAAATTCAACCTGATGAAAACAGCCAGTGTTACCATGGGGAGAGGAGACGTTTCCCTCAGATGAAACGGGGAAGAGGCAAATCCTTGGGGAGGAGGTGGGGGTTGACAAATCTGCAGGCTGCAGATAAACACAGAGGTGAAGAAGAGCGAAGAATAAGAGTGGGAGATGTGTCTATAGGAGGGGAGGAGTGAAAGACAGAGCTGCTGGATTTACAGGCTCTGATCAGAGTCGGACCTCAAGCTCAAGTTGTTGAACCCTGAACACTACAGCAAATATGAGGAGGATGACTGGACCGCAGCCCAAAACCAAATACACAGTATAAGAATGTTAAATGGGCTCAGAGCAAAACAGGGCGAAAACCATCTTTGAGAAGACTGACTCTAAAGTTATCTGAAATGTTGACACACAGGAGACAGTAAAACTGCAAAGACAATTCTAGTAACTCTTTTCCAGCAATGAGTCCGACTCAGGACAGGACAGATTAATAAACCCTGATCTCTGTTGTGTTGTGAAACACAGTATGTGAATAGTGGACATCCAGCAGTTTATGTTCTTTCTTCTTGGCATGTGGCAAAAAAAAAAAAATCCAGGGTGCACTGAAACATAACACTGTTCCTGCTTTGTTCTTACTGCTGAGTTCTATAGGAAGAAACAAAACTTTGGACCAATCAACAGACTGCAGTGTGTCAAGATCCAGCTTTTAGTGTTGGATTGGAAAGTTAGGGATCCCAAAAGATGGATACCAAATAAATAGGTCGATATTCTGGCACCCTTGACAGTTTTTAAATAAATCTTTAAAAAAAATGTTTCCCTACTCATCCCATGCTGAACAGGACCTGTTGGTGGAAACAGGGCTTATGAATTATAACTGTGACTTTCAGGGTAGTCAAAGAAAACACAGTGATTACAGGTAGGGGTAAAAGTATTTACTTTAACGAAGCACTATGGAACTTTGGCAGATTTTCTCGGTGAGGCCCCCGCTAATGGCTACCAATTCAGCATCCATCTTGGTTTGCCAATGTGAATGTTCATGTCTCTTTTTTGGACCAAGATGGCGCCGCGAACGGATGCCCTGGTGCTTAGGTGCGCATTGTTTTGTCTGTTTTTGTGCGTTAGCTGTGTGTCTGGACATTCTTCTGGGTACTTTTACACCAGAGAAGAGCTTTTGAACATTAGGACAACAACACCAGTGGATCTATTTCCAGTTTTTGTCGTATCGGCGGCAGATTTAATACAGACCTTGATCCGGAGAGTGAGACGTCGAAAGAGAGGGAAGCGAGCTGGTGTGCTCGTGCGACTACGGCGACGTGGATTACGCATGCCCTTACCTGGAATTTTCCTGTCCAATGTGCGCTCACTTAGGAATAAAATAGACGAACTAGCACTGATGAGGAGCACGAACAGAGACTTTTATTTATCCTGTGTTTTGTGCTTTACGGAGACGTGGCTGTGTGAGGAGGTCCCGGACTGCGCGTTACAGCTGGAGGGATTCCATCTTCTCCGCGCGGACAGACAAGCAGCTCTTTCCGGCAAGGCAACAGGTGGAGGTGTCTGCTTCTACATCAACAGTGGCTGGTGTACGGACATGACAGTGATCGCTCAGCACTGTTCTCCCTCTCTGGAATATTTTTTCATTCACTGTAAACCGTTTTACTCTCCGCGGGAGTTTGCCTCATTCATACTGGCCGCTGTTTACATCGTGCCAGACGCGGACGTGCACGTAGCTCAGTGTGCACTTGCGGACCAGATACTGTGCATGGAGCGGACATACACGGACTCTCTCATCATTGTTCTTGGGGACTTTAATAAAGCCAACTTGAGCCAAGAACTTCCCAAATATAAGCAGTACATTAAATGCCCGACCAGAGAGGAGAACACATTGGACCATTGTTACAGCACGATCAGCGGAGCTTATCACGCAGTGCCCCTCGCTGCACTCGGTCTTTCTGATCACGAAATGATCCACCTGATCCCCGCGTACAGGCAGAGGCTGAAACTCTCCAAACCGGTGGTGAGGACAATAAAACAGTGGACCAGCGAGGCTGTGGAGGAGCTCCGCACGTGTTTGGAGACTACAGACTGGGACTCAATGAGGGCTGCCACGGACAGTTTGGATGAGTATACGGACACTGTGACCTCATATATCCACTTCTGCGAGGACAGCATTATACCATCACGCACCAGGGTGAGTTTCAACAATGACAAACCCTGGTTTACTCCTAAACTCAAACAGCTGTGGCTAGAAAAGAGGGAGGCCTTCAGGAGTGGGAACAAAGACTGCTACAAAGAGGCTAAATACAGGTTTAGCAGGGAAGTGGACACTGTTAGATCACAGCACTCTGAGAATATGCGACAGGAAATCTCAGAGAACGACCCGGCCTCAGCGTGGAGAAGACTTAGGCAAATGACCAACTACAAGCCCAAAACCCCCCACTCCACTGACGACCTGCGAACAGCCAACCTCTTAAATGGATTCTACTGTCGCTTTGATGGACCATCAGGCAGCCCTCACACCTCCACCAGCCCCAGTCCCAACAACAACAAAGACTCTTACCCCCCCTCCTACCCCGCCTCAGAGGAGAATGCATCATCAAGGACTTCCACAACGCCCCCCTCCTTCCCCACCCCCACAACCTTTTCCATTGGGGAAGAGCAGGTGAAGAAGCAGTTCGAACGTGTGAACCCCCGGAAAGCCCCCGGCCCAGACGGTGTCTCTCCAGCCACCTTGAGACACTGTGCAAACGAGCTGGCCCCAGTGTTTACGGACATTTTCAGTGCCTCACTGGAGGCGTGTCACGTGCCGGACTGCTTCAAAAATTCCACTATAGTTCCTGTCCCCAAGAAGCCAAGGATCACTGGACTTAATGACTACAGACCTGTGGCACTGACCTCTGTGGTCATGAAGTCATTTGAGCGCCTGGTTCTGTCCCACCTCAAATCCCTCACGGCCCCCCTCCTGGATCCCCTGCAGTTCGCCTACAGAGCCAACAGGTCTGTAGACGACGCCATCAACATAGCCCTGCACTTCATCCTGCAGCATCTGGACTCACCGGGAACCTACGCCAGGATCCTGTTCGTGGACTTCAGCTCTGCCTTCAATACCATCCTCCCAGACCTCCTCCAAAACAAGCTGTCCCAGATGAACGTGCCTGATCCCATCTGCAGGTGGATCACTGACTTCCTGACGGACAGGAGGCAGCACGTGAGGCTGGGGAAGAACATCTCGGCCTCCCGGACCATCAGCACTGGCACCCCCCAAGGCTGTGTACTTTCTCCTATGCTCTTCTCCCTGTACACCAACTGCTGCACCTCGAGCCACCAGTCTGTCAAACTTATTAAGTTTGCCGACGACACCACCGTTATTGGACTCATCTCTGACGGGGATAAGTCTGCCTACAGGATGGAGGTTGAACGTCTGGTGTCCTGGTGCAGCTACAACAACCTGGAGCTGAACGCCCAGAAGACAGTGGAGATTATTGTGAACTTTAGGAAGCACACAGCCCCACTCCCCTCCATCATCCTGACTGACATCCCCATCACCACTGTGGACTCATTCCGCTTCCTGGGTACCACCATCACCCAGGACCTCAAGTGGGAGCCCACCATCACCTCTGTCATCAAGAAGGCCCAGCAGAGGATGTACTTCCTGAGGCAGTTGAAGAAATTCAACCTGCCAACAAAGACAATGGTGCAGTTCTACACAGCCATCATTGAGTCCATCCTCACTTCTTCCATCACCGTGTGGTACGCTGGAGCCACCACCAGGGACGTACAGAGGCTACAGCGTATCGTGCGCTCTGCTGAGAAGGTGATCGGCTGTACTCTCCCATCTCTCCAGAACCTGTACGCCTCCAGGACACTGGGCCGTGCGGGCCGGATCGCAGCCGACCCTTCTCATCCTGGTCATGGACTTTTTGAGCCACTCCCCTCAGGCAGGAGGCTACGGTCCATCCGGACCAGAACCTCTCGCCACAAGAAGAGTTTCTACCCCTCTGCTGTTGGACTCATGAACGAGAACTCTAGGCCATAAACGCTCTGTCTCAGTCACAGGACCTGTGCTTCATGCAAAAAGAGACAAACATACCAAAGCTACTTTACTGTCACTTTAGCATACTTTCTGGATTATGCTCTAATTCCATACCCATCCTGTATATTTTGTAATTTTGTGTTAAAGTGTAGAGACTTTATTTTGTTTTAAAATTTTTATTTTATATTTATTGCATGCTTAAACTTATAACTTATATTGTTTTTATGTCTGCACCAAGTACCGCAGCATTTTCCTAATGATGTGAACCTGTTCACTCATATGGCAATAAAAAACCTTTCTGATTCTGATTCTGATTCTGATTCCCATGACAATTAGTGGTGTGCCATCATCAGGAATGTCAGAGAGAATCATGTCCATTTCAGAGACAAACTCAGCCATATTGCCACCCGGAGGGCGGTAAATGACCAGAATGTATGCAGTGATGGGTGTAGAGACCTTTACTGCGTGATACTCAAGTGATGAGCAGTTAGCCGTAAGACGGAGAGAGGTAAAGTTCCACTTTTTAGAAATAAGAGCGCCTGTTCCACCTCCTCGTCCAGCTGAGCCAGGTGTTTGGGTAAATTCTGCATTGACAAAAAGGGCAGCTGCCATAGCTGTGTTTTCTGGACAGATTCAGGTTTCAGTCAGGGCTAGGATCTGAATGTCTGAGAGATTTATCAATGAACTGATAAATTCTGATGCAACGTTTAAACTGAAATTCAGCTGTAAAGTAAAAGTCCCAGAAGTAAAAGTTGGTCAGTTTCTCAGCCTCAGGACCCTGCTGGGCAATGAGTGTACAGGAATGTACATATTAAATGTCAATGTGCCATCAAACTGAGTCAGAAACACATTTTTATGGTCAAAAAGTTATATAGTGCTCCTTTAAGTTCCTGTAAACCTGTTAAATTAAATAACTGATGGCTCTATCAGTAACTGAAATCCAGAATTTTTTCCCATCTCCCACATCTTGTGTGATTTTTTTTTTTTTCTGTATGAAAATAGTGTTGGTAGGGAAATGAACTTACCAATCTGATGGAACCTAATGAACACCAGCATTTAGGCCTTTTACAGATGATTTTAATGTTGGAAAAAAAATTACAAGGAGTCTGCAGAGCTGCACACACAGAGCTCATTATGATGCTGTATGTCACCTACAGGTGCCCCTCCCTGATGATACATGACATATTTTTCATTTCACAATTTGTTCACATTTTGCCATGAATCATTACAGAGTTCATACATGGAACAATTTTTGGGCAATGGAAGGCTGCTGGAGTACACAGAGTGAACCCATGTATACACAGGGAGAACATGGAAAATCCACACAGAAAGGCTCAGCCCCCCAGTCTGAGAAAGGTTATAAAACCATTTCCAAATTATTTATAGTCTATTATTCTACAGTAGGAAAGATTATGCATAAGTGGAGAACATACAGGACACCTGCCAACCTTCCCAGGAGTGGACGTCCCAACAAGTTCAGCCCAAGGTCAGATCATGCAATGCTTACAGAAACTGAAAAAGAGATACACCTCAGACTCCACAGGCCCCAGGTTGTATGTTAAATGTTAAAGGTCCCATATTATGCAAAATTCACTTTTTAATGGTTTTGGAACAGTCATACTGGTCCCCCCGCATGTGTAGGAGACCCGTAAGTGTGAAACTCTTTCAGGCGCTCTCTCTCCCCCCTGCTCCACCTCTAGGGAAGTAAGCGCTGAAATGAGCTTGTTTGAAAGCGTGTACGTTATGATGTCATAAGGGACAATAACCACTCCCCACAGAGCGATGGACCCGTCTACCGGCTCTCAAAGCCCGCCCTCTAAAAATCACCTAGCGCCCAGTGTTTTTCCCTCTTCGGCAACCCTCGTTAGCGGACATGGCTAAGCGACAGAAGCACTGTTCTGTTTGTGGCTGCATAAATGAACACGAAAACGTTTTTTTACTTCCATCCACTGAACCCACGAGGACTGAGTGGATTAATTTTATTTTTGGAGGAAATGTACCCGGAAAACTTCCAAAGGTTTTGCATGTCTGTGGCCAGCATTTCAAAGAGGACTGTTTCCACAACATGGGGGCATGGAAAGCAGGCTTCGCCAACCGTTTGAAGCTGAAGCCAGGTTCAATACCAACTGTCCGTGACACAGCTGGAGAGGTAAGAGCTGGCAGTTATTTTATCGTTTCGGCCTTATTAGTCTGATAGCTTGAAAATATATTAACCTGTCAATCACCTCATGACGGGCGATGCGATGGGCGGAGCCAACAGCTGAGCTGCTCCACCAGGGTTCCGCCCACCATAAACGGCACATTTCTGAAGCTGCTAAAAAGAGGGAGGTGAAGAGAAGCCGCTGCACTCAAACTGAGGGTCGATTTGTCCATACCATGGCGGAAATATTTCATTTAGATATTAATGAATGGTCTCAGATTGGGAATAAAGTGTATAATATGGGACCTTTAAAGTTTATGACAGTCCAATTTGAAACAGGCTGAAAATGAGTGGTTTGTTTGGAAGGCTGGACAGGAGAAGGTCTCTTCTCTCTGAAAGGAACATGGCAGCACAGCTGAGGATGGTAAAGTTACATCAAACCACAAGACTTCTGGAGCAATGTCCATTAGACAGAACGGACAAAAGTGGAGATGTTTGCTCAGAATGCACAGCAGCACATTTGGAGAAAACCAAACAGTAAATCAGCTAAAACACCTCATAATAACTTTAAAACAAGGTTGTGGATGGATGATTTGGGCTTGTTCTGCAACCACTGGACCTGGACACTTTGCACTCATTGAGTGGACCAGGAACTCCTCTGGATACCATCTAGTGTCAGATTTGAGTCTGTCTGTATGGCTGTTAAAGTTTGGCTGAAACTGGCTCCAGGAAGAGAAAAATAATCCCAAACACAGAAGCAGATCTCCAACAGAATCAAGGTGTTGAGATGATAAATTTAAAGTGTAGACATTTACCTGATTAAAATGCTGTGGTTGGACCTTCAGCTGTGCAGAAACAAATGCTGCAAACCATAATGAACTGAAGAAACATTGTAAAGAAGTGTGGGCCTACATTTCCTCATAATGTGAAACTGATAACATACAGAAAATAAAAACTCTCCATTGTCTTCCTGGAAGTGCTGGAGGACCTGTTTGTGGAGAGGAAGGTCAGTGGTTCTCTGCTCAGACTCAACTCCACATGACTTGGCCCACAAAGGCAGACAATGTATGAAGTTACAGCAGTTTATTACAGTGTATAGGTTAATATCAAGCGATGCTGTTCATTTAAAGCAGTGATAACGGCGGATAATTGCATCACAGTTTTAACCAAATACAGTTTGCACATGTTGATTTTATGGGCTAAACTAAGGTCTCACGGTTCCAAACCGAAGTTCAACCCAGTTAACAGCTCTGAAAAATGACTACCATGGCTGACAGAAGTCCAACCTTGGCAGCTCCTTGCTATCAGCCTGTGGAAATTAAATGGGTTTCAGTTTAATTATCAACATATTGCAGACGTGTTAATATGTGAAGGGGGAATTCAGACAGCCAGATGTTATTGATGCACTGGAACATTGAGATCATCCTGGATATAAAGCAGAGCTGTTGAACAGAGAGTGTCCTAGTTTTGTTGTGATTTCCGTCGTCCTCATATATAGCAGCGAGCCATTGCTGCTATCCTTGCTATGATTAATACTGCACACAAAGACCCAGACATGCTGTGAAATAAAAAAAAACAGCTACTTTTAAAAGCCTTTACCTCTGGCTAAACACTCACATGTGACAAACACACACATTCCTCCACCATCTTTTATACAGCAACCATGACAGAAGAGAGTAAAGCTAGCCCCAAGCTACAATCCTCAGAAAAAACATTTAATAAACAGACCGATCGCTCCTCTATTATCCCACTGCCAAGGGACCTTCATTTACCCAGACACTATTTACATGTTGTAATTTGTCAGCGACATTAACACGACGCAGAATAACAATCCAGCACGCTGTGCATACAACAAGATCAGGCTGTGAGAAGAGGATGGGAGGCAAAGAGTGCGAGTGAGGGCTCTGGGGGAAAAACTGATTTACAGGCAAAATAAGACAAAACAGGGCTGCACACGCACACACACAAAACACACACATGCATAGAAATACATGTGTGAGCAGTGTGTGCAAGAGTGTGATAAGAAATACAGACTCATTCATCTGCTCGCTGGGAGTCTCCGTCTCTTCTCCCTTTAACCAAACCCATATTCTCCTTCCTCCCAGTTTTCCCTCCTCTCAGCCTCCAGCTGGTGACGATGCTTTATTTAACTCCTAAACCACACAGACATGACACAAAAGGCTTCAGCATAAGAAATACATCATGAGGCCACCAGCCAAGCTAGAAGTGTTTCTGTTTATATCATTCAGCAGTTCACAAAAGAAAATATCTGTAATATGTTCAATAAAAATTTGCAGAAAGATGCTGAATTATTCCATTTATAGTAAAAATCCCACTGATTAACTATAAAGCACATACCAAACATTCAGCTCAACGTGCTTTAACCTCGTTTTCACAAGGCCTATATTCTCTGCCCACGGTCTGAAATGACATACCTAAACTAAATGAAGTACATCAGTATATATTGATATATATATATTGAAGTATATATCACACGTACACACTAAACTAAAAAAGTCCAATACAATCTCAGCTGAATTGTAACCCATTACCAAGTATAGTGCAATATCTATATATAGTCTTAATATATTGAGGTATCCATGACAGTAAAAAAAGAAAGTTCCCTGCATCTCCAATCTCCAGGTAAATCCTATGAGATTGCTGTCCAGCCTCTGTTGCTCAGGGCTCTGCACAAGAATGTCCTTGGCACTTTCTACATGAAAGGAAGCACAAGAGAATCTACTGTTTAAATTTTACACAATACAGCAACGTGACTTGCTATAAGACATGATATAACTTCTATGAACATAATAGTTTGTAAAAACAGTTTAGACAAAATGATTAATTAAACTAATATCCTGGTTCATCTTAGAATCAAACTTTAAACTGCTCATCTGAGTTGCTGTCCTGGTGGGCCAAGTCTTTTACGGTACAGGTTTGAGGCCATTGTGCTTGATGGCAGAAATGTGACACCTGCACTCTTCATACATTCTGATGTGTGTTTAAGTCCATTAAGTGTGTCGTGATCAACCTGCTTTGTTTTGTTTTGCTCTGGTTCATTTGATGCATTTGCACATGGTAGCACAAGTATGTCCAAAGCAAACTGCTCAAGTTTATCAAACCTCCGTTCCCCCCTTAAGTCTTCTAAAGTAGGGCGATGCAGCCAGAATTCATCCGCATCCATGATCTTTGCGTTTTCACCTAATTTGACAATAAACAAATGTCTCCACTGTTTATGAACTGCTTGGAAATGGTTGTTGTCCTGCTGCATGTCAATCAAGCGCTGCACGTTGCTCCATGAGTGGAAGCAGAGACGGGTAATCTGCATGTGCCTTGGCACAGGTTGGAATAGCAGGAGAAAGGCACATGATATGGCTCATGAGAGGATCATCAAAGTCAATGTGTTTCTGGATTTCTCTGCAAGCAACACACAGAAAACTTGGACAATGCACCCGGAACTCTGACATGGTGGCTGGAGGGATCTTTGGCTTCTGAACTTGCTGCATCATGTTGAGTGGGATGAGGTTGGAGTCATCACTGACACTGATCTGACTCAGTGGAGTGTGCAGAACATAGCCTCTCTTCATGAAGGTCAGCAAGAAATCTCTGTAGGTTTCACACATCTTACTCCTCAGTGATGTAAGCATCCCCTTTTCATTTTGAAAATACTGATTAAGATCAGCAAACTTTGGCAGGGTTGGAGAGAGACATTATTAAGTTCATGATAAATATTCTCTGCTGATTTCAGTCTGGCCTAAAACCACTGGTCTGTGAGAAAAACATTTGAGGGCATCCCACTGGTTGGACATGCGTTTGACAGTTTCATTTAGAGGCAGCCATCGCATCTAGGTGGGCTTTAGTATTTTGTGGGGCTCAACATGACAGAACTCTTGAAATTCAATGACCTCTGAAACACGCTTAGCACTGTTTTTAAAATATCCATATATGTCTCTGGCTAAATCCTCACACTGACAAGGAAGCTGTTTACTATGGGGGTATTTTCCTATCTTTAATCAAGAATTTAATTGTTTGCTTTAAGAGCAAGATTTCTGGTTTTCATGCTCAAATATCATCTTGCTCTCTCTCAAAACTCTGCTCTCACACTCAGAAAGCCCTCTCTTGCTTTCAGATATATTGTTCTTGCTTTCAAAACTTTTCTCAGACTTCCCTCACACTCAGACACACTCTCTGCTCTCTCAACACTTCGGTTCTTGGATATTTTGTCCTCTCTCTTGGGTTGCTGATAGAGCTGTCTGTCAAACCTCCTCTAGCCAATAGAATAAGAGATAAATGATGACAAATCGTCACTGCCTTCTTCAGGGTGCGCTTGTTTTACTTCACACAGTGGCTCCAGACTAATTAACATTTATTTATTTATTTATTTATTTTGCCACCAAAATCTGCTTATTATCTGTGTGATTAGGAACTGCCACAACTAAGATAACTTCGTGAAAGCACATAAAGCAGTGGTTGGCAACTGGTGGCCTGCGGGCTGCCAATAATATCTAGCCCACCAGATTACACTGATTAAAAAAAAAAAAAAGGTTAATTTACCTGTCACTGTGTCAAATAAAAAAAGCTCACCCTGAAGAAGCCGAGGACTAGTTGCTCGATTTATCTTGTATTCTTTTGGGTGGAGGAGGTTTGACAGACAGCTCTTTCAGCAACCCAAAAGAGAAGAAAAAACATCCAAGAGCAGAAGTTTTCAGAGTGTTTGAGTGTGAGGGAAAGAGACCAAGTCTGAGCGCAGAGTTTTGAAAGGAAGAACATTATATTTGAAAGCAAGAGGGGACTTTCTGAGTGTGAGAGCAGAAATTTGAGGGAGAGCAAGATGATATTTAAGCTTGAAAACTAGAAATCTTGCTCTCAAAGCAAACAATTATGCTCAGGCTTCACTTGCACGAAAATGTAATGAGTGGCAAATGCAGCGCTGCACCATGACAACAAGGAAATCATCTTTGAGAAGACTGGAGACATAATTGTGCTTCCAGATCATTGTGTTGCAGCCATCTGACTCAAACCTAACTATATTTTCAAGAGGCACGCTTGCATTAGTCACTGACTTTCCTCGTAGGGCCGTTTTGTTGAAGCCTCTTCTCTGACAAAATGTCTATGTTGGTTTAAAAAAAACCCTTTTCATTTCCTCATCTAAAAAACAGACAACAATAAAGGGGATTTTACATTCCGTAAGTCTGTTGATTCATCAACCAAATTCAGATTTTTTTTTCCTTTTCAGGATTTCTGATTTTAGTTATTGCAGTTGCCATTAAAAGGCCAAAACTGAGGCTCTGTGCAGTGTTTGAGTATTTGAAAATGTCCTATAAAGCATCCACTAAATGGTCTGAAGCTCTCATGGCATTAAAGCCAGCCAGCATTACCTCTGCTGTTGACATGGCTGTCTTGAGCTGAGCAGCCTCTGGAGTCTTCTGCAAACATTGTGTTATTGACTTCTATGCTGGGAGCAGACATTTCTGTTACTTTTTAGACCTCACATGATTCTTCAAAACAATGAGCTCTGCCACTATTTGAATGTGGTGACAGAAAGCTTTAGTGCTAGAACCAGCTGCAGGCTTTAGCCTACCAGTAAGAATGAGGTATTTTTCCCATTCTTGCCTGTACGCCTGCTGGCGATGTTGCTTTTTTTTTGAGTCTTTGCTCATGACACGCCTCCCTTCTAGTACTTCGTTACCAAAGCCACATTGATTATTTACATCTTCCATCACGTATAACTCCATGCGTCATCACGGGCTGTGTCATGTGTCACCACATGCTGTGTTGAGCATTGATTGGTTGTAAAGAGACATAAGCTGGATGCTGTGCACAGCTGCAGGATCTGTATCCTGATATTGTTTAATGAGGAAGGAACTTAGCCACATAATGAAGATATCAAATTATCGTACATTTTGAAGTTTGTGGAATTATTGATCATACAGAGGGACGTTCTCTGGTAGTGTTTGTGGCAGAAAAATGTTTTTCAGTTGTTGACTTTTGTTTGATTTTTAGCTCAATGTTGTACGTGGTACACAACAGCTTACCTCCACTTTTATACAGAACACTTCTTTTTAGGTTTTAATGCCTTCATTAGACAGTTACTTGACATGAAAGCAGGTCAGAGAAAGGGGTGACATGCAGCCACAGGCACCAGGGATTCAAACCTGGGCCGGTTACTCTGATGAGATGTAACCTCCATACATAAGAAGGCTGGGAATCATTGGAGCTAAGCTCCTCCCCAAACACTGAAAGTGTTATGCATGGTGTTACGGCCCTGCTTGTCGAGGCCAAGCTGTGGCCGGTTGTTTATAATTAGGGGCGGCAGAGCGCTGCCAGGAGTGGCCAGGGCCAGCGCCTTGGTCCCCGCCCCTGTGTGATTGGCACCCCTCTGGACCAGTCAGGCTGCAGCTCACGGGACAGCTCAGGCTGAAAAGGCTGCAGCCGAGGCAGGTCTGGGGGGGGGGAGATGCCAGAAAGGCTTCGGCCTCTCTCCCCCTCATGTTGTGCACCGGGTGTGTGTGTGTCGCGACCACCTCCTTTCCACAATAGGTGTTTAAGTGTTGAGTTAAGTTTACTTTGTGTTTGTGTTAGAGCTGGGCTAGGTTAGCGTTTTATTGTGTTGTGACGACGGTCACTTTAGTTATGGGCCTGTTGCTTTTGTTTGGGTTTTTAGTTTCACCACCGAGTGGCGGTTGTGTTTCGTTTGCACTCGGTGTGTGTTTGGTATAGTTTGTTTCTTTCTGCAGGTCCGCTAACCCCAGCTCATCTTATTTTGTGTTACAGGATGTCCATCACTTCGCACGGGAATTGTAAATAAATGTGCTTTTATTTTGAAATAACTGTCCTCACCGTGTCTTTGTTACACCCTTCCCTACCCCTTAAGTTGGGTCGTAACAATGGTGCCTTGTGGTGATTTTATACAGCAGGTGCAACACATTTCTCTATGAAAACCCATGGGGACATGGGGAGATTTTTATCTTTTGCATTCCCTTGCAATAAAGTGATCATGTAACAATAACTGATTACATGGCCACTGGAATGTGCACAGCCTGTTAAAGCTATTTAGCTGATTTTCTTTTGGTGTTTCTTGTCTGCATCTGCCCCTCTCAGCATCAAAATGACATAATACACAGACACACATGACATCATGTCCATGTTAACAGAGGAAGTATGTTGTTGTAAAACATAGTGGTTCAATGGATTAATTGCAAGTGCTAAAGAACTGGTTTGCTGTAATCAGAAACAGCATCAGGCATGTTGCTGCTTCACTGTTTTGGATGCATGTGTTTTGCTTTATGTTTGTGTTTAGAATATAAAGTGCAATTGATATGATTTATTAAATAAACTGTAATTTCCACTGACTGAATTATATAACTACTCAGCACTGTTTATTTTTAATAATTTAACAATTTTTAGACTCATTGTGTCAAAAATGCATATGTCTATGTCTAGTTCTATACTTAGTAGAACTATTATAGAGGTTCTAAAAGGTCTAATTGACAGCTTTGGAAAACTGCTGAGTGTTTAGGGAGAGCAAAAGAGTCTTTGTGAGAACATATTAAGCCAAAACCCAAAGTAAAACCAAACATTAAAAATCCAAGCAGATTGCAGAACATAAACCTCTAGAACCAGAACGACATGCACTCAGGTTTTGTTCTTCTCTTGAAGGAAAAATTGGAATTTTACAGTGTCAGTACCATCGGACAAGGACTCGCATGCACTAGCTTGCTTCCAGCTACCACAACACAGAACACAGGAGCTTTGATGACAACACACACAGTATTGTTAATATGTTTAACTTTTATGAACTAGAAATGGTTAATTAGACCAACATATCTTATAAAAAGCCAGGAGCTAATCCATTAAGAAATGAAATAGACAAAATCTTTAAAATGATTCGTGAACTGAAAAAGAAGCCAATGCCTTTCTTTTAAAAGAGTAATATTTTATCTATTATTTTGGTGAGAATCCATGATTTCTTTGAGAGTATAAAAACAGACCATTGCAATACTTATGTCAGCAAGAATTTCACAAATGAATGAATTTTACAGTGTTTGGAGACTGCACAAGGTCTCCAAACACTCCTCCCTGAGCCGCCACCTTATTGTGGTGGAGGAGTTTGTGCGTCCTGAAGATCGTAGCGGCTATGTTGTTGGGGGCTCGTGCCCCTGGTAGGGTCACCCATGGCAAACAGGTGTCTAGGGGGGGAACCAGATGAAGTGCAGCTCAAATCACCACTATGATGATGAGAAAGCAAGGACCAAGGTTTCCCTTGCCCGGACTCTGGAGCCAGGCCTGGAGGTGGGGCACGGAGGTGAGCGCCTGGTGGCCCATGGGGCCCGGTCGGGCTCAGCCCGAAAGGGTGACATGGGCCTCTCCTCCCGTGGGCTCACCACCTGCAGGAGGGGCCATAGGGGTCGGGTGCATTGTGAGCTGGGCAGCTGCCAGAGGCGGGGACCCTGGCGATCTGATCCTCTAGGGACATGGAATGTCACCTCTCTGGTGGGGAAGGAGCCTGAGCTGGTGCGCAAGGTTGAGCGGTTCTGGCTAGATATAGTTGGACTCACCTTGACGCACGGCTTGGGCTCTGGAACCACTGTCCTTGAGAGGGGCTGGACCATCTTCCATTCTGGAGTTGCTCCCGGTGAGAGGCGCCAAGCAGGTGGGTCACACTCCTCAGCCTTCCCAGTAAGGTCTACTCAGGGGTGCTGGAGAGGAGGGTCCGTCGGATAGTTGAACCTCGGATTGAGGAGGGGCAGTGTGGTTTTCGTCCCGGTCGTGGAACAGTGGACCAGCTCATCACCCTCTTCGGGGTTGTTGAGGGGGCATGGGAGTTTGGCCAATCTACATGTGTTTTGTGGACTTGGAGAAGCTCGGTGATCCGGGAGGGGCTCAGAGTAGAGCCGCTGCTCCTCCACATCGAGAGGAGCCAGATGAGGTGGCTCAGGCATCTGGTTAGGATGCCTCCTGGAAGCCTCCCTGGTGAGGTGTTCCGGGCACGTCCCACCGGAAAGAGGCCCCGTGGAAGACCTAGGACATGCTGGATGGACTACATCTCTCGGCTGGCCTGGGAACACCTCAGGATCCCTCCGGATGAGCTGGTGAATGTGGTCAGGGAGAGGGACGTCTGGGTTTCCCTGCTTAGGCAGCTGCCCCCGTGACCCGACTCCGGATAAGCGGCAGAAAATGGATGGATGGATGGAGACTGCACAGGTTGCATAGGAGCAATATTTCTGAGCTGTTATATGAAGTTCTAGTGATGTCGCGACTCTAGTCACAATCAAAGGTGAAAGAGGGCATCAGGTTTTTTTCTCAGAGCTATAGAAAAAATTGTGAAATATGTACATATATTAATGTGTCCTCATCTACAAACTATTTATCAAACCATCCTCTTAAATGGACAGCTTGAGAGGTGCCGCAATAAAAATGAAGTGATGATTCATCATAAGGACCCAACAGATATGATTCAGTGCTCTCATATCACTCTGTGCTTTTCTCCTCCTCTTTATTCTTTTTGCTCTTCATCCTATGAATTAATAAGTAAAGCAAATGAAAGCAAAGCTACTTTTTCTCATTTTCTTGCTTCTGGCTGTTCAACCGTTCTCCCTCTGGTGTCATCATGTGTTTCGCTGATCAATTACTCTTCTGTTTAATTTTAATCTAGAGGGTCTTTATATTCTGTGTCTGCTTTCCACAGTTATCTTTCTCCATTTTGTCTGGGAAGATTTGTTACTATCAGCACTGATTCCTCTCTCTCTGTATAATGGAGTGCAAAGCAGGACGAAGGCAAAAGCCTAATTCAGGCGGAAGTTTTATGGCTTATAGTAAAGACGGGAAGCTGTTAAGCGTTTCTGACAAATTCAAGATAAATGAATGTATTGCTAATTTCTGTGGTCAAACCCATTTGAAGGGAAACTTTAATAAGTTATGATAAAAATGGAAGAATGAGAGACTAATCACCTTAAAAAAGCTTTTAAATCTTAATAATATAAACTAACTGGCTACTTTATTGGGTCCACCTTGCTAATGCTGTGTCCAACCTTTTTCCTTCAGAACTGCCTTTATTCTTGGTGTGACAAATCCAACAAGGTGGTGGAACCTTCCTCAGAGGTTTTCTCCATATTGACATGACAGCATCACACAGTTGCTGCAGGTTTGCCTGCTGCATCCATGATGAGAATCTCCCGTTCCACCACATGCCAAAGCTGCTCTACTGGACTGAGATATGTGGAGAACATTGGAGTCCAGTAAACTCATCACCATGTTCTAGAAAGCAGGCTACTAGTGGTTATCAATAAGACTCTTTGAGATCATGTGTATGAGAATTAATACCTGTATGAAAAGGTTCTAGGGAATGAACAGTCTACTTTCCAATGATTGTGTTCAACAAGTTCTTGAAGAGTTTTCCTGGTTATCAAGTATTTTCTAGGTATTTAAATGGTTTTATATTATGTATATTATGGATTGTTATTAGATGCTTTATTAACCCTTTATAGGGCACTCATTGAAATACTTTGAAATTAAATTTTTTAACCCTAAAGTGTAATTCTGGTATATAACAAGACCTACAATCTGTTGTTACATTTAAAAAATTATTTTCGTTTCATGTTGAAAATTAAACGAAATTAAGTGATCAAAAATAGTCACTTGCCCATTTCAGGTAAAGAAAAATATAAAACGTGTATATGGAACAAAATGTTGAAAAACATTAACAAGTTTAAAGATGCTGTAGGACAGTGGTCTGCAACTAGCAGCATGTGGCCCAAAACTGGCCCACAGCCAATAATATTTGGTCAACGGACAGATGAGCAGTTCACGTGATTGGTGCTGACTGAAATCCCTGTTTCAGATCAATTTTTTTCTTAAAATTATCCTAGGCATCTGATTACTCGTTCTTAATGAAAAACCTATAAATAATAAGATGAATGTAAAAATGAAGATAAAATTTGTGCTGGACGTATGCCTTTTCTCCTAGTTTTTGTATTTAAAGTCACTTTAGTTTATTCATAAGGTAAATGAGGTGTAGACTGGAAACTAAAATCAAATTTGACATGGACTTGGATATAAAATGCACATTGGCATAATGCAAGGCGCGGATGTGAATATTTTTGCCTTACATAAATGTATACACTCATGCACACGTTTATCTCCGCTGCATGTCTCCTCTGCAGGTATGTGGTACCCACTGATAAATTACCACGCTCACAAATACCTTCTCCACCCTGCACTGTAGATGCAGCCGGCTGTGTGAATAGACTCAATAAAGCAGAGAATGGGGAGGAATTACATTCTTCCTAATAGTTTGCAGATTATTCTCACTTATAAATTGAATATAGGGCAGACAAATGGAGCCTCTGGTATTCTAAATACATATTTATAAAGCTGACTGAGTGCTGGGATTTGCTCAGCCACAAACTCAAACTGTATGAGCCACCACACAATGATGGGGAGAGAGCGAGTGAGCTCTGGCACACATGACCTATTGTGGTAGCTAAGAAGCTACAAATGAATTTCATCTTTTGTCAAATTCAAATTCATCGCTTTTGTGGAGAAAAAATGTGTGCATTTAAAAGCACACACACACACACATATATATATATATATATATATATATATATATATATATATATATATATATATATATATATATATATATACATATATATATACTCTCAGTTACCCAGTTTACGGAGTGAAGCTCTGAGTGAAGTGAAAATCCACTGCAAAGACAGAAATTAAATCCAACATGTGCATTTGAAAATGTAGATTTGCATGCAAGCCCACACAAATGGCCAGAATATGAATTTATGGTAAACAATCGAATCAAGTTTTTTTTTTGTGTGTGTAGGAGCAACATACTTTGGACGGGTCTGGAGGCCATTTTCATATCCTTTAATCATGTTAAACCACAAACTTAAATTATAAGTAAAAATCTTGTTAAAGCAGACACGTAAAACTTGTTTGGAAAGGTTGCAGGAGAAAGCCTCTTCTCTCTAGAATGAACATGGCTTCACAGCTAAGGTTAGCAAAGCTGCATCTGAACAAAACACAAAACCTCTGGAACAATGGACCTAATTTTCCAAATAACTTCTTACGAAGCTTCTTAAATTTATTCTGAAATTGTACTTAAGTTTTTTTTACAACCATGCATCAAGGGTGCGCTGTGGGTCCTTGGTGCTGTAACTTTGGGCTCTGGGCTTGGTGTGGCCTGGATCGTCCTGCCCTGGGAGGGGCTGCGGCCTTCCTCTGCCTCCTTCTGTCTGGACTCATTGCCGTTCCTGTGGTGGTTTGTCTCGGTTCGGTTCTCTATGGTGGCTGCTGATTGCACGGGGCTTGGGGGCCTCTTGGTCTGCTTCTGATCCTTGGAGGTATCGCGGTTCCATTTGTATGATCACGCAACTCAACTCACCCCTAATGCTTAGTACACACACCTACAGACACACACACACACACACACATACATACTGCTGTTGTGTTTGTTGCAGTTCATGGTCTTTACAGTTTTTCTTTTCACAGGTGCCTCCATAGAACATCTGTTGTGTTCTCTTAGAAGATTTTAGGATGTTTACTGGTTCTTTCCAGGTGTAGCAGCTGTTTAGTTTCTCTGTTATGTTTAGTCGCAGTTGTTGTGGTTTGTTTTCTACCTTTTGTTTTTTTCTCCCTTTTTCTATCTTTTCTCTTCCTACTTCTCCTCTAGCCATCTTTGTCCTTCTGCTGTTTCTCCAGTCAAGTCAAGCAGTTATAAGCAAAAACAAATTTTTAAATAATAATAAAGAATAAAATTAAATATTCAAGGGGAGCTCCACATCCAAAAGGCTCCTCCTGGCAGAGTAAATTTCTTCAGCACAATACGGCAGCAGGTGAATACCAATCTGTCCATAAATTAAGCTGCTCCGAATTTGCAAGTAAATGCTTGAAAATGCCCATAAAAGCTCACGAGAGGCATGTTGGCTGAAGATTGGTAAGTGATATTATTAACCACACGGCCAAGGCATCATACTTGTTGTAAATTTTGATTATTAAAGACCACATGTAACAGGTGGATGGGGGTCACAGGTAACTTGGACATTTATGGAGTCATATTCTTGCAGTTGAGAGAACACATCTGGTGTGTGTGCAGTCTGTTGCACCAATGGTGTTGGAGCAGCAGTAGAAATAAATCCTGTCATGACTTGATCTTAAATGAATGAAATGCATGAAAAATAGTTCATTTCCCCCCCGAGGAAAAGTATAATGTTTGCACACAATCTGCTACATATTGTAATTTATTTGAAAATGACAACATACTTTGTAAAGCACCAAAAGATTTTTTTATAAAAACCTGACAAAATAATTACTGTAGTTTTATTATTGCATTTTAATAAACTGAACAATGGAAGACGGAACAAACGCTGACTTTGTTAAAAAATGTTTTGTCTTTGTTAAGTGTTTGTAAGAAGTGCCGACAGAAGATTTTCATGAAACCACAATCTTTATAAAATAGTAGGATTTAATAACAAGTGTGTGGAAAGATGATGTGAGCAAAATAGGATCAACTGCATGTTCAGGGAAGCAGAAAACCAGTTTTCCATTTATTGAGACAATTAGGACACCAACCTTTACAACTTCTGCTTGTACAAGCTAACGATTCTGCCTGGCAGCACATCCTTTCTATACCATGAGGCACCATCATCTCAGTTCAAATTTGATCTATCCCAGCAGACCTCTGAAAAGGAAATCAATAAAATATTGACAAAACATGATTATACTGGAATATATTCTTCTCAGTTTTACAGCTCATGAATTAACAGTTGAAACATAATCATAACTAATAAACAATTTAGTCTTAAGTGCTCACCTTTCTATTTTTAATCACATCCACTTACTTATTTAACCAAGACTGAGAACACACCCACACACACACTACAAGAGAGAGTGTGTGTGGTTGTAGCATGCCCCCTCCTATTATGAATAAAAATAAAGAAAAACTGGAGGATGTGTGCCCAAGACTCACCTTCCTACCCAAAAGGTAAGATAAAACTCAGGAGGGAGCTAGTTCTTCCAAGCAAAAATGTGTTTATAAGAATGCTTGGTGAACGAGGCCCAACGATCCCAAACACAGCAGCAAATCTATAACAATATGGCTGAAAATGAAAAGAATCAAGACATTGCAATGAGATTTTCTTTGTTGGGCCCTGATGTAAAACATCAGAATGTAGAGAAGGTGCTCTTTCTTGTTTACAACTGTAAATAATATATCTGATGTCTAAAGAAAATCAATGCGCTCTTCAGTTTATTCATCAGTAGCAAAGTGCAGCTCCACAGTGATGTTGACATTAAAATGATTAAAAGAAGTTTCAGACATAAATAGTTATATTTAGTTTAAGACATATACGCTGCAAATATGAACATGATTGGCTGCAGAGTTCAGAAATGATTAGATGGCAGATTTTCTGGTAAACAGACATATTTTCAAGGGGACTCAAAAGTGTGACTGTGTTTCAGTGTGACAGTTTCTTTCTGAAACTGGATCATCGTCGTACCCACACAGGCTATTAATGCACACAAATACAAAAAACCTGACATATTAACATCTCTGTAAGACTCTGCTGACATCATGGTCCTGTGATTTACAACCACACAGCCCTGAGTAAAGGTTCAGTCAGACAGAACGGCTGGAAACACCTGAATGATGCGTCACCACCTCTGCAGGGCTTCTGAAGCAAAGATGTGAGTATTTTCTCCACCACAGGTTGAAAAGCAGCGTGTCTGATCTGTAGTACATGTCCTGAGGCTGGGACTGGTGACAAAGTGACGTACATTACAGTGTGTAGCAGTCATGCTCCAGTTTGCTGCAGATGTGTATTTAACATGCTGTTATAGCCAGGAGTAAAGATCTCTCTGCAGCAGCAGCCATGTGGTTTGTCAGCTTCTGTTTGCTGCATGTGGAGCAAACTGTCGTCCTGCTTTTACAAAGTGACGGATGGTGACTTTGCACTGATTTCTCACCCACCCATCAGCTGCAAAACCGCTCTTCACTCAATCAAAAAACAATTTCTGTTGTCTTCCAGCAGAGTTGCTGGATAAAGCAGCTGATATGAATGCTGTGAAGCCAGCTGTTGTTTCTCCTTTTGAACAACAACAATGGGTTTTTGGATGTTTGCATTTATAAAACAGCTGCTGCCAAAATGATTGTTATACACTCAGGATAATGATTCATGTGACAAAGAAACACACAAGTTAAAATCAGAAAAAAAAGGTTGGGTAAGTTTTGGGCTTTTGGCTCGTTGAATTAGGAATAGGCATTTCAAGTTGCTGTGAAAAGCACCGTTGCGAGGTTTGCAGGAGTATGCTGCTCCGACATGGCTTTGGTGTGTGTATTTTCCAGTTGAGTGCATCATGACATGATGGTTACATATGACTCTAATGTAAATGCTTACAGCTGAGACATGACATTAGCAAAAATCCACTGAGCAACTTTGGTTTGATAGCAGCACCTTGGGAAACAGAAACAGCTGTTCTACCTCATTTTTAAACAAAACGGCAAAACTCTCTTACAATTAACCTTTAAATACTAAAACATACTAAATTATCAAGCAAACATTGTTTAATTACCGAAACTCTGATGTTGCACAGAGGACTGCTGCAGTGTTGAACAACAGTGGTGATTTTGGAGCTGCCACATTTTCATGGAGATGACAGCTCAGAAAATGCAATAAACAAACGCTTGTGAGATAATTAGAGAAAAATTTTTCAGAATGCCAACATGATCACATATAACTTATTAAAAGAAAAAAAGGGAGATGCAGAACTATAAACACACAGACGAACAGGAAAGAAAGTTCTGGAAAAATCCTAACACACTGTTTCACAGGAAGAGGAGTAACACAAGAGACTCTTCAGGGTGTTAGCTCTGTCTGTGTGTGTGTGAATATATAATATCCCAGCACCATCATTAGTAAAATCCAGGGCTCGTTACTGGAGCTACGTCGTTACAAAGTAAAAGATGTTACAAAGTCAAATATGTTGTTTTATTCATGTTTTATCTCACAGTAGTTAATCATACCAGCTAGCAGGACTGCGCAAACATTGGTGCCCCGCTTCAACACACATACATAAACACAATGAGATGTGAGGGTGTTTTTGGACTTGCTCCCATTCATCACCAATTTCAGAAATTCATTTATGGGGGGAAAAAAACTGACTTCAATTTTGACCACCTAAAGTAAGACAAGGCAAGTTTTTTTTGCATAATTAGGGGCGTGTCCTTTTGATTGACAGGTATCCAATATCAGTGGCAAGAAGGGAGAGTGCAGAACAACCGCGGTTTTTAGCCGGCTAACAGCGCACCTTAGCTTTAGCCTGCCTACCTCCGTTAGCTGGTTAGCTACCGTTAGCTGTGTTAGCTCCCAGCTACAGGCAGCTTGAAGTTTGATGGGTATGAATCATCCACCCCCATCTTCACAGTCCCCCTCTCAGCTCTACCTCTTTGCCCATTTTTGGATTTTCCAGGAATGACAACAAGGATGACGCTGCCAAGATTGCAATGGTGGGAACTGCCCAATGAGCTTCAGTTCAGCTCTTTAGAAACCTATGGGTGATGTCATGGAGGCTCCATCCATCTTTTCTATACAGTCTATGAGCCCCACAAGTTAGATGCAAGGATCCAGTTTTGTTATTGTTTCATTTCTCATGTCTTTCTAATATGACGACAGTTATTACCTACAGTTGCTACCCCACATTTAAAAGTCCAGATCACCTAATCAGTCAGTCTTAAAGCTCATTTATGTTCCTTTATGTGTGGAAATAGCAACGTCCGTTTCAAACGTTGTCACAAGCTGTTGTCCTCATAATTCCATACGTCTTTTGCGTTGCCATGGTTGTTCAGTCAATTCTTCCACTAGTGGGCAGTGCTAAGTTCAGAGTTTACTACCACGAGTCGACATCGGTTTCTGACACCATTTGGCAGTGGTAATGCATCGCTATGAATTTGCTTCCAAACACCGAAATCTTTATTCAAAAGCTCACGTAATTTCTACAGTTGTGCTCATCTTCATTCTTCTGCTTTTTGTTCCTTCCTGTTCCTCTTCTTCTCTGCTTTGTTTCTTTCACTGGGTGCATGTCAGCTATTCTGCTCAGCGCTGCCCCCACGATTTCCAGTGGTATTGCTCCATCTTCTGCGTCAAGCTCCCTGAAAACAGACCAAATTCTGCACGTAATGAAGAAGTCTGAAGAAGACAGACGAAACTGTCCATCCATCTGCGTATTCGTCTTCTGCATCAAGCATAAATGTGCCTTTAGAGGGAAGTGGTAATGTAGAGAAGGAACCAGGAGTGTTGCCCACATCTGGATCTCAATTGACCTTGTTTTTTTGTTTGTTTGTTTGTTTGTTTGTTTGTTTTTTGGCCACATGTCAAAGTGTTTTGGTAGCATTAGTCCACCAAGCCTTGGAGTTTTAGGACACCAATGCCAAATCAAAGAAAAACCGCTGCCTCACTCAGAGGCTTCTATCAGTTGTGGCAAGTGTCCAACAAATTCACGTCTTCTATGCCAGTGGTTCTCAAACTTTTTGATCCACGACCCCGAACATAACATACTGTATGTTGGTGTGTATGACCACCACCACCATGCAAAGACTTAGTGATTAACTGTGTGATGTATCAGATGGGTCATCTTGCAGCCATCCTCTAAATGTAAAGCTGGAAAACTGTCACAAATAAACTGCCTTGCCTTCACCGTGGTGACAAGGCACCTACACACCCAAAATCTGCATTTCTTGCTGTAATCATATTAAATTCAGATTTTTTATATGGCATGTGCACTAACTTTGTTGTTGATGCATTAATGTTAGAAAATGATTTAATTCATCTCAAAGATTTATTTCTTCATTAATGGATTCATTTTGACAGCCTTGGTAAAAATCCCAAATTTAGTTGATAAATGTTGGCAATTTCTTTATTTTTTTTTTGCAACTATCTGGCGACTCCCTGAAATTATCTCATGACCTTCATGAGGCTCCCAGTTGAGCCCCAGTTTGAGAACCACTGTTCTATGCCACAGTGGTCTTTATTGGGCTCCCCTTCATCCCGCCGTGAACCTGTACTACATAAGAAAAAAAAGTTTAAAATGTCTTTGTATTATTGTATAATATGCTTACAGAGACTGAGTCTGAACAAGTCCACAAAGAAATGTGACAAGTTCTCCAAGATGCTCAAAACTACAAATCCCAAAAGACAATAAGTCCAAAATCAGTTAACAACCAAACAAAAAAAAGAAGTGTGAAGAGAATAAATCAAACATCAAAAGCAAAAGAAAAAAACCGTTCAAAATAAATCTTAAAGTGATTTTAAAAGGACTTGAAAACCAACAACAACAAAAAAAAACTATTAGTAAAACTTAAAGTAAAGACCAGTCCAAAAACCCTGTACCAAACCAAAAAACAACTCAGAAACCAAAACAAAACCAGGCCAACAAGGGACTAAATGAGGTTCCAAACCAGAATCATGACTCAGCACTTGGTAGTTAGTTAACGTTAAAAGAAAGCAGACATCAAGGCAAGGCATCAAGGCAAGGCAGTTTATTTGTACAGCACATTTCATGTACAGGACAATTCAAAGTGCTTTACATAAAACAAAAACATTACACACCAACACAGACTTTGTTTTACACGGTGTTCTAAAACCAGCCAGCAGTCAAAATCTGTAGAAATAATTTTCTGAAATGTGTCCAAATTGGTCCAAGTTAGGCTTAGACCTAAAATGGGTCCCACTTAGGATCCCGATCTCATTATTATGTTTCAAGTCCTTTCAATCGTTTCAATTACATTACATTACAGTTCAGAACAAACCTGCACTGTTGTTCCAGTAAATTGGTTCAAAATCTTTGGATTGGTGTGTTTATGTGAAGCATTTTTATTCTGATCAGGCTTTTAATATAAATGCTTGCAACCATGTAAACATGGCTACTGACACAGATCATATTCTACAAGATATTTCTTAACCAGTCCAAAAATAAATGCAAACACATCCCTGAACTCAGTTCGAAATGTTGTCTCAGACCAAGAAAGAGATCAAAGAGTCAGCTTTGTAATAAATGAAAATAAAGAGGAGGCTCTTTATTCAGAGAAACCATTTGATAAGCTTTCGAAAAAGATTCCCAAACTAGTGCAAATCTAAGTACAAAAGATGTCTCTAGCCATGTCCAGCAGCAGTGTAAAACTGAGGCCAAAACCAGTTTTTATGCATTACCAAAACTGCCCAAAATCAGCATCTAAAAATCTCCAAAATCAGTGTAAAGGCAAATTCAAACCAGTCTAAATTAGATCCCAAACCTCATGATCATGGAGTTCTTCTGTGATCTTATTAAGAGATGGAGGGAAAAAAACATGCAAAGTACCTGTTTCAAAGAGAAAAAGTCTGTTTCTAAAGGTGAAAGCCCCTTTTTTTATCCACTTCTTTTTGTTTCATTTTATTCTTTGATGTCAGAATTAGTCTCAGAAACAAACCTGGATGCAGATTTTTCTGCATACGCATAATTAATCTAAAGCTGGTGTGGTCTTAATTACATTCCCTTATATTCATGTGTGTTCCTTTGTTCATGTGTGATAATAGCAAAACTTTCTGCCCATCCTTTTTCTATTCTTCAGAAATCATTAAATGATAAGTAAATTCAGAGAAGAACCGACACCATTCACCTTCATCACATCAACTATAGCCTACCTGTACAAAACAGGGGAGATGATTAGTGGACCCAAACATGCTGCCAAATATTAATTTCCTGAACCTCAAAGGTATCAGCTGCACTCATCTGTCCTGAGGATCACATGAGAGACGGGATGAAAATATACTGCACAAAACTAAGATAAGACCTTAATTTAGAATATTAGGTACACATAATCATCTTTGTCTTCTGTAGCAGCTCTGCAGCGTCCTTCTTTTTGTCCTTTTTTGTCCATTTTTCTTCCTTTCATCACCTCTGTCTCCTGCAGTCATTTCCCTAGACACCAACACTCACACAGGCAGAAGGACGAAGGCCTCAGGAGAACTCAGTCTGAAGCTCACCAAACAGCCTCGAGTCTTGTGCATGTATGCAAGAGTACACACACACACACCACTCCAGAGAATAATTGATTGCCCTACACTAATTTCCTTGAGATGCAGCCTTGCCATATAATTCACAGATTTTCCTTTTGGGGACTCTTTTGTCCCAAATATGTACGCAGGTCCACATAAAGTCATTAAGAAAACAGATTTGTGTCATTACTTCAAAAGCAACACAAACACACACACTTACAGATTCAGACAGTTGCATGCAGACATGCAAACATATGGCACTGAGACACTCCGAACAATCCCTCATGCACTTCCACAGCCTCCAGTGTACCTGCTGTCTCTATATATACACTGTATATTAATAAGTACGTGTCATCGCTGTCTGGATGTCCTTGGGCGTTTGAAATTGCGTCGTTTTTGTGGTTGAAGTGTGTTTCCATTCACCTGTTATCGTGCACATTTTTAATTTGTAGATAAAAGCTGGCTGAGGTGGAAGAAAAGTAAGAGTGAATAAATGATGACGCACAGACGACGTAACTTCAATATCTGCTGCAGAAGAAAGCATCAGATGCATACGGTGGCCTGGAGGAGCAAAACAAATCAGGAAACAAAACGAGTTTAGTGATATATTTTTTTTTACTTTATAGACCTTGTTTTATTATTAGTTTAATGGTCACATTTTTTGTTGTTGTTTGTTTGTTTCATTCTCTACAAAGTTGGGTTTTGGTGTTTGTGATGAAATCACAAGATTTTGTGTGTGTTTTTCTTCTTTTCCATAAGGACAGACACAAGGATAGAGGATGCATTTCACACAAAAAGATGTCCCACCTGCAGAGATTATCAACTTAATATGACGTGTGACACAGCTGCATCAATGCACTATTGCTTATCTGCAGCCTAACAAATCGGAAGCTGTAACTTCCAAAAAAAAAAAAAAAAAAATCTGCAAAGGATACTGTGGCGTTTCCTTCTTATAACCTCTCCAAAAAGCCTTTGAAAAGCTCCCTCTCTTGTCTCAGGGCATTTTAGGATTTGAGATGGTCTTTTTTGCCGTGAATGATTTTTGGGTCCGTTAATTTTCCTGCATTCAAAAGTAAGGTAACAGAGGCAACAGGGTCAGGAAGGAGACCCACACACCTCTCTCCCCAGTGAAACAGTCCAGCTCCTTCTGTGGTATCCCAATGCATTCCCACATCAGAAGGGATATACAATCCCTCCAGTCAGTACTGGATCTGTCTATGAGTCTCCTCCCAGTAGGACGAGCCCGGAAAAACCTCCAAGGGGAGGCGACAATGAAGCATCCTCAATCAGTCTCTATTCCAGAGAAAGGGTTTTCCAGCTGCTTGTATCCGTAGTGTCATTCTTTTGGTTACTACCCAAATCTTGTGATCATAAGTGAGGGATGGAGCATAACTAGACCAGTAGACCTGAGGCTTGGCCTTTCAGCTCTAATCCATCTGCCCACCTCCCTCCCTCCAGATAATAAACATAAGGATAACCTGCATAGTGCTCAGTGTTCCAGGCAACTCCACCCACCCTCTTACACACTTATTCAGTCTCCTTCCATCTGGGAGGAGGCCGAGAAAGCTCTGACTGAGAAATAGTTTCATATCCCAGGCTGTCAGATTGCTGTACTCCGTCCTAACTCTCCCTCCCCTTCTTTTCCTGCCTCCTGCCCTCCGAAGCTCTGTACATCCCTGGACCAGCATGTTATGCAACTATACACTCTATGCCACTTCCTCTCTTTGGTTCACTGGATGCAACAAGATTCACATGCATGTGAACTGAGGTCACCAGTTTTCAACTGGACCAGAGTTCACTTGTTGGATGCTAACAAAACCTCATCATCTGCAAAAAAGCTGCCTAAAATTCCCAAACCAAACACCCTCCTCTCCCCAATTTTGTCAGGAGATCCTGGCCATAAACACCACAAACAGAATTAGGGGACAAAGAGCCAGATGGATGGATGACTGAGGACAAAGAAGTAAGGTGAAGTGGAAGCTGAAAAAAAAGACTCTTCTCCATTCTGATGTTGCTTTACTTGTGTGTTTTGGCATATTTGCTGATCAAACATGAGGTGACCATGTTTCAGGAACAGACTTTCGTCAGTAACTTACAGCAGCAGCAGCATCGACTCTCCTGGAGGTTCTTAGTCACCAGTGGGAAACATTTTGGGGTTTTTATGACAGCTGACATTTTACTGATACTCATCCTGATTAAAGCTTTTGGTCACATCAGTCATGCTGATTTTCCTGCTCTGGGAGCCGTTTCCCTCCTCTGTCATCATTTCTTCTTGCCTCTTTTCTTTGAATCTATGCTGTGCCTTCCTTCAGTTTTCATACCTTTAAATTCCTGTCAACCTGTAATCATCACTGCCAGGTACAGAATGTCATTCTCTCCCACACTGAGCAGCGAAACACACATACACAGTGCCACGCTGAGATGAGAGGCTGGTGTCAGCTGGGAGGAATGGCAGGCTTCACTCTGATAACAACCCAGCGAGACACAATCGATGTGGACTCCCTGCTCACTCCATCTCTTTCTGCAAACTTTTTTCTTCTTATCCAAATATTTTTTCAAACAGAAGAGATGTGAGGAATGCACAAAGACAGCACCACTTTGTCGCCTCATTTCACCACTCAGCCTTCACATTAGAGTGTTAGTGATTGTGTTCATTCATGTGACTGTGCAGACTATTTTTTAACCAAAGAAAAACAGCGATCACATCAAACTTGTCAAATTACTTTCTAATGTTGTGCTGTCTCTGACTACACACTTCAAGCTGTTCCAGTGGTCTAAAGCTCAATAAAACCTCAACTGATGCTCATTTGTTCTGAATTTCTTACAGGCTGTAAACTAAGCACAAATGCTAAACTATCCTGCTGTTATTAAAGACAGTAAATTAAGTAAATAGGCAACAATGTGTTGCTAATATTGCAAATGCGAACTAACCGCTGACTGCTTTTGTGACAGAGACTGAACTAAACACAGACAACTGGTGGTTAATGTAACAGAGGGCCAGAATACACAGAATTGGACTAGGTCCCCCCAGACTAAACAGAAGTATCATGTAGCTTCAGTACCAAACATAGTTTTGTCAATAAATCCAAATGTTGCCAACAATTCCAGCAGTAGGTTGTAACACAGTCACTGGCAACTGAATCCAGTACTTTAGTCCAAACATTGTCAATTTTCAACCAACATTTCCAGTAAATTTTATTACAGAACATTTATTTACCAGTAAAGAATTAATGGTAATTGGTGTGGTTTGGATTTCCACTGCACCACAAAGTTATGGAAAATTTAATCTAATGGCTGAAACCACTTGTTGGTACGGTGGTGGGACCCAATTTGGCTGTTGTGGTCTTTTGGCTTCTCAAAATCTTATTTTCAGATTCGTTAACTTTTCCTGAATTTGTTTCCATCTGTCTGACGTTCAGCTCTGCCAGCTTGTCCAATATTCTTCCAGACACTGTCTCTTCGAGATGCCAATTCGAAGTCGTGCTGAATGTTGTCCTTTGTAATTCACTCTGAGTCTGGACTTTGCTTTTTTTTAATTATGGGTAAAGGATATTAGCAATGCATGCAAGGGCAATTTGACATTTAAAGAAGAAGAAGAAGAAAAAAATTAAACATTCTGACTGACTGGTTGTCTGACTCCCTTCTTTCTGACTTGTTTATGAATCCATACTATAGCTAAAAATTTACCATATTTATATGAATTTCTATCATCATTTTCTTTCTGCATAGTTTTTTTTTTACTTATTTTACAAAAGAGAACAATCTTTTAGTTGAGACCCTTGTTACAAAAAATGTTTTCATTTTCAGGAGTTTGAGTGGCTTCATCAAAACCAAATGAAAGGCCATCAGAATAGTTTTCTCGTGTGTTGCGTCTGTAAGTTCACTCATGTTTAAATGTCCATGTTGATGCAGCACAAGCCTGCACCTGGAGCCTTCTGGATTATTTTTCTATATATAGCACTACAAACTTTAAAACTTTGAGCTTCTGACTCATTTTGATGGAACAGTGACATTTATTATGTACATTCATGAATCTGCCTTTGCCCTGCAGCGTCCTGAAGCTGAGAAACTGCAAATTCATAGCTTTTTTTCACCCAACATGTACTGCATAGCCAAGTAGCAACAGCTTGCTTCAAAGTTTTTTTCTGCAAAAAGGGCAGTATTTAGTACAGAGCTAAAGCAGAGGACCTTCTGGTGTCATCATGAACTTGTGTCCACATGTTACTAATACGTGGCCATGGATTACTAATGTAAGCATTAGTTATGTATCTATTCATGGGAAATCATAATTTTATTTTATTTGTTTTTAATGTTGGATAAATATTACTGTTACCAAGCTTTCTGGGTTCACCTAGCTCAGTGGTTCCCAGACTTGGGGACAGACCCCCCAGGGGGGAGCCTTGAGTTATGGCAAGAGGGGGCACACTCAGGCTAAATAAAATGTTGCACTGCTAGCTAAACGTGAACAAATTTGCAAAAGTACCAAAGGGCAAACGATGGTGAATCAACAACAAAGATTTTAACTACCAAAACAAAAGACAAGAAAATAGGATGAGGCATGTCTTGCCTTGGGCTCAGTCAATGGTAATGGTGAATGCTGGGTAATGAAGAGAGACTAGGGTGTTGTATGTCTCAGAATTTTAGTACCTGATAGTATGAAGCCAAACAAGTTACAATGGCACTTCGGCACAACAGCACAAGTGTCTTTCCCACTTTGAAATAACCAAAAAGAAAATCAAATGAAAATCCAGATGACCAAGTTTTCCACCAGCACCTAAACGCACCATCTACTCACAAAGCTGTGAGGCTCTCTGGAGCGTGAAGAGTCTCAAAACCCCTTAAGCACTCATAAACTAATCTATGCGTAAATGCTGCTTTTGTGTGTACCAAGCAGTTCATGCTCAACGTATTTAACGATTTGTATGCATAGAAGACTTTTTGAACACAAAACTATTTGATTTATGAGGCTGAAGGTAAAAAATTGGGGGTAAAATATTAATGTTTGTGCTTTTTTTTTATAATTTGTGCATGTTGAATTTTTAGATATGTGTGTGTGTGCATTTGAACAAACATTTGCAAGCACCCAAGTTACACACAAAATGATTTATATGGTATACAAACCATGTATTAAACATGCAACTACTCAAAGTTACACAAATTAGTTTACACAGCTTGCAAATGATGTATTACACACACACAATGATACAGAGTTGATTTTCTCTCCATATGAAACAAGGCATCAGTATTCAGCTAGATGGTAGTGTAGAGATGAAGGGCAGAAGTCAGAACTGAGAGCTCAGATGGTCCAATTGACTCTGAGAAATTGTCAAGAAGTCATGTTACCAGGAGAATATAGCAGACAAATTTAATTTGCACTCTCCAGTGGTTCCACTCCAACCCTCAATGACATTAATATTATAGCTTTATATGAACAAAACATCCTCAGAATATGAATAGAAAATTATAAAACAAAGCTTTTTAAAAGTTTTGTGGCCTTACAACCTGGAATCAAAGTGGCTTCTGGAGGGGTTTGGTGTAATCTGATCAAACACAACCTGCATACCATTTCTAAAGATTTTGGCAAGACAAAAACACTGAAAACTCAGAGTGTGACAACCTCTACTTTAAATCAGCAGGCAGGGAAAGGATAATTTAATGTTTTCATTCATCTTGTGACAGATTAGGGTAAGGTGCTGCTTAACGCTCAGTTTCAATGTTCTTGATGGTGTTCTGGTAATATTGTGCGAATATCTTTTTAGGCAGTGCAGCTTTCTGCAGACTGTTGCAGAACACAAACACTGATGTGATTCAACAGCTGAGTGTGCTGCAGCTCAGTCTTTAATGTTTAATTCATCATTTGTTGATGAAGCAAAGATTGCACACAGCCTACAAAGTCAGGAAACATTGAACATGAATGTTTTAGTACAGAAAACTGCACTGAACACTGCAAATGGTGTCTTATTAAAACACGTTACCTGAACAATCCCCGTCTCCCAAAACCCATTTAGTTCAGCAGTGCTCTGAATTCCTGATCTGCAATCTGTTCTCATTATACTTATTCTCACACACTTCCTCTTTATCTGTCCTCCCACCAGCATCTCTTCCTTCTTCCCATCCTCCCTCCCTCAGGTGGATAGTGTAATTGCTGCGGTTTAACCGGTACTGTGTTTGATCTCACGCTTATCCTCTCCAGCCTCTCGCTCATGAAAGAGACGAAGGGAGAAACGCATCTCCCAAGAAACGCCTGTTGAGGGTGTGTGTGCGTCTGCAATGGGAATTGCTTCAGTCTGGTCTGATTTTTGAAGTAATTCAATTATTGCAGTGGTAGCAGTGGAACTGCGGGCTAAAACACAAATCACTCCAATCTAAAGCCAATTCCTTCCCATTTAACCTCCATGTATTACACAGACGTGAAGCCATTTTCTGTGCTGCCTTTTATTAGATTCCCATCTGCAGCCCTCTGCAAGCTGTGCACAGAGGAAGAAGTGGACTACACAGTCGACTCTTCTGTATTACAGAGGATGGAGGAGATATAAAAATGTTTTATTGATCCGAGACACCTTCCTCTTCCTAGCAAGCGTCAGTTATATTAAAGGTCCCATATTATACACTTTTTCAACAATTTCATATGGGTATCAGAGGTCCAACAACAATGCTTTCAAAGTGTATTACCCCAAATTCAGCCTTGGTCCTTAATTTCAGCCATTCCAAAAGTAGCTCTAGTGAGCTCTACAGACAATGGGCTGTTTCTGTGTCTGAACCTTTAAATGTTTATATGTGGTACCTGTCCACGCTCCTCTCTGGAAGAGGATCTGGCGTTTGCTGGAACCCATTCTATATGGTGGGTCAAAGGCAGAATCCATTGGTTATTTCTCTTCGTGAGGTCACAAAGGGAAAGATCTCAGACTCACCCACTAAAAAGTGGAGCAAGCAAGTGAGAGAAGAGACAGATTCTTCTCATATTTGGGCCTCAAACACAGGCTATGAAGACATGACTGTTAGAAAATCTTGACAAAGTGAAATTTGCATAATATCATGAATCATGAATGGATATTTTGTCAGCAGCTTTGATTATCCAGCTGAGTGAATGATCCCTCTTTACTACTCTGTGAGGGTATTCTATACGTATCCCATACTGTCTCTTAATATTAATAACATACAGTATAACATCTAAGCAGCGGTAGTACTGACTCCTGAATGGTCAAAACTTTGATTTTCATAAGGTTTATATAAATTTTTAAAACCAGATTTATGTGATTCACATAAACCTTGTATCCATAATATGATCACCAGGATATTCATGAAAATAGAGACACAAAATGGAAAAGCCATATTATAGCTTCTATTGGCTTTTAAAAGACAATGTGAAATGACGTGGACCTTTAAGATATTTTAATAATCAGTGGTGATGAAATACTTTTCATTGTGTGTAGAATTAGAAGGACATAGTGATTATAGTGAGAGGCTACACCCTGGATAGTCCATCACAGAGCGAACATAGAGACAAACAACCACTCACACTTGCTCCAAGGCAGAATTTAAAGACACTAGTTTAGACTAACAAGTATGCTTTTGGACGTGGAGTACCCGGAGAGAATCCACACAGAGAGGCCCCAGTTGAGGTTCAAACCAGCTAAATACAACACTGCCTAGATTAAATTTGTGAGATATAATACAGCTGTATGGGAGTTCTTTAATTCAAGGTTCAAGGCTTTAGTGGTCTCATAAGGTCCCCCGTCCCCAGAGGCTTTTTAAGAAGTTTTCATCTTCATGGTGTTTTGGTGTAGCAGTAATTTGCTGAGAATCCAGCTTCTGCATGTTCTTCTCATTCTCTAAAGTGTTTTATATATCTAAATTATGCTTCAATGGGTGCTTGAGACTATTTTAATGAGGATATCTTGAGGTGGTTTTAATTAGAACAGTAGACAGTTCAAAAGGTACTGACCCTCATTTCTTTGTGAGTTTATATTGCATTTGAACAGGATTCAGTCAGGGTCTGGGTCTGGGTCAGTTAGAGGTTTGTGGAGTTCAGAGATGGTTTAAGAAAGGTCTTTCAAGTGGATGTCACAGTCTTTGAGTAATCTGTGCAGTTCTAAAAATGGTTCAAATTATCAGGGAATTGATAATTCTGCAGAAAATTTGTAAGAAAGTCGAAAAAGATTAGTGAAGAGGTTGCAGGCGCTCTTCAGGTCCTTCTGGGGAACAATTTAGAAATTCTATAGTCTATTATAGAAGCCTAAAGTGGTGACAAAGAAGATAATCTGGCTCTACAAAAGGATATTGTAATCACAGGGATCACTGAGCAGGTTCTTCAAGTTCTTTACAGTTTGTTCTATTAGATTTTCTTCAAGTCTAAACTGAAGAGGCTTCCATTGAGAGACATGTTTTGATAGTTTTAATTAAGTCTGTGGATGATGCTGGTCTTTTAGGGGTTATATTGACTTAAACCGTTTAAATCTGACCAGAAAGTGCTCTTTTCATGCTCTCCTCTCTCCAATATTGACAATCTAACAATAGCCAGTAAATCATGTGATATCAATGGAAAAATCTCAGCTCTCAGAATTTGTTGGAATTACATCAGCAGTGTGAATAGCTGATGAATTATGGTGTTTGAATGATGCCTGTCACTTTCTGCACCTGGTCCTATGATATCTTTAAAATGCTGTTTTGGTTCTGTAAGAAGTTTAAAAGTCCAAAGAGTGTTTACAAGTTTCTGTTTAACAGGCTCAGGAAGTAAAACTGTCAATCACAAATAAGTTTGATCTCTGGCTTTTTCAGTCCACACGTCAAAGACTGAAGCACATAATGCCCCGATACGCTGGTGGGACTGTGAAAGCATGTTTAATAGAGAAAAGCACTCTACAAACAGAACAGAAACCATTATTAAATGGTAGAATGTGAGTTTTGTTGTGAAATGCTCCAAGTTGTCAAAAAGATGAGCAAAGAACAGTAAATTCCTGCTGAAGAGTGTAAACGTTTATCAGGGGAATAAAATTTTCATTGACCTTGTTGAAAATGTTCTGTTGTTTCTTTACAAGGTTCTCTTGGCATATTAAGAGATTCTGTAATATTAGATTAAGGGCACATCCACGCAAGTCCTGTTTGGTCCACTTTAAATAAACCTTGGCGCGTTTCCATGGATAGTATGTTCATTTGGAGTAGTGTGAATGCGCATTCACACTCTGGTGGACTTGACTGAAAAAGAAAACTATGGTCCCTGTAAAAACCAGGGTTCAGTTGCAAGTGAACCCTGGTGCAGTTCGCTACAGTGTGAAAGCAAACAGACCATCCAGTGAACCAATGAGATGCAGTGACGTCAAGTGTGCCATCCAGCAACATGCTGGATAACTCGCTGCCTCTCCCACTACTCATACTGGACAGATTTTTCAGAAAAATCCATTAAGTTTAAAAACCAAGTTAAAAATAGAAACCTCCAAGACTGTATAAATAGTTTGTTTCTCTATTGTTAACTTGCTGTGTACCAGCTGCTTTTGATCCTGGCCAAATTAATGAGCTGGATTTTCTTCTGCTTTATTATTGATCAGAGGTATTTCCAGGGAATACCAACCAAAGTGAGCAGTTATATTAACCCGTGTAACGTTGTTGAGTAAAATTAAATGTGAAAGCAAACCAAACCAAAAATGATTCAGAATTTTTTGGAATCCCCCTCCCAATTGAACAGAGCCCCTCGGACTATCATGGTGTGAATGTGTCCTAAGTCGTGGTCCTTTAAGGGGAATTATTTGGTCAGTACGGATGCACAGAGGGCTCTTCAGGTGCTTCTGGAGGCGGCTGTTATAGCTACATTGATGGGAGTAATAAGAAGTTGAGGTAGTGCCCTATGAAATCTGTTTTATTTTTTCCCAAACTCTGTTTTCAGGTATTTTCCCCCTGGATTTTTGTGTTTTATTATGTGACCCAACATTTTCCAAGGGAATGTGTCTAATCATGTGGTGGTATATAAAATTACAATTATTCCAGAACAAAATATTTCAAACTATTTTGTTCTTAATACACTGCAGTGTCTCGTATCAGTAGTTTTGTTGACAATGACTGATATGTGTTCCCACAGATCTTCTGCAAGACAGCCTCGAGGTGCAGCTCAAACATACAGGGTATGAGTTTGATGGAGGCTGCTGGCGATGCGCCTCCTTGTTTGCTAGCAAATATATTCTCAGCCTGATGCTTCAGCAGAAATGGATGCAGCCTTTTCGTTTTCTCTGAGTTCTTTTGATGGTTCACTTCAGTTCTGATTGATTCTTAATTAGCTTTTCTTGGTCATTTGACTCAGGCACAGGGAAAAACGCTTAAAATATTGAGGATAACAGATAACACCTTCATATGATTTTGATGATATTCCATGTTAACTGAATACAGCTTCATAGTCAGATTCTGTGATTCTGTCCTTGTTTGCGGCATCACAGAAATCTTAAGGTCCTGTTTAGGTTGTTTTAGTGATCATGTAGTAGGTTTCTCTTCATCCTCAATCAGATGACAGTGATTTTTTTGTGAGGCTCTATAAGTTTAGTTCATGTTTATGATGATCACGTAACTCAATGAGGTAGAAAAATGTTTTGAACTTCAGTTTCCATTTGAGCAGACAATCATATTGTTAAATCCACTACTGATCCTGCTGAGCCACGTTCTGTGTAGACCTACAGATATGCACAGCACAGGTGAAAGACCGTTGTGTCTTAAACTAGACTAAACTTACCATAGTCAAAGACGTTCATTCTAATGTAGGATCAGATAATCTCATTCCGGTTTATCTCAGGGTTACAATAACCAAGTAATTCCCAGATTTCAACTCATATAAATGGGAGTTCAACATTTGGGTTCCACAACTCATTACCTGGTTCGCCACATCTACAATAAGTCCTGCCTATTACTGCAGCCCTATCTGCTACATAACACTGAGTCATTTTAAGCTGCAAAACAGAAATATGATTGCATCCTGTCAGTGCAAAGATTCAGATGAATTCCTGCTGTGTGACTCAATAAACGTACAGAAGACAATTTCATACCTGCGGGATACAGTTTCCACAAAAATATAAGAATCTAAAAACATTTTTCCTTGAAGGAATCACTGTTTTCAACCACATTTGTTCAGAAAATGAGTTTCTGTTTCAATCATGTTCTCCTGCATTCATCTTGAATGGCATCTTATAATTGGATCAGTCATTTGTCGCTGGAAAAAAAAACTATTTAATTAAACCTTACCTTAAATGAAGCCTTCATCTTTTATGAAATTAGGAAATGTTTCAGATTTAACTATTTTAGATACTGTGAGGTACAGTAAATATGAATTATAAGGTTATATTATCTTCAATAACTTGAAAACCCAGCTGTTAAAGCTGTCAAAAGCCCTATTTCACCTTTCACTGTAGACCAGAGGCACTACAACTGTAAAGCAAAAACATAAAATAGAAGTAAATGTATTTTGTTTTTTACTTTTATTGAGCTACAATACAAATCTAGGCCTAGCCTCCTTTCCTGGGAGGGCATGATGTCCTCTACAGATGCTATTTTAATGGTTTCAGATTGATTTTCTCTCCTAAAAATCTCAGATTGTTATTTATTGCTGAGGATAAAATAAAGTTCAGATAATCTTAGTTGCTTTCACTTTTCACCTGTTGCAGTGAACTTTATTTATTTATTTTTCTTTCTCTCTTTGGAGACAAAAAATCATTAAATACCTGACAGCTTCAGGAGGGAGCTGATCAAGAGAGTCATCCTGTCTTTCTTTCTTTCTTTCTTTGATTTTTTTTTTCGTTTTCTGAACGCTCACCAGCAATAAAATCTGATCAGATGTTTATTCTTGTCTGCTCCTACACTTTCTATTCACTCTCTTTTCTTTAATTGTCTGGGCCTCTTTTCTGCATCTGTCACAGTAATTTTCTTCCCAAAATCAATTCTGTATGTAAAACAACAAGTGTCTTTTTTTATTAACCTGATTTATGATGGTGATATCTAAACCTGGCACAGAAAGTAAGAAAATATTTGTTTGGTCAACGATTTCTCCTTTTAATAACACTAACTGATGTTGTATTATACATCGTTGGAAAACCTGATTAGTCACCTTTACGATGAGGTGTAACTCGTAAGGATTATGTTTCTGTGGAATGAGCAACACAGCTGATCATGTGGGAAATGATTATCCTGTTGGCATTCACTCTTGTTTGGAGTGGATCATGCTCTCCCACAGTAATAAGAAAAACAAAATCAACTTTTCTTTATAACACTTTTAGTTTGCATTTGTTTAAACAAAATATGTAATATGGATAAAACATAAAATAATATAAATAGAATAAAATATGTAAATAGCAATAGTATAAGGCAAGATTTGGACAAGAGAATACATATAGTGGGTTACATACAATGCAGGGTCCAATACACTTGTTGGGCCTTTTTAACAATTCCTAGGTCATACCTTGTAATTAAACTTTAGTAACAACAGTTTCCCTCATTTTAGGGCATATCACTTATTAAGGATTAGACATATAAAGTAATAGTAATTAATTGAGACTTGATTGAGACTTTAAGTAATTTATTGAGACTAATTTATGGGAGAAAAAAGTTTTCTTTCTAGTGCACCACTAATCTTTTATTGGATACCAGTCTGACACTCAGATGCAGATGCTCTAACAACCACTAGCAGCCTCATCCTGAATTTACATAAGGCTGGTATTATAGGCTGGTATTACCTGCATGAATAAGATATCTATTTGATTGCTTTTGGGATGAAAAAGGCTTCTTGAGAAGGAATGGCAATGGTACAAACTGGAAGCATATTTATCTTAACAAATTAAAAGAAATGGAATAAAACATGAAATATCTGGGAGCCATGCTGCCTGAAATTAAATGAGTCACAGTGTATGTAATTTAGAAATTATGGATCATGAATCAGTTACTCTGCTGAGGTAACTCAGTGAGGTGTTGAATTTGAAGACTGGATGAACTCATATTATTTGTGAAGGCAAATGTCACGTCCTGTGTGAGACTCCGGCTTTCGTTTTACCCTGACTGAGAGACCTGGGATGTCAGGTCTGCTCTGAATCAAGATTATCTCATGAACTCCTGCTCAACCTTTGTGACACTGAAAATTTAAACCTGAAATTATCGCACCACACCACAAATCCTGCTTTATATCACATGCATTGATGAGGTTTTGAACACACATCAAATTGTTACACCTGTTCAACTGCTTGTTAACACAAATAGCTAATCAGCCAATCACATGGCAGAAACTCTGTACATTTAATCATGTAGACATGGTCAAGACCACTTCCTGAAACTGAGCATTGGAAAAACAGATTTAAGGGACTTTGTACATGGCATGGTTGTTGGTCTGAGTATCTAGGGTTTACAGAGAATAGTCTGAAGAAGAGAAAACATCCAGTTGATGATGTCAGAGGTTAGAGGAGAATGGGCAGACTGGTTGGAAATTATAGAAAAGCAACAGGAGGTCAGATTAGCACTGGTTCCAACCAAGGTCTGCAGAATAGTATCTCTAAACACACAACACGTCCAACCTTGAAGCAGATGGGCTACAGCAGCAGAAGACACACCGGGTGCCTCCTGTCAGCTAAGAACAGGAAACTGAGGCTACAATTCACACACACTCACCAACACTGGACACTGGAGATGAAGAAACGTTGCTGGTCTGATGAATCTGCATTTTAGCTTCACGTTTAATGGTCGGCTCAGAATTTGTTGGAAACATCATGAAAACATGAATCCGTCCTGCTTTGGATCAATGTTTCAGGCTGCTGGTGTTGGTATGTAGCAACCACAGACCCCTTAGTACCAACATGGCATGCTTTAAACCCCACAGCCTCCCTGAGTATTGCTGCTAACCATGTTTGCTGACCATCTCTTTGACCTTCCATCTTCTGATGGCTACTTCCAGCAGGATAAGGCGTCACAAAGCTCAAATCATCTCCAACTGCTTTCTAGAACATGACAATGAGTTCCCTGGACTCCACAGCCACCAGATCTTAATCCAGTAGAGCAGCTTTGAGATGTGGTGGAACAAGAGATTCTCATCATGGATGTGCAGCAGACAAATCTGCAGCAACAGTGTGATGTGTGTCAATATGGAGCAAAACCGCTGAGGAACATTTTCAAAACCTATGCCACCAAGAAATAAGGCAGTTCTGAAGGATAAAGGGGTTCAACCCGGTACTAGCAAGGTGGACCAGTTCAGTCTCAGTGGAAAATGTGATATAGCCATCTTAAAAAAAAAAAAAACTACCACAACATTGCAATTTCCTTCTGGGATAAAAAGTATTTTTTTCATTTAATTAAAAAAAAAACGTATCAGTTTATTTTTCACGCCATCTAGCACAACTTTCAATATAATGCATTTAAATAGCATCTGGTTCGAGTGCACACCCCATTTTATTTGTTAAGCTGAAGGGGAGGGATGCAGCAGCCACTGATCCACGAAAAGGATGTGTAATATATAATCAGAGCTTGTTCTTTATCCTTCTAAGACCGTGCACTAGCACTCCTGCTCCATCGATCCTGACATAATGCACTGTGGTGACCTGTTAGGGGTGCCAGTGCACCTGACATTGGGAGCAACTTGACTTAAACCATGTCTTTAGCAGCCCCTAAAAGTACATTCTGATGCCTAACCATGTCTTTTCAAACACTTACCCTTAACTCAGTAATTTGTTTAGTAAAAAAGCAAGCAAATGCACAAGGAGACAGCAACATAATAGAAAAACAACATGCTATGTTATTTGTAGATGTCAGTGGTAAGGATGGGACACGATCTTAAGTCTCCCACCTGGCAGTCAGCCGTGTCAGACCATCCTCTAATCCCTCCAAATGCCGACCTACTTATTAAATATGACACAACAGTCAAAATATATTTAACATAATGTATTTCTATGGAGTTATTTTCATGCTCAGTAGAATGAAAAATTAGCAGAGGTAGTGTCAGTGGACACAAATCAATAGATCGATCAATGTGACTATCACAGCCACTATAGCGTGGTGTTAACACACACAGTGCAGGTGTCTTCAGTGCTTCACTGAACTGAAAAAGCTTGTAGAACAAATGTGTGTCACTGAAAGCTGTGTTTTTACATTTCAGTATCTACTCTGCTGGGATGAATATTTTGTGGTGAGCATCACACACCGGCCGGTACAACAGCAGCAGCCACCCCCTCACCATAGGCACTGCTGATGGATTGATCTGGGTCGGATTTTAGACTCAGACGATTTATTGTCCTTGTGTTTAAAATTTAGGTTTCAAGTTTATGCTTTCTCTAAAAAAGGTTTGAAGTAGAGGCATCCATAAAAATATGCTTGTGGGCATTTAAAATACACTTCATGTCCTTCAGATGGGCTACATTTGACTTTAGTTAGTGCTTCATTATGAGTTTCCTAAAATTACAACAAGAGGTCAGGACTGATAAACATGTCACCATTTTAATTACTCTCTCAGGAACGTTTGCAGGATGTTATTAGACAACAAGAGGCAGGAAGAGGAAGTGTATTAGGCAGAGAAAGGTTGCGAGGGTGACAGCGATTAGGTGGAAAAACCTGTCTGGCTGGAATAAAGGCAGGAACAGACAAGCCTCAGAGCCGAGACGACACCACAGATGGCTCCAGCCACTGATAAGAACAAGCCCAGGTGGGACGAGGGAGGGCAGAGAGAGAAGACAGGATTGTCAAGAGGCAGGATCACGCTGCAAGTACATCCACATATTCACAGTACACATAAACTCCTGAAAAAGAAAACCACCTGCCGTCTGTCACAAGGGATCCGTCACTCACCCTCTGTTAGTTTCTTCATGGATGTAGACAATGTGTTGGCTTCTGCAAATGTGACCTTTGGTGTATACTGTCTGCTCCAAGAAAGTCTTGGATTTGGTCAGGTTTGTAGTAGCAGACACTTTATTTTCCAACTGCATTTGCATTTATGAACAAGGCCAGTAAAGTAGATTGGTCATCTGCTGTGCACAAGCAGCAGATGACCAGTGGCAAATCCTCCATTATTCTGAAGCATAGCCATCACAGCTTGGAGAATACTTTCTCTGAGTAATGTGTTGATAAATTCATCACAGATTTAATTAAACTGATTTTAAAAAAAAAGGGCTTAAAGAAGATTTTTTTTTCACAAAAACTAAACTAACAAAAAAAGAATTTAGTTGTTATTTTTTATAACATAATTCATAGCATCACAAAAGCATGCGTAGCATGTATAATAAGTAAAAAATAACCTGTTAGCAAGTCTAAAAAATTAAGAGTTCAAAATCTAGCATTTAGGGATAAACCTGGATTTATGACAAAAGGACAAATAGTAGATGGATTCTTTGTCTAAGAAGGAAAAATAAAATGTTTAAGTTTGTTAGCAAACTACAGAACTTTGGCAGATTTTCTTACTAATGGAGAATAAGTCATTGTCCATCTTTTTTTTGTGCCCTCCAGCCAGTAAAAACCAGTCCAATATTGACATTTGTCTCACTTTCCCTCTTCCTGTTTCCCTTCAGTAATGTCCTGTTGGGTTTCTTTGCTGAATAATCAGTGGTGCCCTTCAAAATGGCCATTGAGTTGACATCTGTTTACTGGCATGTGACACGGTGCTGTAAAAACACACAGCTGTAAGCTTTTTTAACTTATCTTGCTTTTAATCATTTTAATGTAATTTATTATTTTATTGTGATTATGTGTTGCTGCCTTTTACTATTTCTAAATATCTGAAATGCCTTTGTTTTATGTAAAGCACTTTGAATTGTCCTGTACATGAAGTGTGCTATACAAATAAACTGCCTTGTCTTGCATAAGCTAGGAAAAAAAAGTGTAGCTTCTCGATCTCAGGACACTGCAGGGCAACAACAGCTTGAGGAATGTGAATATCAGTCAGTGTGCCATTAAAAGGAATCAGAAGCAGAGTATTTAGGTCAAAAAGTTATGTAGAGTTACTTTAAAAGATTCAAATTCATTATAAAATGTAATGTCATTAACAACTGTGTTGCTATTGATTTATTATTACTTTACCTAAATAAGAATTATTGGTGAACCATGTATACCTACTTACTGTAGGTCACCTCAGCATCATAAGCTGAATTTGAGATGGTGGTAAAGTTGGAAGTTGGTTGTATAATGTTCACATCACATGATTCGGACGAGACATTTAATGTCCTCCATAAACACGTTTGACACATCCATAAACATTCCCTCCTTTTATTATGACACAACACTCAGCAATGACAGTGAGTGTTAGTGAATGTAAACCAGCAGTACGTTTGTCCCATTTCATCTCCTGCATCAGCTCCTGTTGGAAATAAATCACTTCTGTCTGTTCACAAGCACAGAATGATATGGACCTGACAAAAAGTTCTATTTCATAGAACTCAACAACGTTTTCCTAGGAATCTCTTGTCCTTGTCAGCTTTGTGTAGGAGTAAGTCAGAGTTTTATGTCTAGTACTGATTAATAATTTAATTCTTTTGATTCAGACTGTGTGTGTAACACAATGCTGTTACATTGCTAAGGTGGATGACAAAGGGAGTTTTAAGGCTTCAGAAGGTCCTGATAACTGATTATCAGTTACATAAAGAAACAAATAGTGGTTCAATCTTTAAACTGAATACAAAAATCTCTCTCTAAATGATCTGAATCCTGCTGGTAGGAAAATGAGAATAGAATATTCATTAAAATTGATTAATTTCTTATTACATCCAGGAGGATGGAGGAAGTGTTGCAGACTGTGAGATGATAACGCATCCATTAAAGGCTTTTTCTAGTTATTCTCCCGTAGCTTTAAGACCTCATGTTGTTTAAGTAATTAAAGGAGCTTCCACCAGCTGAGACCCCTGCCGGTGTAAACAACAAATACCTGTTTTATGGTTTCTTTGTAAATATTCAAAGACATTTCAGAGTTCTAAGTCGGAGGCTGAGATTTATATAAGAATTATTGTTGAATTAAAACAATGGCAGCTAAGGGTTTGTATTCGGCAGGAAGTACCGGTAACATCAACAACTTTACAATGATGACTCAGTGTATCAATATTATTCTAACAATATTTTCTACACTCCAATCTTATGTACTTAAAATATACACTTTAACGTTTGCTCTTTAAATCATGCACTTTATACAAAGTTTAGTTTGTATTTTACTTTTTATGTCTGTGCCTTGTTATTATATGTTATTGCTGTTTGTGACCTGCAGATATAATTTAGCTGTAATGCTAACTCTGCGTACATTTACATTTTGTATTTTCATTTATTTTCATTAATGTGCAATATGTGATTTTCTTATTTCTTGCTCTGTCACTTTTTTTTCTTTTCTTCACTTTCTCCAGTAATATTTGCTTGCGTAGCTTTGTTGAATTAGCTCAAAAAAAAAGAGAGAGAGATAGAGAAAGAAAGAAATTAAAGAAAAGGGGCCAATTTACTGATATCCAGTTGCTGGCGTGTGATGTGGTTCCATAAAGTAAACCACAGCTGTCACATGATGCCCCATGTACTCAAAATGCTGTTTGGTAATGTCCTACACCTCTTTCTGCACAAAATCAAACTGCTCAGCTTTGCTTGATGGTTTGTGACCATCCATCTTCATTTTGATGTCATTCCAGAGGTTTTAAACAGGGTTCAGATTTGGACATTGAGCTGGCCATGACAGGCTCTTGATGTGGTGATCATCCATCCAGACCTTGATTCCCCTGACTATGTGGCATAGAGGATTGGCCTGCTGTAATGCTCTAGGGCAGGGGTCTGCAACCTGTACACTTCAACGAGTCATTTTTCCCTCAGCCCAACTAAATAAAACTTGCTTAGAGTTACAAGACCTTTTGAAAAAAGACAAAAAAAAATTATTAATATCTGCTATATGAAATGTGCTGTCATTTTGATGAGCCACAATTTTATCTCTATTTTTAGGTTTTAAAATAAAGGCAAACATAAAACTTTGTTTTATAAAAGTTTGTCTGTCAGTCTGCGGAAGAAAACCAGAAGACAGGTCAACCTGGATGCCCAGTAAGGTACAGAACTCCTTCCAAATCTTAGACACAAACTGAGGTCCCCGGTCTGAGACAACGCTGACTGGAAGGCCATGAAGACAAAACAGCTCCCTAGAGAGGATGACACCAAGGTCTTTTAGATACAGGCAAACCAGTGATAAAGTACATGGACACATGAGACCACGGGCGACTGGAAATAGGGAAGGGTCGCAGCAGACCTGCAGGTCGTCGACGAGACGGTTTAGCTTGGCAGCAATGTCTACAACGTCTAGACAGCGAATCTGCTTTTTTTTTTTTGTTTTTGTTTTTGCTCCCAGGCCTGTAAGACAGCGAGAAGTTAAAACGGTCAAAAAACAAGGCCCATCGAGCCTGCCTGGGGGTTAAGTCTCTTAGCTGTCTTCAGGTACTCCAGATTCTTGTGATGTGTCCATACTATGAAGGGCTTAGCGGCTCCCTCCAACCAGTGTCTCCACTCCTCCAGTGCCAATTTCATAGCCAGCAATTCACAATTCCCCACATCTTGGTTGCGTTCTGCAGCCAACAAACTCCTGGAGAAGGCACAGGGATGGGTCTTGTTATCCGAATACCTCTGACTGAGAACCGCTCTCACTCCAGAGTTGGATGCATCGACCTCCACAATGACTTGTCGGGACGAGTCTGGAGAGAAAAGAACAGGTGCTGAGGTAAAATGTTGTTTCAAACACATGAACGCCCTGTCAGCCTGGATCGTCCAGAGGAACCTGGTCTTGGATGAAGTAGGTGCATGCAGAGGCGATGCGATGGAACTGTAATTCCTGATGAAGTTGGCAAAGCCCAAAAAGTGCTGGAGCTGTTTGCGGCACTGGGGAATTAGCCACTCCTTCACTGCTCTGACCTTACTTGAATCCATGGCGATGCCATCAGGAGAGACAATATATCCAAGGAATGAGATAGTGTCCCTGTGAAACTCACACTTCTCTGCTTTGATGTACAGCTTGTTCTGCAGGAGTAGGAGAAGGACAGCATGGCCGTGCGCCTGATGGGAAGAAATGTCCTTAGAAAAAAAATCAAAATGTCATCCAAGTATACAAAAACAAAACACCCGATCATGTCCCTGGGGACGTCATCAACTAAAGCCTGGAAAACAGCAGGTGCATTAGTAAGTCCGAATGGCATAACCAGGTATTCGTAATGCCCTGTAGGGGTATTAAACGCCGTCTTCCATTCATCGCCCTCTCTAATCTGGACAAGATGATAAGCATTCCGTGTTCATGAGGGGCAGAGGATAGCGATTCTTGACAGTCACTGCCTTTAGTCCTCTGTAACCGATACATGGTCTTAGAGACCCATCTTTCTTCTCTACAAAAAAGAAGCCAGCACCAACAGGAGACGAAGATGACTGAATAATGCCAGCCCTGAAGGAGTCCTCAATGTAACTTTTCATGGCCTGGTTTTCAGGACCGGACAGGGAATACAAACGCCCCCTTAGGGGGAAACGCTCCAGGCATGAGCTCAATGGTGCAGTCATAAGGCCGATGAGGGGGAAGGGAGGTGGCGCGATGTTTGCTGAACACTTCTCTGAGATCGTGATATACCTGAGAAACCCCTGCCAGATTGGGGTAGATCTCGAGGCCTGCCCTGGCCTCAATACATGGAGTGTTGACCATGTATTCAGTGCGAATATGAATATGATTCACCTCAGGTGAATGAATGAGCAAGAAAGTCACCAGTTCATGATTGCCTCCCATTAACCAATTCTACCAGAACAGTTTCTTGAGTATCTGGTGCAGTACATGACCATCGAGTGCCAAGACTTTCACTGTCCTAGAAGTGGGTTGTGTTTTGATCTTTAAGGCCTTGGCTAAGCCAATGTCCAGAAACTCAGCACCGGAGTCAATAAATGCGGACATTTGTTTTGACAGACCATTTACTATTAACTGAGAAGGTACAGAAAACATAGCAGAGAACTCAGGTGATTTCCTCTGACTCAGTAGGTGCCTCACCTCTCCTACTGAGCCTGACCCTTTTAGAGGACACCGGGAAGCCAGATGACCGCCTCCCATACAATAGAAACAAAGCCCTTCTTTGAATCTCCATTCCTTCTCCCGGGAGGGCAGTCGGATTCGTCCAAGCTGCATGGGTTTCTCGGCCTCAATGGAGGAAGAAACAGGTTGGTCATAAAGGGGCTTACCCCTCGTTTCAGGCTGACGGTCCAGGTGGGAGCAACTCCTCTCTGCCCTCCGTTCCTGAAGCCTGAGGTCAGTGCATGTTGAGAGGGTCTCCATCTCAACAGACTTCTGGGCGCATCCCGGGTAGCCAACTCGTCCTTAATTTCCTCATTGAGGCCCTGGTAGAAAACATCACACAGAGCCTCATCATTCCAGTAACTCTCAGCAGACAGGGTGTGAAAACCAATAACGTTGTCCGTGACCCGTCTCTTGCCTTGCCGCAGTACCAACAGCCCGCGTGCCACCTCTCTCTTTGGCAAAACAGGGTCAAACACTCTGATTAGGGCTTTGGCAAAATCTTTGTAATCGTAACAAATAAGTGAGTCTCTCTGCCACTCAGCGGTTCCCCATAACTTTGCTTTGCCAGATAATAAGGAAATCATGTAAGCAACCTTTGCTCAATCAGAGGGAAATGATGAGGGCTGGAGCTCGAACTGTATCTCACACTGGGTAATAAAGGGTCGACACTGAGAGCGCTCACCTGTGAAGACCTCGGGCGGAACCAAACGTGACTTTGGACATGCAGATGATACTGCGGAGGAAAGGGAAGTTGTGGCACTGTGGGGACCTGCTGATGTAGAGAGGTTAGTCAGCATTGACATTAAATCTTGCATATTGGACTCCAACTTGTAAATAAACGTCTCCACGCATGAGCGCCACTCCTGTGTGGGTGACGGGTCCATTATGGCCAGATGGTAATGTAATGGTTTCTCCTGAAGACCTGGAAATTCAGCATCACACAGATCTTAGGTTTGAACAGAGTATAATTAATTAAAGCAGGAGGAGTGGTAGAGAGAACTTGGAGCTGTCTGATGGAATATGGCAGGAGGACCTGGGCTGACTGTGTGTCGCCGGAATCTGCAAGAACTCCAGGCGTTAAAGCATGAATCCAATATCCAAAAACGTGGTCAAGAGGGCAGGCAATGGTCATACACAAAAGGCAGATATCATGCAACTTATCAAGGGGGGGTAGGCAAAAACTCTGGTCATTCCAAGCAGGGGTGAATATCCAGGCAGGCTACTAGCAGGGGGGACAATCCGATGTGGCCTGGGCAGGAGCAAAATCCAGGGACGTTACCGGTTCAAAAACAAGAGGTCTGCAAATACAAGGAAACTCAAGAACAAGACAAAGTTAGATGACCATCTGGCAGGGAAGCAGAGGCTGGATACTGTGTTTAAGGAGGGTGGGGAGCAGGTGCAGAGAATGAGCAATCAGGGCAGGTGGAGCAGATGAGCTTGACTGCAGCGCTGCAGCAGAGTAGCAACCATGACAGTCTTTGGTCTATGTTGCTCCTACAGGTGTTATAAAAGAAAAACAGGTGATTGAACAGATTTCTATTTAAAAAAAAAAAAAAAAAAAAAAAAAAAGAAATACAGAGATGTTAAATAAATAAACAAATAAAAAATTTCTTTTATAAATTATGTATTCCCTACTTTACCTTTTTTATTGTTTAACGAAGTTGATTTTTCTCATTACACTCGGGTCCATTAGAAAATAAATTAAACCTACTAAAAAAATCAATAATGAAGGCAAAGAGAGTGTCAGGCTCATAATACTGAGTAACATGATGGGCAGTTACAGCTCATAGTCTGTATTATAAAATAGCAAAAGGGTAATCCGACAAAAGTTCATGACAAAAAGAGATAATGTAATAATCATCTCCTGATGCTTTGAGGTTAATGTGGCCTCAGGCTGCTGCGTGACTCAGCTTCATTTTAAGCTTTCTCCTGCAGGACGGCAGAGCTGGAGGCAGCTGAGAAAAAACCTCCACTTAGTAAAATGGAAAATGTTAAATTGAAAAGAAAGGAAAAAAGCACAAGATCTGATGTCTAATATTAAAATTTAATAGCTAGTACAATCCTAAATCTTATGTATCATATAATTTTGTTAAGACAAAAGAATAGCATGCTTATAACCTAGTCAAATGAAAATGAAAGTGCATACTCTCTCAGGTTTTATGTAAAAAGATACCATGTAATTAAATAAAACTTGTCAAATAAATTTAAAGGCAGATTAAAAAAACAACTATTTAGCAGATTATAACAAAGTTTGATCATATTGACAACTTCAATGTATAATTGGATCCAGGGTCAGATCATCAAGTTCCTCTGACCAGTTGCTTGTTAGGGTGAGGAAAATAAGGCAATAAAGAGATTAAAAAGAAAAACATCATCCAAATTTATTGTTCATACAAATGTTTAAAGAACATTAAATACATTTGTATGAATATTAAAATTGGATGTTCGTTCGGAGGTTTGATGTTGTGAATGGACACTGGACATACTTGCCAGTCTTTAAAACGTGCTTCCAACATGGCCCCTTGATGCCTTTTTTTTAGCACATTCATAGGCTGAGCATATGGTCTTCGACTGTGTCTAGTGTTGGTTGTAATGGTTTTGCTTGATAATTGATACTTATACTTCTCCTGGGCTCCAGGCGAAAAAGGCTCATGGTCATTCTCAAATTGGCCAGGAGCCCTTCTCATCAGTTTTTACTTTGTGAGGCACCAGAAATTGCTGTAAAGCCTCATTTTGGCACTTACTCTTTTATGGTATAAGAGATGCACGGACTGCCCTAGTATTTGGGGCGACATGTCTCAGTGGGTAGAGTGTTTGCCTTGTGTCCTGAGGGCTGCTGGTTCGATCCTCAGCCGGTCAGGCTCATGTTGAGGCTGAGCAAGACACCAAACCCCAAATTGTTCCTAATTGGTTGTGGTTAGCTCCTTCCATGGCAGCTTCCACCGTCAGTGTGTGAATGTGATGTATAATGTAAAGTGCTTTGGGTATCATTTCAGGTACAGTAGAAGTGCTGCATGAATACAAACCATTTACCATTTATTTGACACAAACAGGAAACATCATTCTACCTAGACTGCTGGTTTTTCCCCTGTTCCATTCCTTTTCTGTTTTTACTTTGGCATCCTTTCATCTAGTAAGGCACTGAGGCACCGAGCAGGAGCGTAGGGGTGGAGTAGCTCAGAGAGGTAAGGAGGGCCAGACCATTTAAAGATTTAAAAACAAATGAAAGAATCTTAAAATGAACTCTGTAGTGCACTGGCAGCCAGTGAAGTGAGGCCAGGATGGGGGTTATGTGCTCCCTCTTACGTACTCCAGCTAGGAGGTGTGCAGCTGCATTTTGCACCAATTGGAGATGTGTAAGGGAAGACTGGCTAACCCCAAAATAAAGAGCATTACAATTATCCAGCCGAGATGTAATGAAGGCATGGATTACTGTTTCAAAGTGTTGTTTTTCAAGAAAAGGTTTGACCTTAGCAAGCTGCCTGATGTGGAAAAAGTTGGACTTTACTACAGAGCTGATTTGCCTATCCAGTTTAAAATCGCTGTCCATCTTTAAACCCAAGTTTGAGACTGTTGGCTTTAAAAAACCTACCAAAGGACCCAAAACAATGAAGAAGGGTTCACAAAAGCCACTGGGACCAAACACCATCACTTCAGTTTTTTTCTCATTATGGTATAAAAAGTTTAGGGCCAACCAGGCTTTTATGTCTTTGAGACATGCCAGAAGGGGTGCAAGGGAGAAAGCATTTTTCTTTTTAAGGGGCACATATATCTGACTGTCGTCAAAATTTCCAAAGGTCACACTCATGCTTTTGTCGGAGAGATAAGACTTGAACCACTCCAATGCAGTACCACCGATGCCCACTAGGCAGCATAACCGAGCCACTAAAGTGGTGTGGTCCACGGTGTCAAAAGCTGCTGTTAAGTCTAATAAAATAAGAATAATATGTTCACCAGAGTCATTTGCTAAGAGGATGTCTTTAAACACTCTTAACAAAGCTGACTTGGTGCTGTGCAGAGTTTTAAAGCCAGACTGGAACACCTCCAGGATTTAATGTTCATCTAAAAGCAGCTTGAGTTGAGTGTGGACAACTTTTTCTAAGATTTTAGAAATAAAAGGCAGCCCCAAAATAGGTCTGAAATTGGCCAGTACGCTGCCATCAAGGACTGGACCACAGCATGTTTAAAACTCAACGGAACAACTCCAGATGACAAACTACTGTTAATAATGGCCAGATCTGCCTGCCCTATACTAGGAAAACATTTTGGGGAGAGCCTGATGGCTTCATATGGCCAATCAGATCTTCCAGAACTGAAAAAGATACCAGCTCAAACTCCTCAAGAGCTGCAGAACAACGAACAGAGACAAAAGGGTCAAATGCAGGAGCAGAGATGAGAGTCCTTGCAGTAGCAACCTTATCAATAAAAAAGTGGAGAAGCTACTGCAAGTCTCAGAAGATGCCTCCAAGCTAACAGGCTGTGGGGCATTAAGAACAGTGTCCATGGTTTTAAATAACACATGTGGGTTATGACGATTAGACTCAATAAGGTTTGCTGTTACAGCTGGTACCTTGTGCTGGTAACAGCACCAACAGTCCTTAAGGATGAGGAAGGAAACCTGCAGCTTTTCCTTTTTCCACCTTCGCTCAGCTTTGCAGCACTCTCGTCTAGCTTCCCGAGTTTTGTCATTAAGCCAGGGCTCAGATTTAACCCTGTGCTTCACAGTTTTTATTGGAGCCACAGAGTCCAGTATAGTTCGGCATGTGACAAGTGGGAATCAAAATTGTTGTTGTTATTGATTCCTTCTCTGTAGAAGTGTACAAGAACTTTGTTGCTCCTGAACTTTCTAAACATTGTTAGAGATGTGCGATGCATCCCCCAAAAAACAAGAAAACACTCAAAAACACAATAAAACCCGTATCTGTGTTCAGATTCAGTCAACAGTCAAATTGTTTGTGTCTCTGGCTGCCGGTGCAGTGATACATGAAAGCAAGAGCTAAGGCTGGAATAGTCTTTACACCTACTAAAACCTTTTAACCTCAGCTTCTCGACAAAGTGCTGTTTAATGTTTCACATTAACCTGCTCACACAAAGATGCAGTGATGTTGACTGAGCTGTCATGTGAGGTGTTGGCCTGCCCTAATTCTGCTTTTCCTGCAGCAAGTGGAATGACTACACAGTCACAGACTGAACCACCATACTGGATGGCCTGTCCAACCACCTGATGCAGAACATGTGAAAAGATTTGCAACTTTTTTTAGTCAGCTCTACTTTCTGAAACTCAACCATTTATTGATAAAGTCATAAAAACCAACTGCTGCTCAGTATTATGCAGTATGTATCGCTCTGCAGCCTTCCCTCAGCTCAATCTTAGATATTGTACCTGAGGCAATGCTCAGATCATGGCATTATCTCCGATAAGCAGGGGACAGAAAATGAATACAGTGCCAGAAGAGAAATGAGAGAGCAGAAAAGGGCCATGAGAAAGATTTCATATCTTCCCTCTCCTGCGCTGGAGTGCACCCTGCTAGAAAAGAACTGTATTTATTCACAATGATCTATTCAGAAATTCAATTTTAACTCAATTAAAGCTTCTCTCCCTGTCGGTCATGCCTTTGTTGCAGTAATTGTCAGTGTCTGCTTCTCAGACTCCAGTTCTTTGAACATGAATCACGCCGGAGCTCAAGCCTTCAGCAGAGCGAGGGGGAACATTTTAATTCAGCCACACAAGAGGAAGGAGAAACCGTGACAGAGAAGCAGGTAGGAGTGGGTTTGAGTGCCTTCAGCGAGCCGGGCCAAGCACTCACATACACGCATGCACATGCATGGTTGCAGAGGAAAGCGAGTCTATGCAAATCGTTGAGCTAATGAATTTCTGAATTCCAGCCTTGGCTCCTGTGATGGTAATGAGCTTATTTTGGCATGCGCTCATAGAGAAGAGAGGAAATGAACAAAATCAAGCACAAACACCATGGCAGAGAAAGCCAAACACAATCTCCTGCTGACAGAAGCTCATCACACCTCCTCAATCTTCCTCTCCCTTGTCGGTCCGTCGTCTTTTTAACCAGCATTTCTTCCTCATGATGCCACCTGTGTAAACTCGTTAGCACGTGCACACAAAGCGCGCAACAACAGGTAACCGTGGAGACCAGGGAAACCTTGTTTATCGCCAAAGTGTGTGATTATCCCTACACTAAAATCAGATTTGTGTTTCCACCTGATGAGCAGTGGTGTGCACATATTCGAACAGCAAAGATGACACTTATGTGGCACTCAAGTCATCTACTAAACACACTAGTCTCTCCATCACATCTGATCCTGCAGGGAGAAAGTCAGGCGACTGCTCATAGGTCCTTTCAGATCATAAGTTTTTCAAGATTTTTCTGAGTTGAGTTTAATCACTTTTGTGATTTTCTTTCTGCATCACCAGTCGCTCGTTTCTCATTGGATTGGGTTGAAATTTGTTTTAAAAAATTGCTAAATTTCAGCAAGTAAACAGTTTTTACTGAATGTTTTACACTTTACTGTTTAAAACATTCATTATCTCCCACTTTTATCTGTTTCTTGTAACCAAACATTCTAGTTTCACCACAATTTGATTATATCTAGATTTTCTGCTCCTGAGAATCAGTGTTTTGCTACTTCACAGCACAGAAAAAAAACTGATTTAATATCTCTTGTTTGACTTCAGTCTTTACTTTTCATTGGACTTTAGTTTACAGCAGCGTTCTCTGTGGCATTGTTTCAATAAGCTTCTGCAATGTTACATTTTTTTCTATCCAGATATGCAATGATTTTTCTCCAAGATCTCGTATTGATGATGGGAGCGTCCAACTGCTGCACAAAGCTCTCTCCATGCACATCCCAAAAACTCTCAATGGGGTTCAGATCTGGACTCTATGGTGCCCAATCCATGGGTGCAAATGATGGCTCCTGTTGCCTGAACCACTCTTTCACAAGCTGAGCCAGATGAATCCTGCATTTTCATCTTGGAATATGGCTGTCTCATGAGGGAAGATGGAATAACCTGCTCATTTAGTATATTCAGGTATGAACTGACCTCATTCTTTGAGAACACAATGTTGCTGAATCTAGACCTGACCAACTGCAGCAACCCCAGATCATAGGCTTCCCCCACAGGCTTGTACAATAGGCACTAGACATCATGGCTGAATCGCTTCATCCTCCTCTTTTCTTACACTGATGCTCCCATCACTCTGGAACAGGGTAAATCTGGACTCATCAGACCACATGACCTTCCATTGCTCCAGAGTCCAGTCTTTACGCTTTCTAGCAAATTGAAGCCGTTTTTTTTTATTAGTCTCAATGATTTGTGATTTTCTTAAGGCTACACAGCTGTTTCACACTTTAGCTTGTGGATATGTTCTTACTTTCACTATTAAATATGGTTGTGAGCTTGATTTGATTTCACCAAAGTGATTGAGGATCACAGTCAGTAATTTTTTCTAGAAGATGATGGTTCCTCACTATAAAACCATTATTTAATAATGCATTGGACAGTTCTTAACCTAGTTTTAGTAGTTTCAGCATCTCCTTAGATGTTTTCTTTCTTGATGCCAATAATTTGACTCTTCTGAAACAGGTTAATACATTTTTTACATGACTACAGGACATGACTTCTGACATCAGTTTGGAATAAAAAGACTTGTTGCCAGCTGAAACAATAATTCATGGAGTACTTTTTCAATGGTTGGCTCTTAACCTATTTGCTTATGTTGCCCCTCTGGCATTATAGTCAGAAGTCCACAGAGTTTTTGTCGTCTCAACATTTCAAGCTGTGGTGAAGAATAGAGAAGACACGTTGAGCTGGCTTTAGCTTCATACATGAAAGTTTATTCTTTACAGAAATCAGGTATCATTAACAATTTGACAGATTCCATTTACAACCTGGTCGTAATATCGCTTTAGGACAGTCTGACTTTTGTAATGTTTCATTGACTTAATATTTTTCCAGCAAGGTTACATGAGCACAATAACAAATACAAATTATTTATGCCACTTATGTTCTCTTGATCTGAACTATTACTTTTAACTGTCTATACAAACAATTGACACATTTTTTTAACCTTAGGATAATTACTCTTATTCAAGCTACATGAAACAGATTTTAAACACAAGCACTGAATACTATTTTACTGCCTACTGTGTACATAATAGTTACAGTAGATAACAAATTTTACATATCCAACTAAATGACTAACAAGAAAATGAAGTTTCCCTTTAATGGTGCTTTTCTCTGTTTCTCATACTCACTCAATGACCTACAACACGGCATTTCTGGTTTGGTGACATCAGAGAAAATTATGCTGCATAAACAACTTTCAGTGTTAAGTGAATTGAGATTAAAAGTGAGTACATTAGTTTCTCAGTTGTTTTGGGATAGCTTTATTTTTGTAATCTGGTCTGTTTTTCATGGCCCTTGCAGACATGAATCCTGGCGGAGCAAACAGAGTAGTACCACTGGAAACCCTGTTAAGCAGGATACCTGACGTGTGAACTATGAAAGAAACAAAAAAGCTGTAGTTTATTTAATGGCTGCACAGACTGCCGTCTTCTGCACCACCTCTTTTTTTGTCTCTTCCTCATGATCTCCTCCATCATCGCCATGGTTGCTAGTGTCTAAAATTGAGGTCAGAACTCGTTGGTGAACTCTGAACTCTACACTGCGAGCTAGTGGATATATTGGCCAAAAAAAACATGCTAACATAAGGTACGCATTAAAGTATGAGGGCAACTCTTGACACAGACGTACCTATTTCCATACATAAAGGGAGCATTACAGGACCTTAATACAGAACCCAACACAGTCTCCTCTTCCCAGTCTTGGAAAATAAAAAACACCACTGATGAACCAGAGAGCTTTCAAATTTATGCTTAATGTCATCCGTACTTTTCATTAAAAGATTAAACCCATATTGTGGGGCATATGGTCCTTGCTTCTGATAAAGAATAATCACAACCTGAAGAGTTAGGAAAGTACTAAGATCAATCCAAACATCTACTAACAACTTCCTAAGAAGTAAAAGTGTCAATTATTTTTGTAACAGTCTCTAAGTGGATGTGTTGACTTTGTAGGATATGTTTGAGACTGTATAGCCCGTTATAACCTTTATCAATGTTCATTGCATAAAAACATGTGTTTGATGAACATGAACTTTGTAGTCAATACAGGTTGCTGTTAAACACGGAATTTGAAATTGAAAGAGACAACTCCACATCACACCTCCAGTGCTTGTGTTAAAGTCTCAGAGAAACACTCAGACGTGTTGACACACACAGACGACAGTAAACTGTTAACTCTCAGGCTGAGCGACAGCAGCACTGAGAGAAGGACACAGCGATCGATCGGTAGACAATGAAAAACAGATTACAGACGACCGCTCAGTATAAGACCTGTCAGAGTCAAACTGCTGATGGATTTTCATTTAAATGAAGTTTCAGTGAAGATAGAGATGGATTAGAAAATGGTAAGCTAAAGCAGGAACAGCAATAAATCGGACACACTGCAGGATTTACTGAGAGGTTCATGACATGAGCTGCTCCAATATTTGGGATTTTTTTATATTTCCACATCCTCCCAGAGACAAATGTACATTTTACTGATAGTTGTGATTGGTTCCTCCATAGGCCTGGTCAGTGAGGCCAGACCAGTCACCATCACTCACATAGAGCTGTGGAGACCATTTCCTGTCTGACAGGAGTGGAACCAGAGATTTGGATTTGATGAGTCTGAACACTTCTTTTGCTCAGCACAGTTATAGAAAGTAATACGTCAAGTTTTCCTGAATGAACATTTTTATTTGTTACTATTCTGAGTAACGCTCAACTCCAATGAAATAAAAATCCAGATCAGCAGTGCTATCCATCATCCATCCATCTGGTTGTGGATATGCAGAGGTCAACACCACCAGTGACCCTTGTTTTCATCAGTGGTGTGAATGTGGACTTTAGATATCTTTTTTTTTTAATTGTTCTTTCTTTAACCCATAACCCTTTGAGATCTTACAATATAAAGGAAAGTATAAATCCAATGATTATTTATTATTATTATTATTATTATTATTATTATTATTATTATTATTATAAATATCTTGGTGTGTTCATTGATAAATAAATTAATTTTTACCAAAAACACTGATGCCATCTACATGGAAGGCTGAACCGTCTCTATTTTCAAAGGTCTGGGGTCCTTCAACATCTGCAGAATGATTCTTAACATATTTTAAGAGTCTGTGGGGGCCAGTATCCGTCTTCATGCTGTTGCGTGCTGGCTGGGGCAGCAGACTGAAGACGGACACCAACAGGCTAAGTAAAATGATCCATAAGGCTAGGAGTAGAGCTGGAGTCTCTGAGGGTGGTGTCAGAGAGGAAGATGCTGCCCAAGCTAAGAGCTATACTGGTCAGCTCTTCCCACCATCTCCACAACATGCTGGACAATGTTAACAGACTGATTCCACCTCGCTGCAATACGGAACGCCACCGGAAATCATTCCTTCCTGTGGCCATCAAACTCCATAAGTCTGCAAGGAACCAGAAGTAAAAAAATATATCTATTTGTTAATGTCTTTGTTGTACTATTCATATTTTACATACTTAAATTTTTTATTGATTGAATTATTTTATATTTTTTTATCTCTTTCAGCACCTTGTTCACTTAGTCTCATATCACTATTTTCTATCTCCTTTTCTCTCACTGTATGTCATTGTTTTAAGGAGCACTGCAATGCAGCAGTTTCCCTCTGGCATTATTAAGAATTTCTGATATTGATTCTGATTGTCTTTACCTGCTTATTCCAATGCAAGGTGAGCTGAAGCCTATCCTAGCTAGATGAAAGGTAGGTTACACCCTGAACAGGTCGCCAGTTTGAATTTAGTTCATTTATTTGTTTTTAATATTTGTGTCAAAAGACAAGAACAATGACTGGATTCTTTGATTGCCTCCTCTTTAGTAAAGGAAACCTTTCAGTGACTTTAATGAATTTATTAAATAAAAGTGGAAACAAACCTGCCTGTGCCATCTCTACTCTGTTTGGCATTTAATAACCAAGAGAAACTCATCCATGCATTCATCTCCAGTAGGCTGGATTACTGTAATTACAGGACTTTCTAAAAAGAGCATTCAACATCTGCAGCTCATCAAAAACGCTGCTGCTAGAGTTTTAACCAGGACTAAGAGATCTGAACACATCACACCAGTTTTAAAATCTTTACACTGGCTTACAGGCAGTCACAGAATAGATTTTAAAACCCTTCTGCTTGTTTACAAATCCCAGAATGGTTTAGGCCCAGAATACATCTGTGATATGTTCAGAGAATATAAACCTAGCAGAGCTCTTAGATCCAAAGACTCTGGTCAACTAGTCCAGACCAGAGTCCAGACTAAACATGGAGAAGCTGTTGTGGTTCCGGCTCTGGTGCGTGGCATTGGTGGCCTGTTTTCCTGGCAACCGGCTCTTCACCTGTGCCTCATTCTATAATCAAGAAGCGAGTATTTAAGACCAGCTCAGCCGTCAAGTCATCGCCACATTGTTGCCTTACCCAGTGGTAACAGCCCTCGGCCATTTATGCATGTTTTGATCACTTTGTCTTTTGCCCGCCTAATTTACCATATTTTTGCTCTGCTCAGAGATCCTGCCTGCCTTCTCGCCTGCCGAACTTCTCCTCCTACCCGTGGATTCCCTAAATAAACAGATTATTCTTTCCATTCCAGTGTCTGTGCTTGGATCCCACACCCTGTGACAGAAGCAGCATTTAGCTGTTATACTACAAACAAGTGGTACAAACTGCCAGTGGAGATTAAACTTTCACCAAATGTATACATTTTTAAATCCAGGTTAAATATTTGTGTCAGTGCTTGGCTTTAGTCATCATGTCCCTGCTGTGAGTGTTGCGTATCTGAGTGATGCACATCAGTGTTCACAGTTAAAAACAGCAACACAGCAACAGGTTAGTAAATCTGACAGATGACAAGTCTCCTGCCTTCATTATCTTAGCTCACACTCATCTAATAATAATAAATTAAATTTAATTCTTCACACCAAATCTGTCAAAAATCATACCCGGTATTCTCAACTGAAAGCGAAAAGGTGGGGTTTTTGCACATCTGAAGCCCACAGTAAGAAAAACTTATCATGTGACCCATGAATATTCAGATAGGATTCATAGAAACTCAACTTGGTTTAATTGTTTCTATGCACACAAACTGATTAGAACTCTGCAGAGGTGCTTGGTGTCATATTCATTCTCCACTTATGTATTAGCTGAACTGAAGCTTCCATGCATGGATATTCAATCTGTCTGCAGTGCATTGCAAAATGTAGAAAATGGTGATTCTCCAGGAAATGTCTATTTTGTTCTTTTGTTTATTTTTGTGGTGATTTTTCTGAACTGGAGATTGGTGCAGGTGCATGTGTACTCAGCTGGATAATAAATATTTGGGCTGCACACAGTCAGTTGCAGAGGGACCCAATAGACCTTTGCAGATGCAAACACAGACACTGTGAAGTGGTTTAAACCATCCTCCTATATATATTACCCTTCATACATAAAAAGCATCAAGAAAAACTACACGCCTCTTTGGCCACTAATTAGGTTCATGAGAAATTGTTTCTCATGAAAACAACATAAATTCAGTAACTATTGATAAAGTTAATCTGCCTTCTAAAGAACCACAACTTCATATAAAAGATGTTGGTTCAGATCAACAAAGCTCATTTAGGACTTCAGTGTCTGAGAGTTTCATCACTTGGTTGCATATTTAGGTATTAATAATTTAACTTTAGTTGCTTATTCAAACACACTAAGATAGGACAAGTCCACCACTGCACAGATACCACTATACAACCAAACTTAATGAATATCAGCTCTGAATAGGAAAATACAGCCGAATTATGTGTAGTTCAATGAATTCCTTTATATATGTAAATTAAAAGTTGACAATATAATTCTGACTCTACAGTGGCAGAAGTAGAGGAAAATAGAGATCGCATCTTTGCAAAGGTCTTATTTTTAAAATTTAATGAAAACAATTCAGATCTTTTCTGACATTCAATAAACTTTGTCCACCAAGTTTAATCAAACCAAACCTGACGATTTCACTGTTGTTCTGCAAAAAAGAAATGACACCAATAACTTTATCAGAACTTTTGCCTTGGCAGGTAAAATATTATGTGTACACATATTCAATTTCAGTTTTAAGATTAAACTAAATTCTGGGCAGAACAACACTTCTGTCCCTGAACCTCAACATGAAACATGCCTAAATGCTGGATCAAAAGCACTCCATTTGGCATCTTGACTCTTCTCATGACACCCAAAAACAAATTACTGCCAGTAGGAAGAGTAACCAGCTCCTCAACCTTCCTATGCGTACATTTACTTCGCCACTGTCAGACTGACTTTTCCAGGAGGAGACGCAACCAGAGGAAACCTACTGTTGCATCGGCTCCACAAACGGATCAAAGAGCAGAGAAGCCTCCCCAGTCTAATGCCTTTGAACTGGCAGCCCCTCATTGTTAACATGTGGATTTGGGCCTTCGTGTTGACGTCAGACCTCAGTCGCTGATCCAGCTGTGATCCTCTCATGTATAATGACACGGCTTTTCTGTCTTCATTGGTTCCCTTTCATTCCCTGCTGTGCCTCCCTGGGAGTCTACAACACCTTCATCTTTTCCTTTCAGTGTCTGATGCTCGGCGCTTGCTCCTCTTTCTAAACGGCTTTAAGTAAAAGATTTATCCTTTTATCTTTCCAGTTGTGATGCTACTGGTTCTACCTGCCCAAATACTGCTGATCTAGCTAAAATTTGGTAATTAAAATTAAACACAATTAAAAAACAGATATTACAAACAGATTAAAAATCAGTATTTTCAACACTCAAACAAAGGTTGTTTAATATTACACTAAATAATAAAAAAAATCTCATATATTTACTGAATTTATCATTTTACATTTGAAGACAGTGATGATTGTCTTGTTAATCACAACACTCACTTGTCTTAACGGTGCTTTATTAACGTCAGCCAACAAAGAACTGCTAACAGCATCACCATCGAGCGGGGTCCTGGCACATCATCTGGCATCATCCATTAGTGGCATTGTAGTCTTTATAATCAACAGTCCGCATAACAATAATAACAATATTTTTAAAAAGAATAGGAGCAACGCAGGGTAACTGTATGAACTAGAAAGCAGAACATTGGTCTGGTCTGCAGATGCATCAGTGTAGTTCATGGGAATCTGTTTCATGTACATTTCCACTGGATTTGATTGTTTTTAGCCATACACAATTACATCAAACCAGCCAATAATAGTTTTTAACGGAAATAACCAGACAACTTTTTTAACGAATGCCATTCCTGTGCAAATATCATGGACACATCAGGCTGTTCAGGTGCAATAATGCAACGCACCCAAACGACTGCTGCTACACAACCTCAGACAGCTTCTCTGAGCAAAGCATGTGAGAGTTTGTTTGCACCAAGCTGGTGACTATTGTTAAATGTGTGCGAATGACAATTTAACCACACATGCACACACCACACACATAACTGCACCTGTTAGATCCAGTTAAAGATTGTTGACTAAGCTCCTGAAAGGCTGCAGTTTTTCTTACTTCTACACACCAGCATATAAATATTTTACATTTTCTATCAAATGCAGTTGCTTTCAGACAGAGACCATTCTGGTTCTGGCTCCGTACTAAAATCTGAGAACCTTGGTGCTTTCTGGCGAACCAGCCCACGTTCACACCTGTTTAAACCAAACCAGAGGGAAACAACATATGGCAGACAATCAGGCTTTCACAAGGGCCCTGCAGAAAAAGTTTGGGAACCTCTGTCCTAACCTCATCAATGGCATTTAGATTATTTTCAAGAGCTGCAACTGTCAACAAAACCTGATGAGTATCAGTGTCATCAGGGTGCAACAAGGGTGGAAACAGCTGTATCGCAATAGGGAAATGATGAAGAAAACTGATCTGTGTTTTCTATGAAACAATGTATATGGAAAGTCAAGTGGGCCAATAATTCATCAATGAAATGTGTGAAATACACCTGGTTTTTAAATGTTACCTCTTACGGCGAAAGTTATGGTACAAATTTAGTAAAATATGTATGACTTTATTTAATATCCATCACAGGGGACCATCAGAATATACAATGCAGGGTTATTAGCATGGGAAAAATAAAATCAGAAGATGCAATTGGCTGTATAGGTTGTTGTCTCAAAATAATGATAGACATACACTTAAACCAATAAACAAGCCTGAGACCAAGGAAAAAAGAAGTGTTCCCAGAATAACCAGATACAACCTTGCACTGTTGAAGCAGGTGAGACAAGAAGGGCACAGAGCCAGCTTGAGCACCACAGGGCTACAAAGCCTCTTATTGTAGACGGTCATATTCCACCAGAACCCATTGACACCAACTCCCTGGTGTCCCACCAAACTGCAGAAAGGGCCCCAGCAACAGGACAAAGAAGGAAGGAAAAAAAGCCTGGCAGGAAGAACAAGATCAAATGGCCAAAGGTAAAGGAGACAGAAGTGTGGAGAAGTCTGCAGGCGACCTGGCAATCATTCTCAAGTTGCCCAGGGGCAGTGCAGAAAGCAGAGCGAACATCTTTAGCGATATCATCCACGATGAATGCCTCAGCTGATTAGGCTAAATTGAGAAGAATGAATACAACCCCAAAGCCAAGAGTAGAAGGGAAAAGGAAATCTTCCAACTCATAAAAAATTGACGAGCACCACATAAGGCATGGAAAAAGGCAGAGCATGAGAAGGAGGTTTCGAAGCCTTATGGGAGCAAATTAAGAGCCACCTAACATCACTCAGGAGGACAGAACGCAGTAGAAAAAAGGAAGAAAACAGCAAGAAGCATCTACTATTGAATAATTCTGAAGCATTGTTTTGCTCAATGTAGAAGGAAAGATCTTCTTTGCAGTGATTGACAAGGAGCTGGAGAGCAACAACCTATCCCCTGGAAGTTGGCTACCATAGCTTTGTGGGGCTTCAACTAAGTGCTTCCTGAAAGACATCGGCTTCTCAGAAACCAAAGGTCAAAAAGCCCTGAAAGACCTTTCTAAAGAAGCAGAGAAAGGGAGTTTTTGGCTTTGGTTAAGGTGACAAGAGCTGGGGGATCTTAACAGACATAGTAGGACCTGAGTACCAAAATCCAGCTGCAGGGAGACGTCCCTGATCGCTGACCTTCATCTCCAGATGTATTGGAAGTAAAAAGGGGAAGATCCTGCAGCTGGCATTTAAGCACCGGCAGTGGTGCAACTAGCAGAAATGCTAAGCAAGTACTACCACCAACCTGTAAAATGAACAAAGACCTATTAGGATGCATCCAGTCAGAGGAAGATGTTGCTTGTATTTAAGCTACTTCTTTTTTGCATGCAGTGTAACAAAATATAACTTGAACTTTTTTGTTTTGTCTATCATGTTTTTTTCTGGATGTCACCAAATTTCCTGGCAACTTTACTCCTTGATGGATTGCTTTAATCTGGCTCTCCTCTCTAATTATTGACTACAGAAACTTTTTTATATTGGCTGCTCCAAAACAGAAGGGCTAATTACCATAATGGGAAAATTATGTAAAAAGTGAGAGGAGGCTCTTAGGGCTTTTTGACACACGTTTATTATCGCTCACTTGAATGATATAAAAGAACAGTCATATTTTCCTCAATTTACACTGTATGTTAAATCTGTTGAAATTAATTTATGGCAGCACTGTAAATAAACAGGCTTATTTTAAAAAAAATTGTGCCATAAAAAACGCAGGTTTGTTATAAGTCAAATCAAATCATTGAGAAATTACGGCCCTTTTGGCTTTCCAAAAATGTACGTATTTTATGATCTTGTATGAGTGTTCTTTATTTACATCAATGACTGTGAGGAAAGGCATCGAAGATTAATTTTAATGGACGTTTCCAAGATATTACAGAAAATAAGCGATACTGTACATTCAGAGCATTGTCCTGTAACCTGACTTAAAAAGATGGAAGTGGTTTGCATTTTTTCTGCACAGGTCTTCCTAGCTGTGAGCGCACATCTCCACAGGGAGTTAAAAAAAATTTCAGTGTGACAGGTTGAATAAAAATTCTCCCGTCAGTCAATTGGAAAACCCCTGGGATTTATCCCGTGAGCTACTGTTGGGGTCCCAACCCACCATTTGGAAAAACAGTTCAAGTGAGTCCAATCAGCTGATACAAATTCAAAGCTCTGTTCCCCTGTGGTTTATACATTTTCTCATGTACTTTAGGTAGGATATGCATTATGTTGACTGTGTACGCAATAAAGATGTCCATATATACACAATACAAACACACACGCAGAACAAAAAAAAGCATGTACATTTGAAATGCCTGCAGGAGGATGAGAGAAGTGCCCATTATGAGCCATTACAGATGATTTGAAGTCATTATGAGCACTCCGCGCAGTAAATGGGTATCATTGTGCGAAATGCTCTGGCATCTTACAGACCTGTCCAACTGTCAGAAATAAGTGGAGCGGAGAGCAGACGAGCAGTAGCAAGCACGGAGGGGGAGGAAAGTCTGATGGAGGAGAAAAATAAATCAGGAAAAGTTGAAGGAACAAACCAGAAAGCCAAGAGAAGAAAGTGCAAAGCTGTGTGATTATCGTCAATAGCCAGCCAGGCTGGGTTATTGTCTAGCTGATCAATCTGAGATAAGAGTTGGGCTCGGGTCAATCTTACACTCTGGGCTAAAAGAAAGAAAGAAATAGTAAAAGAAAAAAAAAAACCCTACCACACATTTGGGAAATAGTGGGGAATTGAGTAGCTGCATACTGTATCTGGGAAAAAAGGAAATATTTATTGTATTTCTGGGAGGATTTAATGGGTTTTCAAGGGCAGACAAATAGAGGCTGTTTATGTCCAAGCAGCTATGGATGAACTGTCCTCACTGATCCATTTACAGTATAGGCTGCAAACAGGAGACACGGCGACATGTCAAGAGGTCTGAGAAAGCTGGAAATTAAACAACAAAACAGCAGCAGTTTTTATTTTCCAAAAATAAGAGCTTTTAGTGCACCACTTGACATCTGATTCCGGCTGGTGTCATCTTCTTTTATGTCCTCTGGAATAGCCTTTAATATCTGCACTTCCTATAAACTGCAGTCAGAGTGAAACTCTGTGATTATAGCAGCAGCCGACTTTGTGTTGTTTGCATTTATCCACCTGTTTTTATGCACATTTGTAATTTGCACCTTAAAGGCTGAAGACCTCCAACAGTAGTACTTATCTACATACAGTAAACAGCCAGACTGACTCATGCTGTGCCCAATTTCATCTCCTTTGATCAGGCACATATTCAACATGGCACACATATTCTAAAAAATAGAGCTTCTCTGTCCTCATTTAGAGAATAAAATTCACTAAAGAAGGGATTTCTGAGAAAAATCCAGATGTCTGAAAGTTAGCCTAAATATGAGGCTAAATAATGAGGAATATAGCAATTTAAAATAAACCAGAATGACCCTACAATGACTGTGTTGAACTACCGCTCAGTTATATGTTAGGGAAGACAGAAATGCTAAAATCATTCTGGGGAAGCAGATTTTCACACCAGCACCTTCAATCTAAAGACCAAAAAAGCTTTCATGCTAAACCTTCTAGCGTGAAATAACCAGCAGGCTGAAGCGTGTTCAGAACTGAATGCTGAATCATTTATACCACTGCTGGTCCTGATGGTGCTTAGATTAGACACAATGTTAGTCACACTCAGACTGGAACACCACCAAGGAACGGTCACTGAGCATCTCCAGTTCTAAGTCTGCAAAATACCAGATTCATTAAGTTGTAATTAACATACAGTACTGTTTCATAGTACAGCCTTTCTTTCTTTATACTTTATTTCCAAGCAGCCAAACGTTATAGTAATCTCTTAAGGTGAGCAATAGTTCTCCAGGCTTTTTGAAGGTCGTTCAGTTGTTCTTTGGACATCGGCTGCTTTTTCATTCATTTTCAGTTTAGTTTTTGTACTTGACTATTTTCAGGGGAATGTGCTTTTGTTTAAGCCTCTTAACACTGATGTACAGTATGAATCATTCAAGCATAGAACAGGTGCCTAACTACAGGAATGAGCCAGAGTTTTGTTGACACATAACACACAACTTCACCATTTTGAATTTGGATCTTTAGGCTCTTTGTTAACAGCAGCCTGTCACAACGACATATCATTTGTTCTTATTTCTTTAGGTGGATCTATGAGAATTACCAAAGATAACAGTTTAACAGACAGAAAATAGGATTTTTGCAGCAGCAAGGTGATTCCCAAAGAACTGTTGGCTGAAGACTTGGCATATCTCAGCATGGTGTGCAGTGTGTCCTTTAAACATTTGTGAAAACTGGACAAGCAGAGGATAAAATAAGTGACAGGGCTACAGCAGATTAACAGTGATGTCCCTTAATGAACAGCAACAAATACAGCAAAGACCTGACACATGACCAGAGAAATCAGCTAATCCATCTACTGCTGGCTAAAGTCTCATCAGAAATGGTCTCCATGGAAGGATGTTTGTCAAGAAACCATTCTTAAGGAAGGGAAACATCACGGAACTGCTGTGGTATGCCAAATGACACTGGACTGGACTGAAAACAGGTGGAGGTGGAGCGATAACAGGTCTGACGGAGAGATGAATCCTCCCTAAAGCCCAGACTAAAGCATTGTGGGATCATCTTGACAGAGAACAAAGCAAAGGGCAGAAACATCCAAAGAAGAAGTCCTTCAAGAAGCCTGGAGAACTTTTACACACCAGTTTGCTTGGAAGTAGAAATCCATGTATGTGTTTCACTTGAACTAATTTACTGTTGGATTCTGGTGAATTTTTATTGTCATTATACAAGTAGAACAACAAAACTATACAGTCTAAATCAGAGTATGGGGGCATTGACCTCCTCCACCTCCTACACAAAATACAATTAAGTTACTTAGTAAAGACACTGAAAACAATTAGTTGTGCCTGTGTCTGTTGCATAAAGGTTCAAACAAATTAACTTCTTAAGGATTTTAGTTTAGAAAACGTCCAGGGATTTTTTTAATCACATGCATTTGATTTGTTTGTTTGACGACTTGACTGATTATGAAGCAGTAGGAGTTTAACTAATGAATTATGTTCTATTTATGGACCCAACAGAGTAGTTTTTCTATGTAAAAAGTTTGCTCTTGTGTGTGTGCAGACTCAGACCCACAGGGGTTTGGCCATGGACCTACATGTTTTAAATCTCCTCAGAGCAAACATATTTACACTTAATGAGGCTAGCTGCAGAGGAAAGCTTTAATTTGTCTCCTCTCAGAGTCCCATGACGCTGCAGTATAATCACTTCAGTTCAGCTCGTTTTGGTTCATGTTTAAAGAATCCCAGAGAGAGAAGGATGTCGGCAAAAAGCCAAATGAGCTCCTGTTTAACATAACTGTGTTTATGTTCCTTTAATTTATAGATTTCAATCACCCAGAGAGGGCAGCTGCAACAGCTCAAAGGAAAGATGTGTAAAAAGTTTTAAGTTAGTTTAACTTTCTTTTATTATCTTTGACCTCATTTACTTTTGCAGCCAGTGAGATAAACATGTGTTGAGGTAGAAGTCCAAAGTCATGGTTTGAGAAGCCTGGGGGGCAAATTCAGAGGAAATTTTTGGATTATGTTTGTGTTAATTACACAAAGTTCTTCAGTTTTTAGGGCGCAACCAAATGGACCAAAGAGAGGAAATCATATAAACTGCATCGTAGCTCAGCATGTTGGATAACTCGCTGCCTCACCTGTTGCTCTTACTGGGCAGCTTATTGTGAAAACCATATTAGGTTTGAACACAAACAAAGAAAAGCCCCAAGATTCCAAAAACTTGGTGTTGAATGAATCAGCTGAAGGGGAAAGATTTCTATTTTCGGTTCTGGCCACATTGTCTGGTCCCTCAGGTAGAGATACATTTGCCTTGGGTGATCTGACCAAGGGCATGGAGCCCCAACAACATAGCTTCTAGGATAACTGGGACATGCAAACCCCTCTACATGGTTTGGTGGTGGCTCAGGGAAAGACCAATCAATGAGCCAGATTTTCTTCCATCTTGGTGAATATTCGCTTTGGGAATATCTCCCCTAGCAACCAGTTGTTGTAACCGGGTGACATTGTTTAGCTGGTTTGACCTGCCAAGTCCTCCAGACTATCCTGGTATGACTGTGCCCTTAGATCAATTAAAAATGTGTTAATTGTCCAAACAGTCCTAACCAAGCTCGTGCAGAACACGTTGGATGTCAGATTGTCTTGGGAAAAGGAGTTTTTGTGCCTCTTAGCTACTCAGTCTCCTTCCTATGGAGTCAATTTCTTATTTTTAAAATTGAATTTAGATATTTCCTAAGATTGTTTGGCTGTTTGAATTCTGAATTGACATTCAGACCATTTCATTTAGTTGTGACAATAATTTGCATCAGAACGAATTCAGCAGCTCATTGGGTACAAAGCATCCTGATAATCTACTGATTGATACAATGATTTTTAAAACACAGCCAGACTTCTTAGATTTTGCCCGACATCTTACTTCACATTGTAGGAGCTTCCAAGTTGTGGTTGCCACAGGTTAAATAAGCCAAGCTAGAAAATGTACAACCTTCTGTTTGATTTGAATTACAACTGTTTCAAGAAAAAGCGGAGAAAATGGTTTTAGCTGTAAAGTCTCATAATGTAAAGACTTTGGCTTTTATTAATTTGCTTTGTTTAGTTCAGTGGTTCATTTCAAGGTCTGGTAAAAATATCAAGTTGTAACTGTAGTTTACTTGATGAAAGAGATGCAATAAAAAGAAGTAGACGTAGACCCTCCGCCATTGCTGAGGTTGTGTTTCTGTGTATGTCACAGTACAACAGATGAGAATCTGACTATTTTCTTAACAATGTCAAGGAAATCTGGAAGTTTTTGTAGATTTATCAGCTGTTCGAACAGCAGTGGAAAAAAGTTAATGTGAAGAACACAGAGCTTTACTTCATGAAGAATGCTGCTGTCTGTGTGACACAGAGGGGACAGTGGTTGACAATGTTTGTCCACTGATGGCAGTGTGTTTGCATCTGGGTGGAGAGCAGAGGAGAACTAGCACGCTGTCACCACAAAGGAAGCACTGAATTTTATTCACTGTAAATGTAGGTAAACAATCATCAATCTGACACTAAATGGACATCCATGTTGCCGTCCAGCTTAACGTGACACAACGGGTAATGTTTGTTATAGTTAATGCTAACAGACCAGGCTGCGGTGTTGCTGAGAGTAAATGATTAATTTGGGACATATTGTGAAATGTAATGTTATTTGCTGTTTTCAGGGCAACATTGTGACCAAATAATAAAAATCATTCAGTCAGTAACACAAACTGATCAGATACACTGTGCCCTGCAGCCTAAAGTAGTTATAAAAAAAACTATACCAAATATCTGAACAGCCTTTGCACAAGTTTAAAAAACTATTTCTTTACCAACTTTCATAAACCATTACAATAAGATTTCCAATAAGTAAGTAAGCCAGTATGCAGATTGTCAGTTATTAAAAGTAGTTTCTGACAGATGAATCGTGGTTTGCATCGATGCACTGATGTCTAATATGAAAAACAAACTTTGAGATCTCCAGATAAGATATACTCATCAGTAAATATACCACTGTCTAATGTTGTCCAGGTATTCATGTTGCTGTCCTTATCCGCAGATACAAGGTAATTAGGACTTCCCACCTCAGTCACACAAAACGTCAGCTGGATTAGTCCATATACAAAGCATTCATAATTACTAAATAAGGTTAAAAAAGAAGCTCTGAATGATACTAATTACAGAGCCATTTGGAAGTCTAAAAAAACTGTCTCTTTCAAGGGAGCCAAGTCAAAAGTAGCTGAGTCTTTGAAAAGAACTAGACTTTCCATCCGGTTTGTTGCGTTTATTCTTTTCCTGTTGTTCTGTTTCAAAATTTGTTCATGCTCATCACACAGACACAAAAGTAACAAGTTTTTTAACTTTGTTGCTGTGGTTGTTGAGGTAGCAGGACACAAACAAGCTCATAGACAAGACATCAAGAAGTGAAATAAATAATAACTTTTACTTAAACTCAAAACAAGCTCTGCAGCAGAAGACAGTGCAAAAACAGTGAGCAGCTGGGCAAGCACTAGCAAACTATACATGACATGTAACACGCACTGAAATAAGAAACCAGAGGTGTATTGATATAGACAAGGGAGCAGATAAGCAAAAAGCAGGTAATTGGCTAACTGAGTCCAGGTGTGCAGGGAGAGAACTGTGCAAAATAAACAAAAGTACAGGACACAAAACATAACACAAAAACCAAAAAGAATTTAACCTAACCAAACACACAAAACATCACCGTAACAAAAAACAACAATCACATGCCAATTACTTTCCTCTAACATCTTACCAGTTTACATCATTTAACGTGTCCCTTTTTGCAAGACTAGAAAGTAAAGAGTGACTTTTTGTGTGCAAATGCCTTTTACTGGCCCTGTTATCTCTTTTTGTCTCTTATGACAAACACAACTCACCCCTTACGCTGTGACAATGCTTCCATAGACAACATCCCCTTTGTTGTGTTGCTGCACACACACACAAACACACACACCTGGTCTTTTAGCTGTGCAACTTTGTTCAAAGTAGCAGTAATTAACACCCAGCTAACTGCCAAGTTAATAATGCAGGCGCTTCTCCCTTGGTGGTGTTCTGAGATAAATAAGGTGGAGGGGAGGAAGAGGCAGACATCTGAAGGGAAAATGTCACCTGTTCCGTGAAACTCAACGATTGCCTGCAAGGTCTATTATCAGAGGTTACGGATTTAGCGACTTTATCGGCCGGCCTCCTGCGTGGACATCAGGGCAGCCGCAAGCCACGAACGGCGAATGTGGGAATTAAGACGGAACCTGGAAGGACCAAAAGACGAAGGGCACAGAAGCTAACAGCTGTTAAATACCACAGAGAGCAGACCAGCACTCACTCAGTCACACTGTTTATCTCCCACTCTAAAGACCTTTAACATCTTTGTTAGCCCAAAGTATAAAACCAATTAAGGAGCCAAGTTTAACCTCCTGCCAACTAATTTTAATAAATGTCCAAAGCAGGGAAAATAACTACAAATTTAATAAAATGGCGAAAGACATGCAATGGTGCAGGCTTCAGTTGAAGCCAAGATTCATTGCTAATTTTATTTTTTCCTTGCTTTTCCAAAGAATGGAAAGATGACCACAAAATGGAGCTAAACTGAGACAAAAGATGAAAACGACCCCTTTCATTCATTTATTTATTCATTCATTCATTCATTCATTCATTTTCTATACAGCTTATTTTAATTTTTGGGGGCTAGACATTATCGCAGCAATTAGCAGGCAAGGGGCAGGGTACATCCTGGACAGGTCGCCAGTCCATCGCAGGTACACATAAAAAAAAGTACAGAGAAAGAAAATAGCATTACCTCAAAGAGCTACAAATGGCCAGTGAAGGGCCATTTAACCTAGTCCTTGCATCGTGGCAAGCAGGACGGTGGTCTGGGCCACCATGTTTGCAAATTAGCTTTGCCAAACATAACTTTATGTAATGGAGGAAAAGAACCTTTGTGGATATAAGGCTTCTAAACTTAAGTTTTTTGATTGTTTGTTTGTTTGTTTTTTTAATGCTGGACCTCACAGGGGCCAACCAAAAAGGGGGATAGCGTGAAGAGAAGAAAAAAAAGAGACAAAGATACAAAAGACAAATAAAACTAAAGAACCAGCTGCTTCAGCTTCTGTAGAAAAACACAGCAGAGCATCATAAGGAGCACCTTATATACAAACCCAGGCACATACTAAAGCAGACTTTCTGCCACTGCTGCAGTGGCTTTTCTGTGCATGTCAGAGCAGAAGAGAAGAGAACCATATGATTTTCTTAAAAATGTCAAGGAATCTGAACAGTTCTTGGCGGTTTGAATAACTTCAGTTGTGGAAAACAGTGAATGCGAAGAACTCAGACCTTTACTTCATGACGATTGCCTCTGTCTGGCATGGAGGGGAGTAGCTGACACTTTCTGTCATCTGGTGTCACTGTGTGATAATCAGGGTGAAAGAACCCCCAAACAGAGAGAAACATCATGCTGTAAGTAACATCAGACTGTTTGGTAAATTTGGTGAAAGTTGGTCAATAAGAGTTGCAGTTAAATCAAACTTAATTCTCTTTTGTTTTCTGAATCCATGTTCACATGATTTCAGAGTTGCTTAACAGTTTTTTGAAAATCTGATTTTAATCTGTGTATCTTAACGAGTTATTTGGTGTTACGTATGGCAAATTCCTCCATTATTATGGAAAACCAAACTTTCACCTAACACTAAACTCTGCATATCCATGTTGATGTCAAGCTTAACATGGCAACAGATAACAGCGGTTACGCTAAGAGACAAGGGGTTGTCACGTTGCTTAGATGCTGCACCTTATGGGATCAATTTGACATGCTTTTTTGTTTTCCATCGTATGGAACCAATACTGTTTAATACTTCTCTGGTAATACCTCAGCTGTAGTTCTAAGAATGCCAAGCCGATATCATACAATGATCCTGAAACACTGGAGAGCTTTGGCTGGTCAGAAAGAATCATTATATGTGGACATAAACAACTCTCTACAGCTCCTTACACACATTGCCACTCTTTGTTCTGCAAAGTCATTTGAAAGACAAATATTTAAGTCTAATGAGCCTGAACTGAGAAATTTGATGTTTCAAAGATCACAAAAACAAGCTGCTGGGAATTTCAAGCTACTTTGGGAAAACCCATGAAAATGATAAAAAAAAATTAGGGTTAAATGATCGGATTTCGTCCAACAATTAAACTGAGAAGAATAAATGTGAGAAACCGAGTGATGTGTTCAGGCTGCTGGGTCTGATCTGCTGCTCCAGACAAACGATATAATAACACAGTGATCCACCTTCTTCCTCCCTGCCCATCCCTCCCCACTGACTGCAAACATAAATACAACACACACACACGCATACACACACTTCATGGCTTTGTCCTTGAATGGTGAAAGACAGAAATAGACCAGTCAAACAGACACCAGGCAGCCTGGAGGTAGGAGACAGGAAAGTCGACCAAACTTTTACTTCCTCCTCCGGCATGAAGCGCCCCACCAGAAAGAATGCCAGTTGACCTGGCACTCAAACAGGTTAAATGAGTCTGTGCAGGGGATGGACCTGATTATCTAAATTAGGACCAAACCTTAACCATCACTTTCACCTTCAAGCTTCAAGTGAGAGAAACTTCTCAACTCGAGTAAAGACAGCAGATCATCTGACATCTGACTTTGAAACCAAACAGCGTCCTTGTTACAAAACTGTCTCACAATGGGCTAAGGATCATGTTGCTACATGAACGTTTCTAAATCCTGTCTGAACTAAGAATATGCTACATTTTTCTGTTTTGTTATTTTCCTCATATGTTAAAGTAAAATTTAATATTAAATCATTATTATTATTCTTAATCCCAATTGAGAAATTCATCCCTGCATTTAACCATCTTTAGATGTACTAGAGAGCAGTGGGTGGCCATGTTTTGGCACCCAAAGAGTTTAAGGGCTTCACCAAAGTGTCCACAGTGTTTCCCTTTTTTTGGCACACCAGGGACTTAAACCTGGGCTCTCCAGACCCAAGCTCACCTCTTTAACCACTCAGCTAACACTCCCCCAATAATATCATCTATAATAATAAGAATAATAGTAGTAGTAATAATAATAATAATAATAATAATAATAATAATAATAATAATAATAATAATGAAAATAATATCCCCCATTTCTCATTTATTGCCACTGAATGTCATCAAGCATCCAGTACCTGCATTTACTGGATTCAATCATTCTGAAACAACTGTGTTTGGAACAGAAATAATCTCATAAATCCACTCACATCAGAAACACATGCTAATTTTCTCTGAGTCTTCTATACTCATGGCTGATAGAAGGATCACAACTCGGATTTTAATAATATTAAAAATACATTTTATTCATGGCCACCTTTTAGAACACTCAAGATCATCTTACAGTAACAAGACAAAATACAATAAATTAAAATGCATAAGATACAGAACATTTAATCACAGGGAGTTGAATCAGATGAGTCTTGAGTTTCCATCTAAAAAGTGGAAATGAATCAGTGATGCAGAGGTCAGGGCAAAGTTATTTCCATAATTTGGGAGCATAGTAAACGAAAGCTCTGTCCCCAAATGGTAGTGAGGTAAGCAGAGGGGGCAGTAAGATGGATAGAAGAAGAAAATCTAAGGGTGCAAACAAGTGTGGACATGTGAAGGAGGTCAAAAAGGTAAGAAGGGACGAGGTTGTGGGGTTGCCTTGTAGGTAAACAGCAATATTGTGAAGTGAATGTGATATGTGATAGTGGACCAGTGTAGCTGCTGCAGGACAGGCGCGATGTCATCATTAGATCTGATACTGGTGATGATGCAAGCTGATAGATTTTTTACCAGCTGAAGTTTTAGGAAGATTTTCTGTGTAAGACCAAACAGAGAGGAATTAGAGTAGTTGAATCGAAAGGTGGCAAGACTGAACCAGAATGGAAGTAGTGTGAGGTGTGAGGGAGCGACATAGACGGAAAGTAACTGATTACAGTATTTTTTTACTGAGATGTGAAAGAGAGGATAGTATTAAGGATGACACTCAAACTCTTGACCTGAGGGCAAGGAAGAGATGGCAGAATTACCAATAAAAGTTGTGAAACAGTGTAATTTGGCTAAAGTTTTTATCACTATTTAATTTGAGATAGACGGACGAACAGACGGACGGGTAGGTAGGTAGGTAGGTAGGTAGGTAGGTAGATAGATAGATAGATAGATAGATAGATAGATAGATAGATAGATAGATAGATAGATAGATAGATAGATAGATAGATAGATAGATAGATAGATAGATAGATAGATAGATAGATAGATAGATAGATAAGCTTTATTCATCTCCTAAGGGGGAAATTTCTTTGCCACCAAACATCTCATATACACACAATGACGAAAAACATGATAAAGACATTAAATATGTAAATATAGTAAAAAAAACATTGTATAAAAAAACTACAGGTGTTCATTAAAAATCTGACAGCTGCAGGAACAAAAGACCTTCTGAAGCGTTCAGTAGAACACTGAGGCTGAGGATGTTCACTAAAAGAGCTTTTGAGACTAGTAAAAACATCCTGTAGAGGTTGGTTTTCAAGGAATAGAATTGTTTTCAATTTGGACCCAGTTCTTTTTGCTCGAGTAAGGTCCAGAGAGTCAGGCGTGATGCCAATCACAGCATGTTAACAGCAGTAACATAAAGTGAAAGTGCATAACTGAAAGTGAACCAGGACTTAACTTTTTGGAGACAGTTAACAAAGCATGAAGGTAAGAAGGTATAATCGGGAAATAGATCTGGGTGGTAAAGATGATACATTTCCAAAAGATATGGCCAGGAGGAGGTTTGTAAATGATGAACAGCAAAGGCCCCAGTGCAGAGCCCTCAGGCACACCTGTGGTAACTGGGAGTGAAAGGTTAATGAGTTTAGTTAAATGAATTGTGGCAAGACCAAGCCGCAACCTCAGGTGGTGAAATGGGAAGCCTATGCGGAAGTGCAAAAAATTGCAGTTCACCCCTCATCCACTAGGGGGTGGCCCCCAAACAGGGCAAATCCCCATACAATCCCATGTTAAAAAGGCCAACTTCACAGCAGAAATAAACTTGTTTAAAACCTGGTACAAAAATCCATTTTAGGATTAATAGGTCAAGTTTACCGTCATGACAACTGTGAGGGGGGTGAATTTTTTTCTAACTCATTTGTTCGGATGTTATTTAATCTTGAAATTCGGCATAATTAGGGGCATGTCCTTTTGATTGACATGCATCCAATATCCGCAGCAATAATGGAGAATGTAGCACAACCACGGTTTTTAGCCCACTTTAGCCGTCCAACAGCGCACTTAAGTTTTAGCCCACCTACCTTCATTAGCCGGTTAGCTCACGTTAGATCCAGGTTGGCTCAGTTAGCTCTGAGCTACAGGCAGCTCAGAGTTTGATAGACATCAATCATCCACCCCCACGCTCACAGGCCCCCTCTCAGCTCCACCACTTTGCCCATTTCTATATTTTCCTGGAGCGACGGCAGGCGTGATGCTGCCAAGATGGTGATGGTAGGAACCGCCCAACGAGCTTCACTTCTGATCTTCAGAAACCTATGGGTGACGTCACGGAGACTCTGTCCATCTTTTATATACAGCAGGGCTACTCAATTCGGTCCTACGAGGGCCGCAATCCAGCAGGTTTTCCATGTATCCCTGCACCAACACACCTGAGTCAAATTAGATGGCTCTAACAGCCAATCAGGTTCTACACAATGACTCATTAATTTGACTCAGGTGTGTTGGTGCAGGGATACATGGAAAACCTGCTGGATTGCGGCCCTCGTAGGACCGAATTGAGTAGCCCTGATATACAGTCTATAGGCGAGACAAATAAAATTGTCTTTTCTATGTCTCAAAATCAAGGTTTTGAGACTGAGATTACAAGAAAGTGCATAAAAAAGACACAATGGATCAATTCAATCAGTCTGCATGACAGCTTACAACTCACTTTCAGCCCTGCTGTATGGCAGTTGGATGTATTTATTAACATGATTTGTCATCCAGGCTTGCCCATTGGCCCATGTGGTGATGTTTATAATGATGTTGACATCATTCAAACACTAATAGGTAGAAACAGTCTTAGCATACTCCTCTATCTGTGTGTGTTGGATTTCAGTTTCAGCTTCCCTGAACTTGTCCCAGTCAGGTCATTCAAAAAAGTTATGTAATGCTTCCATCCTCTTCTTCATGTTTTTGTAGGTCTTATCCAATGTGTTCTTACTTCTGGTTGCAAAGTCCACATTCTGATAGAATGTCTGATGGTTTGGAAAAGACATTTAAAGAATAATAATGTGGGTTTTGCACAGCTGTATATGTTTATGTTCTGCTCACTGACTTTCATGTTAAAGCTGCTCAGTCTGCTCAACACAAGTCCTGTTTTTCATAGTAACACACAAACAGGTATTTAGTAAGGTGAGAAGGAGGTTGTTTTATTTAAGCTACATTTTCCAGGCAACATGTTAACCAGAATAAACAGTAGTGTTTTAATTTCATTAACAGACACAACAGTAGAAGTATTGCACCTGTTGACACGCTGTCACTAAACTTTGTAATTAGCTGATGTATTTGCTTTGACAGACAAATTAGTGTGTTGTGCATGCTGACAGCCTAGTGTTTGGTTGGTGTTGACAGAGCGGTGTCTGCGCGTCACTGTGGCTCTCAGCATGCTCTCTGTTTCACACTGAAACTGATTGCCGGCTGTCAACTCCACTCCTGTCTGCTTCCCTCCATCTCTTTCTGCACATCTCTCTCCCTTGCAGAGTTGTCACAGCCACTAATGTCTCTTTCTCTGACAGCACCGCCCTCCTCTTCTTCTTTACCCCACTCAACGCACATTCACATTCAATAAACCTCCTCTTCATCAGCCCAACAATCAATAAAACCAGTCAGTCCTGACAAATTCATTTGTGGGTAAATGGTGTGGAGCCTTTGGGGCTGTGACTCTCTGATGAGCAGATTATCATTCTCATTCTGCTTTTCCTCAGAGTGAGAGGTGACTCCATGGATTCCTCAGTGACCAGGTCTCCCTGGAGTGTGTGACACTTCAAACTCAACTGCATAAATGCACCAAATAAATATTCACCACTTTAAGAGACACTCTTCATAAATAAAGGGCTGCTGTGTCAGAACAGAAGATGATGACCAACCAGCCTCGTCTTCTAGGATTTCTAGCTGTTTGTTGTAAAGGATTTGTTGGACATGGGTGTGAAGAAGCTCCAGCAAAAGGTTTTGACAAACAGGAGCTTGTAGGTGTATCGTTTTGTGAAACAGAGAGGAGGGGAAGGACTCAAACACAGAAATATGAGGTGAGAAGCAGGCAGAGGTCACAAATAAGGGTCTTTTTCCCTAATAAACAGAATCTGCAGCAAAGAGGATGTACAAGAAACTACAGTAGAATCCAACAAAGACAAAACTCAGGGAAGAACTCATGACGGGATGAATGGCTGGACACGAGAAAGCTATGATGAATCACATGACAATAGTCAAATCACACTTAATGCCCACTTTATTTAGGTCAACAATACTAGTACTGGACTTCCTTTTGGCCTCAGAGCCACCTTAAGATTCAACAAGGTGTTTGGAACATTCCATAAAGATTGTGCTCCATATTGACATGACAGCATCACACAGTTGCTGCAGGTTTGTCGGCTGTTCTGCAGACCTTGGTTGGAACCAGTGCTGAACTGACTTCCTGTTGCCTTCCTATCGTCTCCAACCAGTCTGCCCATTCTCCTCTGACTTTTATCCAGACTGCTGCTCACTGGATATTTTCTCTTTTTCAGACCCTCCTCTGTAAACCCTAGGTTGTGTGTGAAAATCCCAGTACCAGCACATCTACCAACATCCATGTCAAATTCAAAGCCAATTGAATCTTCTTTCTTCCTCATTGTGAACTTCAGCAAACCACGTCTACATGTGTAAGTGAATTAAGATGCTGCCATGTGATGCCAGATGTGCTGAAGAAAGTGTAGATGATTGTATAGTAAGAGAGGTAATGACTAAATGCAGAGCAGGTGTCCATGGAGAAAATTCATATCCTGAACCTGATGCCTCCGCCACCTCATCTTTTTCCCTCTCATCCTAAAGACTTCTGGTCTGACTGGCTGCTTTAAGGTTTCAGTCTTGTAAGCTCTTGTTGATCACTGACACACAGAGTTGTTGAGATCATGTGTGTCACTGACCCACCTGTTTTTCAGAGGGTCATTTGTTTCTTCCTCTTCTCCCATTTTCTGATTTCTTCATCCTTGACTCTCCAAAAGAGGGGGGGAACCAAAAGAGAGATGAGTTGAGACAAGGATGGTCCTTTTCCCACCTCTGCTCCGCCTTCCGACACCCATGCCGAGCTGCACACATGGTGGCATAGTGCCAAGGCTCCTGTTTTGTCTTTGGGTGAAAGGCTTTAAGGGGAGCTACACTATCCAATACATCCGAACAGGTGGAAATAAAAGAATTCATTAGTTGCTCCGTATTCATGGATACAGTAGAGTTTATGAGGCTATGTGCCATTGCTGAAAAGAGAGGGTCAAACAGCAGCAGTGGTAGACTTAATAACACGACCATGACTGGCAGCTTTGTGTCCATCGTTAAAAATGGCCTCAGACAATTAGCTGGTGGCTAAATCTGTTCTTACATCTTCAATTAATGTTTGCTCGCAGTCAATAACTGAACGATAAGCAGAAATCCCCTGTGAGTAATTAACCTGATTAACCCGTCTCCTGATTTTTCCAAACCAATCACCTTTAACTTTTTGTTGAGATTTTCTGATGAGTCCCAGATGATTCACCAACTGACACACCCGACACACATTTTTCCTCTCAAGTGTTTCTTTGGATTCTTTTCTGGTGTCGTCATGATGTAACCTGAACCTGAAATTCAGTCATACCAGAAGCACTACCGTTGAAAAAAATAATTTTAACATAGCTGAAATTATTCTGGAAACATTTTTATAGCTCTAACAACACAGTGACATCAGCTATTTTAATTCCTTCAGCATTGTAAGAAGCATGACATTGTGTGTGCTTTTTTAAATCATACGTTTGACGGCATGAAAATAGTTTTTAAAATTCATGTCTACAGAAAGAGATAAGTTTTAAGTATTCAAAAATACACTTTCATTACACAGAGCCACAGGTTTCAGGATTAGCCACCAACTGCTGTGGAGATTAGATCATACAGATGAAGAGGGAGAAATAATAAGTGCAGTCAGAGAATGAGCTCAAACCGTCCACCGTGTTCATCAGATGCAAACTGAAGTACGCAAATAAGAGATCAGTATTAATCCTGTTAGCTATGGCTTTACTGTGAGGGCTCATTAAAAAGGAAAACACTGTCAATACAAGAAGAGGAAACATAAGGTTTTGGAGAAATTATAATCATTGTGGTTTTTCTATCACACAGTCTAACTGCTTGACTGACTTAACTTGAGCTATAAAACTGAAGCTTATCTGAAGACAACAACAGCGTTTTGAATCAATCAGAATGGGTTTGTATGTGCTGTTATCACATGATCAACACAATGTGCCACACACTTCAAAAGTGGATTTATTGAAATGTCTTTCAACATTTGTTTTTCATTATCTATACCGCTTAGTCCATTACAGGTCTCAGGTAAGCTGAAGCCGATCTCAGCATCTTAATTTTTTCCCAGTATTGCCCGGATATTGATTTTAGATGAATCCTCTGCATTCTCAATTCTGTTCAAGGCGGAATCAGGTTTTCCTCGATAAATTAGCAGTATTTAGCTCAATCCATCATACCTACAGTTCGGACCAGTTTGCCAGGTCCTACTAACAAACATCAATGAGTTTGTGCCACATGTAGTCGTTTTCTTGACAGTCAGAAAATTCAGATTTAGTTTCGTGAAACCTAAGCGAGCTACTCAGGAATACATCCTTCTGTAACTCATGAAAGATATGGGCTGTATCTAAGGGCACATTCACACTGGTGCTGTTTGGTCCATCTAAGGGCTGAGATATACTTGCTGTGTAAGCAAACATGCACGTCAACATTCTGCAAAATCTGTGCTTGTACTTACTAAACGCTTGATACTTGAGCTCACCACTAGGGGCAGTATACAGCACTTAGAAATAGGGAAAAGGCCAAACTGCGGGTCATTGTAATTCCTGGGCATTTTTAGGCAAATCTCCTCTTAAACTCCCAAAACGCTTTCAACCTATTGCCAACTTTTAAGGTTCGAGTGTTTGTCACTGTTCAACAAGGAGGAAAAATCATAAAGATGGCAGTTGCAGACAAGGTCTGACAAGCACTCTTCAAAACTATCTGCCATTGTGTTTACCTCCACGTGACCTTGCACCTCTAGCAATCAAGTCTGATCAAACTGCGCACACAACACATTACTTTGCATCAGTGTGAGCCAAATGAATGCTAGGCACAGTTATCAGCCATGATACGTATGCAGACACATTGCTAACAGCAAGTATATCCCAGCCAAAGCAGAACCAAGTTCGCTGTTTCTCATGCTGCTCGTACTGGACAGAGTCTTGTGAAAACCAGAATATGTTGGAACATCAAAGTAAGAGTAGAAATCATACTGTCCTGGCCACATGATGAGGCAGATTTTTTTCTTCTTTTTTCTTGGTCAGTGGTCGTTTTGGGGAATAGCGCTCCTTGTAAGCAGATGTAACTGTCTGATGTTGTCTGTGTGGTTTGTTCCGCTTGAGTAAAGTGGAGTGTGAAAGCAAACCAAACCAAAGAAAGTATAAGATTTATCTGAATGTTAGATTTTGTGGGAAATCTGAGAAATCATGTTTTCATATCAATATGAAATTATCTTTAAATAAACCAAATTACTTGTTGTCTTTGTTTTTGAAGTTACATCCGTTTCAACAGCTCCGTGTTCTTCAGCCTCTTACAGTCAGATGAGGATCCAAAGCAGTTCAAATATTTGAATTATTCTAAATTAAGTGCACTCTACTTCTTATTTTTTCCAGAAGGGCCTTAAGATGATAATGCTCAGCACCACCATCAGTTTCTGTGCTAGTACAAGTCAAAACTGCACATTTATCCAAAGTTGTTTATTGGTATGGATGGTGGAGGCGATGTGGCCGAAGTATTGGTGATGTGGTGCAGCGATGTGCGTTTGGCTGCCACAGCACTTTACATCAGAGATTGGGCTCTAATCCAGCATCACAAAATACTGCATCCTCCACCACTGCTGATAAACACAAACACAAGCATGCAATAATTGCGAGTGACACGCATTCAAACATCATGCGGTCGTGGTGCTGTTGTGATGTTGACTTGCATGGCCAGAGATATTAACATCACAGAGTTTCTCCTTGTTTCACCTTCCACGTCTGCAGCAGCAGATCAAACGATCCCAAACATTAAGCAGCAGAGACGCAGAGCCACAAAACACAACAGAAGCATTTTTAACCTTCCACCTCACCGCGTGATGTAGCGCAGCGGCCGAGTACAAAACCTGTCACTGCAACGCTGCAATCATCCAGGTCAGACAAGCTCACATTCTTAATGTGGCTTTTATAGAAAAAGACAAATTTATGAGAACTTTTTCTGCTCTTTAACTCTGAACTACATTTCCAAGAGCCTCCCACATACTGTGGTCCCTTGTTATGAGTAAAACTGTTGGTTGCTACATTTTCCAGGAAACAAAAAGTAAGGAAGTGAACTGTTAGTTGATAACAGGAATCACACCGAGTCACTCTGTGAAAATCCAGATGAAATTTGAAAGAACAATTGTTCTGTGGCTGAAACACAGACACCAACTAATTTACATCATTGTTCACTGATTACCAAGCTGAGCAGCAGATTTAAGTCAGGAGGAATCAGTAATCTCATGTTTCCAGGAAACAGATGCACCATTTTCAGCTTCCACATCATTTTCTCATATTGATTTAAACATCACATATAAATGTAGGAAACTTAACAAGCACCACTCCTGATACCTTCTCCATTTCCTTTTTAATTAGACCTTAATTTCCTGGAGATATCAGTGTAATTTACAGATCATTTAAGCAGAATAATCAATATTGAATTAGCACTTGAGGTAATTCTGAACTTAAACCTTTGGAATGAGATTCAGTAACCCCTGAAAGAGTGTGGGTGCTTCCAGATCTACAACATCCCTGACAAAGATCCATAAGCAAGCAAGTCAACCACTCCATGACCACCACAGCCCGTTTTGTTACTTTCAATAAGGTGCTCAGTCATTGGCCTGTAGTGCCACAAAGTCTAATAATACATTGCACATCTAGTGTGAAAAATGTGACATGTCCAGAATAACAAAAATATATATTTCTGCAGGGCTTTTCTGACTTTTCCCTTGATGCACCAGAAATTAAAACATTGTGGAAAAAAATGATATTTTCTGAAAATAAAATGGACAACTGTTAAGGGTGATGGTGATTTGAGCTGTTTTCTGTAGACAGACACATTTAAAATATTTAAATTTGGCTACATTAAAATCATGACAGGTCCAAAAATGTAAACAATTAAGTTTCTGCTCCTGTACAGGACTGTACTGATTGAAGAGACCATGAGGAATTTCCTGCTCTTTTAGCGTGATGCCACAATTGTTTCAAAGAAAAGAAGATGATATTTCACATTTGTTTGTTTGTCATGGTGACATGACCCCCTTATCTTTTTAACTCACAAGTTTCTGGCTGAGTGCCTCAGTGCTGTTCTCCCCAGTGAAAAGTCACCTTGCTATAACTGCAAGTTGCAGGAGGGAAAGCTCTAACTGCAGTTAGTGCTTATGCATCAAAGAGCAGCTCAGACAACCTGGCTTTCTTGGAGGAGGTGGCATCTCTGGATTCCATTGTTCTTTGGGGAGACTTCAATGGTCATCTGGTAATGATGGAATAACCTGGAGGGGCATGACCTGGAGGAACGACCTCAGATCCCAGCCTGGGTGTAGCTCTGGTGTTGGATTTCTGTGCTTGTCATAATTGTACATAACAAACACCATGTTTGGGCATACGGTGTTTCATAAGTATACCTGAAGAACTTGGCCACCTTAGTATAATTGTATCATCAAATCTGTAGCCACATGTTTTGGACAGTCAGGTGAAGAGCAGGGCAGAGCTGTCAACTGTTCAACACCTGGTAGTAACCTGGACTTGGTGGAGGGGAAGGCTGCCAGACAGAGCTAGTAAACCCAAACAGGTTGTGAAGATGAATGCCTTCAACACACTCCTCTGGGAGAGTTTTAAATGTCTTCCGAGGGAGGTTGGTAACATGGAATCCAAATGGACTATGTTCAAAGCCTCCATAGTGGCTGCAGCTTCTAAGAGCTTTGGCCAGAAGGTCATCAGTGCCTGTTGTTACAACCAGAGGAGCCATCAGTTGACACCAGCAGTAATGGAAGTTGCCAAGCTAAAGAAGGAGGTCTTTCAGAAATGGTGATCCCAGTGGTCCCCTGAAGCAGATGACAGGTACTGAATGGCCAAAAGGGCTGGAGCATTGGTGGATGGAGAAGTGTAAACTCGGGCATAGGTGGAATTTGGTGCGGACATGGAGAAGGACTTTTGGTTTGCCTCAAGCAAGTTTTAGCAAACCAACTGAGGGCTCTGAAAGGGAAAACAGGGTTCATCCACTTAATTCTGGGCATTGCTAAAGAGCTGTTGACCTTAGTTTGTGGTGTTCATGGACAGAAGGGGCAGTCGGGCAGAGGAGGGTGTCTGGTTTGGCAGCCTCATTGCTGCATCCCTGCATTTTGTAGATAAAGTGGTTGTATTGGCTTCCTTCCTTAGGCCAAGATCTTCCACACACATTGCTGAGTGTGAAGCAGTCAGGGTAAAAATAGTTCTCATATGGAAAAGGGTGGAACGCTCATTGGTTGGAAAAGAACCATTCCCTCAAGCAGAGGAGTTTGAGTATCTTAAGATCTTGTTCACAAATGATGGTAAAATGGAAGAAAACACAAAGTGTTTCATCAGCCGCACTGCGCCAGTCGGTTGTGGTGAAGAGCGCACTAAGCTGAAAGAAAACTTTCAATTTAGTGGTATATCTGCCTTCCAACCAATGGTCATGGGATTTGGGTTGTGACCAAAGTAATGAGATCACAGATACAAGATGCTGAGATGAGCTACATTTCAGATGGTGGCTTAGCTCATTCTGAGCGATCAGGTGAAGGTTTTTTACATCTGGAGAAGGGCTTGTATTGTATTCTAAATTCATAACAAAGTCCAGAAGCTTAATGACGCTACGAAGAATATAGATTTAACTGTTCAATTATGCCTTTCATCTCTGCAAGGACTGAAGCATTCTGTTCCACTTTGTTGCATGTACTTGTAAATCTTAAAACTTTAGCATGACCTTCTCATGAGCCCACTGTTGCCTTAGGCCCTGACGTTTCTGACCTTCTGACCCTTTCAGAAGCATATCCTGCTGCTTTTGTTTTGGACAACAGACAAAGAGGAAACTTGACCTTATCTGTTTCCTGTCAGATTGATTTTGGATGCTTCTCTCAATCCAAATATGTTGTGAACATCGGTGGGACACCAAAGTGATCTTTTATAGATGGCTGCTTGATAAAGAGCAAAAAGCACATCCTGACAGAGCCACCACTGTCACTTCAGGCTTTCTGTATTATCATGAGGTAGTTCTGTTAATTCTGCCATCAGGGTAACAATTAGGAAAAGATCACCACTTAGCTCGAAGTCTCAGGATCAAATCAATTTGACTGCTAAGAATTTGTTCATCCCCCTTGAGCAAGAAAATGAAATGCTGCTGGGACTGCTTGGTCCTCTGAACCTTCCTGTGGAGAGGGGCCACAGAGCATAGTTTCTCCTTTAGCGATTAATGAGTGTCACTGAGGGTGAAGCTCGACTGCCACCATGCACTTTAATAGCTCTACTAATTCTGATGTGACACTTTGATCCAAAGCGTAACATGTCAGATGCTAAAATAATGTCAGTGGGGAGGTGAACAGTTTCAGTTTGTGTGTTGCATGCCTGTTATGTACTGACAGATATATTAACCAGTGCTCAGATTTCTAGACTCAGTTTGCATTATGTGCTCTCACTGCATGTTTTTACATACCTTTTATCTGAACTTGATTTGCATACAGGTGTTTTAATATGGTTATTTCTGTGGAGGATTTAAATGTCTACAATAAAACTAAGAAATAAAGAGTTTTTTTTTCCTTTTTTTTAAAAAATTAATGGCATATTTAATCATGAATAAAGGAAATGTCATTTATTCAATCTGCAATAATAAAAATTAATAGGTTTATCATAGTGATATGGCCCCATTTTCAGACTTGGAACAGGTGACATTTACCTGTTTTAACAATGCTTTTCATTATGCAGACTCAAGAATTTGACATTAATGATTCCTCCAGAGTGTTAGAGCTAAACCTGTTGCATTAAGGGAAAGACGTATCTATTCCCTCCCAGACTGCTGCAGCAGAGGTGGAATTTCATATTTATTTAGCTTTTGAAATCTCAAGATGTATTTTTACTGCAGGAGTTTACCCTAAAGATCAGTTACTACCCAAAGGTCTTTGACCCACTACAGGGACTATAAACAGAGTACCACAGATTTTTTTTTTTTTTACCTGTGAAAACAGCCCTCGATGGGAGGTAATCTGAAAATGACTGGTAGGGTTGGGTTTAACACTTAAAATGATTGAGTGCTTAATTCCACCTTTCTGTCTGAATCATGTGTCGTTTAATCTGCACCAAACCTCATAAAATATGTTAAGATTAAGTTGTACTGTAATAACAGTTTTTACCTTTTATAAAGGCAGCATTCATGCTAGGATAAATTATGAATGAGGAAAGAGAGCAGGGACTTTAAGAACAAGCAAAGTGAGGACGTTTGTGTTTGGTGGCTTTTTTTTTTTTTTTCTGTAAAAATGCTTCTTGGCAAAACATCTTATACCATTGGTTGCTGTGGGACAGCATCTCAATCAGCATTTGTCACCAGTCAGCCAATGTGGTTGTGTTGGTCACTCAACACAAACAGCATGGCCAATTTGATCCTACAAGTGTTCAGTGGGGTTGAGTCAGTACTGCAGGCAGGCCATTCTATGCTCTCCACTCCCAAATTCATGAGGTAGTCTCTGATAAACCTGCTCTGTGGGAGCAAGCATGGTCATCTCGGAGGATGGAGTTTGGTGCCAGACTGTGGTGACTGTGGAACTGCCACTGGTTGTAGAATCTCATCTCAGTATCTCTGTGATGACAGGCTTTGTTTTTCCATTGAGGGATATTCTGCCCCCAACCGTCACACTGCCTCCACCAAAAGCTGTTGTACTATGGGTGCAGCAGTCAGCACATTGTTCTCCATGTCTCCTCCATACTTTGACCCTATCATCCAAGTTTCGTATGCAGAATCTGGACTCATTGCTGAACGTAACGTTTCGCCACATGTCCAGGATCCAGTGCACTTGTTGCTGGTAACCAGGTGCCTGATTCGCACCTGTTTACCACCTTTCAAGATAAAAATCACAAAGTGCTTAACAATACAGCAGAACACAAAATAACATGTCAGTAATGAGATGGTAAAGAAAAACAGGTAATCACACCCTTTGAGAATTAAAACTGTGTCTTTGGAGTGGAGATTTTTCTCATTCTGTAATCATGTATTTTTTAAACAAGAGGTAATAACCTATTAATTATTATTATATCAGTCCGTTTCTGAATGTGCTCTGCTCAAGCACGTCCAAGGCATGAAAAGGGTTTGAGAGTTTGTTCAAGACTGAATTCAGTTTCCTTCTCACCACAGCCACCTGTTCAGTTGTTCAATAGCATCCTCTGTGAACTCCTCCTTCCTCTTTCTAGACGTATTTGTGGCCAAATTACCACGAACAAGATGGATATACTAGATATACTGTACAAAACCAGAGAGGTGGAACACTGATGTGTTGAAGAAACTTAACCTGGAGTAATTTGTGGATGAGAGAGAAAAACAGGAGAATTGTACCAATTACCAGATTCAGTCTTTCAGACTTTTTAAAGACCAGATCTTTTCATACTGTGATGAGACCAACTCCACAAAATAGACAAAACAAGTTTAGAAATTGATTTTTAAACTTTTTGATTTGACATTTTCAGACTGTTCATGTTAACATCTGCAGAACCTGCAGTTTTTATGCAGCTTTCACTTCTACCCTTTACACAGGAAAATAAATCTGCATCCTGTTTTAAAATAACATCTAAACAACAAACAAACCAACTTTGAAAGAATTTTTAGCAGGAAAACATAACTTAAAGGGCAGAAACTAAACGTATAATATCCTCCTATAGCATTTATTTACGGTTTTCTAGTTTGGGGTTGTCATTTATTTAAAGACTTGTTACACCGGCAGTCTTTAATTAAGAGATGTGAAAAAAATTTCAGCTGACAGAACAGCAGGAGCTGCAACCGGCCAGCTGCTGCAGCGTGCACTGGCAGCAGACAGAAGAGAGAAATTAATTTGTTCAACATGACTGTCAGATTTCATTTGATTTCTCTTCTTTAGCTTTGCACTTTGAAATGCATTATTAACTTCAAATTAGTTATATAAAACTGATTATGAATTATTAATTGGTTAAAATTAGAAGCAGTGGGAATGATTAAAGAGCACACTCCATGCTCTGTGTAATAAAGACATTGGTTACACATTAATAACCTCTTATATAGCCTCCCTTACTAGAAGTCAGCGCTCAGTGTCCTTACCCAGAGTATCGTCTTTCTGGTGGATGATGGGCCAACACAGTCATCTGACACAGCAGCGCTGTGGGAGGAAAAGAAGCAGAGAGGAAGGACAGAGGAGAGAATGAGTGTCAGATGTCTGTCATCAAACTCTGATCGGTGACCCTGATAAATTACCTGCGTATGCAAGCACTTCTCATAATGGCAAAATACTGCTGGTGTGAAGTGATGGCATCATTGTTACTCCTGTTTCACAACCCACCCACTCTGTCATCTCCGCTGTTTCCTGTTGCCTGGATTGACACAGCACACACAGAATAAATGTCAGTGAACAACCTGCCACATCAAAGGCTTATGAGTTTCTTTGCATCTCTTTTCATTCTTGTTTTTTTTAAATAATTATTATTACTACATTTAACAGAATATCTTGGACTGTGTGGGGGTGGACACATATAGGATGTACCCAACAGAGTTTAAACACACGTCTTAAAGGTTTTCTGTCATTTGAAAAATAAATAAATAAAAAAACAAAGAAAAAAAGACATAAGCTATTACAGCCCCCTCACATCATCTGAACCACTTTATTTGACAGTATCTGAGTGTAACATGTGTTTGTGTCCTAATAGATGATTTCACATGAGTCAGAGTAAAGTCTCCAGGGGTCTTTAATCTCTCCTGGATGAATCATCAGCACAATCAGAGCACATTCACAGCTAAGTTAAAAAAAAAAAAAAACAAACATCTGACTTTGGTAACTTCACTAAATTCACTTTTCAGACACAATTTGATGTCTGATGCTCACAAATCAAGACTGGAACTGTGGCCAAGGCCAAGTTACACCCACTTACATTTCAGTATCACTGTAAATGCAAGTAAGATCACAATCCTGAGCCAAAGTCCCATCTACTCTGTTTAATTCGAGGAGGTTTTTCTAACCAAGAGAGGTGGCAGACTTGGTAAGGTCCTACTGATCCCTCTTTACCCAACTCTTTTGTTTTTTCAAAGAATAATGAGCCTCTTTTCTAATGGCAGTCACATCATCATCTACCTCTTCAACAGGGGTGTTGGGTGCTAGGACTTGATCTACAAAAGAAAAGGGGCCCCTACCCTGTCAGGCAGAATTTACAACTGAACTGAAGAGCCGTGGAGAAAAAATGGGTTAAAATTAACCAAAGAACCAAGACAATATCATACTTTATGCAACAATGAAAACCAAACAGTATCACCCAACTGCTGTAATGATGGCCTATTCACTTTAAATAACAGTGTTAAATAACAGCTATATCCTAGATTTGTCTATAGTGTCAGCTTTACATGTACTCAAAACGCTAATGCTTTGGATATGCATGATGTAAGAAGAGGTGACCAGTAGAAGCAGTGCAGGGGCATCAGTGAGCATACAATATCCTTTATATAGTATCCTGTACAATCTGTAGCTCTTGCTCATTCTGTTAGTAAGATCATCATAAATCAAATACTAATCTCATTTAGTGTACATCAGGGGTGTCCTCGAGAGTCACAGTCCTGCTGGTTTTAGATGTCTCCCTGCTCCTATAAACCTGATACAAATTAAATGGCTCTCCTCAAAAGCTTGTTGTCAAATTCTGCCTAAACATGTTGACTCATTAATCAGATTCAGCAGGAAACATCCTAAACGTGCAGGATAGTGGTCCTCGGGGACAGACTTCGGACACCCCTGTTCTACATACTGCAAATCCAGCACATCTGCCTGGTCTGTGGTCTCACTCCCTTCTAGAGTTGTCTAGTAACAAACGTTGTACATTTGAACAGTTGTCACAACCCTGCTACAAACTGCAAAATGCTAGCAATAAATAATTTACTTAGAAAAATAGGAACTACTCTGTACACACAAACACACTCTTTAAGTTGTTTTTATATGCATTTTAAGTTCTTTACAACCTATTTAATGTTTAATTACAAAAAATAATGAGCCACTTTACATCAGACAAAATTCCAGTTTTGGTTCACACAAACAGGCGCACACACACACACACACCTAACAACATTGATTCAAATTTATCAAACACATTCCCACAGAGCTGCACAGGCAACCAAGCAACTAAAGGAAGCTTCACAGCATAACCAGCAATGCAGTGCTGATCATACCTGATAGATGCCTGACATAAGCATCAAATTTCAGTTCATCCACATGGAAACTCCTGACGGGCATCTTCATTGTGGAGCTGAAGTGCTTGTGCCAGCACACGAGCAGGGCAGAGCAAGGGACCGGTGGCTCCATGACAGCCAAGAAAAATCACATTCAAAATAGAAGATTTGATTCAGAAAGACCAAGATCCAAACCTGCAGGAGAAGCTCAGTCTTCATGTGCACGTAGGAGTAAACAGGGACACTGTAGTTTTTTCAGCATCTGGATACTTTTGCTTACCCAATGCTAGATTTCAGCAAATTGTTTCATAGCAAGACATCAGTGGGCAAACTGCTGTGAAATCTGACATTTGACATTCACAGACAGGGGTTTTTGTATATTTTGCTGACCTTTTATTTTGTGCTCCCTCGGGTCAAAATGTTGTTTTTCATAATCCCATTTCTCAGAACAAATCTGTGGTGATCTTTGAAATTTTGCTGTAGAAACAAGAGAGCGTTTCTATCATCTGATTTTTAATTGCGAGGGTACCCATGTCAAAGAGATGTTGCAATTGTTTTATTTTCTGTAGGGATTTTTTTTTAAATAATCTGAATGCACAGAAAGCATCAAAAGATCATGAATATGTAATAATTAATTTGAAATAGAACTCTTTCCAAAAACTACCCGATTTCTTCAAAAACAGAAGAAAGAGGCTGGGTGGCCTGAATGTCATAAAAACAAGTAACCTGTTGAAAGAAAATTACCACATGCTAAAAAAAAAATGAATAAATAAGTCAAAACACCACAACAAATAATAATGCAAAAAAAAAACGCAATTCCATCAAACACAGGTTGTTGTCTGGAAGACTCAGCAGGAGCCCAGCCGTGCTTTTGGTCCAGAAGAGGGTGGAGTCCAGTGGGGAGGATGTCTCCAATAAACAGGCCGTGCATAACTAAATAAGCCCGGACAAGACAGCAGAGCATCCCAGGGCACCAGAACATAGTGCCCCACGGCGCAGCCAACCTACATATCCACATACACACAAAATTAGGCGAGTTTATTCATATTTAAAAACACGTATGGCATCAAGGGCTAGATGTCCTTCCAGTGAGTGAAGCCTCCTCTACCCAAGGAGGAAAGGAACCACAGCCAGACATCAAACTACTGGATGAAGGAGAAAGCAATTTGGTCCAATTACTGCAGCAATTGAGAAAGAGAGAGCCAGTTCAGCTGAAAAAGTCAAAAGCAATGCAGGCCGCCCAAATCACAGCCACACTGCAGAAAAAATAAAGCATCTGTAATATCCAAGGAACAAGAAAACCTCTGATGTCCACAGGAGAGAAATGACACTTAAGGTAAACCAGCAATCAGTCACCTGGCAAGACTACTCGTGCCAGGACTGGTCTTACCAACACTGCCAACACGCCACAGAAGGTAACAAGCCGCATAAGGAAAAGCAAACACCAGGAAAAACTATAAAGCTGTCTGCTCCTCCCTGCAATTACCACCGATGGGTCACACCTGATGAGTGCAAAATAGAGGAAGAGTAAAAGGTTGGAAGCCTTTCCCACAACATTTGCTTCCTATTAGTAAATCTGAATGAAGATGCTTTTCTTCCAGTACTGTTTCTGAATTTGTCTCCCTTTCTCTGAACTTAGGAACAGGCAGCTTAGACATCCGTCATCCTACCCGTCCTTAGGGAGTAACGAGGCATTCCTGAGTCAGGTGTGAGATGTTATCCTTCTAGACTTTCCTCGGGATTGGCAGCTCAGAATACCTGCACAAACATGACCCTAACAGGAGCCAGAACCGTTTACGTTACCTCTTTCAGACATGAAAAATGAGGGTTAGCACACTGAGCTCAATGATGTACATCTGTATCCATGACCAGATTGTTCCAGTAATTATCCCAAATAACTCCTTTGGGAAACAGACGTAATATGAATCAAAACGTGTCTTTCAGCTACAACTGGAAGAGTTGTTAACCTGCAAAGTCACATATGGGTTCACAATTTGATGTTTATCAGTAATGACTGATGACAAAATTGATTGGAATGGTAAGATGCACTCATTTTACAGGCCAGACTCCAAGAATACCAATTTAATTTTTATTTATTAATCTTATTCTCATCCATCCATCCATTCATTTTCTAATGCATATCCAGGGTCAGGTCGTGGCAGCAGCTTGAGCCTTTGAGGTCTCGCTGTCATATCTCACATGAGCAACAAGGAAGGCTCCAGCAGGAACGTTCTCTCGCACTGCGTCCAAGTTATTCTAAGACGGTACTCTGAACTGCTGATTGGTTCATAAGCTCAAAGAACAGTCAGGATTCATATGCCCATCCGAGGGTGGAGACAGGCATACCTCTTGTCCAACGGGGTAAACCCCAATGTATAGGCACTGAGTCTGGGGACAATGAGTATGCCCACACCTGCTTGACACCTCTCACCAGGAGCAACTCCAGAATGGATTGTCCAGCCCTTTTCATGGAGACTGTTCCAGAGTCCAAGCTGGGCATTGAGGTGAGTCCAACTATATCTTTATTAACATTAATATTATTATTATTATTTACTATTATCTTTTATCATTCTTATTCCCATTAAACCCTAAAAAGGTTGTTTATGCACCTATTATTTATCTAACTAATTGGCTGTGGTGTATAAAGACTTAAAAAAAAAGAAAGGGAAGAAATGCTGGTTAAACAGACTATTTAGTGAGGAGGGGTAAACAACTTCTTCCCTTTCAGCTTTTTTTTTCCCCCTTCAGGGGTCACCAGAGTAAATCATCCGCTTCATCTGACCTGGTATGGAAATCATAGGATGTATTTGCACGTTTCACGCCGGATGCCATTCCTGACATAACATTTATCCGGGCTTAGGGCCGGCACTCAAAGATCACTGCTTTGTTTCTGACTTGGGGTTGCAGATGCTGGGGATTGAACCCGGGACCTCAGCCAGACAAAGAATGTGCTCTACCACTGAGCTACATCCCCAGCAGAGGGGGGGGACAACAAGAACTATAAAATTCAAAACAACACACAAGCAAAGATTGAATGATGAGATTTGTTTCATGACAGAATGTTGTTGTTTACTATTAATAATTAAAGGTACAGTGTGTAAAAATTACTGACATCTAGTGGTAAAGATGAGCCTAGAAATAACTTGCCAAGAACAGTTGGGAATGGATAGTAGCTGTCAGTGGCCAAAATGCTCCCAGACATAAATGTATTTTCATCTAAAGAAGATCCAGTGGCCAAGTGCAGCAACTACAGCACTACAGGTAACTACGTTTTGTGCCTTTTAATGTGTTTCACATCCCAAACAGGACACATATCAACAAGGCAGTACTGCAGTTGTAAAGCTCAGAGAGTTCTCACTTCACACACAGAGTTGTTTGTCTATTCAGAGACACCGTAGTAAAAATGGTGGCACAAATATGGCAGCTTCAATGTACGGGGACTCACAGCAAGTAAATATAAATGGTTTATTCTTAGAGAATGAAAACACAACAGTTATTTTAGTAAAGTAGAAACATAGCTTTTAATGATATATTAAATTTCTATCATAGAATTTTGATTTTGTCACATACTGCACCTTTAAGTCTGCTAGGGTGCCATTAAAAATTCATCATGATTACAATTCATTGGAATCAGAGGCAAGGAGTTGTACAGAACTACTGGATTACTAAGTAGAAGGCAGGGAAACACAGAAATTGGAAAAGAAATATAAGATTCTGCAAAAGCAGGATAAACATAATTAAACTTCAATTAACAACAGAGCTGGAATGAGATAGACAGTCAGGCAGGGATTCAAACAGTAACCGAGGTCACCCCAACTCATATACTGTACGGACATGCTAACACTCATGCAGCACACACACACACACACATACACACACACACCGGCTAAGTAATCACCAAAGCTCATTATTCTATGTTGAACCAACATCAGCCACCAGTCCAGTTCATCCCTCCCCCCTCGCATCATCAAAAGGCTCACTACAACGCAGGCTCCGACCATATTTGTACTCAACTCTGAGCATAAACGAGCCCTAAGAGAGACATGAGAGAGAAAATTAAGTATATACTCTCTAAATATGTTATTCTCCCTGATGTGAATTCTTATTTTAAAAAATAAATTTAAGGGTCTAAGCTCTTATGAACATCTTACTCACCATGACTTGACCTATCAGCTGTTATTGGTTTTAGAGAGTAATCATGGCCAACACACACTGACATGAAACAATAACAACAGACTCCTGGAGACCTTTCTCCGTATTTCTAATATAAAACTAAGAACACTTATTTTATATTTGTCTAAGAGCACATTCACTTCTAGGAAGTTGTCCAGTGTTAAAGAAAAACAAAATCGTCAAGACTGAATAAATGAGGTGTTGCTCCAGTGTATACTTGCTGTTAAATGAGCCGGTGTTCAGTGTTTGTTGTCATTTCAGCATACTCATCAGAGTAGCATACATTGCATTAATGCACATGTGTGTGCTTGCACATTGTAAAATAATTCCACCATGTGAATAGAAGCCATCAGTTCAGCATAGGATGAGAAATTATGTTTATTTTAAGGTAAGTACATTGTTGTTTTTGGTGATAGCTGTAGGGCCTTTCAGTGCATTCACACAGTTTGTAGTTTTAATGCATTTTGCTCTCCTGTAGGCAGAAGGGGTGAAGCTGTGGTTCAGGGAGCAGCAGCAGGTGAGTCAGATTGGCGCAGCAGTACTGCTTGTCTAATCATGATCTGTCTTTATCTGCAGTGTGTGCTGAGGCCCAGAAATGAAACACAGTGTTTTTTTTTTTGTTTTTTTAAATATATAGCTAAAATTCTTTAAAAGCAAATGGGAGGAGATCTACTCCTCTTTTTCTTATCCACCGGAAAGCACGAGGAGACAACAGCAAACCATCAGTTGTAAACTTCTTTTTAAAGGTTGTTCTGCAATAAAGTCTAGTTAATAAAAATCTTGTGAATAAGTTAACTTTCAGATTTTAGTTTGGATTTTCATGGTGCATGAGACCTTAAAGGTAATTACCACTTGTTTGGGAGATGGTGTTAAATTAAGCTTTTAAATATATGAAAGGCTGCTAGCAACAATTGATAAAAACTTAACTGTATGATGGTTTGACAGTGCATGCTAGTCTAACAGATGTAGCTGTCAGTTTGTGCTACACGTATGCTGATCTTACTAAACTGGCAGAGCACTGGCTGAATGAGCCTGGCCAGTCGATAAGCTGGGTTTTCTACTCCCTCCTCCTTTTTTCTTCTTGGCCAGTTGTAGTTTCAAAGAATATCATTGTAGACAATAGCTGTTGTAAGTGCATGACATTGTTCAGGTGGTTCGGTCTGCTCGGTGTGAGTAGTGCAGTGTGAAACCAAAGGAAGTTCCAAGATTTTCCCTGTGCAATAAAACCAAGTCCCCCTGGATACCCTGCTGTGAATGTACCCTTCGCTTCCAGTTAGTCTGTAGGCCGCAGCGATAGTTTATTCACTTCAAACTAGCTGATAGACATGAAACTAATAAGTATTTGCACAAAAAAGTTCCTCAAACGAAGCTAATATTTTAGGTTTAGGAATTAAACTCTGAAACACCTACCACCCAATGTTTCCCACATATATAATGTTCTTTTACATACTAATGAGGGCAGAACTCCCAGATCCTCCCAATGAGAGATCACAGTGTCTCATCTCCCTCTTAGGGTAGCAGCTATTTCAGACCATCAGTTCAGACCCTCTTACACTCATCATATGAACTGCTTTGTTTTCAGCCCACTGCAGTTTGAAAGGTCAGGTGTTTCTGCATATCTCCCCTTTCTAATCCCAGGCACCGACAAAAGGCCCATTTTTAGCATTCCCTTTTGTTACCAACATACACGCCCACTCTCTGACCTGTCTGCTGTGTAGTTATTAGAGACAAACACATAACTAGCATCTGCATATTACACAAGAAAACAGCACAGTCAGCAATTTTGGAGTGGAGGCAGTGAAAATGCACACATAGAAACTAACAAAAAGACACAGAAAGGGCTAATTCAGCAGCTTTGCCCTTGTGGCTCTCATCATTGTGAAGTGGAGGATGAGGTCAAGGGAGACACATCCACACAGAACAGAGTGGAGGGAGAAAAACGAAGGGATGTTAGGGGAAAATAAGGTGAGAAATCAGGTGGAGGTGGAGAACCAACTGTTCAACAACAGATGAGAAATGTAAAAAGGTGCAAGACAGGGTGCTGGAGGTGGAGGAGAGGAGGGTGGAAATGTGAGGAGGTCGACATTAGTCATTCTGTCGCTGTTAATTGGTCTGCAATTACATGGCTACTGGCCTTCTAACACTCCGATAGATGGACCATCGGGCCCATCCATCAAACTGTTTGTCCACATGTACAAACAGTGCTGGCGAGAGTGAATGTTTGCAAGAGAGAGACAATCAGGGAGGAAGAAACAGCAGGAGACAGGGAAAAAAGCTAAAAAGAGAACAAAGGAGAGAGTATCAGGATATAAATGAACCTGCAAATTAATGGATACAACTTTGGAAACTCTTCTGAAGCACCAGATAGTTTGCAACATGAGGAAACTGAAGTTTTCCTCCAATTCTTTTGGATAATGTAAAAGGATCTGTGCTAGGGGTGGTCAAATTTTAGATGTTTTCCTGTTTCAACACACCTGATTGAAATAAACGAGCCACTGGGCAGAACGTTATAAGCTGTTGGACCCATTTAATTTGAATCAGGTGTCTTAGAGCAGGGAATCCGGAGTTGGCCACCCCTAAACTGAGCTCGCATCTAACCTATGAAAATATTCTGACAATGCCTCACATCCTCTTTGCATATCAACTATATTGGTTTGTTTAGCCACAATGCCCTGTGGAGTGGCAGACTGTGGTGGTAGTCCTCATTTCTAAAAAAGGGGGGCTGGAGAGTGATTCATTAACTATTAGGAAGAGAACATGACTCAGTCTACCCAAGAAAGTTTACTCCAAGGTGATGGAAAGGATGCTCCAACCTGCTGGGTGGTGTTTGCCCAGGGCACTGAATCACGGACTTGCTCTTTATTCTTGTAGAGTTACATGAATCCTGAAGAAGGCCTATGACTATAGTCACCAAGGGAAACCTTCCACAAAGAAAAAGATCACAGGCACAAATGGCTGAAATGTGCTTCTTTTGGAGGGTGTCAAGGCTTAGACTTAGAGAGAGGGTAAATAATGTTGAAGATGGTTTTATTTTCTGGTCATACAATATAATCTGCTTATACAACAATGTCAATAGTGCAGAAATGTCTCTCCATAAAAGCTCAAGTCACTGCTAGTCCATATTGAAACGAGTCAGGACACAAAATGCTGCTATGGTAGAGAATCTGAATGATTCCTGTAATGCTGGAACATCTGACACCAAAAGCACAGGCCTGAAGTGAGAAGACAGAGCAGATGTTAGCAGATGACTTCGTGAACTGTGTGAAGGAGTTGGGATGAGAAAGAAGTTCTCTCAAACAAGTCCGACATTTTGTCACCTGCTATTCTGATTTGATGCCTCGCTCCTTGCTACCTTACCCTCATTTGACTGCTGACTTCATCATCTGCCACCTCTCCATGTCCCTCCCACCCCCCTCGCATTCCTTTCATCTCTGCTCTCCGCTGGCCGCTGAACGCAGACCAGCCGAAGTGAGGACATGTCAGCTCAGATCCCTCTCTGTCACATCAGTGTGTGATCTTATCGCGTAACAGGGTGGCCGTTGCAGCCCATCTTCTTTAGCATTCAGTCTGTGATTGCCGGCTTCCCGCAGGCCTCAGCTTTGAGTTACTTAGATGGGAATGAGATGTCAGCGTACGTGTGAGGGGAGCAACACCTGCCAGCATCAATCACAGGCCTCCAGCCCTGAAAGCCGTGCAGACACACAAACAAACAGCTGTGTGCTGATATGAATGCACCAACATCACATCACCACCCTCACCCTCTGCAGTCTAATGAGGTATTTTACACAAATGCACTCTTGTTTTTGCAGAATAGACAAATACAGATGGATATGGATTCAGTTTAAGCCAATATTACACACCTACAAACTCTCTTACGCGAAGCCATGTCTGGGTTTTGACTGAGTGTTTTCCATTTAAATTTTATTCACAAGTTGGTCACCTTGAAAGTGACAGCTGAGCACAAACACACACTTCTGAGAGCAGCAACACAGAGTGAGGACCACAGGCTTTACATCGAGCTGCAGACTTGTCAGGCAGACTGAGCCTCTGTCACGATGTGGGTGGGAGCTGATTGGCTGAAAGCATCAATCACTTCTTTCATGCTATAACGGTAACCCGGGTGACAACACAGAGGCTTGACCTCCTGCTGGGAAACCTCCCTGGTTTACCTGAGCATCACAGTGGTTGAACTGGATCAAACATGGAGCTTAAAGCTGGGGGAAAGTTCTGGGACTGAAAGAGGTCTGGTGGTTAAGAGATAATGGACAAAACATGAACCATTGTGTTTGGAGAATGATTATTGAGAAGTTTAATGCTTGAGTTAAAGTGTGAACTGTCAAATTAACATGTGTAAATACAAATGAAATAGAAATTCTCCTGACAGCTGCTGTAAAGTCTATTCATTCGTGTGAACATGAGCACAGATTCAGACAAATTCTGTCACTCCACAGTCTCAGGTGGAAATATTAAACACATTGCACAGGCAGGTGCACATTTTTCTGACATTCTGACACTCCTGAGGAATTTGAATTTAATGTGCATTAGCAGCACACACTCAAAAGCTCTGGAAAAAACGATAGCTCCTAAAAGTGGAAAACATCTAAATTTCCACATTTACTTTTTAGTCATCTTGTTAAAGCATCTTCATTAGAAAGAAACTGAAGAAGGGAATAAAATGGAACTGGATAATTTAAAAAAATCTTATTTTAAGCAATTTTGTCATTTAATTATTCTGTTTTTATACTCAAACATTTATAGTCTATAATCATTTTATTAAGAAAAAGTAGAATATTCTTAGAGAAAAAAAGGACTGAGGTCATCCCTTGCAATCATGTTGCAAGAACCAGTGCTCATGTGTGTTGATGTGCAAACCCCATTTCCAGAAAACCTGGGAATTTTTCTAAAATGCAATAAAAACTTGAATCTGTTGATGGTGGCATATGCCTCAAAAATTTCAACATCCACCTTTGCATCAGTGGTACCTTCATGCATAAGACGTCATCCATGCACTGATGGACACTGATGCTTCCTTGCATCACAGATTTTATTTTTTTACCAAATGGCTGGAAAGTGGATTTATGTGTTCATAGAACATCTTTCCACTGTTTTTCTCTCCTTCAGAGATGAGCTGGTATCCAGAGAATTTGGTGCAATTTTCTGCACAGACTTGATTTGTAGCTTCTTCTTTGTGTAATCTAATTAGCATGACCTTTGTGGATGTAGCACTGGACAGTTTGTGGATGCTTCTTATATAACCAATCCTGACACCCTCACCTGTCAGCAGTTAATGTGCTGATTGGAGGATCTTCTAGAAAGTTGTTACTGTATATTCAATCAACTTTCTATCTTTCTTTGCCTAATTTTTTTCTAAATACAAAGCAGCAGGTCAAACAAAGGCACCAGAAAGCATTTATTAATTTTTATGTTTGTTGAATAAAACTTAAAACCAACTGAGAAATTACAGATTTTAAGTGTGTTGCATTTCAGAAAATGTTCCATCTAGAAATATTTATCAGCAGAGTCGCCCTCTGCTGGTTCTTACCTAACTTTACTGTTTGAGACTCCAACCTTGGAGCAAAGGGTGCGCAAACTCCAGCTGATGCGTGAACATTTACAAACACAGATTGCTTAGTAATAATACACAAAAACACACAAAAACATCAACTATATTTTGTTTAAATATTAGAGTTCAGCTCTGCTGAATGCTACAACAGTGCCCCCCGCTGCTCACCCTTTGCATGCTGCAACGCGATCTCTGGGTTGATATCAGGCTGCTGAACTCACATTTCTTTGCTCTGTACTGTATTAGACTCAGACCAGCCTAGCAGTTGTTACAGCTTTTATGTGAGTCTGTAAAGAGCATTGACATGAAAGCAGTGGATCAATAAGAGCTTGGCAGTACATGTGTTTGCATACATTTCTCAGTCCAAGCATGTGTGCCTTGGCCTGCCTGTGAACTGTGTATGCAGGGGGAGAGCTGAAGTTTAAAGCGAAGGAGCAGAGTCACGGGGAGCTCAGCACTATCCTCCATCTATTTCCAATCCCCCCTCCAGCTGTCTCTCCTTGAGCCTCAAGCAGAAAAATATTGTTTGTTTTGACAGGCGCTGAAATCCATTTTCTGTATCTGTCATATACTGGATGAATCCATTTGAACTCTCCATCTGCTGTGTTTTTGCCTCATGGATTTGCTGGGAGAGTCTATATGTGACAAGAAATCTCAGCAACACACATATATGTATGTTTTCAGATGAAGGAGCTGCCTCTGTCCATGCACAAGATCATAACCCGGTGAAAGGTACAAAAAGAGCAGGCGAGCACACATACAGTACATGCATAAACACACACACTCTGTGGGAAGTTATTACCGATCTTCATTCTGTTGTTATTCAAACATGAGTCTGCTGCTGTCCTGAGGGATGGGGCAGCATATGAGGGCTTGTTAGGAGAACAAACTAAGAGACAGGAGCAGACTGGGGGAGAGTGTAGAGGTAGAGGAGCCCAGCTGAGTGTGGAAGGAAGAAATAATGTTAACCTCCTCTCGCCACTGTTTTATTAGATTTACTTGTTTTCTTCTTTGCTTTTTGGATTTTTTCCATCTTTTCTGTTCTAGTTTCTCTTTTTTCTGTTCTACTCTTTGATTGTTGACTTAAGGAAACATTACAGAACAGATTTTGTATATGTATATATGTGTGTGTGTGTATGTGTGCATGTATGTATGTATGTATGCACAGGTGCACGTATGCAGGTATGCGGGTATGCATGTACACGGATATGTATACATGTGTGTCTATGTGTATATATTGTATGGTTGTGTATATGTATGTATATATGTATTTATGTATAGATGTATAAAATTATAGTTTTCTCCTTTGTTGAATATAGAAGTTGGGAAGCAGGATGGATGTACAGAGTAATTATTAATTATGGGTGAAGGGACAGGAATAAATAAGTTTATTTCTCCCTACCTCTTTTCAGACATGTCAATGGGGTTCAATTATGTTGTTAGATGATTATATGTATGTTTTGGTGGAATTAATTTGATCTGTCTGAATAAACATAAACATTTTGATGCTGTTATGGTGTTAAATACGCTGAATAATTATTTTCATCGTAGTTTTATCAACAACTATTTTTTATGATGAAAAAAAAAAAAAAAAAAAAAAACTAAATAAAGTACTGCTAAACTAAATTAACCATAACAGCATCCTTTCGATTTGCATCAAATAGGTAAGGTTAATGGAAAATTAAAAAGTCCAAACTCCAAAGTGCTGCTGATGGTCATCAAGATCTCTGCTTCCCATAATAAAGCATGCAAATATTTTAAAAATCCCATCATTGAGCATGTTTCTTCTTTGACATGCTCTCTAGTTGTTTAAAAAAAGAGGAGAAATTTACTTTCTTATTCATTTATCTTTTCATCTCTTTCTGTTCTTAATCTGACTGCCCTTTATATTTCTTCCATGAAAACATGTATGTGTCAAAGCTACATGTGAATAAACAAATATGTCTCATTTCATAAATTATGTTCCCAAAACCAGTTCTGACAAAATGTCCTATTGACCCCAAAGTAATCTAAGATGTTCAACAACAACATGGAAAAGGTCTGTTTCTGGAGTGCCTTCATTGCAGTGTCATCACTTCAATAATTTTGTTTCCATATTTATGAACAGAAAACACAGCTTTTAATCGCTGCACAGTTTAAGTCAACCACAAGGACAGTTTACATAGAATGGTCAATAAAAATGTCCAAGCATCAATAACCTTTAGGATTGTTCTGTGAAAAAGTGATTAAGTTCAATTCAGCTTTATTTGTAGAACACCAATTCAAAACAAAGTCATCTCAAACACTTTACAGACATAATCAATTTGAGCATATCCAAATTAGTCAAGTTCTCTGTAAAGTGGCTCCATTATGCTCATTATAGGCTAATTTATTGTAATATGTGAGTCCACAAGGGCAGAAATTAATCAAGCATTTTTCACAAACCCATTTATTATTTTATTTATATTATTTTTCTTCTCAGATCAGCCTCTGCCAGAAACAAGCAGAGTGAGACTTTTCTGCTCTGAACCCCGTCTCCCCAGATGAGCTACCTCTGGTTGGTCTACTGCTGGGAGTAGTTGTCAGGAGCATGCACATCTGTTTTTGTCAAAGAAAACACCGACAGAACTCATTAACAAACCGAGGTCATATAAATACACAGTAAACAATGTCAACACAAAACATAAAACCGTACATGTTTGAGCCCAAATCAGACCCCGAAAACGAGAGTGAACCTGCCACAAGGAATGCAGCAGGATGCATCCGTTTGGTCTAACAGCTGTTTCCTTCAAGAATTTAACAAGTGTAGCTGTCCCTCACATCCGAAGAAGCATTTCTTCACATGTTGATACTGAAAATGTTGCAGTTTCCAATGCAATTCTAACCTCTTCCGCCTTACACTGAGCATTGAAGGCGGGTGTGCTTTCATCTCATGAACATGCACAAGAGAAGATGACCAATTACTGAGTAGATTAACTAAGACAAGTTGTGAAAATCATGAACATGAAAAAAGCAACTACAACAACATGTATGTGTGTGTGCAAGGGTGCGCATACACATGAGTGCCAGTGTGCTGGTTAGGTGCCGGAGTTTTTTTAAGTTTTTAAGGCATACTGTAATTGAGATAAAATGCTGACTGTGAACCAGGGTTTATGAACCAGTAAAATTCATCATCTAATTTTACATAGTGGCATCACAGGTTGGCAGCCGTATTATAACTTTTACTATGAACTATCACGACCAAATCACGTCTGCTATCTAGGTTACAGGTTTTAGCTCTATGCCTTGAGACATGGTCTGATGCTTGTCGCAATTTTGCAACTGTCTAATCAGTACTGTGTTTTCTTTAATGACATTATGACATGTATAAAGAGAAACTTCACTCTTATAATTTACAACTGAAGAATGCAAGAAAGCATTATTTCTCTGCAATGAGTTTGCCAACTCTTCAAAGACAAAATCCAGAATATCAGACAAGCAGTGGGTTCATCAAAACCAGTTTAAACACCATGACACAGGTTAATCCTATTAACAGCAAAGATCTTATGTAAGCTGAACACCTCCTCTTGCAGTTTAGACATCCTGTCCACAGGTTTTTTCAAAAAGGTCTCAAAGACCAGATCTGTTACAGATTGTGAACTTGTCTTTAATTTTAGGTGTCTTCCCAGAGCTTCTAAAAACAGCTGTAATCAAACCTCTGCTAAAAAGGGACAATCTAGACAAGACACAAATGAGCAACTACAGGCCAATTTCAAATCTTCCGTTTCTAGGTAAGATCAGCTAAATGACTTTTTAACACAAAATGATTGCTACGATGTCTTCCAGTCAGGTTTTAGACAGCACCACAGAACTGAGATGCTCTGACCAAAGTCATTAATGACATATGTTTAAATACAGATGATGGTAAATTGTCAGTCTTAGTCTTACTTGACCTCAGTGCTGCATCTGTTACAGTTGACCACAATATATTACTCAAACGACTGGAGAACTGGGTGGGCCTCTCTGGCGCTGCGCTACACTGGTTTAAACGTATTTAGAGAACAGAAAGTACTTTGTGTCAATAGGTAACTTTACATCTGAGCAGACAAAAATTACATGTGGAGTTCCCCAAGGTTTCATTCCGGGGCCTCTTCTGTTTAATATCTACATGCTCCCACTGGCACAAGTCAAAAAGAAAAACAAAATTAGTTACCATAGCTACGCAGATGACACACAGATATATATTACAATGTCACCAGGAGCCCGAGGCCCTGTACAGGCTCTTGGTAAGTGCATTGAGTAGATTAATGACTGGATGTGCCTAAACTTTCTTCAATTAAACAAAAACAAAACTGTGGTGATTGTCTTTGGAGCCAAACAGAAACGATTAAAGGTCAACACAGAGCTTCAGTCTATACACCTAAAAACCACCAACCAGGCCAGAAATCTGGGTGTATTGATGGACTCAGACCTAAACTTTGAAAAACACATTAATACAAAGTCAACCTACTATCACCTTAAGAATATATCAAGGGTAAAAGATCTGATGTCTCAGCAGGACCTGGAAAAACGTGTCCAGCTTTCATCTTTAGTCGGCTTGACTACTGTAACAGTGTTTTTACAGGTCTCCCTAAAAATCAATTGGACACCTGCAGCTTACCTTGTCTTGCGTTGTCTTACTACACCGGCCTTCCAGAACTTCGTTCTGCCAGTCAGATGGTCTTGGAGCTTCCTCGATCTAACTTAAAAACTAGAGGAGGCCGAGCCTTTGTAGTTGTGGCCCCCATTCTGTGGAACCTTTACCTATGTGATCTGCAGTCTGTCTGCTTTTAAATGTGTTTTAAACACACTTGTTTGCCTTGGCCTTTGACTGACTACAGACACCCTAGTGGAGTTTTTATGTTGTACCTTTGTGTGCAGTCCTTGTGTTTTTATTTTTTATTGGTTTGCATAAGGCGCTTTGGAGGCTTTGGCTGTATAAATATGTTATATAAATAAACTTGACATTGCCAGTCTCGAGGCAGATGAATGTTTTACACTTTGTGTTGAACTTTCTGGTCTTTTCTTTGTTGTAGACTTACAACCCTAAATCCAAAACAGAAAATCTCAGAATTCAATATTTAATTTACAATAGTATAAATAAAATATTTTTTAATAATTCATGGAAAATTTCAGCTCATCTTCAGTTTGATGGCAGCAGCACAGTTTGAACAGTGTGCTGCCATGTAGCATCCCATCTTCTCTTAACAAACTTCTATAAACTGAGGATGTCAGATGCTTTAACAATGAGGAAGCAGACTTTAACAACCCATGAAAAAGCTTTTAAATCCATTACATTGGAGAAAAAGAGGATTCTGCATATTAAAGAGCTGTAATTACTAATAACTCCATCCAATCTGAAGGAAGTTGTTTAGGAAGCTGAGAGTGTTCCAATTATACATTATGTAACCCAAGTAAAGGAAGTAAATGTTCTTTATTCCAGTTTCCACTTGCAGACTAATTAAACAGAAGTCAGAGCTCTGCACTGTCTTCAACTTGTTTTCTGTTTAAAAAAGAAAAAACTGCCAGTAATCCATATACAGATTGATTTATGTGAGGCTGTTCTCTCATAAGCGTCATAAAGTTTCTTACACACAGTTACAATTTTTTTTTCCACCAGTTTATATGCAGCCATGATGTACTGATTGAACACATAGAAAATGAGACTCCATCCTTAGATTAATTGTGTTGCTCGAAAGCAAACTAGCATGCAAATTCATCCCTGCAGAGACTCTGAAAGCTTCATTACAACCACTCCTGTCTCTGCATTTCACAACGTATCTTTTCCAGTTGGCTGAGTTTTGTTTGTCCCTTCAGTCAAGCTAAAATCAGTCTTTACTTTCCTTGCTGCAGGCAGTACATGTGACTTTTTGCCCTGATCGACATTGTTCTAGGAATCTCCTTGCCTTCATGAATCTTTACCATGGTGGTAAGAGTGCATTAAAATATACTCGAATCAAGTTATAAATATATGGAGTTTTAGTAAACTCCTTTGTGATGTTGCAAGAAGAATGTGGTGTCCTAATGCAGGTACCTTCTGAGAGCACCTTGAATCTAAACAGCTGCACAGAATTTAGGGACCAGTTACCTACATTTTTCTCCTTAACTTGGATATTTGAGGTTTCATATTTTACTTTAGCCAAGGAAATAAACTCAAGGTGCTGAACATAAGGTGTTATTGGAGTAACTTTGGCAGATTTTCACAATTTGGCACACCCTAACGACGATTAATTTTGCACCTTGCATGCATCCTGAGTTCTCTCCAGCTAGTAAAAGTAATTCTGATGTTTACTTTTGCCTTATGTCTTACTCTGTCACTTTCTCTCTTTCATAACAAAGTTGAGGAAATTGTGAGATAGTAAAATGATTTGCCTGTGGTATATTTGGCAGCATTCAAACAATTTGAACCTACAACTATGTATTAATACTATTTTTATCTCTTCACCAGCTGTGACTGATAGGGAATGTGTTTGAGTGAATTGGGTCAGGTGGGGTTCAACCAGCTGGGGCTCTGCAGTGCATATGTGTGACACTACCGTTCACATCCTCATACTACCTCAGACGTGTTTAACTGAACATGTTCCAGAGTTCACTTCTGTGACACCTTCATGTAATGCAGGATGTAAAATGTAAAATCAACAGAAAATGTCATTTTAACAACTTTTGAGCTCATGTGACAGTTTAATGTGATTTAAAATGTGAACTGGAAAATCAGTTTTAGCGCACAAAAGAAAAATAACATCTTACAAGTTTAAGCTCTTATTAAATGCCACCTGAGGCACCACCTGAGGTTTTTTTTTTTATGTTAATTGAACATTGAGAGTCCAAAAACAGGCTAATTTTTTAAACCAGGTTACAAAGTGAATACATTTGAAAGCATCACTAGTTTGTTTCCATCTTTATAACTCATACACATCTTACCTGAACTGATGACTCTATAGTTCTCTCTAAAACCACATGTGGAAAACCGCAAACAACTGCAACAATGAGACAGACACCACATTTCTGCACCGGAGGAGATGCGACATGGTAAGATCAACTTTAAAAAATGGACGGAGCAATGTTGTACTATAATTTTTTTCTGCTCTGATCACACAACAATTTCTAGACTGATGCACACATGCTAGCAAGTGTAGCATCCATGTTTACCTCCATAAACACAGTGTGCCATGTGTGACATCACGTCTGTGCATGTGGGTCAGTTTAGGGCTCTGCACAGTTCACACCCAAGTGGAATGGAGGTAATGATGATATGAAAAACCACGCAAAATAAAATTAGATTTCAGCAAAAGATTGGATTTGAACATCAAGACTTGCAGTGTGGTGCAGTAAGTTTTACTGATCATGGGTAATTTCTCTGGCTGCATTTGCTTCATTTTTTTACCACCAAAAATTGCCAACTTGTAGTTAAGGCACAAACGTAGCTACCTCAAGTTTTTTGTTGCTCTTTTTTCCGAAGGTCTATTGTGCAACGCTAATTTTAAGAGGTTTCTTAAATACAAGAAATCAATTTGAAAAGAGCTTACAACACTACATACATTTCCAACTTTAAAACTGTGTGCTTCTGACTTTTGATTGCAAACTGATGATTATTATACACATTCCAGGTGCCATCATTGACCTACAGTATCCAGGGACTGAGAAACAGCACTTCACAACTTTTTTGGCAGCCCGAGGCATCACATGACAGCTTTGTGTTGCTTTAAGGCACCAAGTCTCATGCTGGATTTCACCCCACTGGCCACGCACCATGGCTGATTCAGCAAAGAAACACAAGAGGACCTTATCGGAGTAGGCGAAGAAAAGAAAAAGAGAGCATGACAAAGAAAGAGAAAAAGACAAAAGTCAAAATAGGACTGATTTTTACTGGTTTGTGAGAGCTCAGAGAAGAGACAGTATGCATGACTGATGATGAATTAGCTGTTGTTAGGGGGCGCCAAAGTGCACAAACCTGCCTAAATTCAGTCATGCTGCTTTGAAGGAAGCATGACTAAACTTTAAAGTCGTGTGACTGAACTTGTAATCCATGTGCTGATCATTTCTGAAACATATCATATATAAATACGTCTGCACATATCATGATTAAAGATAAGCTGTCAGATAATTTATCAACAAAATGCTGACAGAATGATCTGAATTATAAATTCATTGATTTATTGTGATTGCATTGTATAATACTGCAATTACTCTAAATGCAAAACAATGCAGCAGGCTATCTTCACTATTAGCTACTGTGTGTGTGTGTGTGTGTGTGTGTGTGCATGGGAGAGAGTATGCATGCCTATTCTAGCATCGTTATTATAATTATGTGCATGTTGTGTGGTTGGGAACACGTTGTGACAGCTCATGAATAATTCTGCTCCTGTGCAGGAAGCGTGTGTTTATCTACCCTTTTGTTTACTTTTGACACATACACGCACACACACACACACACACACACACTTCTCTGGAATGATAATGCCACAGATAATTAAGAGCGATTCTGAATTACAAAAAGGACGAGACGGCCCCAGTTTGAGTCTAATTAAAAGGTTCTCTAGTCCTGTTTTGCAGAAAATTAAAATGAATGCACAGAGAAACATTCATGCATGTCAGTCGTTTCTGCTCACATGTACAGACACACACATGCGCACATGAACATGTAGTAATAGAGATGGATAAACGGTGCTGTTGCAGCAGAAAGTGGTACTTTTCTCACAGAGTTTACAGAGGACACATCAGGCAAATGCTCCTGGAGATCAACAGTTGTGGTGTCAGTAAAGTCAACTTCAATAAACATAATAATAAATACAGTGACATTTTATACACATTGCATCACATTTCAAATTAACTTGGTCATTTAAAGCTGAATCATTTTGTCTGCTCATTTGTTGGCAACATGTAAAAGAAGGAGCTAATTGTTGCATACATTATAACATTACTCAAAAGATCTGTCTTTTTAAATCCTACATTTAAGGTAATTATAAATAAAATAGTGAAGAAGGACACTTAGATTACTATAAATCCTAAAAAGAAAGTTTAGTTGTGGCTAATTTACAAAGACATGCTGTTATTTTTCCTTTAAATCTGTTGTAAGTTAACCAGTAGTAGATAAATAATTTAACATTAAAGGTACAGTGTGTAAAAATGATGACATCTAGTGGTAAAGATGGGCATAGAAATTATTTTAAACTAAAAGCACAGTTGTGAATGGACGGTGGTTGTCAGTGGCCAAAATTCTTCCAGATATGAACATGTTTTCATCTGAGTGGATCCAGTGGCCTCAGGTGCAGCAACGACTGCACTACAGGTAACTACGTCAACGTTGTGTAGATGTGTGGTGTCTTCTTCTATGGTCCTTCTAAGATGTTATTTATCCCAAGCAGTGTTCTAACACCATCAAGCTCAAAGGGTTCTCACTTTGTTCTCCATGTTGTCTATTCAGAGACTCCGTAGTGAAGATGGTGGCATAAATGTGGTAGCTGCCATGTGAACCCAAAGACATACAAAATGTTTGTCGCCTTCCTGATTTCATGTTTTTTTTTGTTGTTTGTTTCACTTAAATGTTTCAGATTATCAAAAATTTAAATATTATTCAAAGAAAAAGCAAGTATGCAGTTAGGTTTTTATTATTGAGGGAGAAAAAAAAAATCCTGTTTTTATTTTTAACAGGGGGATAAAATATTTATTATTTTCTCCTTAAACTGGATAAAATAATAAATTTTGTAAAAAGGTTCAGCTGATTGGGTTTTTATATTTGATTTATGGTAAAAAAAAAATTGACTCTAACATAACTTTTAATAATCACTGACATAATCAACAGATTGTTCATTAGGATTAAATTAAGTTCAATACAAAATGGGTGGGGAAGATTATTTTCAAAGGAAAAGGTAAAACCAGGTGTTTGCCAGGAGTAGATGGTTGATATTTTCCTGTTTACCCCAACAGATGTTAGACACACTCAGAGAGTGCAGACCTCCGCCAAGCCATAGTCTTTTATTTATTTTATTTTATTAGTTAGATGCTTAAAATGGCAAAATTATCCAAGTAATGAATCCTTTAGAAATTCCTGGTGGATCCAGGAATTTTTTAGTAGTAGTAGTAAAGGAAGATATGTACTTGATAAAGATGCATGGGGCAACCAAATAAACAATCAGTCAGAAGTGGGGACAGACCCAAGGTCCAACAAAGGAACAATATATGACAATTATTAAAGAAATCTACTAAATTGAGACACATAAACTAAGACTCCAAGACACTCAGATGGAAGATAAACAGACAAAATGGACCCAATAAAAAATGCACATAGGGGACACTTTAAACACCTGAAGCACACAAAGACTTGACAAAATAGTGACATTCCCAAGCACATTGTTTTCTATATGGTTATAAAAATGTATGAAAAATTTGAGAAATAGAATTAGAATCAGAGGCACTTCATTAATCCAAGACAGGGAAATATTTTTGTTACAGCAACATTTCAGAATGTCAGAGAAAAAAGAGTAAAATGAAACTACAAGATGCAAAAACTACTATATACAGATACTATGTACACTTAACAGATACCAGGTCAAAAACAGAAAGGATAAGAAAAATTACAAAAATAAAATTTGAAAAGAATTAAATCAAAATCCATCCAAAAGTTATTGAGTTATGTTGCCAACAGAAAGTTAGGACCGTCATGACCATGGTGGAGGTCATAGATGGCTCATTTTAAGAGAAAAAAAAACAAAAAAACAATGTACCAATAGAAACCCAGTTTATATTATACATTTATATTATAAATGTATAAATTAGGAATGCAATGATCAGACTTTAAATTAAATTAAATGAAATTACAAGGAAAGGACTAAACTAGATGATTGTGTTAACTGTGATTGCAACACGGCTACATCTTGAAACGTCTGACTACAGTTTGCATAAATGCTGGCCGTAAGCGGTGGCTAGCTGCTTAACTCTCCAGAGATGCAGGGGAGGTTTGTGGAAAATGCCACCGAGAACGCCACAGAACAAAAAGAAAGTTTGAGATGCCTGCAGCGACGCTGAGCCCTGTAACACCAACTGTCTGCTGCAAGAAACCACAGACAACTTCCAGCAGCAAGTCTGTCCACACACACACACACAGCTGCTTTCAGGGTGGCAGAGGACCAGTCACTGTGAGCAATCAGAGCAGCGTAGAGATGCCACATACCTGCCATTATCCATCAGCATCACAGCCTCACACTCGTCCATTCACATTCCTGTCAACAGGAGGAGGAAGAGAAATCATCCCGCAGTTTCTACAAGTGAAAATTGTTCAATGACGAAGATTAATATATTTATGGAGGTTTCTAAAACCATGATGCCTAAGTAATTTGTATTTGTGTGAGTGTTAAGGCAGAATCAGCCCTTTGACTTCAAGTCTATTGCTCATTTTAAACAGCGATGTGAAGGTAGAGCCTTTGGAATAATGAATTGTCTCATTAATTTTTATTAGTGTTATTTATTATTTGTATAAATGACAATTTATGGTGAAAACCAATGAGAAATTTAAATCCAGCAGATCCACAGTGAGAATGTGGAAGCTCCACAGAGGAGGAGATTAAGGTAATGAGTGATGCTAGATTGAATTTTCTCCTGAACACCCACTGGGCTCCATAAATGTTTAACTCTGTGAAAATCAAATGATTTACCACTTTAACAATAGTGACTCATAATTATGTGGTAATGGATTGCTACAAACTTCATTTGGTTTTTTGCAGAAAAAACAAACCAGAAGGAGAGGAACCATTTTCTTAGTTATTTGCATGTGTCTCATGTGCGTTTGTGCAAACACTCACACTTTCAAGGTTAACACTCGGCTGACCTCAGGGATGGGAAACTCTTAAAATGCCAGCCCCTACACTTGGACTGATTTACATGCAGCTCCCCGAGGACTTGAACCAACACCTCAGCTTGACACACACCGCTGCAGACAGACAGGTGCACAGACAGACGTAAAGATATTTAAATGGCTGTGAGACAGGTGGGCTGAGGCTGCATGATGTGGGAAAATGACATTTGACTGTTTTTCAATGAATGCAAAAATGTGGAAAGAAAGAAACTTGAATAGATTTGAATGATTTTATCATGTGAGATGCAAAGAAAAAATCTTTTAAAAATTTGACAAGTAACTTTTTCCGTCCTTTCAGGGGTTTAACTGTGATAAAACACATTGATTAGAAATGGAGGCGAGTGCTCATTAAAATGAAAGAGTTTTCACCCATGATGACAAAATTTAGCTATTTTTAAAAGAATAAATAACCTCTGAATAACATCATAATAGGTATGCGTGCAAGGTCTTAAAATGAGGTAACAAATTGTTATCAGTAAGTTCACCTCAATAAAAGTAGATTCTGACACAATGCCAAGGAGGAAAGACATCAGCCATCATCTGAGAAACCCTTGCTGCCTATCAGCCTGGGAAGGGTTGTAAGATCATTTCCAGACTATTTAGAGCTCTACAGTGGGAAAGATTATTCAAGTGGAAATATTCAATACAGCTGCCAACCTTCCCAGGCGGAGACACCCCTGCAGGTTCAGCCCAAGTCAGACCATACAAAGCTCAGAGAAACTGCATAAGATACATCTCAGACTCTCCAAGCTTCAGTTAGGATGTTAAAATTCATGACTGCACAGTTAGAGAAACACTGAACAAGAATGGCTTGTTTGAAAGTGTTACAGGAGAAAGTCTCTTCTCTCTAAGAAGTACATGACAGCATGGCTCAGGTTTGTAAAGCTGTATCTGGACAAACCAGACTTCTGGAACAATGTCCTTTGGAAAAATGAAACCAAAGTGGAGATATCTGGTCATAATGCACAGCAGTGTGTTTGGAGAAAACCAAACCGGTGGTAGGGAACTAATGATTTGGGCATGTTTCGTAGCCACAGGACTAGAGGTGTTACATTCATTACCCAGGTAGAAGTATAGATTCCACGTTTTAAAAATGCTATAGGCTGCCTGTTCTCTTGAGATTCTGCAACAGACATTTTTGTACTGCTTTGTCCTTGCTGGACTGTGACATGATTTTTTTGTGATGGATTGTTGGAATGGTATCAATTTTACTTTATCCAGTTTACCACTTATTTATTTACCAAAAGCCAAAATGAAATTGGAGTAATGAAGCTATTTTTAAAAAGTAAGAGGTAGAATTCAGAGATAATTGCGTGAAAAATAATTTCTCCAGTAAAGTATAGATACCCAAAATTTCTACTTAAGTAAGGTGACGAAATACTGTCCTTTATTATGTGACACCTCAGCACAGGACCTGGACACCTTGCAGTCATTAAGTGTTGGCAGAATGTTGACATAGTCCGGTTAAAGTCCAGACCTCAACCTGATTGAAATGCAGTGGTGGGTACGTATTACATAATCCCTGATCAACCTTTAGAGCTGCGGGAGTGTGTCCGTTCTTTTCTACATGACTGTCAGAAGGATCAAGGATCCAATAACGTAACATACAGATTTGGCTTTGGGGTTCTCTCACAGACACCGTGGTGCTGATTCAAACGATCAAATTAATTCTAACCCTGGTTTTGTCACGGATGACAACGTACAAGCTCTTGTCTGAAACTCTTCTGTAGGCAAACTCCTCGTTTCACCTCAGTTTGAACATTTAATCCACACTCGTGTCTGAAATTGCTCTCAGACAACTGTGACTATGTTATTCAGTAACAGATTCTTTCAAAGAGAAATTACATATCAAGATAGCTTCAACCTTGAGTGCAATAACAACTGAGTGTAAGATTTTCACAGACCCTTAAAACGCTGTTTCACATTTAAAAGTGTTCATTTATCTGTTCTAGAAATGTGTTGAAATTTCTTCGCTTGACTATTTGATGGCCTTTTGGTGTCAGATATCTCTGATTACATTCATTTTGTAGAAAGAACATTCAGAATATCAGAAAATAAAAATCTTATTAATCTCAATTAGCTGCAACTTCTTCTAATTTTTAATTAAAGATATCATAAATGATGCCTGTTAAGCCGACATGTTAACCCACGGTTGCTATCAAGGCTTTTTAGGACTGTTTCTCTGCCCTGATTTAACCCTAAATTTACACCCATAGTAATATCTGACAAAACCATAATCTGCATGAGTTAAATGTAACATCCCAGAGAAAGAAGCTGCAGAATGTCTCATGATGTTGTTGGCCTCCTGATGCAAAACAAGGGTAAAACTGAGCATGTGCAAGAAGGCACGACTGCGTCTTCCTGCTCTCTATATTTGTTGCTACCATTTTGGAAAGAAAAGTTTCTAGTTACCAACCCAGAGGTAGTTGGCACATAAACACAGATTTTATCCACTTCTTCTTTTTCAGCTCTGGCTGTTCTTCATGTCTGAAATATAACCTGTACAGTGTGATGAGCCTGACTTTACAAACAACACCTGCTTATCGCTGTGAAAATCCAAAAGCTGCAGAGAAACTGATAATTTCCTTCTGGGATAAGTCTTCAGAAAACACATTTTAGTGATGACAGGTTTGAGAAAGACAGAGAATTATAATGTGGTATTTAAACTGCAATGATCATTTTCTCTGTTTTACAAAATCTTAAGCCCTAACTCTTTAATTCACTCTAATCACATGACCATGGAACTATTCTATCCAATAATCAGAAAGGGATCTAATTCTGACATCCAAATCTACTTGCACACCTCTGCTCCATCAGCAGAAATTCCTCATGATTGCTTGCACAAGCAGCTGCAAACAGATGTGCATTAAGGCATCTCTTCCAGATTCCTTTCCATATCTCATCCATAAGCAATACTCATCCATAAATGTGCACCCGGCTGCCAGAAGCTCCTCTGAATGCGATCACCTGCTTCTCTGGAGCCGCTCGACGCCTACATTTTACAAAACAGCTGTGTGGGTATGCAGCTCGATCAAGAGGCTGCTGGAGATGCTCGGCTGCAGTGGGCTCCTAATACGCTAACAACTCGTTTCATTTGGGGATGCAGGATAAAAAAAAACACTACACACCACCTCAGCCAAATTCCAACCTCATGATTTGTATTTTATAATCATTCTCAGGATAATTCTGCTGTGTAGCACAATATTATTCCTGGTAAACTTTTACAGAAGAACCACAAAGAGCATCTGAACAGGAAGTATCACAAACTGGCTCATTAAAGAAATTAAAGGCACATTTTGATAGTGTTTTTTTATTTAACTCCAGGGGCCTGAAGCATGAGTCTACTGGTGGTGGGAAAATTATGCATAGTGTTTCTGCCCAGTCTGAGTCAAAACTTGCATATTTCTCCCTCTACAGTACAGAATATCATCAAACCTTTCACCCAACCTAGAAAAATGTCAGTGTGCAGGATAAGGGAGCTAGCTTTAACTGGACACCTAAGACCTCTGATCCCTCAGATGGACCTGAATCCATAACCATCATTCATCAACAGCTGAAAGAACTACGTGTACAAAAGATTACAGTGGAAATGTTCGTCAATACTACAAAACAGTTATATTAAAAAATATATCTTTTGTGTGAAAAAAGAGCAGCTGCATGTTAACTTGTCCAGACGTGGCATTGACTTCTCTGGATTCTGGGATGGACCAGAACCAGTATTATCATCAGAACTATTAGTATTCCAAATCTTTAATGGAAGAAATAGACCAAAGACCAAAAGGAGCATCCAGACTGTTCTCAGCAACAAAGACCAGACTCAGTGATGGTTTGGGGTTGCATCAGAGCTCATATCAAAGCTCATGTCCACTTTTCGCAAAGAAGTTCACTGAGATTTTACAGCAACATGCTGCCGTCGAGACCACATCTTTTCCAGGGACATGCATGAATTTTTCAACAAGGCAATGCAAAACTATACTCTGCACACATTACAAAGACATGGATGAGGAAGAGAAGGGGACTGGACTGGTCTGCAATATTGATCTGTGCCAAGCAGGGAATGTTGGAGAATTTTGAAATATTATTGCTCAGCTTAAGATGTGTTTGCAGAAAGAATGGGACCAAAAAACACCTGAAACTCTCATCACTCGCTGTCCTCAGTGGCAGAAAGCCTTTTAAGTGTTGTAAGAAGAAATGGAGACAATACAAAATGCTCTAAGATTTGCAGTCTCTATGTTTTTAGAACGTGTTGCAGGTCTGAAATGCAAAAACTGTTAAATATTAACAGATGAGATGACATTAAGCTAAATAATTTCATTTTCTTTTCTATAAAACATTTGCTCCAGTATTTTCTCTGGTACTTACATGCTATAACATGTTGCACATGTTATTTATGTGTTTGCTGGGAAAATGGTATTAGTATATGAGCTGGATTAGAAATTAACAGCATTTTATTTAATCCCTGTTTTGCTTTGTGTTTTGTTCCCTCGGGATCAGTAATATTAAAATACCCAGTAAAACACAGAACTAGTAGCCCAAGGGGCAGACAAAAGACTAATTTACTCCATCTTTGGGGAAATAATATTCAGCTAATAATGACAATCCGTCCATCCATTTATTTATCTTCTAGTCAGGTTCCAGAGGCAACAGGTCCTGAAGAGAAACATGGACATTCCTCTCCCCAGAGATATTCTTAAGCTCTTCCTAAGGGGAATGTGAGGTGATCCCAGGCTAGAAGGGATATATAATCTCTTCAGTATGTTCTGGGTCTGCCTCTAGATCTCCTCCCAATTAAATGTGCCAATAAATTCTTTAGAAAATACTTCATTACTAAGATAATTTAAACTGAACTTTGCTCCCTCTAGCAAAAAGAAAAACGACACCATCCTCTTTTGTCACACTAATTTTTTACCCTGAGGTGCATTCATAAGATGATTGTAATATAAAAACAAAGCTGTATTTTTTCTGAACATGGAAAAGTTGGTTTGCAGGAGCATGTGCAGCTTCATTTGCAGCTGCAACACATTCAGGTTTAACAAAGACGTAGAAAGAAAGAAGGACCATGCTCAGACACACCTGCAGTTTGAGACCAGTGTTTGTGTTTAGCTGCCATTCAGATCACCATTTTCATCTTCCATAAAGCTCCTCTGAAAAAACACCCGCCTCTTTCAGACGCTGTCGGCATTTAACCAACGCTGACTCTCAATTTTAGGCTGAACTTTGATGCATGACCTGGTGATATTTTGGAGAAGCTGTGAGTCATCTGGGGCTGTGTGTGGTGTAAATCCCCCCAACACAATGTCGATTTTTATAGTTAGTGAATGGCAGAGATGACAAACTGTGGCTTCCTTACACAGGCCAACAGCGCCTCTCTGTGGTCGTCTCTAGAACTGCACTTCAAATTTATCCAAATTTATAGATGAATTCAGAGGCAAAAACTACTCGGTTACGTCACAGCTGTCAACCAGACAGATTTCATTTTTTCACTAGAAGGTTTGCATGAAAAAAAGTGGCAAAATATTAACAGTGTTGAATTGATTCAGCCCTCATTGCTTCCAAGATTTTGTTGACATCTTTCAAAGTGGTCTTGATCAACAGTTCTCCAGCTTACTAAAAGATCTTTCAGTTTTTCTTCATGCGTTTGCTAACAGCAGAAAAATGCAGACACATAATTTTTTTCCCTTATTTAGTTGCATGTATGAAAAATGCCAAAGATAGCACATTTTGACAGAGAGAAAATGGGATTTTTGCAGCAACAAGGTGATTACACTGTGAAACCTGGCATATCTCACCATGGTGTGTGTTCTATCTGCAAAGCATTTGAGGAGACTGGACAAGGGGAGGAAAAAGCAAAGAATAATGCGAAAAATGGAAGAGCTGACCTATTTTTTAAGAATCTTAAAGGCTAAATTTTACTACATTTGGAATAAATGGATGGAATTAAAAACCCTAACTAAGCAGACATTGTATGGCCTCTTTGTCTGAAGTCTTATGTCGCCTTCCTTTTCTCTATGGAAAAAGCAAGACTAAGCTACCTGGGTTCTTAAATATAAGAGAAAAATGAAGTAGAAAACTGTACTAATGCAGGATGTGTGTAAAAGAGAATCTGAATCTTGTTGGAACAACATCCATCAACATCAACACTGCATGTTCCAGTGCTTGGAGGACTACCACAAACTTCAGAACTCTTTTTCACTTATATTCACAAAAAAAGGGAAAAAAAAAAGCTGGAAAAGGCTTTGAAAATATTACTTTAATGTACTTCTGTTGTGTTGGGTTCAAATGAAAATGCCTTTTCCAAACAAAATAAAAAATAACTCAAATCCAGCAAAGCGCTGACACAGTACCTGAGAGATGCATCTGGACCTTCAGTTAATTCATCTACGGTTGGCTGAAGCCTCATCAGAAATGGTCTCCATGGTGAGGTGGCTGTCAAGAAGCCATCTGCCCCCTGGCACCTTCATAGAAAATACATCAAATAGTAATGGACTTTTTGCACATGCATGCTTTACCTCTAGGTGAAACAAAGTTAATGGAAACAGCAGTCTGGGAGTTCTGGCAGCAGTTGCTGCTCATTATGTGAAAAGGCTGTAATTCTGGTGCTCAGTGGGTGAGAGGAGGACTCATTTCAGGACTGTTTGGTCCATTTTGGTGGTCTGGTCTCATTTATTCTAGCCACAGTGAAGTCATAGCTATTAGTATTTTAAAATTCAGCAGTATGAAAAGCACCTGGATGGTGTACTGATTTGAAGAATTTCTCCAGTTTGCATCCAGCCACTTTAGAGCAAAAAACATATCCCATGAAGCTCATCTCAAAACTGAAAAATTCTACTTATCATTACCTTTAACACTGTATTGCACCTGCATGACACATCTTGATAACTTTTTTTTTCCCCCATAAAGTGTATAAATACATGTCACACATTAGTCTTACAGTAAATCTTAAACTTAAAAAAAATCACAAGCACCCATCACTGAAGGATCATTGCTGTTTATTTCAGATGAATGCAAACAATGGCGTCCTCACCTGTTTTGTTCATTATTCAGGTGAAAAAACAAGCTTTTATTTGGATTAAACCACCAGCACCCTGCAGCTTTCTAAGCAGCAGTTCATAGTGAACCCAGATTAGTAACAGTGAGGTTTGAAAAGTGAGGATTTTCTGCATTTGTTTGTAAGAACTACCAGACTGAAATAAATGGGATTCATCCTTTTAATAGTTTATGAGGTAATATGATGAAGGTCTTCCGGGGTGATGAGACCCAGCTGGATGGTCAGGAGCATCTAAGCGAGTTACTGTGCAACAAACAAGAGAAACTGCATGTTTAGGGGGGAGTGGTAGCCTACTGCTTACAGGGGTCCAGAGACACAGGTTCGAGTCTCCGGAGTGTCAACAGAAGTGAACCACTGTGGGCACCCTAAGCAAGACCCTGGTGGCTGTGCATTAAAAATAAAAGAATATTTTTTTTTTACTGTTTTTCTTGAGGTATGACTCAACATTCAGATTAACACATAAACATTCTGAACAGTCTCGGTACTGTGGAGTTACAAATCTCCAGCTAACAGCCGGAAAGTTCAGCTTCAGTTCTGGGTTGTAAACTGTGGTGTTTATGGGTTTGGGGCTGAGTCTGTGGACATGTGAAGACCTGTAGATGGGGGTAAAGCTTGTTGTATGAGAGACGGATAGATTTCCTTGGTTTTACATGTCGCCAACTTCTTATAATAAAAGCTGATCAAAAACAGATCTAGGATCAGTATACAGGTGAACCGATTCTAATTTATCCTGCTTCTCAAAGTTTTTATTTTCTCTTTGTTCTGTTTCACTTCTTCCTACAGAAATATCTCCAATCTTACACCTGATGATGAGGTTCATCCGCAGGAACACTAGAGTCCCACCTCGCCCTGGATGTGTGAAGGCAGCTTCAGGGCTTGTCTTTTCATTTCTTTAACTGTTTCAGTCATTACTCTACAGTAGCTATCTTGCTCACCTTTTATCCTAAAATGAAGAAACATTCAGTGCTGCAGGAATTGGACCTGCTGTTGAACAGGAGCTCATTTGTCATTAACATGTATGTGAAGTTCTTGAAGACACCTCAGAAATATTTATGAATATCACAAACAATTATCTTATAAAACAAAATTATATTCAACACCCCCCCCCCCCAAAAAAAAGGTTTGGCATCATTCATTGTGGTTTTCACCGCACACTCTGAGACATGTGCAGAGGAGTCAGCATCTCCTCAAAGATGGCTCCCTTCACGTTGGAGCCTCTCAGGTTGGCTTCCTGAAGATCACATCCTGACAGGTCACAGTTCTGCAGAAACAGACAAAAATAACAAAAATCAGAAAGGAAACACACACTTCATGATCCTAACATAATCCACTTGGATTAAGGTGTAAATGAACAAAAACGAAAGGTGTAAATTAGCAGAGGAAAAGAAACTAAAAAGAGTTGTTTTTGTGTTAAATGGATTTAAGAAGTTTTTTATCCCCACTGTTGCACACATTTTAGGACATTTTGCTGAACCGACAAATAACTAAAGCAAACTTAAAATCTTTGTTGTGCACAATTTGAGTCCTCCCGTGTGTGTGTGTGTGTGTGTGTTTTCACACCTCCAGGTCTGTCCCGGCCAGCGTGGCTCCCCTCAGATTGCAGTTCTTCAGTTTAGCGTTTTTCAGCGTGGCGACCCTCAGGTTGATTCCCGTCATCTGACTTCCCTCCATGTCCACACCCTTCAGGTTGGCTCCTGATAACACAAACACCAGTTCTGGGTTAAATCAATCTGTGGTGGGTTTGGCTGAGGAATGTGTGTGACCGGCTGCCTCACCCTCCAGATTCGCTTTGATTCCTGCAGGATCCTCGAAATTACAGCCTCTCAGTGACGCCCCCTCAGCGTTGGTGCACAGCATCATGACACCCTGCAGGTTCGCCGCCTGCAGCACATACATCGAGTCACAGCTGTTATATTATCTACGTTATGCAGACTGAGTTAACAGGCAAAAACCAAAATAAAATAAAAGCCGAGGCTTCAGATTGATGTTGACTCTCCCTGAAAACCAAACCAAACTCACATCCAGACACGCCATGGACAGGTCAGCCCTCTCCAGGTTGGCTCCGCTCAGATTAGCATGGGTCAGGTTGGCTCCTCTCAGGTTGGCCATCTTAAAGTTGATGTAGCGAAGATCCAGACGAGACAGATCTGCACCGGTGAAGTTCAGACCCTGACAGACCACAAACCAAGCATCAGCCATTAAACAGCACATTTGCAGGTTTGTTATTCTTTTGGAAAGGACCGATCTGCTGATGGTCATGAAAACAGGAGTGTACGGTGCTCCGTGGTGCAGCCCAGTCCATTCTGTTCCTGATCGTCTCCTAGAATATAAAAATGCTAATAGAGCTGGTGGACAGTGCATGATCAGACCCCTGGAGCTGACCAATCAGAGCAGACTGTGCTTTCCCGCTTCTGTTTTTGCAGGAAACACATAAATCACCTCACCTCATCTGTAAGGATGCTTGTGAGTTAGTATTTGTTTACCTGACACCGGAGCTCTGCCTTTGTGGTTGTTGCCAACAGGAACCTGGTGAACTCCTTGCGGGTCAGAGGGGAATGATCATCAGCGGGCTGGGAGGCCTGAACAGCAGAAACTGAGATTTAACACTTTAAACACACTGAGCTAAACGCCTGCTCCACACACACTCACCCACCTTTATGAGCGTCTCCAACTGTTCGGCCAGCTGTTCTATACCGAAAAAACGAGCTTCTTCCAGCACACCTGCAGTGGAAACAATCAGGTGAGAAAACCAACACGAGATGATTTGTGAGCTTGTTCGTGTGGTTTACCCAAAGGGTTGATGCCTTCATTGATGATGAGCTGTCCATGTCTGAGGTAATTCAGGATGGGTTCAAAGTAGTCTGGACTGCGATCAATCAAGTACGCCCCTTGTGAGTCACGCTTGTTCCCCCACACATCTGGATTTAATCCCCAACGAAAGGTGTATTTAGCATGACAACCAAAGTAAACAGATCAACTATTTTCCTTCAGGACAAAGTGTTTACCTTTCCCTCTGAACATGTGGGCCAGCATGCTCTCAGGCTCTTTACTGACCAGCGTGCTCCTGGGAAAACACACTTGTTATTAGTAGAAGAAGCCATGCATTCAAACTATACTGAACCCACAAAATGTCAGACTGATGAATGCCAAGTTTCTTATGCTGTGCATCACTGCCACCATCAGGTCAAACTGCATATCAAAACAGTTAAAAACTTGCACAGCTGTCACATTTACCTTGTTGTGGTGAAGCAGCGTCCACCGACGTTTAACGTCAGCCAATCAGTGTGAGTCTGACACCTCTCAGGGTTTCTGATGTCCTCCTGAACATCTACACGTAGCAGAGCCAGAGATCCATCGGTTCGTTATAAAGTAAAACCAATAGATGACAACTAAGTTACAGATAAATATTTTCATTATAACGTAGTCCTACAAATCCATCACATCCTTTGTTGAGTCTCACTTCTGGTAATGAAAGAGTCTCAATGCTGACAGGCTTTTGTGATGAAGCATCTCAGGAAAAGGTACATGTTTGTGTTCTCCCACAGATGCCAAAACACATCTGTTTGCATCCTTCCACCAAGTTCAACCCACGTTTCGTGTGCATTACACATGCAGAATACAGTTAGCTAATGTTTTTACACTACTATACAAACCATTACCAATGATCATTTTCTAAGCCTGACATTTAAAACTTGATGGATTGAATAAAACTAAGATATGATTCATTTGTTTTTAATTGCACACAGAAAGTAAGGAGGACTACTGTACACTGCTGTAAACAAAAAACACAGCCATTTAAATGTCTGATGTCCCGGAAAAGTGGGTTTTGATTTCTTTTAAAAGCCACTGTTAATAATTTTGAAAGACCTGCAGACATACGCTTTGAATTCAAACATGTGACAACTGAGGTGTGCATTAAACTTACCTGATATGTACAGCACGTCATCATCTCTGCAGACACAGTTACACAGGTTTCACTTAAATGTCCAAACAAATGGCAGTCATATCTGATCAACATTAATATTCAATATTATTATCAAATATCAATGAAAATCTGCAGGGACAATACAAGTCACTAAATATGATCTGAAAATGGATGAACAGCAGAGTGGATGAGTTAGCCAAATGGACTTTTATTTAGAAGATCTCTGTGCGGCTTTTACCATAATGTCAGAGGTCTGAAAAATGAGAAAAATTAAAGCATGACACTGAAGTTAGCTTCAAGATTTTTAAGCAATTTCACAGGTATTTATATTCGACATCTACACCAGTTTAGACCAGGGCCCCGTTTCAGAAAGCGAGTTCAGTGTAACTCGGAGTTAGTTACTGCGGCAACAGACTCTTTCAAGCTAACCTGCTCGCTGGCAGGTTTCCTTCAACTAACCCTGAGTTTCTCCTCCTCTTTAGCTGCAGTCTGAAGGAAGTGTCAGACATGGCATGCTGTTTTCTTGAAGAGCCAGTTGACATTGAAGCACAATTACTCCACAGAGATCTACGTTGGGAATGGGTGATCAGACCCCACTTGGATTTAGTTATTATTCCCTCATGATTATTTGTTTGTATTCTGCACAATTGATCATGTATCTGAACAATACTCTCAGCCCCCGTATTGGTCATATGACACATCGTGGACATGCTCTCAGTTCGGAGCAAGTTCTTTGTGTTGCACTTTGTCGTTTTGCCAACGGGAGTTTTCTTTATAACATCGCTGACGCTGAGCATATTTCAAAGGCAACAGTCTGTCAGGCTGTGAGAAGTGTCACTCTGGCACAGAAACGTTTCTCTACACTTTTGTGGTGTTCCTAAGTCACAGACCCACAAGATGCATCAAAGAAAAGTTCCACAGAATTACAGGTATTTCTCTAAGCAATAACGAACTTATTTTAAGTTTGGAACACATCAGTTCATTTGATATATTTTAGGGTTTCTGGGTGTGATTGGCTGCATTGATGGGACTCGATTCCTATCACAGCTCCTTCAGTAGATGAAGGAGATTATGTGATTTGGAAGTCTTTACACAACATTAATATGCAGGTAAATAGTAGCCTTAGAATCCCAGATACCTTACACTACAGCTACTGCAGCTTACTGTTCTGTACTTGGAAGATCATATGTGATGCAGCCCACATCATCAGTAACGTGAAAGCGAAGTGGCCTGGGTCTGTGCACAACTCTCGAGTCTTTCCTGAGAGTACACTGACTGCTAGAGTTGCCGTGGTGAGTTATATACATTAAAATCAATATTTTGTTTGACCTATCACAACTAAAAAATGTAATATTATATCCTGTATTATAGAAGAGTTTGATGGTTCCCTGCAGGGTAACAGAGGGTACCCCTGCCAGCCTTATTTGCTGACCCCTTACCCTGATCCTGAGCCCGGCCCGCAGCATCGTTACAGCTTGGCTCACTGCAGGACTCCAGCCAGGGTAGAGATGACTATTGGGATGCTTACGGCCCGCTTCCAGTGCCTTCGTAGGCTCAGTCGCCTCAGATAGAACATGTGACATTATTGTGGCATGTGTCCTTCTCCACAACATTGCCACAATGAGAGGAGAGCAACGTCCGACTCAGCCACTGAATGCACCTGATAAAGAAACATCCTGACCACCCTGCTGATGCACAAGATGGAAGAGCAGTCAGAGACACAATATGCCACCATCATTTTGAGTAACCCATCGCCTCCCCAGTGTCAAACAAAGACATAAAGAAATAAAGCCATTGTGCTGCCGGGTTGCACCTGCATATTAAAAATGCACACACATGGGTGACGCATCAAATAAACCTGAATAAATGAGTGATGAAACACAACAAATGCAGATACTTCCAACAAGTCAACTGCATGGTAAAATTATGCACTTAACATCCAATCATGCTCTGTGGCCTGTAAAAATGCTGAGTTAATTCTGATTTTGTATCAGGATGACAAGAGGGAAACGCGTGACTTTCAAAAAGGGCTGATTGTCAGGGCACAGGTGGCAGCTTCAGTCACAAAGATGCTCAACTAGCTGATGTTTCAACAGGAACAGAGACTGAAGTGGCATCTGCATTTAGATATATGGGGAAACATCAGTAAATAGGGTCAGACATTATGGTCTACAGCACATTTGATGACCGTGATGCTTGTGCATTAGTGTGATAGGCAAGGGCAAAGAGAGCAACTCTTCCTTATAACTGTCACTGTAGGATGTGATCAGACTCAACAGGAACAATCTGCCTACAAATGAGGACATTCTAGTGAGGTTGATGTGCATAAAACACCAAACTAAGAAATATCTTTTGAGAATATTAATACCAAGATACATTGAAGCAGAGATACAAATGTTTAATAAGTGGAACACTGGAGATAAAAAATAATATTACTCCACCATTGACTCGGTCAGCTATTTTCTGCCAGCTCACGTTCTTTTGCTGCTGCCACTGTATTGCTTTTTTTCTGAAATATATTGTCATATTCTGCATATGCATTCATTAATATTTCTAACTCCACTGGAGCAAAATGGGAGGAGCAACTCTTTTTCCACCTGTTGCCATGGTGAATCATGTTATCCGTGTTATTATTATTGAGGGCTATTTTTCTGCCCATGCACGCGCTGTACTCAGGGGTAAGTTAACACAGAGGTGATTGAACTAATAGTTATCACCTGTCCTGAAACCGAAAACTTTGTGTTTGACAGCTCAGAGTTGAGCTTTTAAGTCAGTTTGTTGAACCCACTTTCTGAAAAGGGCCCTGGTCCAGATGAAAAACCAGAAAAATTAGACCTGCTGATTTTATTGTGGATTATCTTAAAGAAAGCAGAGACTTTTTTAAAAAATCCATTTTTTTTTATTAATTATACCTTTTTTTGGCTTATAACTAATAGAGATCTTTGTCTCTTCAGTCTTAATTTGCATTATTGTCCCTTTTTTCACTACAATAAGAAATAAAAAAATATATGAATTCAACCTCTGAAATACCCTTGTGTTTTTTTAATAAGTTAAATCGGTTGATTTACTTTTTCAAAGTTCTTTCAGATAACAGTGACTTACATTTTCTCATTTTTAGTGATCTGAACCTGCCGTAATGTGTTTTTAAACCAGAACAAGCAATGATATAGCACTTTTCTACATTTTCACAAATAAAACAGTGTTTTATTAATCGCAAACTGTATTCAAATAATTCCTATACTCTATAAGATTTAACCAGTTTAACCAGTATTAAGTATAATGGCTTTTTTAACTAAACTGGTGTAGATACCAGAAAAGCTTTAAAATGTCTCTTTGCCCTCATTTCCCCTCCACTGCCGCACAGAAAGCCAACTTCAGTAAACCTCCAACAAGCTACAAAGATATCTCAGACTTCTTCAGTTTATGGCATGTGTATTTACTTTAAAGGCCTCCAGAGAAAATTGAGTCCAGTAGTTTTCAGGAGGTGTGTAGGTCACTACATCCAGCTGTTGTCTCACCTGATTAGCGATATGTCGTCGATGAGGCCGCCGTTCCCGTTATAAACACTAGAGGCTCTTATCCCCAGTTTTGAACTGGCCACACTCAATAAATCCTCCATAGAACCATACACAGCCACCACCTGTATGGTAAGACCAACAACGTGCAACCGCATGCGTTACAGTGCCGAAAATTACACAAAATGAGCACCAATCAACAGCAATCATGACAAAAACTAGCCATTTTGTTTTGTCGTGCCGTCACAGTGTATGGACGCTAACCAACACACCTATTTCCCGGTTTTATTTTTACCTTTCCATTCGTGGACGTTCCGTTAACAAACAGCGTGACTCTTCTCATGGCGGAGAAAAATCAAGAATGGCATATCCTGCTCGGATTTTTAGTCACGAAAGTAGTCTCAATTTTCAGTGATTGCAGTATCTATGCTGCTAGTTGTTCAGACTCGGACTCGACTCATCATCACGGACGAATCAAGTGTTTTAGCCAATCAGTAATTAGAACGATACACACTAGCCAATCAACGAAGGAGGTGGGCGGGTCCTATGCTATTTCAGAAAAGGCTTTCTGAAAGTATATTTATGTATATTTTTTATTATTAGGGTAAGGGCATACACAGTACAGGATAATGGGGATTAAAAGTGCCAGTTTTTACAAACTGGATTTAAAAAGAAAACAAACAAACAAACTAACAAACAAACAAAAACCATTTCATACATTAGTTTATATTGTCAAACAGGAAATAAACAAAATGCCTCTATGAGAACTTAAAATCATTTTATGGAAGTGCAACAAATTGGAGATTTTGAAATGAGAGAAGAACTGCAAATGGATGTCATGGTCCTATGAAATGTCTTTAAAACTGCATACATTTATATTAAAAATCATTTGTGGAAAACACCTTGGATGTACAAAGGAAAAATGTGTATGTGTGTATATATATATATATATATATATATATATATATATATATATATATAAACTTTACTTATATATTTAAATATGAGACACTCTTCCATTATTTATGTACTTGCATTTGTGTTTAAGATAAACTGTTCAAATACAATAGTGAATTTAACTGTTAATCCAGCCCTTATTTCTTTGTCACTTCTTCCATATTTAGCAGTCACTTTGATTTAGTCTTCTAAAGCAACAGATCAGCAGGCTTTCCGAAGGTCTTTAAAAGGTCTTTTCTATTTTACTCTGTTCAGTACCAGACTATTTTAAAGGAATGCATTTAACTTCATTGTTGTGTCTGTGCATAAAATACATATTAAGAACCAACTTGTAAGAGCCAAATTGTATCTTGAGAGCTTTAATTGCATAAAAAATGAGACGCATCATTTATATTTCTCTAGTTGCATTTTGAAAAATGCCAAAGATGACACATGATCCCCAAAGAACTTGGTATAAAAATGCATGGTATGCAGTGTGTCCTTAAACCAATCTGAAGAAAAAAAGTTCAGGTCTTAAAAAAAAAAGTATCTACAGCGAATAAAAAGGATCAGAAAGTGATGTTATGTTGTAATTACATTAATGTTCTTGGGCTGGTTGCTGAGGTCTTTTGTACAACACCAATTTTAAGGGATTCTTTGAGATTAAGTTAAATATAAAACTTAAGTTTAGGCCTTTAAAGAATTTAGAATAAGGTAATATCTTTCATTTGTAGCAGCGAAGATAAAAGAAAAGCTTTGAAAAATAATTAAACACTCTTTTGATTTCTGAGCTTTATTAAAACAAAATTATTCACAAAGCTCCTTAACAAACATTGGACATAAATTGTGCCATTGAAGCTCTACAGCAAGTGTGTTTAGTAATAATAACATCTAAACAGTTTTATTAACCATAACCCAAATCTCTTTTCTCTTAAATAAATGACAATGGCACGTTTGTTTGGCTTCAGTTTTAGCAGCATCAAGGCAGCAACATCAACAAAAAAATCTGCTCAATATATTCCAAAACCTGCAGACGCATCAGTGCTTGCAGCTGTGCCACAAGAAGTAGTGCAACACGCGAGTCCGGGATCACACTGTGGAGTAACACTGTGAGATGCTCGTTTCTAGAGATGTGGGACTACTTCACTTCATCCCACAGCAACAAACCGCAGTCAGACTGTGTCTGCAGGAAAAGCCAGGCGCCAAGTAATTATGAAAAAACATCATTAACTTAAAAATAATTGATTTTGGCTGCAGGGTGGTGTGGTAGTTAGCACTGTCGTCTCACATGAAGTAGGCTCCTGTTTGAACCTTAGCTGAAGCTTTTCTGTGTGAAGTTGTGTGTGAGCATGCATGGTTGCTGTATCCTGCTTCACACCTGATAGCAGCTGATAGGCTCCAGCTCCCCTGTAACCCCAAACTGGGTTAAATGGGTATAAAAAATGAATGTACACAAAGTTAAACACAACAGTGCCACAGAAGAGAAGATTAGGAAAACATCATTTTTATGTATTGCGATCTAGATATGACTTGTGATATATGAACAATCTTAAAATATGGTACTAACCTCAGGTGTATTAATGAGGGCTGTAATCCACTGCTGCACCTTTGCATGCTGGTTAGTTGTAGAATAAACACAAAAGCTGAGCTTCCTCTAAGTGGAATGCAGCCTTCAAAGATACATCCGTTCTCGTCCTTTTCCATGTCAAAATGTCTTAGTGATATTTATATTGTTGACATTGTGCATGGTGATATTGCAGAACAACTCATCTGAGGTAATGTACAACCTTTGTTATATAATATATATTTTAACTCCAATAACTTTCTTGATTGGCAGCAGCTGTGAAGAGTCATTACATCATAACTGGACTGTAGGGAAAATGTACTTCTTGGCATTTATCATTGTCAATTTTAAACTAACAAGTTATTAATTTCAAATTAACTGCACTCACACATCCTGAAAGAAACATAATTAACTGTTAGCAGCTCCCATTTTTAAAATGTTCAGGGCACAATATTATTGGATTAAAGCTAGAGAAAAGATTCTCAGGGATGTTCTAAAGCATCTCTTTGTTAAGATTTCAAGCCAATAATTGAATGAAGGTCATCAAAGTTAGTAATATCCTCAAAATCGTATACAGCAGTGATCAGATATTTCTTCAACCACGGGTCTAGATGTATGAAAAGTAAAACTAGGTAAATATTCAAGTGGAAACTGAGTCATTCAGCTTCATCAGGAGCAGACCAGACTTTTGTACAGGAGAACATATTGATGCTTTTAACAATAAACTGGTGTTTTTCACTTTAAAGACCTCCTTGGAGGACCTGCACCAAAGCGGACACATAATAAACATAAACTTCAGCCTGGATAAACCACAAACAGCAGCAGCAGCAGTTATAAGTTATTGCAGAAATAAGCACCTTCTTCTGTTTTCCTGTTTAAATTACTATGTGGGATGTTTTAAGAAAATTCTGCATTCAGTTAAATCTCAGTGCATGCACACATACTTTTACCATAAACACAAAGAGGACCTCTGGTTTACACCCAAAATAATCCAATTAATCCTACAAATTCCTTAACTTCCTGTTTTGAGTTTGGTTTCTTATTATTTTATGTTCCCTGATCAAATTATTCAGCACAGGCGAGCTATAAAGCTGCAAGCAGCATTAACTTCTATTTATAATAGTTCAGTGTTTAAGAAGTCACCTAACTGAGAGAACTGGTTGTTATTACCTGTAGCTGTCTGTCCAACAGCCAAACAATAGAAAATGTTGAATTTATCCTCATAGAAAACTAAAAAAACCAGCACATCACACAGCAGGAGCTGCTTTTAAAAAGAATTTCCAGAATGCAGATTCAGATTTTCCACAAGAAGCATTCAGGTGTGTTAAAATATAAGGCAAGTCCGTGTTGAATCAGCATATTCAGGAGTAAGAACTTAAGGCATTGAAGCGCCACCAGTGTCTTCATTTCATTTTACTGTTCGGGGTCCAATCAGCAGAATTACATCTTAAATAGATCCTCCTCACCTGCTACAGCACCTGCCTTCACTCCTCCATACAGCGTTCAAGTTAAAATCACCTCTGCTTCCCTCCCCCCAGTCTTTGTTTTCTGTGTCATTCATTCCCGCTGTGCTCTGCATCATCCTCCTCGCCCTCAGTCTGTCCATCTTCACGCCTTTCTGGGTAGTTCAGGATTTGTCTGTTGGTCTGAATGATGTACTGCTGCTGCTTGAAATACACCTTTAAGACACCTTTAATCACCACGAAGGCGATGCCGCCCTGTGGGGACAGAGAAGGACAAGAAGTGGACAAAACTTAAAGATGGGAAACAAAACTTCAGCAGTGCTGGAGGCTAGTGGTCTAAGCTGCTTTTGTAGTTTGGATAAGCATGTTTTTATCTGTTTATGAAAGGCATCCGGGTCTACTCACCAGAATAGTGCGCTGCAGGTTAGAGGAAACCCGGCGGAAAAGAAGCCGCCCCACCAGACTGGCGATGGAAGGGAAGACGAGAGCTCCACACAGAGTCCTGGACACGGACAGGTGATCTCCTGCACCAGCTCCGTTGACAGGCCCGCGAATGAGGTATCCACCACTGCCTGAGGTGACACACAGACTGCGTTAATCTTCTACATAAACATTCAGGTCCTGTCCACATGGGGGTGCGTTTAGGTGAAGCTGCTACAGTTGCTTATTGGTTGAATGTTTCATCCACACAGAACCAGCAAGTTGAGAGTCCGACACCGATAATTCTCTAAAATGGTTCCCAAAGCAAATAGATCTACAAATGCCACCCTTTCCTTTCTGTGTGTACAACATAGATGCATCTTTTTTATGATCCAACGGGGCAATCACCCCTCCCCCACCCTGTCTACTACTTCCACTTCTTTACCTCCCTCTTCCTCTTCTGCTTCTAAATGGGCAGTAGTTAGCATCTGGACATGCTTCATGTCCTCTTCTGTTTTTGGTGCATTTCTGAGGCAGCATTGCAGCGCCACTTACAGGCCTAATAGATATTCTACAGCATTTTTATTGGAATTATGTGGACACGGATTTCTGGAAACGATTCTGTCAGTACAGAAAACATCTTTAAACAAAATCGTTTTGTCTCTGTGTTGATGTGGCCTAAGTCCAACTACGTGACACCCTCAGATCAGCTCTAAAGATACGAGTAAACTCTCAATCAAGTTATAAAGTTAGTTAAACTAGAATAAATGATAGCTTCTGTTATTGAATTTGTGGCTTAAGACGTTTGTTGATTTAAAACAGAGGCCTAGAGGCAAAAAAAGTCTCTTTGAATCTATTCATCTTATTCTTTGTTATTTTGATTCAGCAGAAATAAAATTGTAGATTTATTCAAGTTCCACCTTACAGTTGTTAATTTGAGTGTTTCTCAGTTGAAAATATTAAAAACAAAGCATGAAGAAAATTGTCCCATAACAATGTGTATGTATGTGTGAGTGCATGTTTACATGCCTGACAGGGGCTGGCGTTTATAGGAGTATTTGTGCCAGAGCCTCACTATATAATCCTCCCATCGGATCATCTTTCCCAGGACCAGCAGCACAGGGATGGTGGGCAGGCCCATGAGCAGAAACAGTGGGTCAGCTCGCTCCATCACATACAGACCCTTCTTATGTCCCACCACCTGCAGGTGGAAACACAGAGAGGTGAGGAGGCTGCACACTGTGACAACTCTGTTTTCTTTGCAGAAGCTCTGTGCACCTGCATGACTGTCACAGCTCCATATGTGACCGCTGACCAGTAGACCGTCCCGACGACCACCCCGACTGCAGCAAAGGGACTGGCCCGAGACAGAGCTCTGTCAACCTGCTGCAGGAAGTACACCAGCGGGCCTGAAGAACCAAAAGAGGCCAAATCTGTCTGATCATTATGCAGAACCAAACATATTTTATTTTGTACAGCAAAACTCAATGTTGTTAAGAATGTCTTTAATGACTGTGGACTGTACTAAGAGTTCTAAAATGTTTAATGTTTCTATTTAAGAAAATGTATTGCTCATCCAGTTCATGTTTAAAGACATCTTTTAAATCAAAGTTCAAGTGGAAACTGAGATTTTCTTTTCCTCCCTAACGTCACTGTGTGTAGTTCCAGCTCTCTGCCTGTAGGGGGCAGTGAAAGCATTTGACCTGAATATAAAAGCTCATATGAAAGGTTTTTTTCATCTCACTGCCATGGAACAAACGTTACAGGAAACAACCTGCATCCTTTCACTCACCCATCTTGGGGAAAATGATATGGTACTCAGTGCCGCACTGAGGACAGCTGACGGCTCCTCCGCTGTTTGCTTTCTGCTTCTCGTCCAACCAGCGCTGCAGACATGACTGGTGAATCCACTTTGTGCAGCCTTTACACCTGCAGGGACTCACCCACTCTGCACTGTGGTCATCCCGCTCGGTGGCAAAACACACCCAGCAGTGTCTGTACAACACAAACACAGAATCACACATACCCTGCATGTGAAAACTCATGTAATATAAATAAATAAATATAAAATAACACATCAGCATCAACGTGAGCTGAACAAATGAGGATGAGAAAAAGTCCAACATCTGATAATAAATTAAATGTCAATTTTTTTTTTAATCCAAATTATCTATAAACTAACTTTTAAAAATAGAAATTGCTTATCTATTACAAACCAAATCTCTTTTTTTATTACGAGTATTTTTCTATACAGTATAATTATTGTGAAAACTAAACCTGCCAGAAAAAACAATTGAAGTGAAAATGTAACAATAATAATAATAATAATAATAATAACTGTTGGCATTTACAGAGGATTGTGATATGGTAAAACTGTTAATAAACGGTTAATAAAATAAAATGTCCACAATATATTATATTAACTGTTTCAAAAGTATTTTAAAAATTTTGGAAAAACAATATATTATAACTACAGGTAACTTTGCTATTACATAATAAAAAAATAATTAGATACTTGATAAATGGTTTATAACAGTGGTTCTCAAACTTTTTCTACCATACCTTCCTTTGGAGGAATAAACATTTACACATTTACTGTTAAACCAAAAGCAAGATATCTGCCCTCTTTTATCCCAGGTAGCTGTTCCTCCATATCTCTCGCTTTTGTTTCTCCCCTCAACACATTCAGGAAACCCTGATCTGCAGGTCTTCTTTTTATTCTTTATATATATTTGGTGGTTGGCCAAAATGAATTGGTGCATTACTGCCACCAAGTGGTCTGGAGTGTGGACCACAATGTTTTCAAGAACCTGCTACTTTTTCCCAATCCCACACGCCCCCCTTGTCATGTTGACAGCCCCCCAGTTTGAGAATAACTGGTTTATATCAGAAAATATTTTTCACATATCATAAATGTTTTCTATATGACAAAATGGTCATTAAATATTTCTTTTAAAAAGTCTGAAAGCTATTTCAACAGCTGTAAAAAGGTATAAGGTCTAAAAACGTTGCAATATATATTAAATATAATATTCTAAATATTTAATATGTAAAAAATAATCATAATGTCATAAATGCTTATAAAAAACATATAAAGATTGTACTAGATTTAAGAAAAATAAATATTAAGTAATACTCACCTCTAAAATCACTTTATAAAATGCCAAATACATATAACAAATAAATAAATAAACAACAAATGAAAAGTTAAAAACATTGCTCTCACTTCTCAGGCTGCTCCTCAGCCAGGGCCATGATGCTACTGAAACGATTCTGTTTCCAGAGACGCTGAACCCATCAGACTCAGCAAAGGACCTAAAAGCAAACATTTATAAAACAAGCTTAATTTTTATTTTGGTTAAGTATACAGAGTCTTTAACAACATCAATTACGTTCCATTCAGTAACCAAAAAAGGAATAGGCTGAAGCTCATAGCTTATATATGCCTATCCTAGTGTCTTTCCCAATTAATTAAATTATAATCAGCGACGGCCCTGCAACATACTACTCATAAACTTAAATTTATTTCTTTAGAGTGTTTGATAAAAGTTCAAAAAACAGGAATAAACCTTCATCACAGATGGAAGGGGCATTATAATGCTTTTTTTCTAAAGATATTGCCCTAAAAACAGGGGGAAGGCTGAAGACTTTAGTTTTAACTTTTAGAAATGATATTAAACTCAACTCTCAATTATAATTAGCCAGACATCAGTCAAAGATAAACAAGAGAGCTGGTGAGCAAACATGACCCGGAACATGATCCACACCTTCGTTTATGGCATTTTGTCAAATCTATTATTATTATTTTCTTTTTCACCGAAACCCTCAGATATTCGGGATGTCGCTTTTAGTCGAGTTTCATCTGTAAATATATATTTTTAAACAGGCTTTATGCCGGAACACAAAATCAAACTTACCTACACTCATGATGACTAGCTTTATTACATGACAGGGTGTGATTTTTCTACTGATACTGTTTAGTTGCCCCTCTACCTTCACGTAAATAAGTTTATTATTAATTAAATTTAAAAAAGGTAACGAGTCAAACTCGACCTTAGACACAGAACGTATACGAGAAACTGAAACCAATAGTAAATCTGCTAGTGCTTTGACTAATAACAAAAGTTAAACGAAAACATTTCCTATATTAAGTCTTTTTTAACTCTTGCTTTATTTTCAGTTCGTTTATCGGTTGCTCAAGCTCACCCAGACTCATGTCACTTGTCCTTAACTTTCATGCTAAAGCTAACGACAGATAAACAAGGTTAGCTCCGGAGGCTAACATAACTGTAACCACAAGTAGAAAACTTCGGACAAAAAAAGAAATAAACAAGAAAACAACATGCTAAATAAATAAGTTTAAGAGATCATTTTTAACCCCCTAATAATACAAAACCAGAACCTACCGGGAAATGTGCAACGTTGGGGAAACTCAAGTCGATTTATTATGTTATGGTTTTGCTCATATGGGTCCGTTACGATAAGACCCGTCAGATTCGGCTTTAATCCTGAGTTCTGATTGGCCAGCAGCAGTGACGGTAAGTTGTTGCATTCACAATATGTAGGAAATATTTTAATTTCAAATGCTTAGGGACTTGAAAAAAGTATTTTCATTGTTTTCAGGCTTTGTTTATCTTATTGTAAATCATCTTTACCCTATGCAAATAAATATTATTAGTTATATTATATTATCAGTTTTATTAGTTGACTTGGTGCCAAAACTTTTCAAATCAATTTATGTTTGAGCGTTAATAAATGACAAAGTAATAAAACTTACAATATTTTAATAACGCAACACCTGAGTTTTAAACATGTTTGTTGTTTTAATGGCATATGCACTCAAATCAACACAATTAAACGGGTACCATTTGTCTCACAACTATGCTGTTTTGGTTTCCACGGATTTCACAAAGCGGAGGTTACTAGTTGACGGAAAGCTCACGCATGGCAATTCTTCCAAGTACTCTGATTTGATTTCCCTTCTGTCAATCGGGGCCAGCACCAACTTGATTGGTTTCTTTGGCTGCCAATCAAGCAGAAGCCACGACAATGCGGTGTTGTGGTATGGAGGCGGGGCTATGTTGAGCGGCACCAGCAGCAGAGGAGCGGCGTCGACACGGTGGACCGCACAGTGACAGGGCGTTATCTTTTACATGGTTAAAACACTAAACGAAGAGGAAGACGCACGCGGATCAATAGAAACATATCTAAAATACTCAGTCCGTCATGGAGTCCTATGACATTTTAGCTAACCAGCCGGTTGTGATTGATAATGTAAGTATGATGATGTCATTCATCCACACCCAAACCGAGGCCGCTGGCTGTTAGCCGTTAGCTTTTTTAACTATTGTGTTTTAGCTAACAACATACGTGACCGACCTCGAACACGCATTATCTGTGCAGCAGTAATATACAGTCTTTTGCAGTACTTCATCTGAAATACTATTACTGTAGCTCACAATTACAGCTAACTGTAAAGATTCGTGCAGCTACAAGCCATCGGTACTTTATGCTGCAGCTAGCTGACAGCAATAACCGGCTAGCCGAGCCTCGTTTTGCAGGATCATAAATGTTAGCTGTTTATAGTTTTATCATCACAGATAGTCTGTAGGAGTGCAGGGGCTATCCTACGGTTTTAGGTATACACTAATTAGAATATTTAGCATGTATAACTGATAGGACGTGATCAGGACTAGCTGTCAATGGGAGTCCAGCAGATTTAGGGCAGAAATTACAACTTGTGTTATTACACACTGTATTTACAAAAGTAATAATGAAAAGTAAGAATTTCATTAAAACTAATAATTCATTTTTTAAGTAATCATCCTATATTTAACCTATGGTTTAATAATTTAGTGTAACACCAGTGTTTTGTCAGAGTTGTGGGCTTCCCTTCTAGGAGAATGGGAGCATTTTCAGGAAGTCAGTTGTGCTGGTGGATCAGCTGGTGGTTGGAGTTGGACAGCTGATTGCTGGTAACCAGCCAATTTCTTAAGGATAAGTTAGATTATTTTCATTCATAAGCCACTGGATGGTTAACATCACATGCTTGAAAACAATCTATAACATCACTGTCACACAATACAATTTTATAACACTTAAAAAAAAGACACTTTAAGTATAAAGCAGTAACAGAACAATGTTTCTCCACAAAGCATGAGATGCACTTCTCCTTCCTGATCAATAACTCAGGTTCAAACTGTTGATTATATACACAAACACAATGTGCATGTATAACTTTGGTACTTCAAAAGCTTCAATGTGATATTTTATCAAAACACACCTGGACAAATGACAGGAGTTTGCATGCTCAGCAACACAGAAGAGAGGCCTAAGTTTAGCTGCTTTCAGCGGGAGAGATAGCAAGTCATTTTCAATCAAATGTTTGATGAAATAAAGCTCTTTTCACTAACCCAGAGCTCTTACATGCTGCATTAATAATCAGTGTTTGTCAGTGTCTGTAGGTAAACTTTTACTACAGTTTATCTTTAGAGAATCTGTGCTGTGATTGTCATCTCCTGGAATCGCAGCTCCTTGTTGGTTTGGGTCAGCATGTGGGTTAGTTTAGTTCTGGATGTATTAAATTAAGCTAATTAAAACTAAATGATTTTAAAACACAAATAGGGACCTCTGAAATAGATTGCATAAAGGACAAAGTGTCTCTTGAGTTAGAGGGTTGCAGTGTTACTGCTGGCTGAGTGTGTGACTGCTGGTGGCCTCGGGCTCAGTCTCATGACCTCCATCTTCCTAAAGCTTAACCCACCACATCGCTCCAAACAAGCCTGTGATACTGAGCTCAAATGTCACGTTTCTCTTCTCTGTAGGGTTCGGGGGCCATCAAGGCTGGTTTTGCAGGTGACCAGATCCCCAAATACTGCTTCCCTAACTAGTAAGTGCTCTATGACCTCCTCCATCAGACCTTACATGGTTCCATCTTGGAGAAATTCTTGGAACTTAAAGATATTGTGAAGAAGCTGGTTTTCTGTGACTTTAACATGTTTTGTTTCTGTGTGGCGGGTGCAGCATTTTGAATTGTGTGAATATTTGTTTGCAGTGTGGGACGTCCCAAGCATGTGCGTGTGATGGCAGGAGCCCTGGAGGGAGACCTCTTCATCGGACCCAAAGCAGAGGTACCTCACACCTCGTATGGAAAGAAACGTTAAACAAACCGACGGCACAGCTGTTGTTTTTCTTTTTACCGTTCTTTGGTCAAAATAATAAAGAGACATTACAGCAACTAATTTTTCTTTAATTAATTGACAATCCAAGCTGGACGATTAATAACAACAGTGAGAACCCAATACACAATTCCTCTTTCATCTACTGACTCCATAACATCCAGGTCGGTTTTTTCCTCTGTATTGTGTTTTATTTTCTGTCGGCTGACATTGAGAACTGTTGATTATGTGGCCAGTTTTTCAGTGATGCTTTTTTTTTTTTTTTTAGATTCTCTAATCTGTACCAAGTCACAGGCAAATTAGGATTAAGACTTTCTAACTTCCAACAAATTAAAAGGTAGATTTCATATTAAACAGGGAGATTTAAACAGATAAAACATTAAACAAATTATTGTAGGGAATTATTAACTCATTTATCTTCTCAGTTATGTGAACTCTAAAAGTAATGATGAGATTTGATGTCAACAGCAAAGAAAAAGCAATAGGTGTTTTAACTTCCCACATCAGAAGTACTGTGAATGCAACATCATCTGAAGTTGAAGTTAGATGGCGAGACAGAGAGAGAAGGCTGGGAAACTTTGAGTGGTGAAACATTACCCTGCAAATATGAACAGCTCACTGGAGACGTCACATTTTCAGATCCAGGAGACCCAAAACAAAACGACTTGTTCTAAAGGCTATTTCTGATCAGATACTAATGTAGTTTCCAAATTCAGAACTATTTTCTCTGTATGTCCTGCTCACTGAGCGTTAGCATTAGCAGCTAGCCGAAGATGGTGGAGAGCACCAGTCTAATGATGATTGACACAGCATCATCATTAATAACCATCGGGCTGGTTGTTGCTGCTTTTTATCTAATTCTAAACTACTCACAGTCACATGTTTATGATTGTAAGTATTTTCTTTTTATTACAGCAGGTGTTTTTGTATATAAATAATTTTACACACAAGTTTTTACCATTTTACTTTTACTATTTGGAAGTAACATCAATAAACCAATCCTGGTTTCCAGAACATGTCGACCTGTAACCAGTTTAAGTCCAACCAGGGACATTAGTCACGTCTGCCACTGCAATGAAGGCAAGAAAACACGTCATCCTAATTAAATAAGAGCTCTAAGCAGAGACTAAAGCTGGACGATGTTTTGGAACAAGTTGGAAAAACTTGTTCCAGTGGTTCATGTTCTCTAAGACAAGTAAGTCCAGCTTAGTATTAGAAATTTGCCTCTGAGGGAGAGTTTATCATCTGTCCAGGACCACATTGGATAAGTGAAAAAAAATCCTTAAACTTCTTGAAATGTGTTACAAAAAATGCAGTAATAAGCTGAATAACAATAAACAAGCATGCAGTAGGTGTGTAGACAAGAGTCTGCATACTTCACTGCATTTTCATCACAATATTTCATCTTTCAATTGTTTTTATTTTAGAAAATCTGCTGAATTAAATAGAAATTCATGATGATCTTTATCATAATAACATTCTGAGAGTTTGTTTAATAGAGATAGGGAGACATCATCTAAGTCTCAGTTACAGGAGATGTATTCTGCTTTAATTTCACAAAGTGATGCATTCAGTGATGATGTTTTAATTGTTCTGCGCCAAGTCACGACAAAGTCATCTCACGATGCTTTTACAGACAGTAGTTCAGTTATGATTCTAGATTTTCTACGGTCATGCACCGAGGATGGGACATCATAATTAAGTGGTAGTCAGACGGCTGTGAGTCCAGTTGGACACAGGTGCTGTCATGTAGTGTTAGAGGCGGTGCTTTTCCTCTCTCTCTCCCTGTAATAGTCCTTTGTTTATTTACGAGATCACGATTTTTTCATACACTGTCATCTCGGGCGTAAGTGCACGCAGCTTATTCAGTGCTGAGTTGAGCCAAAGAGCTGGACAAATCTTTCTAACTCATTCTGATGGGTAGAAGAGTTAAGCTAAGTGCGGAAATGCTCCTTAAACAGGTGAGTCTTCAGCTTGCTCCTAAAAGTGGAATAAAGACTCAGCCGATGATTTAAAATAATAATTTTTTTTTTCTTTTCTTCGGCTCTGCATTTGACCCATGTCTAGATGTACCGTAGCGCAGTGTGCCGCCATGTTTTGGTGCCCGGGGAGCACTTGTAGGGGTTAATTATTGCCTTGCTCAAGGGCCCACAGTAAACTCCCTGTGACATTCCAGATATTATTAGCCAATTCATGATAAATAATTGCTTGTTTAAGAAGAGCAACATATTGCATCAAATCTTCTCTAATTCAGTCCCCCATCCTGAGCATACACAGGGCAGCAGATGACAGTGGAGAGGAAAAAAGTCACCTTTACCAATAAGGAAAAACCCTCCAGCAGAGCCAGACTAAGGAAGAGTGGCCTTCTGCCTGGACTGGTTGAGGTTGGAGAGGACAGGAAAAGAGGGGTCAACAAGCACCACATCTCTAAAGCAGGGATACGTGCTGAGAAAGGGAATGATGAACACAAATAATCACCCAATCACAACAATAATGCCAGATATTTCTATGCGGTGAATAATGAGAAAAGAGAGAAAAAGGAGGGAAGAGCTCAGTGCATCGTGGCGCATTAGCCTATGGCAGCATCACTAAAGGGACAGCTAAGGGTCACCCAACCATAAACGCCTCTGCAAAGAGGGTTAAAACTTGAAACTTAAAGGTAAGGAGCTACTCCCACATCAGGATGCTGCCACCACCAGCCATCATATATTCATGGTCTGTGTCATCATTATCAGATCTCATAAATTCCACATGCTTTTCTCTCATGAGCCTTCTGGGTAGCATCAGCTGAGGTGTCATGTGACCTTTCCCTCCACTAAATCCTTTTTATGAGCAGCTCTTTGGTCTCTCAGTCTGAACAGCACCATAAAGTCCTTCATAATGTCACCTGTCTGTGTTTTTCCCACATCTCTGTGGATCAGGAGCACAGGGGCTTGTTGTCGGTGCGCTACCCGATGGAGCACGGGATAGTGAATGACTGGAACGACATGGAGAGGATCTGGCAGTACGTTTACTCCAAAGAGCAGCTGCAGACTTTCTCTGAGGAGGTGAGCTCCTGTCCAGGGTGTGATATTTTTTTACATATGAGATATCAGAGCGCCTGTAATCCCGTATTTTGGTTTCTTTTGCAGCATCCTGTGCTGCTGACTGAAGCTCCACTCAATCCCAGCAAGAACAGAGAGAAAGCTGCAGAGATCTTCTTCGAGACGTTCAACGTTCCTGCTCTCTTCATCTCCATGCAGGCTGTGCTGAGCTTGTAAGAACCTCCTGTCTACACGATAAGCTTCTTGATGTCCTTCGGTTCTGTGATAAACCCATTTCCTCTTCATGAAGTACACCTTCAAAGGGGTTTGACAGTGTGATCACGGTTGGCAACATCGCTGCTGACTGAACAGACGCCTGAAGCTGTTTGGTGGGAAAAATGTGATCATGATAATGTCACAATTATCTGCAGTCAGCCAGCTCTGCTCACTGAAAAAGAAACCTAAAAAAATCATATTAAAATGCTAATAGCATGCAGCATGCTAGCAAGTCATTATACGGTAATGAAATAAACACAATTTTTAATATATTTAAAACAGCTACACTGTTCACATGTAAGATGGCAGCATTGTTTAGTGGAGGCTTCAGAAACAACTGTGTGTTTTTATAGTCTAGTTATAAAGGCAGTTTTCTTAGATTTTATCCAACTTTTTTTTATTTATTACTGAATAGTCAAAGCTAAAGCTAATTTTTTACATTTTTTTTTCTTGGATCAGACAGATAGATGCTACACTGGCTCTGATTTTCAAACAGAGATGTTGGAGTTGAGCTGGTTGGTCACCATAATCCTGCATGATGTAAAACATTTCCAGACCAGTAAAAACTATATTCACATTACCAGTAGCTTTATTTCCATTCTGACCTAAAACAGATCAAATTTAATGACCCACAGGGAAGGAAAGTTTATTTGTAAAGCACAATTTAACAATGAGGTGATTCAAAGTGCTTTACAGAGATAAATAAGAAGCATAATTTAAAATTCTAAACAAAAGAGAAAGGAAAAAGAAAGAACATCAGATGTAAACACTATTAAAACATGATCAATTTAAAAAATTCAAGCTGAAAAGAAACGGATGCAGATTTGGACTTTTAAATAAAAATTATTCAAATGCAGCAAAGAACAGGTGGTTCTTTAACCTGGATTTTAAAAAAAAGTGTCAATAGCATTTTTATACCCAAATCAGGATCACAAAACATATTAATTTATATTATCTATACCATAAATCTAATAACTTGTCATGTATTCGGTGTGGTTCTTGGTCTGTTGATGTCAAAATGTCACCAGTTTGATGGAGAGGGCTGTTTAGATACGAGTTGTCACTGAACCAGAACGTTAAGTAGTCCAGTAATGGTTCAGATACTTCTTTTGGGTCTTTTTAGTGGTTAATCATCATGTTGGAGAGCAATGCAGAACTTAACACTGAGCAGTTGGACATGTCCATTCAAAAGTTTACAGAAAGTCAACTTCAGACACCTTAAAGGTCATGATGCATTTTAGGTTCATTATAACGTCATAAAAACAGTTAACAGTCGGTTTTCTGTCTCCATGCAGACCTGAGCAACCTAACATCACATCAACAGATAAACATCCGCTTTGAAAATATGAACGAACCAGCGAGTCGGTTCTCAGGCCGGTTCTACATCAGGGACTGACTTCAGACCAGCACTGGAACCACCTCTTTTCAGAGACTATGCATGCATAGATTCGCGTTCAATCCAGATTCTTCTGCTCGGTCCCATCCACCATTTTGCAGAGGCAACATTCCTCATTAACTTTAGGCCTGCATAAGGACACCTGGTCTTCGAGGGCTGCAGTCGTGCAGGTTTTAGATGTTTCCCTGCTACAACACACCTGATTCAAGTCAAAAGGCTCCAACAGCTTATCAGGTTCTCAGTCAGATTCGGTTTGAATCAGTACTGTAGACTGCAGTCCTCAAGGACCAGGGTTCCCCACCACTGTTTTTAGGTGTCAAGGAGTTGTGGTCACCGAGCCCGCTACTTTTTGATATTAAGATTAAAGACAACCTTTCCTTACCTGTGACAATAATAATACAGGGACGAGGCAAAGGGGAAGAATTGGGATTAGACCAGATATCACTGTTTGTTACAACTGAGTCTAAAATGTAATGCATGTGTTAAAACTAGCCCTCCACTTCAGATTCTAGAAGATGTTTATATCTTTAACTGGATCTTATCCTGTAATGTGAGCTTATTCTATCATAAACCTTTTAACTACTGCACATTATTTAAAAAAAAAAATCTGCAAGAGTCTGTAAAGCTGAATTCCTGGTAGCTGCTTCCACAAAATGATCAGGAAAGTGTGGATGTGCTGCGTTTATAGCCCTGCCCCTTTCCAGTTAAATTTCTTTTGATCATTTTTGTTCTTTGTGAACTGGAGACAGATAAAGGTGATGGAGTGTGCAGTCTTGGCTGCATTCAGTTGACACTCGGGCATCACAACTGAATGTTGTGATGGTAAATTAATATGACGGTGGTATGAAATCCAGTTCATTATCAAACATTTAAAGGAAATCAGTCTATCACTTATTTGTGACTAATTGCTAAATCAGAAAGCTGAAAAACTGCTAAGTGTCAATGAGAGCGTAGCATCTGCATCAGCTGCAGTGTGGCTGGATTTACTTATTCTGAAACTCCCCCACATGTTGCCTGAAATGGCTTTTCTTAATCATGAACAACATCAGCAGGCGTGATTGCGTCTGATATTTATCATCATAAATTGTTAATTCTCTCAGTGAGCTGACACATGCTGATGCTCTGCTTCCTCCAGGTACGCCACAGGCCGCACCACCGGTGTCGTGTTGGATTCCGGTGATGGCGTGACCCACGTCGTGCCCATCTACGAGGGCTTTGCCATCCCTCACTCCATCATGCGCGTGGACATCGCTGGTAGAGACGTCTCACGGTACCTTCGTCTGCTGCTGCGTAAGGAAGGCTACAACTTCAACACGTCCGCTGAGTTTGAGGTCGTCCGTACCGTCAAAGAGGTGAGGAAGGTGGTAGCTGGGAAATGTTCAGGAATATCATCTCATTTGTGTTGTTAAAACAATCTAATCCAACATGTTTCCTACTTTGCAGAGAGCCTGCTACCTTTCTCTGAACCCTCAGAAGGACGAGACTTTAGAAACAGAGAAGGCTCAGTATGTTCTCCCCGATGGCAGCACTTTAAATGTAAGATCGCATTCTGAAACGTACAATATACCTCCTCCTCCTCCATCCTGAGAACAAACCCTGATCTCCCTTATTTCAGATTGGTCCGGCGAGGTTCCGGGCACCGGAGCTGTTGTTCAGACCCGACCTGATCGGAGACGAGAGCTCGGGGATCCACGAGGTTCTGGCCTACGCCATCCAAAAGTCTGACATGGATCTGCGGCGCATGCTCTTCTCTACCATCGTGTTGTGTGGAGGGTCAACACTGATCAAAGGTCAGTATTAACATTGCAGTGCACACAGGAGATGGTCCAAGACGGGGATCACCAACTCCAGACCTCAAGGGCCTGTTCCGCAGGTTTGAGATGTTTCTCTGCTGCAACAGACTCAAATCAGTCATTTTTTAGTTAAAATTTCTTACTAAATAGATTTAAGAGGAAAAAAATGACAACACAGCAGCATCAGACTGTAACTTATTGCTCATTGTGTGTTTTCTTTTCAGGATTTGGGGAAAGACTACTAACTGAAGTGAAGAAGCTTGCACCCAAAGACGTGAAGATCAAAGTAAGGCAACTTCAGGTTTTTGTAGGAAATGCATCACACTATGATACTCGCCACATCACACACAGTTAGACCATATAGACGTGTCACTGAGACCAGAAACATGAAAACTGTTGGTTGACTTGAGTATGATTCAGCCACGTTAGAGAAAGGTTTCAGGTAAATGTCTGTGTACATCATTTCTGTAAATGTCTTCAAATGTTGGCAGATTACTGAATTATGATTTTAATGCAAAGCTGCTTCTTGTTTATCAATTTCCAGTGTTTATTTATTCCTGTCTTTTTAAAGAGCCCGTTAAAATCCTTTTTAGCTTCAAAAAGCTCAGTTTGCTCTGATTGATTAGCTGATTTCTCTTTTTTTTTTATATAATTCTATTGACCTTTTACATGCACAGAACGCTGTAACACTGAACTACCGCTGAGAGAAAAACTCAGAGATTTCAATATGCTTTCCTCAAAGAAGAATTCGTTATTAAATCGGAGTTCAGATGTTCATAGTAGACCCTTAAACTGAGGCATAAATGCTCTATGAAGTTGTGTTTCAGTGACCTGTGGTTGTTTTTCCTCTTCCTGTGTAGATCTCTGCGCCACAGGAGAGGCTGTACTCCACATGGATCGGGTAAGAACTCAGTTTTGTTTGAGAAAAAGAAGAGTGAAACAAAAGTTTGAAGTGTGTGATTATTTATAAATGAATAAGTGAACGTGCTCTCGAATGCTGTTTCTGATCCACAAATACAACAAAGCTGACGTCTTGACTTCACAATTGAAGGATTTTGACTGAAACTTTTGACTAAAATCAAAACCACATCCCTGATGCAGCGCAGAAAAAAGAAAGCTGATTTCACCATGACAACTAACTTTTCACTGAGTTACTTTCCAATAAACTTATCATGACAATCCAGAGGTGTTTGACATCATACTTGGAATATGTAGCCTGAACTTCACACTTGGTACATTGATGTCCAAACATGTAGAAGTTCTGTTAGCAAGGTTAGCACTGACACCATCAAGCGGACTATTAGGCGTAAATTTGATCTAAAATTTGGAATTATTATGGATTGATAATATAGAATAGAATAGAATAGAAATACTTTATTAATCCCTTCAGAGAGCCCTCAGGTACCAGTAGCAATACAACACCAACAGTAAAGCAGGACAAGCCTGCTTATGTTAGAGCGGGATCATAGTTGAAACACAGGCTTCTTACTTGAAGTAAATTTACCAATAATAAAGATGTAAATAAAAAAATAACTAAAAACTAGAGGAAGTCAGAATAAGTCTGTGATTGGATGACAGACTCAGAAATCCTCACATACACGAGTACATATGGTCTGTATTTGTGGGTCAGAACCCTTCATCCATCAGTAGTGCTGACTGTGACCTCTTCATCTTTGCAGCGGCTCCATCTTGGCATCGTTGGACACCTTTAAAAAGATGTGGGTGTCAAAGCGGGAGTATGAAGAAGACAGAGCACGTGCCATCCACAGGAAGACCTTCTAGATGCAGGGGGAGGGGCGGCACCACACCCCCAGCCCCTCAGAACTGCCCTCAGACATCTCCCATCATACTGCTGGAGAACTTCCCTGACATCAGCAGGAACATCTGTATCGTCCTTTATCAGCCCAGCTCCCACCTTCCCACCCAGAGAAACACATATTTCTATGTGCTGGTTCCCACATGGACCCCCGCCCCCCGTTCTTCCTGCTGTCAGGTGACGGTGACAGCACCATCCTCCCCTCTGCACACACACCCCCCACTCAAACACTCACATTCAGAGGGCGTCAGGGTATCTCAGAGGGCGATGGTTAGCACTGTGGACTCCTATTACTCTCATCGAGGCCACGTTGAAGTATTGTTGCTCTCTCGCCTCCGCAGCCCCGTGAGCTGTAAAATATCATGAAACGTCAAAAACCTTACATGGTTCTTTTCTTTGCTACTGTTGAAATTTCCATTCCAGATCGAAGATTTACGTTTTTTTTTTTTTTTTATTTTGTTTATTTTGTAGGCTTTTTCCCCATCCTTGCATCGATTAGCTCGTACTCAACAAAAGGTTTGAAGTAGTACATTAAAGATCACTTTATTGTAAGTCTAAACTGCACAGTAATCATTCAACCCGCCTGAAGTTCCTGTCATTAGCAGTGACATGTTGTGTGTGGACATGAAACCACATGTTTGTTTGGAGATGTTCACCGCCATCTTTGTTAAAACATTTGGGAAACACCTTCATTTATTTATTTTTGTTTTTTAAATCTGTCTCCAGATTCCACATTTACAAGGAGAAATGCCTTTTTTTTTTTCTTTCCCCCCTCCTTTGGGCCTGCTCTGACTGCTTCCTGTTTACTGTGCACGCTTTGTCTCTGCTGTAGAGTTCAGATTAAACAAAGTATCCCTGTGGGCTTGCTACTAAAAGAACCTTCCTGTTCATCTGTGGTAAGAAGACACTTTTTATTACTGAGGTTTAGGTAATGTTTGATTGTACTGCTGCAGAGCTGTCATATCAGGATTAGTGGGGACGGTTATTTTCTCTATTGATTCGCAGACATGAAACAGATGACGGGACAAGTAAATCAAAACAATGTGGAAATGCAAAGAGAAATGAAGTAACTAATAAAATGAAGACAAATCATATATATTTGTTCATTTATCTTTGTATATCAACATAATTTCAGCAATTATTTGTGTGTATGTGCTTGGATTTTTCATTGTATGAATTTATTTTCATTCTTTTCATTTTTCCTTGCTCTTGTGTCAGCTGCTCTAACCGTTCGGTTGAGTTGACTAATGTTGACTGGTTAATGGAAGGCTGCTGGTTCAAAACTAGAAGCTTAAATCTTCATTTCAGCTGTTACAATGAGCACAAGCACCAGGGAAATAGAAAGCATGGGGATTAATATTTAGAAAAATAACCCAAAAAAAGTACCTTACTTGCAGTAAAGGAAAAATAAAATGTATAAATAAATATACAGAAATAAATGAACAAATATTATTACTTATATTGTTCTTTTTTTATTGTTTTACAGTTTTTTTTCTCTTTTCTCCCCTTTTTCTCTATTGTCATTCTATAGATTGAAAAGAAATCCAGATTTTGCATCTGTTTCTTGAAACTACAAAACAGATGAGCAAGTTTCCGAAGCCCAGAGTCAGGATGGAGTTAGCTGTCAGAGGATTTTTAAGACTTGATCCATCCTGTAAATGTTTGTTTCGGTGTAACATCAGCTGATGTCTGTTTAAAGTTCTGCTTGCATGTAGGTTGATAGTTTAGCTGCAGAGATTCAGACAGCCTCCGGAGTCCGGCTGGGGGAAAAAAAAAGAAAAACCGGCCGCAGAGATCCAACATGGCCGACGATTCTCCCTGTAAAAGTCAGTCTTTTGATTTCCCTGCATCTCGGTGGCAGTGAAGGGGTCGTTCACACCCGTGTCTGCCTTACTCCGGTGCATCGGCGCTGGAGCATCCATGTCGTCCGCTTTTCGGTGTTTTTAAAAAAGGTGAAATTTGAAAAAAAACGAAAAAAGGTTGTAAGGTCATTAGCCTTGTGTACAGTGAAATGCTTTTCAAAAACCACCACACCAACTATAGGATAACAGACTAAAATGTACAATACTGTTTATTCAAGTGTTTGCTTTTACTTTTCGTAAATTCAGTATAATAAATAAGTTAATGGCTGCTGCTTGAATGTCTTGTCCTTTATTTTTCTGCTAGTTTTTTTAAGATTTATTACTGTGTGTGTGTGAATAACAGAATAACTTCTTTTTGCACATTTAAGTAGGAATATACTGACTCTGTCAAATTGCTACGTAATGTCTCCAACGATGCTAATGAACTTCTTTTAACTCCACTTATGTTATCTTTACGCTTTCATTATATCCAGATTTCATTGTCTGATCATTGACTGAAAGGTGACCAGTTCCTGCAGAAGTGAAGCAACCCCAAACCATAACACTTCCCCCACCATGTTTCACAGATGAAGTTCTTCTTTGCATCAAACATGCTGATAGTTGAGCGAAGTTTACACTTTTTTTTTCTAATCATTCTGCTAAATTTGGTTTCAGAAGGCTTGCACACTGCAGTACAGTGTTTTTAATTACTTGGTGAAGATAGACAATATTAAGCAAAATGATTCAGAGGTCTTCTAATTTTTATCTATTAGATCCGGCATGAAGAGCAAGCGCTTGAAAGAGCTGCAGATCAATCGGGTCCTTCCCAGTTGTGTTTTAGTATAATAGTGGTTTAGTTTGATACTGCTTGAGGAGCAAACCTAAGGAAAAAACAACGTGAATGAGATATTTCCATTAACTGGTTTGAAGTCGATAAACTAGGCCAGTGTTTCTCAGTTTTGGATTTAGGACCCACTGCCCTGCATGTTCTACTAGGCTGTAAGACGTCACCACAGGGTGGAGGTACAGGCTGCGTTATCAGCAGCTGTAATTCAGTAAAGAAAGTAGTGTTACTAAATGGAACCAAATGTGTGAGAAGAAAAAATAACAAGTGGACACATTTATTTAATTATTTCCATTTATCTTTTATAAAGGTAGTTAGCAATTCTAAGCATCTCTATAAAAAGAGGTTTTGGTAGTTTTCTGGTCTAAAACATTCAGGTGTGTGTGAAAGTAATGCCAAGGAGGAAAGACATCAGCAGTCATCTTAGAGAAGCTGCCCAACAACAGCATTTACAACCACATAAACACACCGATAAAGTAAAAAAGTTTCCTCATCAGCTTTTAACCTGGACTAATAAAATGTTCCTCATTGGCCCAGTTATCAGATGTTTCTGAGCTGGACAAGCACAGATATGGACGAAGGCAATTTTATTTATATTACAATTTTCAAATAGAAAAAGCAGCTGGGTGTGCCTTACAGCAAACAGTAAATAATTACAAACAAAAACAAATAAACATTTAAAGATTAAAATCGAATGGTACAGAAATAATAATAAAAAAAAACTAAAAAATAAAGTCAGCTGCTATAAGGACGGCCAAGTCTTCAAGCCTAGTCTTGAACATTGCTATACTGGACGCTTGTCTCACATCTTCAGACTGTTCCAGACTTCAGCCACATCGCACTGAAAAGCAGCCTCGCCATGTTTAGTTGGCCAGGAGACTATTTCCTGAGATAGTTCACAACGTTCTAGCATGTCAGAGATGTACCTTGGTGTTAGACCATGAAAGGACTTGTACACAAGCAGAGCTGTTTTAAAGTCTATTCTCTGAGCGACAGGAAGCCAGTGCAGAGACTTGAGCACTGGACTGATGTGGTCATATTTTCTGGCTCTAGTTAGGACTGGAGCAGCAGCATTTTAAATGTACTGCAGTTGTTTTCCAGTTCGTTTAGAGAGGCCAGTCAGGATGACTTATAACACGTTCTTTTTTTTTCTGTGGGCCAAAGATGCTGATTTTAGTTTTGTCTGAGTTTAGCTGGAGGAAGTTGTTTTTCATCCACACACTGATTTATTCAGTGCAGTGACACACAGATCTGAGTGTCAGCTGCATAGTTATAGTAAGACACAATTTTGCTGCATATTTGTTGATCTAGAGGGAACATGTGTAAACTGAACAAGAGTGACCCCAGGATCGACCCTTGGGGAACCCCACAAGTCAAAACCATCTGGTCTGAGACTCAGTTACCAATTTCAACAAAATATTTCTTGTCCTCAAGGTAAGACCTGAACCATTTGGGAGCCATGCTAGAGATTTCAACCGAGTTTTCCAACCTCTGTAAAAGAATCTCATGGTCCACTGTGTCACATGCAGCGCGCAGGTCCAGCAGAACTAAAACTAAATCTGTGTTTAGGTGGATATCTTCGGTCACCTTGATCAGTGCTGTCTCAGTACTGTGATAGGGCCTAAAGTCTGACTGCAAGATATCAAAAACATTATTTGCCCGAAGGAAGTCTGTAAGCTGTTGGTAAATGACTTTTTCTAGGATTTTACCTAAGAATGGCAAATTTGAAATGGGCTGGTATTTGTTCAGTACTGTGATATCAAGACTATCCTTCTTTAGAAGAGGCTTAATCACAGCATTTTAGGGCCTTTGGAAATGTTCCAGTCTGAAAGGAGATGTTAACCAAATGAGCAAGATAACAAACTGCTCAGCACCGGCTTTAGAATCTAGAGGGTAACTCATCAAGGCAGCACGCAGAGGAACTCAGACTGGAAATAACATCTTCAGCAGTCTTTTCAGTGACGAGTGTAAAATGTGTCAGCTCTAGGTGTCTAACTGACAGCAGATGTGCCATTTCTGTTGTGAAAGTTATTGCATTTTTAATGCCCAGGACTTTGTCACAAAAATATTGCAAACTCAATAGACTTAGATGTTGAAATGAATTCTAAGGGCTGTGAGACTGGGGAGTTTGTTAATCTATTTACGATAGCAAACAAGATATGAGAATTGTTTCCACAGTTTGCGATAACTTCAGAAAAGTACTTCTCCTTTGTTCTACGCAGTGTCTGGTTGAACATGTGTGACTTTTCTTTGTAAATCTCATAATGGACCTGGAGCTTTACTTGTGCCGTTTTCATTCGGCTCTCCAGCATTCCCTTTTTGTGCCTTGACTGAGTCTCATTTCCACATGGCGCCTTTTGCCTAATTTTAGCCATTTTAACCTTAATCGGGGCAAGTGTCCAAGACATTCACTTGATGTGATGTGTACCAATTTATTAACATTAAAGCATGAGGTATATTTTCAAATGTAATCCCTAAACTGTTTCCTTCTTGTGTCATTTATGAGTCTTCCTCAAATAACTGCTGGCTCAACTCCTGGTTTGGGTGCAACAGACAAGTTAAAGCACACAGAAAAAAGATCAGATAGGACAACATCCACGACATTTACATTTACAAGTAATAACACCTTTTGTAATTGGCCTTTGTTATGAGTAGGCTCACTCACATGTTAAATTAGGCCAAAAGTTTGGAGGACAGCACTGAATTCTTTTGCGTTCTTGTCATTGTCTACATCCACATGCACATTCAAGTCTCCTAAGACGACTAGAAGACAAATTCAGTGCACACAACTGAAAGTAATTCAGTAAAATCACTAATAAAACAATTCTGTGGTGGTTTGTTAAGCGTGACAGGTAGTATGGAAGCTTGTTTTAGCTCCAGTTGTAATGACACATACTCAAATGATGAAAAAAACCCAAATGAGGATTTGTGGGTGACTTTATTGTCCCTCAGTATTGCACAGAAACCCCCACTTCTTTGGTTTTGTCGTGGTTTAGACTTGTAGTGAAGTTGAGCCAATTCAGTAAGGACACTGTTTTTTTCTAACCATGTCTCAGTTAAAACATGATGAAATAACATTATTAATTAAAAATGACTTGTTGCTCAATGGTCTGACATTAAGCACAACATGTTTAAAATTTACTTGAAGCTGACTAAACACAATCCTTCTACAAGCGATATGGATTAAATTTCTCCGATCTGATAATCTGACTGGCCCTCTCCTGTCTAATCTATGTGGCTTTGTCTTAACGTTTTTGTTATTAGCCTAGAAATTTTATTTTTGGTTGATGTTGCAGGACCACACACTGGCCCTGGGGGACTTCTGGGCCAGACAACAGTGTCAATGGGAAGCTTGACCTGTGGGCGACAGGGAGCAGCGTCATAGGCTGTGCAATATGCAGTTATCTGAGTAGAAAACATAGGATGGGAAGCCACAGAGGGCACATGTGGTGTAAACAGTCAGTCCTGTTCTTGTTTTGAGGATAAAATTACCAAATATTTTATCTATGATCCTAGGAAATCCCATAGAGGACCTGTTGCATATCCAAGGTTGGAATAACCAGCTTTTATGTTCAAGGTGATGTAACATTATTACTATTATTTATTTATTTAATGAGGAGGCCAGTCCAGCCTCTTTTGGGTCCAGGCCAATGGGAATTGTCCCGCTCCTCCTGTGGGCCAATCTGGGCCTGTACCATATCAACACTAACAGCTCATACCACCTGTCAAGCACGGTGGCAGAGGGATGATAATTGGGGCTTGTCCTGCAGCCACAGGACCTGTACACCTTGCAGTCACTGAATGGATCATGTATGCCAAAAGAATAACAAGGTATTCAAATGTGAGACTGTCTGTCAGACAGCTAAAGCCCAGCTGAAACTGGATCATGCAGCATGACAATGATCCCAATCACAGCATCAAATCTACAACAGAATGCCTGAAAAAGAAAATAATCACGGTGTTGACATGATCCAGTCAAAGTCCAGACCTCAACCTGATGGAAATGCTGTGCTGGGTCCTCCAAAAAGTTGTGCAGCAACTTTAGCAACATTATAAAGAAGAATGGACCAAAATTCCTCCACAGCCACGTCAAACTGATAATGTCATGCAGAAAATTACCAAGTTATTTCTACTAAAGGTGCTTCTACAAGCAACTGAATTATGGAATAAACCTAATTTTTTAATAATAAAAATACATTTTATTTGTGGGCGTCTTTCTAGATAATCAAGGTCACCTTACAAGATAAAACACAAGCATAACAACAAATCAATAAATACACACATAAATAAAAGGATACATAAAACAATAATAAAATGCAGCTTCAAATATTACAGCGAGTATGCCAGTTTAAACAGATGTGTTTTGAGTTTGGATTTGAACAGCTGTATTGAATCAGAGTTACGGAGGTCTGGGGGGAGGGAGTTCCAGAGATGAGCAGCAGAGCAGCTGAAAGCTCTGCTCCCTATGGTAAGAAGGCGGGTGGGGGGGTAAGAGACATGGAGGAGATCAGAAAGGTAGGGAAGAGCACGGTTATGGATGGCCTTGTAGGTGAACAGCAGGATTTTGTAGTGGATGCGGTAGGTGACGGGGAGCCAGTGGAGCTGCTGCAAGACAGGGGTGATGTGATGGGTGGATGGGGTTCTTGTAATGACCCGGGCAGCTGCATTCTGAACCAGTTGAAGTTTATGAAGTGTTTTTTTGGGGAAGATCAAACAGAATCGAGTTACAGTAATCAAGATTGGAGGTGACAAGGCTGTAGACAAGTATGGTGGAGGTGTGAGGGGTGAGGGAGGGGTGGAGGCAGTTGATATTGCGAAGGTGAAAATATGCCGACCGGGTTATGTTATTGATATGTGATGTGAAAGACAGAGTGCTGTCGAGGATGACACTCAGACTCTTTACCTGAGGGGAGGGGGAAATGGAAGAATCATCAATGGGAATGCAGAAACTGTCAGATTTGGAGAGAGTGGATTTGGTGCCTACTAATAACATTTCTGTTTTACTGTTGTTTAATTTAAGAAAGTTTGAGGTGAACCAGGACTTAATCTCTTGAAGACAATCTGTGAGGGAGGATGGTGGGAGGGTGGAGTTCGGTTTGGTAGAGAGATAGAGCTGGTGTCTTCCACATAGCAAAGAAAATGTATGTGGTGTTTTTTAAAAATATAAACAAGAGAGAAAAGGTAAATGATGAACAGCAGGGGCCCCAGATGATGATGTATTTTATTCACTACTTCTGCATTTTTAGCTTATTTCTTGTTCAAAAAACAATGATACAGTGTCATATATCATGTTTTCCATGTAAGATAGTATTCTTCAGGACCAGGTGATTACTTTTGATAATGTCCTGAGGTCTTGGGGGTGGCGCTGAGGTTGGTCAGAGGCTGTTTTGTAACTAAGAATATTTTGTCTATGCTCAATCTGTCTTGTGTGGGCCTATGAACTATTGAAATAAATAAAAAAAAAAAAAAAAAAAGAGAAGAGAGAAATATCTAGACTGTATGTCCAGTAATATCAACCATAATATAAAACAACATGCATTAACCCATTCTCATGTTGTACAGAGTCGTGCATTGTGTTGATGGCCAGCAGATGTCAGTCTGATGGTGCAGGTGGTGATTTAGGAGCAGCCAGCTTCTATGCAGCAGCAGCAATTATCATCAGTAACATTGTTCCTGCAGCATCCTTCACACATCCTGTGAGATGATTTGATTGTTATTTATATCTGTCCTCCCCTTGAAGATGTTTAGACAGTTTCTCCCTTCATTACAAACTTTCTATTTACAGATCATATTTGTTGGTTACTGTTTAATCCGCTCTGCTTGGGTTTGGGGCTTCACAGTTCAACGATCAGGCGTATAAGATTTCTTTCAAGATAAACAAGATACATCTACATCTATTTATTAAAAAAAAGGTTTTAATACTTTAGGAATGTGACAAGTTATGACAGAACAAAATACAATCTAAGTGGATTCATGTCATGTGAGCTCCTTTTTCTGTCTTTTTAGTTTGATGCTTTACAGAACTAATCCAGGATCAGTGCGACAGTAAGAAGAAGCTGCAGCATAAATCCTGCCATCCTTCAAGTTGGGATTTCTGTGGAGAATTCAAAAAGATAACCATTACTTTTTTTAGGAATAAATGCATGAGTTTACATATGTATATATATATATAAATTGTCCCCATGCCCTCCGTGGGCGGTCTCTCATCCATCCAAGCTGGGTCCTCTACCAGAGGCCTGGGAGCTTGAGGGTTCTGTGCAGTATCTTTGCTGTTCCTAGGACTGCACTCTTCTGGACTGAGATGTCTGAGGTTTGTCCTGGGATCTGCTGTGCACTCTTCCAGATTGGGTGTTACTGCCCCGAGTGATCCGATGACTACGGGCACCACTATTGCCTTCACTTTCCAGGCCTTCTCAAGTTCTTCTTTCAGGTCTTGGTATTTCTCCAGTTTCTCATGTTCCTTTTTCCTGATGTTGCAGTCGCTTGGTATTGTGATGTCAACCACAACGGCTTTCCTCTGCTGTTTATCCATCACCACAATGACCGGCTAGTTTGCCATTACCATTTTGTCGGTCTGGATCTGGAAGTCCCACAGGACCTCCATCACCTCATGATCTGTTTTCCACTGCCTGAGACATTCACCGAGCACTTCGTCCATTGAGGACGTCTTCCTGATGTATTCAAGGATGTTGGATGTTTCATCCTGGATAGTGGTTCTGACACTCACTAGTCCTCTGTCTCCTTCCTTGCGCCAGTATCAGGGTGCTGGATTTGGGGTGGAACCCTCCATGCATGGTCAGGAGCTTTTGTGTTTTCACATATATTTCACACATATATATATATGTATGTAAGTGTGTGTGTATATATATATATATATATATATATATATATGCCACAAAGACTAAATAAAAATTTTGAGTTAAGACTACATAAAAATTTTGAGTTAAGACTACATAAAAAGTTTGATGGCAGCAACATATTAAGGGAAAAAATGTTAAAGACTTGAAAGTGTAAAGAAAGCATCTGGTGGAATGTCTCACATATGAGACCAAAACAAAACCTAAGAAGCTCCGTCTGTCAGAAGTGACAATGAGGTACTTGTCATGTAGGTGTTTTAAATCCTAAGACTCAATCCCTGCCACAAAGCTCCTGTGCACCTTGCTGTCCGCCCTCTACATCTACACCTTCTCCTTGCTACTCACTGCTTGAGATAGTTATTGGTAATTGTCAGAGAACTCTTAAATTCACTAGTAGAAATAGGAGTATTCCTAATCATATTATTTTGAAGTGTTCCCCTGTGGATAGATGTTCCCCAACTCCAACAGCCACTTTGTGTAATCTGGCCCTGTTAAATGTGAGGTCCATCTCACAAATCTCTAAAATGATTATATATCTGCTGCTTTAATGGATTTTTTTTAATTTCTGCCTGAAAATTGGTTGAAACCTCATGAATCAGCCACATCCTAGAAGTTTGCCCTCCACAATATGATTTTTTTAAACTCACCTAGACTTTCAGGAAGGGGGGAGTGATTGCAGTTATACAAAAAAGATTCTACCTGTATCCCAGGTGATCTTAAGGTATATTCCAGCTTTGAGGCACTCCACTCCAACAAAGTAGCTGGCGCTCCTGCCCCTTTTGCTTCTTGATCCAAAAGTACCCTTTTCTTTATGCTTTTTTTTGTGGGCAGGTTTCCAGTGGCCTTTCACAAGAGCAATCATTATTGGTAATTTATAATAAATGACCTGCCATCAGCCAATCCATCATATGTCACCTTTCACCTAAAAATTTTATTGTGACATGCAAAGCTGGTGAGTTGTATTAATGCTATAGGGCCTGATATAACACAGTGTGGTACAGTGGAGGCAGTATATATTTACACTGGCTTGCAACCCACTTTTAATCAAGAGAAAGAGAAGAAGAAGAAGAAAAAATGATATAAAAGAAGAACAAGCTGCACAAGGCAAGCTGCCAAGCTGCAGCAGAGTTGACCAGAGACCACAGAGCTGGTCAGAGGTTGTTGTCAGTCTAAATTTCAAAATAGCCAAATAAGTTAGTGAAGTCGAAGAATTGGTCAGTGAGTTAAATAAATTAAGTATACGTTGTTTAATGTATTTTGCAAGACAAAGGAAGAGCCTAAATGAGGACAAAACTTATAATATCAGTGTTTTTCTTACTTATCTGTGTTTTTCTTACTTATCCGACTTGTGCACCTAGCTATTGATTACTGGATGTGACGTGTCAGGTAACCAGCACCGTTAGTACCCGTGCCAGGCAATGTTTGTGTGTTTATCAGTGATGGGAATAATGGTGTTAAAATAAGCACTGTTACTTTTTCCAGTAGTGGGTAATCAAACCATTACTCTTTCTAGAGATACAACACTGTTACCATTAATGACGGTAGTAATGGTGTTACTATGATTCAGCACACTGAAGCTGTGTTCATCTGACCCAGGTTTTACAGAGAGAAAAACCTCATAGCCTAAGTGATGATTGACTGATGAAGAGTGAAATGTCATGGCAGACTTAAAGTCAGTGTGCACAGCCAAACACATGCGTGTATACTCCAAATGGTTTGAAAGACTCATCATGGTGATCCTTGAAAAATCCATGCCCCTCTCTCTTGACCCCCACCAATATGCATACATGCTAACAGATTGACAGAAGATGCAATTTACACTGCCCTGCATGCTGCACTGTCACACCTGGAGGAGAAAGGGTCGTATGTTAGGACGCTTTTTGTGGACTGGAGGTCAGCTTTAAATTTAATTTAACCCAGCAAGCTGATCACAAAAATGCTGGACCTTAGCCTGAGCAAGTGTATTTGAGGGTGGATTTTCTCAGTGATTGGACACAGACTGTGAGACTTGGTCCCCACACCTCCACAACCCTGAAATGGGAGCACCACAGGGGTGTGCACTCAGTCCCCTCCTCTACAGCCTCTAACAACCCCGACCTAAACATAAAAAGACCAAAGAACTGGTTATTGATTACAGGCAGAAAAGGGGGAACCTCTGGCCATTGGAGATGGAGGGCATGGTGGTGGAGAGGGTGCCCCATTTTAAATTTTTGGGGGTTAATATCAGAATATCAGGATTTTAAATGGTCTGGGAACACAGCTGCTGTTGTAAAAAAAAAAGCTCTATTTCCTCAGAACACTAAAGAAAGTCCATCTTCCTCCAAACCTGCTACAGTCTTTCTATCACTACTCGGTGGAAAGTGTTTTAACCTATGCCATCACCTCTTGGTATGGAAACTGTTCTGCAGCTGACAGAGCTGCTCTTCAGAAAGTGAGAAAAACAGCCCAGAAGATCATTGGCCTGATGTCTGATCCATGAATGAAGTTGATATCTGAGCCTGATAATATTGGATCGAATCTGTCCCACTGTCCTTGCAGCATTAAGCTCCAAGTGTTACTGCTGCACCAGGTCACCAGATGATCAATCTCCCTAGGTAGGTTGACTCACTCCCACCAGAGGTGAGGCCAGTGAGGGTGGTGTTGTTCGCAAACTTCTGGAGTTTGACAGACTGATTGTCAGCAGTCACTAATCCAATATAGCAAAAGTTACCCTGAAGTTTTATTTTAAATTTTTTCCAGCTAAACAACACCTTAACACACCTCATGATTTATGGATTATTTATTAGATAAATATCTGCATCGCTGAGTTTTGGTTACAACCGGCAACAAACCAGATGAACAAAGATGTGAGAGCTGGATGCCATTTAATCAGCCTCCTCTGCTGCCTGCCTGTAAAAAATGCAACAAAGATTTTTAGCTGTCTGCTGACACTGTCCTGGAGATGTGCTTTGGCACATTGACACCCATCAGCTATGCTCTCTTATCTTTTCTCTTGAGGCGGAGCCTTGAAATCCAGCAGCACTATAGAGACAGTGTGCCATGCAGATAAAAGAGCCACATAAACCTCAGAGTTTCTCCTCAGGACTTTTAATAGTGAGCGGAAAAGTGAAGAACAAGAGGATTTCAGGCACATGTCGATCAAAGCAACAAGAGAGCAGACTATTAATTCTCTTTACTGAACGTCAGCGTCACGCAGCCATTTGATCCACAAGGAAAGTTGATAACCGGCTGCTTTAACCTCAGTTTAGTTAACTGTATTTTGACAATTTTGAAATTATAAAGGACAATCCTGCATTGAAAAAACAAAAAGATCTTTTTAACTATAAAACAGGCTCTGATTGGATGGAGCTGTCATCATTTCCTACATTCACTTCCAGTCTGATAATCATGACAGCTACAGAAACTACTTCCCTTAAAGTTTAAGGACGCACAAAGTTTTCTGTATAAATTGAGTTTTTTCCTTCCTTTCTTCAACTGGAAATGTTAAAGTTCACCACAACAAGCAGGGTAGAAGTTATAGTTCAGCTTATTACTTCAGTGTATGTGCAGTTTCAGGTGATGTCTCTACATGTGTCACCCCCTCAATGCATTATGGGCAAAGCTGTCCCACCAACTACAGATTTGACTGTGTCATGTCCAAAACCCAGTGCCAATGGCAACAGATTCTTTGTTGGTTATTGATGGCGTGTTTAATTTAAACTCTTAGTCAGATTTTCTGTGATCCATGTTGGAAGATATGGAAGGAAGGAATGTACCCATAAATCAGAGGACCCTCAGCAACTTCAACTTCAAAATTCCACATGGTTGCCTCACCCATGAAAATTGTTCATAGCTACTACAAATAAACTGTTTGAGCTACTCAGTTTGTGTCTCATTAAGTCATTCCAGCTGCTATAAGTGAACGTGTTGTACATGATCACTTCTATATTTCTGTTTTTTTTCACTTGCATCTGGGGTGTGATGAGCTTCAGTGTAGCTTCATGTTTATATCGGCTTTCTTCGGTATTTATAAGGGTTTCTGGTCTGATCCCAGCCCGGAGAGCTTATGTTGAGGTGTCTCTGAGCAAGACACAGAGCCCCTAAATGGCAGCTTCCGCCATCAGTGTGTGAATATGTGCTTGAATGGGTGAATGTGATGCACATGTAAAGCGCTTTGGGTAAAAGGGTTATATAAGTACAGACCATTTACCATTTACCATATCAGGATATATATATATGTATCATATGTACTACATGTTCATGCTCTGTAATGTAATTATTGTCTTTCTTCTTTACTTTTTAAATCCCAAGCTTTTTTATTTAAACCTGCCTGGCTGGAGTTACTAGATTTTCTTCATGTGGAACTTATATAATTTGTTCTTACAATTTACTTTATTAATAAAGTCATCTAACAGGTATATTTGGGTATCATCTGCACAGAAGTCCCACGAGAAGCCATGTGAGTGGATGACCAGGCCCAAGAAGGTGGTGTTCATTGCAAAGACAAAGGTTTTCAGCACTGACCCTTGAGGTTCTCCTGTAAAAAAAGACTGCAGACTTATGTTGCTGCCCAAACTAATTGAAATAGCACCCAGGGCGGTATAGTTGAAGCCAAAAAAGGGCTTGTCTGGATGTGCTGGATCCTAGCTGAACTGCTATCAGGAGATAGGTCAGGTACATCTTGGACTGATCATAGGGCCAACACAAAAAACAAAGAACTATTCATGTTGCACTCACTATCAAACACGTTTGATATTGTTGCAGACCCAAGACTAGGGAAAGACTGACGCTAAACAGTGCAGATTACCAGCTTCAACCTAACGATCAAGATGACGAGAGTGCGCTATGACTCCACTAAGACTCCTAAGATTTCCTAAAGACTTCCATTTTTAGTCTGTGACTGTGAAAATTGTTTGGTGTGAGCCCAGCATAAGGGGGACCTGCCAGTAACCCTTTTAGTAGGTCCAGTTTACTGACATATTGAGCCATTCCAATTGGATCTACACAGTCCTCTATTCGAGGTAAAGGGCAGGCATTAGGAATTGTTACAGCATTTACTTTACTGTAATCCATAATAAATCGGGGAGTCCCATCGAGCTTTGATTCAACAAGACGGGGAACTCCGAGGTCTGTTACTCAGTTTTGCAAATCTGTTCTGTAGCATATAGTCAGTCTTTTCTTTCATCTGTGCTCTCTTAGCCAGGTTACAGCCGTATGGGTGCTGCTTTATTGGTTTGGCGTTTCCTACATCAGTGTCATGGGTTATTATATGAGTGCGAGTTGGAACGTCGCTAAACAAAAGCCAATGTGTGAAAACCAAAGCCTCTATGTCATTCTTTAGGAGATCAGATAAATGTTGAAGAGTGGACGGTAGGGACTTTATCATTTCTGAGACATATTCACCTTTAACATGTTTATATGGCAGACAGGCCTTACTCCTTCCATCAGGAGTGACGGTGACGTAATCAGTAGCGCTCAATTTATTCTGGATCATATATGGTAACGCAAATCAAGCTTCTAAAGCTTTTCCTTGTACAGGAAGTAAAGCTAATACTTTATCGCCCTCTTTGAACATGCGTGATACAGCCGTCTTGTCATGATGCTTTTTCATTGAGTGCTGAGCCGTCTGAAGTGCTTCTAATGCGAAAGCCCGAAATCGGAGCAACTGCTTATGGAAAGTAGATACATAATCTAGCACATTTTTCTCAGGCGGCGAACAACTTGTCCTTCAGAATCTGAAGGGGTCCTGAAGTTTATGTCCGAAGATAAGCTCATTTGGACAAAAGTCTAAGGACTCTTGTGAAGCTTCACAAGCTGCAAACAGCAGAAATGGGATTCCATCATGCCAATTTTTCCCTTCATTGTGACAATACTTCCGGAGCATTAATTTCAGTGTCTGGTGCCATCTCTCTAACGCACCTTGGCTTTCTGGGTGGTACGGGCTTGAAGATACATGATGAACTGATAACTCATGAAGGACTTAATTAAATACTCTTGACATAAAGTTTGTTCCTTGATCGGTTTTCTATAACTTGAGGAAGTCCACATGATCTAGCCGTAATTCGCCGTAAGGGAGTGGCTTCTGAATATCGAGTTGCGGTGCACATTAATGTTAATAGAGACACGTTTCCTGACTTAGTATGCGGTAAAGGTCCAACGCAGTCTAAAATAAATCATTCAAACGGTTCAGTCATCACGGGTACAGGATGCAACGGAATGATTGGGTTTTCCCACCACCTGACAGACTTAGCAACTTCGTGTGTATTTAACTACATCAGATTTTAATCCAGGCCAGCAAATATGCTTTACGATACGTTGGTATGTTTAAGTAATGCCTAGAGGTCCTGACCATTCACTGTCATGAGCTAAGTATAGCACATGGTGGGGAAAGGGCATCGGAACCACTACTTGTGTTGTCACATTCCAGTCAGCATCTGGGATGACAACTGGACATCAACTTTGCATTAACACACCATCTTGAAGAAAGAAAATTCTAGCCATTAAGGATGCTTGGTGTTCACTTACCACTAAAACATGGGCAAAATAAAATAATAAGGGGAAGCAATGCTACTTATATGTAGGGTCAGTATAGTAAAAAATAGTAAACCCGTAAGAAGAGAAAATGGGTACATTACACATCCATACAATCACAAGATTCACATATTCTAGCCAGAGTCATAGATTCACCTTAATTTTGTCAAGAACATATTTTGTTTTAATCCATTTAATCATTTTTTATTTTTATTTTTTTATGCCTCCACATGGTGACCTTTCTGCTCTCTGAACTTTTAGAGGTGATGGTCAGGCTGTGGTAAGTCCTTTTCGATCAGTAATGATGAATTTCTTTGTAAAAGTCGTCCATATTTCCTACGTAGAAGAATACAATCCTGCAAAAAATACTTCTGTAATTTAACCAACCACAATCTTCAACGTAATCATGCCAATATTTAGTCAATCATATAATGTGACACCAACGTTCAACCAATCATAAAGTATGATGCTTATGTACAGGTGTAACAGTTTGTTGTCTGGTGATGGTGTGGATTGAAGGGTTGTTGCTTTCTGTCTATGGTTTTTGTCTCCTTTCTTCTTTCCCTTTTGCTTCTTTTTGCTGTCTTCCTTTTTTTCTGTCCCCTCCGGTCTGGTCCAGCAAGATTACATAGAATCCATGATTCAAAGTAAATAAATGAATCAGATTATCAAGAGGAGCCTTATACCCACAAGCCTCCTCTTGGCAGAGCAAATTTGTTCAGCATGATACAGCATCCAGATTATCATTTTGCTTGCTATGATGCTGGACAGGACAGGTTAAAAAAAAAAAAAAAAAGTATGATGTTGTCAGCAGGCGTAGGACCCCGAGCAGATCTGATTACCTGAACACATCTGGTACACTAGAACAGGACAAACAATAAATTACACCAACAAAATTCCACACATTTTTGTGGTTGGCTGAAACGAAATGATTTAAATAAATATCAGTTATTATCTATATACATTTTAAATAAAAATGGAGAGAAACACTACATGAATATGAAGATTTGGAGCAAGCAGAAAGTCGGGGTGAGGAGGCACTATGTCAGGGAAAAGAAGCAGCTGCAGGACTCCCAGAAAAAAATGTAAAATGCATGAAGCGAGATAGAGATTAAGGTTTTTGCAATGGTATTGGCAAGAATTTTAAAATACTTTCACTCCTGAGCGTAACCAACTGTCAAGGGCCCTGCAAGTGTTCTTTACCAATTAGTGTGGGTGTTTAAGAAGTGGTGTTGCCTGGCAATGGATAAATACTCGCTGATCACATTTCCTCACTGTTTTGAGCCACGTTCAAACTCATAAAATGAGACAAATACACTTCAGCTATAATTACCATTAGGTTTGGTTTCTGAAAAGCTCAATATTGGTGGGTCCCAAGTAAAAAACTGTAATTTTTTTTTTTTTATTATTTTTATTTAATTTTTTTTTATAAATGTGCATAATTTCTTTTCTATCATCTGAAGAAAGTGTTCTTATGCAGACTTGTGTAGTTTTGGAAAAACATTACAAATCACGTCACTGGTTCACATAGTTTTCCTGCCTGTGTGTAAAGTAGCTTCTTATGCCAGCAGAACTTTGTGTGAGAGCACGCTCAGCTCTTTTTGCATAAGAGGAAGAAATCCTCCAGCTCTGTCTGCTGAAGTGGCTTCAGGCTGTGCTCCTGATTGACTCGGCGCCTCTGGCTAACGACCAGCTTCCTGCTTTGTCATCACTGGCAGACTGAATTACCTGTCAGTTGAAGGTAGTTGCTGCATCATGTTGTGCCTCGGGTACGACAGTGTATCCATGAGGAAAGCGTTGAGTTCAAACTCCCATCTCGCTTTGTATCACTGAGCTTAACAGACATTTACAGCAGTCCAACTCTTCATGCAGCGAACGGATACACATATCCTGAACAGTGAGCTGATACTTAACTTGTGCAGAGGAAGTATAAAACATTTTAGGAAATAAGTTTTCTCTACTTCTGGAACTGAGTTTGAAGTTTAGTCCACTTTTCAGAGATGTTGAGCACAGAGGTGAATCACAGAGCACGCCTACTGGATATGAGCTGAGGGATGTACGACAAGAGAGATTAATGTGTTAGTATTACTTACCATGGTAACTGATGCTGAGCACATAATCCGGAGGGGTTTAAGATTTAAATCATCTTTTAAATTCCAAACTTCCCCCAATTCTGTTCCTGATGAAATCCCACAAAACAGAATCAGACTTTCACTCCTTTATAACAGCTTGTTCCTTCTGGCTGAATGAAGTGGTATGCGGGCGCCATATTCTCTCTATTAAGAAACATGGGATTACATTGCAGGTTAACCTGTCTCATAGTTTACACCTGTGGGGTCCAAGCAGAGGTGGTTTTTGCTGTGGGCAATCTGTGTATGGGTGCATGAGCTGAAGGACAGAAACAAAACTACCATTTTCAGGCTATCATTTTACAAAATATCACTCATTCCTATGTCATTTTAGTGGAGTGGGCGCTCCCCCCCATAGACATCTCCAGAGGTGAAACTTTTTCCAAAAAATGCTAACCTGCCTGTAATTATACAATCCCTCTCCTCATTTTCAAAATGGAGTGGATAATAATTTTGAATAATTATTTAAGACTGACAATAAGCAAAGGAAATTAAAAACACAGACTCCACTGGGAAGACTAGTTCATCTTGGAGCCTGCACACACCTGCAGCTTCATCTCAAGGTGTCCAGCCTGCATGTTTTAACATACAGAGTAGAATTAGCTCACAGTAAGTCAGGAGGTACAACAGAAAAACATGACTCAGTGGACATTTACCGGAGAATGAAATTCCAGCCCCACTTTTTAAAATATGTGTTCAAAAACATTTACAAATGACAGATAATGATCTTTTTTCCTGCAAATAAAAAGATGAGTGAAATCTGGCCTTTTGACTTTTTTTATGCTGGTATTTCAAAGTGAATGGCCAAATTCAGATGTGTGTGTGTGTGTGAGAGAGATCAAAATGACCTGACTGCATTTACCTACAAACTGGTATTCTGTTTAGATCAGATTATAAATTCTCTGGTTTGTATATTTCACTCTTGGTGAAAAGGAGGCAGAAGGAAAGAGATGAGGATGGAGTAGATGTTGGTACAATGAGTGTGAAGGGCAGTACAGGGAATGAAACCCTCTACCACCTAATGTTGGTATTTTAGTCTGACAGTAGAAATAAAGTTGCTAATGAACATCTATTGTTGATGGTTTGTCTAAGTACTTTTTGCTAGGGATGAGAAATACCAAAATAGTTCCTGTTGATATAATAATATTAGTTTATGATACTTTTACAGTGATTTTTTTCTTTTTAAAGCTGCATGATGTCCTGGAGGTGTTCCAGTCTGGTTTTAAAACTCTGCACAGCACCGAATCAGCTTTGTTAAGAGTGTTTAATGACATCCTCTTAGCAAATGACTGGTGAACATATTGTTCTTATTTTATTAGACTTAACAGCAGCTTTTGACATCGTGGACCACAACACTTTAGTGGCTCGGTTATGCTACCTAGTGGGCATTGGTGGTACTGCATTGGAGTGGTTCAAGTCTTATCTCTCTGACAAACGCACGAGTGTGACCTTTGGAAATTTTTAATCCAGCTCTGCTCTACTTCCTTATGGGATTCCCCAGGGGTCGATTTTAGGGCCTCTGCTTTTCTCTTTGTATTTACTGCCCTTGGGCTCAATCCTGAGAAGGCATGGCATCTCTTATCACTTTTATGCTGACGACAGTCATATGTGCCCCTTAAAAAGAAAAATGCTTTCTCCCTTGCACGTCTCCTGGCATGTCTCAAAGACATAAAAGCCTGGTTGGCCCTAAACTTTTTATACCGTAGTGAGGAAAAAAGTGAAGTGATGGTGTTTGGTCCCAGTGGCTTTTGTGAACCCTGCTCCATTGTTTTGGGTCCTTTCGCAGGTTTTTTAAAGCCAACAGTCTCAAACTTGGGTTTTAAGATGGACAGCGATTTTAAACTGGATAGGCAAATCAGCTCTGTAGTAAAGTCCAGCTTTTTCCACATCAGGCAGTTTGCTAAGGTCAAACCTTTTCTTGAAAAACAACGCTTTGAAACAGCAATCCATGCCTTCATTACATCTCGGCTGGATTACTGTAATGCTCTTTATTTTGGGGTTAGCCAGTCCTCCCTTACACGTCTCCAATTGGTGCAAAATGCAGCTGCACACCTCCTAGCTGGAGTACGTAAGAGGGAGCACATAACCCCCATCCTGGCCTCACTTCACTGGCTGCCAGTGCACTACAGAGTTCATTTTAAGATTCTTTTATTTGTTTTTAAATCTTTAAATGGTCTGGTGCCTCCATACCTCTCTGAGCTACTCCACCCCTACGCTCCTGCTCGGTGCCTCAGGTCAGCTGACCTGCTGCTCCTGGACGTACCGAGGTCCAAATGGAAGCTCAGAGGGGCACGAGCTTTTTCAGTTGCTGGTCCAAAACTGTGGAATGAGCTCCCTCTCCACCTTAGACAAGCTTCTTCATTGTCTATTTTTAAAACTCATCTTAAAACCCATTTTTATTCTTTGGCTTTCAGCCCAGTATGAGACTGTTCCTCTATAGTGTGCTGTGGTTTGTTTTATTTATTGGTTATGTTTGTTTATAATTAGTTTGTTTTTAAAATTGCTTATTGAACAATTATTTTATTATATGTTATCATATTATTTATTTCCCGGTTGATTTTTGTATTTTTATGTGTTGTGTTGTCCATTTATGTTCAGCACTTTGTTTCAGCTGTGGTTGTTTTAAAGGACTACATAAATAAAGTTGAGTTGAGTTGAGTTAAAGAAAAATCATCCAATTGTACAGTGTACATTAATATCTTTATTGCAAGGACAAAGATGAGAAAGATGAATTAAATTCATCCTTAATACTTGAAATAAATGCTTTTAATATTCTAATAAAATAAACTGAGTGTAAAAAATAAGATATCTTTTAGAAATGATTAAATAATAAGACAGCTAATTGATATATTATTTAAATGTTGTATATTGAATATAATAAAATGGAATTTTCCAAATAAAAGTAAAAAGATGAATAAAACATAATGCTGAAGAACCTGCATTAAACCATTAAACTGTTAAAGCACAACATCATCATAAGTAACCCTATAACAGCATCATCTTGACATCGGATAGGCTACCATGATCATGTGACACGGCAGACACAGAAGGAATGCGCTATGGCTGGTTTTTAAGCTTACAGATCTGTACATGAAGCATTGAGCATTTAGATTTATCCAGTCAGATGGAAACAGGTGACAGCAAAATGCAGACATGGATACAATCAATGCCTCACCACGGATGACTTCACAGCACCTTTCATTCTCCTCATTCTGTCTCTTTGCATAAAAAAACAACATTTAGTTACTGTAGCTCAGCAGCTTATGATACAGAAATGACTCCATAAAAAATTTATGAAAAAGCTGCTGTGAGATAGGAAGAAAACAAGCTGTATAGAGGCAGCAGATCAGCTGGCAGGAGTCTACTCTAATTTGAGAGACAAATTTTTTAAACTAAGTCTATTTTCACATAAAAGAAGAAGAATGGGTGGGTGGGTCCTCATGTATTTGGCCCAACAGCTTATCCTACCCACCTGTATCCCTTAAAAGCTCGAATATAGGGGCGTACTAATCCAGAGGCTTTCTGCAGAAACACAGCAGACTGGCCATCTTCCCAAAAAAATCCCAGAGAATGTGATTGTTCCTCTTTGAGCCACATGTCTTATTTTAAGTGCAGCTTGTGTGTAGAAGAAGCTACAGTTCTTCCTGTTGATGAAACATGTCAAGTACACTCAGATAAGCTTTTCTCCAACAGCTGTTAGAGTCTTTTAGAGCAGAGCTGCTAGAGGGAAGGTAGGTTAGAAAATTTGACTCTGCACACAACAATAAGCCAGGCCTGGAAAACACAGCAGCCCTGAACTGCACAGGGATTTGCAGAGCTTGTGCATGGGTGACTCACATTGCATACATTAGCATTGGTTTGCCTTATAAAAAGAATAAACAGAGAGAGGACCGGGGGGAATTTAACTGGCACAGCTTTAGGATTTTATTTAAGGAGAGCCAGACTTGAGAGGTTTTCCTCCGTTTTCTGTCTCTGCTTGTGGCCAAACAGTACAACAGGAAGCGATGCAGTCTCCCTACATCTCCTGTTTCCTTGGTTACCTGAACTGACAAACATGCACACATTATCCATTTGTGAAACTTGGACACATGCAAGCACATTAAGCGATTAAGTGTTTCAAGGCAGCATGGACAAATTGTTATGCAACTGTCCCTCTGTCGCAGTTTGATCAGAACACACACAATCATGTCGTGTTTCACCTCCAAAGACAGTACACTGACTTACATTGATTCATTTGAGATTAAACATTTACTTAACCTAAATCTAACCCAACACTTGCTCTTAGGTTGATAGCAGATGGCAGGCTCAAAAACATCTCTTGTTCCAAAAGAGTGACATTTAAAAAGTGCCAACATCTCTGAAGAGCAAGAAATGCTGATGGTATCACCTCTTCAGATTAGTGTGCAGGTGAGCCTTTGAAAACACATAAACAGAAATTATGCCTCAAATATTTTTGTCTAATTGAGTTTTCATGAGCTCCATTTTCTTAGCCAAATGTGGCCCCTTCTGGCTCTTAAAAGGCCAAGCTGGGGGAAAGCCAAAGGCTTCAAAAATTCACTTCAAAATTTAATGAATGAAAGGATGTCAGACACAACTGAGAGTATGCAAGTTAAAATTTCAGATGGTGACGTCTTGAGCTCTCCCCAGCTGTCACAGAGCAAGAGGCTGGAAAAATGTTCACTTAGAAGATGTCGTGACCAGATTCTCGTGGTCAAAAGATCCATTGAAGGATGGCTTGTGGTCCTATCCCAAAAGACCTTGGAAAAAGATCCATTGCCCTTTTCTGCTCCAGTAAAGTCTGAAATCTAGATAATTTACCACAGCAGAACTGCACAAATCACACAGATCTACATACAAAAACATCCTCCAGATGTTTCTGCTACACCAAACACAGTGAGGAATTATTGAAGGTTCTACAAGACTGATTTACAGTATTTACACCAACACAGAGGAGAGAAACTCCATAACTTTTACTCAAACCCAAGGACCTGTTCTGATCATTAGAAACTAATCTTCCTAATCGCTTTTTCCACTTTTTTGTATAATTTTAAAGTTTAAAAATAATACGTTATACTGGGACAATGGTTAAAAAGAGATAATAGAAACGGTCTTCGTTCTCATAACAGTTTTATATATAGGGGACCCAAAATGTACTGGTCCAGGACAAAACTAAATCAAAATATTTTTTTAAGCCTAATAACTTCAGGTTATCACCTGGTAAATGTCTCTTTATCCTCACATAAGTGATCCTATTATTTCCATCATAGACCAATTATCAATCCAGCCACCCTCCAATACAGCCCAACCTTCCGGTTTTGAGTGGCATAATCCATCTCCAAGGTCTTCACCAAGCCAACCAAGCACAAGGGGGATTGAGCTTGGAGTCCTTATAAGGTGCCCGAGTCACCTGAACTCACTCTTTTAAATGTAGTGGAGCAGCTGATCTATGTTAAGCCAAGAGGCTCATCTAAATTTACAATCTAGAGAAAGTAAAAACAATTCAGTCAGTTTTTGAAGCAGTGTTTGTCTTTGAGTCATTACATTTAGGTGAGGGTGGGGATATCAAACAGCTGGTTTACAATGTTCTCTGGCCTTGTAATGGCAGAGGGGCTTGTATGCTCTTGGGATTTGTCAGGGCTATGTTGTCAGGGGGTAAATTGTCTTGGTGGGGGTCAAGCACAACAGGCCAGGGTTGAAGCTCCAGAGAAATTTTAGCAATTAAGCTTCTATGGATAAGTTCAGGGCCTGAAAGACATGCTTTATATGAGAATTTTCTAACAAGCACCCAACAAAATCAGTGAGTCTATTCCTCACAAACAGGCTGTATTTATAAGGGAAGAACATGCAGTAACCAAAATGCATATCTCAAACATTTTTCAGGTCTTGTTAGTGATAGCGAGTCTTGTGGCTCAGAGGTATTAAATTATTTCCTCAGCCCCTCCTTCTCTGATCAGCCTCCTGCCTGTGTCAAGGACAGCAGTGACTTTTAAAAAAAGACAAAAAAAAAAATCCCTGTCACGATCCAGACCCTGTATCCTTCCCTTAATAGATGCCTACACACCAACACTGACGCCCTGATGGGAATAGAAGCCATAAAAAAAAACCTGGAAAAATACAGACACAAATAACTATTGTACCATGTAAATATACGTGTCATTTGTTTGATCAACGGGTAGAAAATTCATGGTCATAACAATAGGGAAGCAATTCTCAAAATTTCTGGCCAATGTTTAGATAACAAAATTGAATCCGCACTCAAGAAGCATCTCAAACATATAACATTCCTCTATCATCATGCCATATGATGACAACTGGTGCATTTTAACATGTAATACACTACCGTTCAAAAGTTTGGGGTCACTTTGCCATGGGATTCAATAGGGAAGTGACCCCAAACTTTAGAACGGTAGTGTACCTCCTTTTATTTATGGATGCAGAATTCAGAGAATGAGGACCAGGTGATAATAAAATTATTCAAAGCATTCTGTAAATTAAATTATTTCCTTTCTCTCCCCTTAGAAAATGAAAGGCATTTGAGAATCCATCAGCTTAACCAGAACAGGACCAGGATAATCTTATTATGATCAAATCACTTTACTTTGCCACCACTGTTCGAGCATGCTGCATCTTAAAGATCTTCATAACAAAAAATCAGTGTCATCAGTGTCATCACAAAATCATCACAAAATCATCACAAAATCATCACAAAACAAAACAAACACTGTCTTACATTCCTGTTAAAACCCACCAACAGAACTGGACAGCAGGTCAACTCTCCTATAAAAAACAACAAAACACATTTATAATGGTCACACATTTTATTTCCCTGAGTGTAGGACTAGATATTTCTTATTAATTGTTTTCATAAAAAGGTTTGCTGCCTCCTGCCCCAAATGGTTTCTGATTCTCTAAAATTCACAATTCTAGGATCAGAACCAACCTATCTTTGGTTGTAGTAAAATAAAATACTGGCAGCATAGGCCATAGAGCTTACAACAGAGTGTAAAACTAATGAGCAGGGGCAGAGCTAGAGGGGTGCTCAGGGTGCCACTGGTCAATCACCTGAGACTCTACCCCAGTTTTGTAGCAGTGCTAATCTAGTTATATGGTAGCACTAGATTAGTTTTCAGATAATGTGGGGAAACCATGTCATTAGTGTTCAGTGAGTGTATTTAGGGACTAGACATCAACTCAGTTAATAACGTTTTTCACCTTCAAAAAGTTGTTTTTGAAGCAGCACTTCCTGCTTCTTGTTTGAGGTGCTCTTTGGATGGAGAAGGGAAGACTTGTTATCACAAAACTCCAAGGCACTCTCCTTTAAAAGGAATTAAGTCACCTTTATTTCCATGGCATAGTCATGCCCTTTAAAAACACCAACACGTTTTATCCCACTGGCCTTCGTCAGGGACTCTTTTGACTCCCTCCCTTTGATTCCCTCACTCACTATCAAAACAAGATTTTCACATTGGAGCTGGAAATAAATTATAATGATGCTCAAAGAGTACCTAAATATCCAAGTTGCTCAGCACTGACTAAGCTAGGGCTACATGATCCAGTTTGATTTAAACAGGAGGTTAGCTAGGCTGCTAGTTGATTTCAAAGTAAGGTACAGTATGAAAATGTAAAGAAATACATACCTGTAAAGAGTCATATTTTCAATAGGAGAATAAAAGAATGAAGAGAAAGGGAGAGGTTTACGACTTCTTTGTAAAGAGGAAAGACACAGATCAGGTCCAGACTGACCCCAGCCTCAGTGTCAGCAGCTCCCAACATGGAGTTAGCCAAGCCAGTAATTGTGGTCAGACACAAGGTTCCAATCTACCACCACCACCAGACAGTAAACCAGAATTCCTATGGAGAGAAGCCATTGATCCCAGTGCAGGGATCCACAATCCTGGTCTTCGAGGACTGGTGTCCTGCAGGTATAAGAAGTTTACCTTCTGCAACACACCTGACTCTAATCAATGAGTTAGCAGACTTGAGCAGATTATTAATGTAAATATGGTTCTTGTGTCTCTCTAATGTGACCACAGTTATCACAGCAGTGTATGTGAATCTGTGTTAGAGACAATAATTTCCTTTTTAGTATATGACTCCCCCTGATAATCTTTTCCACCTTTTGGCCCCCATGTATAATAATCTAGCTCTGCCACTGCTAATAAGCTTTATTAAAATGGAACCAAGTAGCACTCCTAAAAAAATAAAAAAGGATAAAAATTCACATTGAAAAGATGAGATAATACACTATTTGTACTGTTTGCACTTACATTAAGCATCCATTAGTATCAAATGATGAACAGACATTCCATTTAGCTAATTTAAGTTGAACAATCACCATATGGATTAATGGATTGCTTGCACTTACCCTACACACTCCACTGCAAACACTCACACCAGGCAGTTTATCTAATGAGACATCACTCAATTGTGTGGTCATTAAGTGTTATTTAACAGCATGGTGTTTGTTTTGCTGAAGCTTTTATGCTGTCTTCGCTACGCTGACCTATAAATCTGAATCCACTTTATCACACTTGCAGAGTGAACAAACACTGAACTGATTTTTGTGTGCATGAGTTCAAAATGTTGAACTGGATCCAGATTTGTGACTGCATGTGCCAGGTCACCTTGTATTTATCAAACCCACATGAAGAACACAAGAAACTGAGCAGTGTTTTCCCAACCACTGGTGCTTCTTTGCAGCATTCAGATGGTCAGTAATACTCTGTTTTTGACTCCTTTTGATGGTGCACTTAAATTCATTGTATAGATTCCTGGAGCCACCATTATCCTGCAGTGTTTTGGTTTTGAAGCATGTTTTTCCAGCCTGGAGCATCAAGTAACAGCTGAATTTTGCTTTGTGGCACCATGTCACATGGCAGCAGTACCATGTAGTAAGCAGTAACATGTACTGGCTGATTCAGCAAAGAAACCCAAGAAAACATTATGGAAGTAAGAGAGGAATAGAAAGAGTCTGGTCTTTACTGGTTGGAGAGAGCTCAGAAATTAGATAGAATGCAAGATGGATGCTGCATTAACTTTCATTTAAATGTGCAAAATTACAAAGATCTGCCAAATTTTGGAAGCAATGCACCAAAAAAAAACCAAAAAAAAAAAAACCAAAACACTGAAACTATGGATGGGTGTTCAGGTGCAGTTTTATAGAGGGGGCAATGTTGCAATGTACAAGGTAATGTGCTAAAATCACATAATTTTAGAGAGAAATAAAAAAATCATCCATCCCCTTTATATGCCCCCTTATTCCAAAGCAGGCTTGCAGGGCGCTGCAGTCTATCCCAACTACTAGATGAAATGCTGGGTACACCCTAGACAGGTCCACTACTGAGGGGCAAACAACAACTAATGATCACACTGACTCCTGGAGAGAATTTAGAAATTCCAGTTAGCCAGACATGCATGTCTTTGGGCTGTGGGAGTACTCAGAGAGGAATCCACTTATACACATAACATGCAAACTCCACACACAAAGATTTGGTTCAACCCCCAGCTTTATGCCTGACAATAATGTGATCCTTCTGAAACAGATTAACATCTTTTCTACGACCACAGGATGTGTCTTCTGACATGGTTGTTTAAGAAATGAGAAGCTTCTGACTGCATCAGTGAGGGTTAAAAACTTGTTGCCTATTGAAACATAATCATCCCGGCAGTAATGACCCACATTGAGGCTCTTACCTGTTTGCTTAGTTAAATCCAGGTGGTGATTTCTTTTTTCTCTTTTGTCTTTTTTTATGTGCAAGTGTTTATGCCACATGAGCATTTGTATGTACATAAAAACTTAAGAAATGTTAGTCCCTGAGGGTGAATTTATATAACTTGATGTCCACAGGTAGGCCGGATTTCCTATATTGTTTGGTGGAGTAAGTCTGGTGCTCTACGAGCTCCTGTGATTGGCCAGTAAAACCTGGAGTGAGTTTGAGTGGTTGCCCAGTAACTTGGATAACATCCTTCTCTCTGACACCGCCATGGCAAAGTCCAGTTCCTTTCCCATAATATTGGCCTTGCAGATCAGTTAATCATGCCCATTGGAGTTGGCTTTTTTTAGTGTGTTGCCGCAGGATGCAACAGAGCTGACCACCACAGATTCAAAAAACATCCTGAGCATCAGACAGATGTTGGAAAACCACATCAGCCTCAGACAATGGAAGGCGACTTTGGCCGTTCCAGTAGATGGCATGGATATTTGTCCAGTCCAGCTTGTGATTGTGAATAACAATGTCTTACATAAAAAATGAACATGTATTCTTGTAACTTGTTTGGCCTTTTATTGATTAAATTACAAATACTACTCCTGAGCAGTGTCCAGGTTTTGTAACCTTTCAACACTTCCAACTTACAAGAAGATTTTGACTGAAAAAATGGAAGAATATTTACAGACAGAATTAAGAATTAGGAGTTTCATGGTGTTGGGAAACAGATGTGTCGAAGCAGGATGAAAAGTCCAATCAGGGCAAATGTGAGGAAACAAATATTCCTGATTGGACTGAGTGGATCCAGCATAAAGAACAGTGGCTGTGCAACAAACGCAACACAGATTTGTTTTGCTTGTGCGTTTGCGTATGTGTTTTTAGGTATAATTTTGGTGGGAATATATCATTGTTGTACAACTAAAAATATTTAAATAATCCAAAGTGATTGATAACTGATAAAGAATGTAGAGCATATTTATTTGAAGCAGTGAAATGTGAGAAGGAGCAGTGAGATTTTTAGGGGGTGAGGCGAAAAGCTTTGCAAAAAGTTGATAAAAAAATAAAAGCTTGGTAGTTAATATTAATGAATGCACTTTTTACAATCTCATAGGTCTGTGAAACATAAACATGACAGCTACATCTCCCGTTTGGATCTCATCTTGTCATACAGTCAAAGGTTTGATTGGCAGGAGGAGAAATCCCACTGCGAGGTCTTTCCTTGTCTTCGCCTCCAGCTAAGCCTCTCTGCGTGGTGGCAGCTGTCTGGGTAAGCCACTGGGAAACAAGTTCTCTTCAGTGACCCTCCCATGTCCACATCAGTGTCGACACAAGTCAGTGCTGCCAATTTATATTCCCTGGCCATAGTGAACTGGATCTGCAGGCATCCAGTCTGATTTCTGTCTGAGTGCTGGTTTCTCCACTCTCATCAGGCACAGAAAATAAACTGATACAGAAAAGCTCATCAGATGGAATTGTGCTGTTTTGTGTTGCTGCCTGCAATACCTCGAAATTCAGTCTTCACTGTTTTTGAATTACACATATTTATAGTTTTCCGTTTTATTTTATTTTTTTTTTAAAACAGATGTTAAAAACAAAAACAAAAAACAAAACGAAACAAAAAAAAAAAAAAAAATCCACAGAAAATCCCTTTTAACAAGCATCAAGCATACCTTGCTCCGGTTGATCAGCTCCATCAATCTGATCAGGCTCCACCCACTTGTCAACATCAGCTCTGCTAAAATTTAAACAATAGCAAAAAAATTCAATCAAGCATTTCATTGGTTAAAAAAATTTGTAAATGCCTCACAGCGCAGGATAAGTCATCAACATTTCTTATGGTTTTTATGCAAATGAAAGAATGAAATTCAGTGAAAAGATTGCAAAAACTAAGCAAGAGAACAAGTGCAACTGAATGCATTTGGTCATACATATTCACAGATTTTGAAATATTTGAACAGAAGTCAAAATTACATTAAATAATAAAAAAAAAAAAAAAAAAAAAAAAAAAAAAAATTACATTAAAGGAAAAAACTTAAAAAGTGCAATAATCTTCCTCCCTGTATGGGTAGTTTTCTATATTCCTTTTGTGGCCATATTGGGCTTTCCTGTATGACTGAAGCAATCTTAGAGTTAAAACTTTGCATCTTATTGCCAGAAACCTAACCAGAGGCGTGGTTCTTCTTCTGAGAGGTTGGGGAAGGACCAGAAAGAGGTGGTCTGACTGCCCTAAGGAAAGCTGTATGGCTTTGTATGCATATTTAATATTAGTGTAGACATGATCAAATGAGTATTGTTGTCTTGTTGGGCACTTTACATGCTGATAGAGTTTATGTACAACCGACTAAGTTTGTCTGATTAGCTATAATGCATACTCCATTGGGGTGAGCTCACTGAAGCTAGTTTATGGTGTCTGATGGCAGCGAGAGAGCTATGCTGGCATTACCACTTGTATATAAACAGCTATGATTAGCACAACTGTGAGCTCTCTATCAGACGGCATTTAACAGAAATTAGCTCTCTGTCCAGTGAGCAGTATGTATGTTTAGCTAGACCAGGGCTACTCAATTCGGTCCTACGAGGGCCGCAATCCAGCAGGTTTTCCATGTATCCCTGCACCAACACACCTGAGTCAAATTAGATGGCTCTAACAGCCAATCAGGTTCTACACAATGACTCATTAATTTGACTCAGGTGTGTTGGTGCAGGGATACATGGAAAACCTGCTGGATTGCGGCCCTCGTAGGACCGAATTGAGTAGCCCTGAGCTAGACTATCAGTTACAGCATGAGGCGGCATGGCTCAGTGAGTAGAGTGGTTGTCTTCTAGCCCGAGGGTTGCCAATTCAATCCTGGCCTGGATGTCATATCATGGTTGTCGTTGTCTCACAGCTTGTCGTGGCTGGTTCAGCGTTGGATCCCTTGGCTACCTGTACAGCATGGCTTTTCCGAGCCCGGTGATTGGCTGCTTCTGTGGTTAGCATCGTGGTATGCGGTCCGGCTTGTTGTGCGGCCAGCCATGCTGAGCTTCCTACTGGCTTCGGCGGACGAGGTTTTGTGGCGCTGGCTGCGTCCATCTGTCCAACTGGATTATTGTTTGACATTTTGGTGGCTTTTATGGTTAGTCGCTGGCTGACCATCCAGTCGGACAATTTTTTTTTCCCTCTGTGGATCTCTGTCGATCTGGTCGTGTCGCTGTGTGTTTACAAACACAATCGGCGGCTTAAAGACCTCAACAGCTCGGACTGGCTGCGGCGCCAGAGTTTCCTGGTTGTGCACGTTCTGTCTCGAGTCTGTGTGCTTTTACTCGTTGTAACATGCGTTTCTCCGTACTAACTACATTGTCCTTCTGGACTATGCTACTCGGATTTGTCCTGCACACTCAGCCAGAGGCTGTCAGACCTGCCTGCAAGCCCCCACCTGTACCTGCTATAGTGCTGCGCTATGGGAGTACAATGGACTTTACCCTACAGCCTACAGATGTCTCATCCTTCTGGACTACGATATCTCTCGGACTTCCTACCACTCAGGTATTTTATCTTATTCCGACCTTTTCATCTATGTTGCTGCAGCAGCTCTCTGACTCTAATTCTCTGTTCGCGGTTATGCCTTCAGTAAAGGTTAAACAAAGACTTTCCCTCTGTGCTGCCCTCTGGTGCTTGTTAATTATTCTCATGCTTTTTATCTCTGGGAATGTTCACCCAAATCCTGGTCCTGGTATAGATAATCCTACTACTACTTCACAACTGTTATTCAGAGACTTCTATAACAGCAAATCCTTGGGGTTTTTACATGTAAATATCTGCAGCCTGCTAAATCCAAAGCATTTTGATCATTTAAAAACATTGTTACATACTGCTAATCCTGATGTTTTAGCTGTTTCCGAGTCCTGGTTAAAAAAAAGTGTCACTGATCAGGACATATTTATACCAGGTTATAATGTATTTCGTAAAGACAGAGCCACTAGGGGCGGTGGTGTAGCCATGTATGTTAAAGATCATTTGCAATGTGCTGTTGTTCTGTGTAAGTCTGTCCCCAAACAGTTTGAGTTGCTGATATTAAAGCTTAGACTTTCAGCCAGTTTTGTTCTCACTGTTGCTGTCTGCTACAGAGCACCTTCTGCACCAGCTTCACTCTCAGCCATTAGTCAGCTCCTTGTACCATTCACAACTTCTGAGTTTGTTCTTTTGGGTGATCTAAACTGGGATATGGTTAACCCTCCTGACACAGTTTTGCAGCAATTTGATGCTCTAAATCTTACTCAATTAATATCTGAGCCCACCAGACCAAATCTAAAATCTCCCTCATCTTCCACGCTGATTGACCTCATTCTCACCAACACCCCATCTAACTATCAGTCTGGTGTTTTCAGCCAAATAAGCGATCCCTGTGCTATTGCCTGTGTACGCATTGGCTGTTCAGTCAAAAGACCCCCAGTCATTGTAACCAAGCGCTCTCTCAAGAATCTTAACATGCAAGCCTTTCTTCAGGATGTTGAGGCGGTGACCTGGGATAGAGTTGGCTCTGCTCCCTCCCTGGATGAGGCATGGTGTTTTTTCAAAAATACATTCAGTCTAATTGTCAATAAACATGCTCCTTTGAGAAAATGCAGAATCAAGAATCGTTATAGCCCCTGGTTTTCCCATGATCTGGCTGAACTTATCCATCATAAGAACACCCTCTGGAGGAAAGCCCGCTCCACACAATCCCCGGCGGACTGGCTTGCCTTTCGGCAATTCAGGAACAAAACAACACAGGCCATCAGGAATGCTAAAATCTCCCATTTTAAGGAGAAATTTTCCACCTGTGGCTCTGATGCGAGGAAGTTCTGGAAAACCGTCAAGATCATGGAGAATAAGCTTGCCTCCCCTCAGCTACCAATCTCTATGATATTCAATGACATTGTTATTACTGATAAGGCTCGCATGGCTTCACTTCTCAACCATCACTTTGTCAATGCGACCCAAGTTTCCCCTGTCTCAGGTCCAGATTTGGCTTCAGCAAGTGAGGTCGACTCAGCCTCATTAGATTTTCAGCCTTCTCCACTGAACAACACACCTTTTTCCTTCTCACCTTTCTCCATCTTAGAGTGCAGGATGAGCTCACTAAGCTGGATCCAAACAAATCTGCTGGCCTTGATGGTCTTCATCCCAGGTTCTTGAAAGCAGCTGCTCACATTATTGCAGCACCTGTCTCAAGTCTGTTTAATAGGTCATTACAGTACTCCATCCTCCCCTCCGACTGGAAATCAGCCATGGTTTCTCCACTCTTTAAAGGTGGCTGTGGCACGGATCCAAACTGCTACCGACCCATCTCCATACTTCAGGTCTGCTTAGCCACCTTTATTGACCTTGCCAAGGCATTTGATTCAGTTGACCATAAGATCCTTCTACAAAGGCTCTCCAGTATTGGTCTGTCCATCTCCTGCTGTGACTGGTTCTCCAGCTTCCTTTCTGACCGTGCCCAGTTAGTGAAAGCAGAAAACATCATGTCAGAACCACTCATTATTTCCAAAGGTGTGCCTCAAGGGTCTATTTTGGGCCCCACCCTTTTCTCCATTTACATCAATGACAAAGATAAAGCTGCTGGCAGCTCTCGGATCCACCTGTACGCCGATGACGCCATTCTGTATTCAGTCGGCCCCTCCCCACAAGCTGCTGCAGCTGTTCACCAACTCAACCTCACTTCAGTAGAGCAGTCCTTCCACAACCTTCACCTTCGCCTCAACTCCAGTAAAACAAAGTGCATCCTTTTTAGTCGGAAAACTGGGCTGACACCCTACCAATACTCACCTGCCTAGACGGCACGGCTTTGGATTATGTCAACTCCTATAAGTACCTGGGCATCTGGCTGGATTCATCTCTGTCATTCGTCACCCACATCAATAATCTCCAAGCCAAAATAAAAGCCAGATTAGCGTTTCTTTTCCGTAATAAAGCCTCTTTCACTCACGCAACCAAATGCACTTTAGTCAAATTGACTTTACTCCCAATTTTTGACTATGGCAACATCATTTATAAAATGGCATCAAGCGCAGCCCTTAAAAAATTAGACACTCTCTACCACTCAGCCATACACTTTGCCACAAACGCCCCTTTCCACACCCACCACTGTGATCTCTATAAATTGGTGGGCTGGCCCTCCCTTCACACTCGGCGACTCCATCATTGGTTTCTTTTTATTTACAAGTCAATCTTACACAAGACACCTTTCTATCTCTCATCTCTTCTCCACCTCGCTCGCAGCACTTATCACACCAGGTCAACCGAATTTATTAAGCTCATCATTCCCAAAACCGCTACTGTTTTCGGCCATAAGGCCTTCCACTTTGCCGCTGCAAATGACTGGAATACACTGCAGAACACTCTCAAACTTCCATCTCTGATATCTTTTTCTCTGTTTAGACAGAGACTTCAACAGATTATTGTAGATACTTGTTCCTGCTGACGATGCTGACTCTCCCTTAGATACAAACATTTCTCCACTACTTTTTCTTTCACATAGATCTGTCTTATATACTGTGTTCTACTCCCTTTCCCCCTTTCATTTTTATATATTTGTACTTGCTCTGCGCTTTTTTAATTTGTATTGTATTGTTGCATTGTGGTCCTGTGTATGCACAGTTGTATGTTTGTATGTATGTACGTTATTTATTCCTGCTGGGGCCTCTTGGCCAGGTCATGTTTGTAAATGAGAACTAGTTCTCAAACATTTTTTTTTACCTGGTTAAATAAAGGTTCATGGTGTCCCTGAGCAGGACACCGAACCCCAAATTCCTCCTGATGGATCGTGGTTAGAGCCTCACATGGCAGCTTCCGCCATCAGTGTGTAAATGTGTGTGAATGGGTGAATGGTATGTATAATATAAAGCGCTTTGGGTATTGTTTCAGGTATAGTAAAGCCCTATATAAAAACAGACCGTTTACAGCAATTGCTATGCACATAAATGCACGGCTGCTGTGGGGATTAACAGGTGAAGCCAAGTCTTAGATACTATTAAAACACAGCAGTCATGAACATAGAGATTTTCCACCATAAGTTGTCCCACCTTTTTGATGTTACCTGCATGTGTCCCGCCATCCTGTTTTCTCCATTTTACTTTAACACAGGTGGAGCCCACCAAAGGCTGATTCCACCCAGACAATGCAGTGTGTACATCATGTATACAGAACAAGTTTGGCTCCCATTTTAACAGGTTATATTATCAATACTGGTTGCATGAAAGTTCATCTACAGTTTCATTGTGGTGTCCAGTTTTAATTCAAGAGGTGCTCTAAGTGTCAGGGAAATGGTTGTCAACAAAGCCCCACAGCTAAAACATTTTGTAATCCTGTTGAAAAATGAGCCAGCTTACCTATAATTAATAAAGTAAATACTTTTCTTTTAATTTCAGAAACTGAATGGATTGATTTCAAGTGACAGCTGAGCAGTCTTCACTTTCACTCATATCAACCATGGATTACATAAAACTGTTTGTGGCCATTACCAGAGGCATTGCATCAAAAGGATTGTGCAGGCAATGGCCGCACCACAACAGAAAGGTCAAAGATGTGAAGACACACATACAGCCACGATGCAGCAGTTCTGCAGAGCACATCCAATGCACACATCATGCTACAAATGGGAAGCTGCTCTGACATCCAGTCTAATCCTGAATCAAGCTCTCATGGGTAATTTATAAGTCCAGCGTGTAATCCACAGACAAACAGCATAGGGCCTATTTTTCAGTCTATTTACTACCCTCACTGGCCTTACATGCAAGTGTTGCTGGATGGTGACTATATCAAGTCCTCCAATCAAATCATGAGGGTCGCTTTTCAACTCCCACCCCCACAGACAGGAAAAGGAAATGTGACTCACCAACAGTTAAAGAAAATATCATCCTCTAGTGCATCCTTTTTGTGAGAGGGTAATGTTATTTGATGCAGCACTTTCATTGATTGTGTATAAATACTTTTCTATCTTTTGAGTTGCACTTAGTCAATAAATCAACAAAACTTTATTAAAACCCTTTTGTCACTTTTTGGTTGGGTTTAAGTGAATACATGACTTGGAAAGGATCACGGTTTATGCTAAAATCCAACATCCTAACATACAGAACAGTGGTCTGTGTGCCATATTTTGCTTCACAGATTTGCTCTACCAAGGGAGACATGTTATATACATGGCTGCCCTTGATATTTTTATTATTTTTATTGTAATCTTATTTTCTTTAGTCTTTATATGTCAGTGCCAAACCTGTCAGGGAGATAGAGGAAGAGGGAAAAAAACACGTTAGGGAACGCAAAAGTATTGCGAGCTAACACAAAATACTTTGGGATGATCGGAGAGAGTGCACAGCCTGTTAAAGTCATTTTGCTCATTTTCTTTAGGTGTTTCTAGTCTGCATCTGTCCATCTCAGCATCTAGTCAACATAAACACACCTGACAATGACTTTACATCCACATTAAAAGCATGTCCAGGTACGAAGTATGTACAATCAGAAATACAAAAGATAAATTAAGGAGACAATAAAAATAAAAAACGGGCCCAAAACACAGTCAACAGTGGTGAGGAAGCGTTTTTGCTCTCACACACAGACCATCGGGCAGCGAGGGCAACCTGGTGGATGTCAGGTCCGTCAGGGTGGCCGTGTCTATGCATAACAACTGATGAATAATACATTACAGCAATCAGAGGACACTTCCAAAACTTTTGAGTGCTGATGAAATATATTAAAGACAGAAGATTAAATTATCCTTTTTGAACCAGAAGATCCTGAAGAGAAGCCAATAAAACGTCTTCTTAATAATAAGCTGTAGCAGTTAATAATTCAGTCATGAAAATGAATGGAAATTTAAGTTTATTTAATTACCAATAAATCCTATCAATCTTACTTTACAGTCTAAACACAATCTGCCAAAACAATAAAGCAGCAAGATGCTTGATACTGTTTCTGATTACAACAAACCCTTTGTCTGCACTTGTAAGTAATATGTTAAAGCACTACGTTACAACAACATAGTCCCTTTGTTAATGTAAAGTATCATGAGGGAATGCAAAAGTACTGTGTGCTAATGAAAAAAAAAAAATAAATCCATGTCTGTAGTGAGAACAGTTTTTGTTTCAGGCATAAAATAATCAGAGTATGTTTGTTTGCTATCAGACATACAGCCAAATCAAATGAGACCAAAACCTGGTAAAATTTAAGGAGACATATCTGACTCAGAGAAATAGTTTATTTGGACATTCTTTTGAACAGATAAAATCATACATGAGAAGCTCATGAAATAATACAGCATCTATAACAAGCATACAAAATATTTACTACTTTACAATGAGAAAATTGCACAGCAAATTAAATAAGAATGTTGTCCATTTTAAGTACCTGCAAAGGAACAAATTAAGACACTTCCCACAAATTAAGACTATATTCTATACTTACATTCATTTCTTCGACCTGCTACAGATTTCATCTGATATTTAATTTTACAAAGCTTTTCAGAACTTAGTTTAATGTGTTGTTCTGCTCCTAACTGTATTTTTAAGCTGTCATTGCTTAATATTTTCAGTTGTGCTAAACTCGATAGGGTTGTTAATTGGCACTACACTGCAATAAGAACATTACTGATGTTAAACAGCCTGTTAAACCAAAGTAAGATTTATTTGTGAAAGAAAGGTTTGTTGGTTTGAAGGAATTCAAACACCACAAAAAAACAAAAAACAAAAAAAAAAACCTGATTTTATCCAGTTAGCGCATCTTATTTAAAAATAACCATACCTCTCTATACAAATCTTGAAATGAAATTAAGAAAGCATTAACAATTCAATCAGATTAAAAAAAAAAAAAAAAAAAAACTACACAATGCATCAAATTCCATATTTTTGGATTCAGACTGGCTAACTTGACTACGTTAGCATTCATGCTAACATATCAAGCTACATGCTGACAGCAGATGGACTGTTTACACCCATTTGTCTGTTGACTGAGGGCTCGAGTTCTTTTGGCCATTGTAACCTTGGTTTTTTGAAAGTGAATGGTGGATCTGACAGAACCAGAAACTACCAACTCCTTTTGGATGAACCCTACTTTATCCTTTTTTATTAAAATTTATTTTATTATTTATTTATTTATTTTTATGAAAAAGGGACTCAGTATTCACTAAATAGGCCATGTCCTCTATAAGACATGAAGCTACTTAAAGACAATATATACTCATTAATAAGATGTCATTTCTTTAGGCTTTAAACTGATTTATTTTTACAACCACATTTCGTCTTTTTATGATCATTAGTCATAAAATCCAGGCTCAAGGCACTTCTGCATCAGATGCTTCATATTGGCAGGTGGGGGGACCAGTGAGGTTCAGACAAGAAACTGAATTTAATGCTGCACACCAGACACAACACAAACAGCACATTTTTAGCCAGTGGCGGGAGATACGTAGCACCAGTGGTGGTGCCAATGCTCATGAGCCAGCTATTGTTCTGGTAAGTGCACAACTTGCCTTGTTGAAAAATACATGTAAACAAAAAGACACATGGTGCATACATTGTACTACATACAAGTGTAATACTACTAACTTTAGATACACCAAGGCTTCCAAGGTTTTCTTAAATATGGTTTTGACTGGTAGACTCTTCAAAACAAAATATTTTTTTAGGTTATTTTAAATTTATATGATGCATCTCTGATGGTAACAGAGTGGTAATACTGGGGCATTAGTGCTACAAAAAACTGGCAACTTGCACGTCTGCAAAGACTCCATCAAAGCTGCAAGATATATGCAATGATTTCATAAAAGGCCTCATTTACCATAAACATGGCTCTTTGAGACATTTTGCTGCCATCAAATTCATGGAGAGCCAAAATTTCTTAATAAAAAATTTAAAAGTTCCCAAAGATCTACATATTATTGCTTTATGTCTGCATTTACATTTTACACAGCATCCCTTTGGGAACTGGGCTAATAACACCTCAGATATTTTCATTTTTGTTGAACTAGGCCTCTGCACATTAAAATATATTATTTTTCTTTATAATGTTTATGTTGACATATTGTTTACCACATTACTGGTCAAACACAAACTACAATTTATACATATAAATATGTCATTAACCAAGATAAAATAGTAGAAAATACATAAATTCAACCAAATATTTAAGTTAGAGGATGAATTTTAAAAATTTAATTAGTCTGCTTCACTACAATCAAAATGAAATACAATCAGATTTTCAAAACAAACAACAAAAACAAAAAACCAAAAAAACACACACAAAACCAAACTGAAAACAGAAACTGGTTCATTTGAAAACAAATAAACCTTAAACGTGGGAAGGCTCAAATATACATCATATTGACAGCAACAGCAGAAAAATGACTTTAATATACCTTAAGATATGACAGTGGCTTGTGGAGATTTGTGCACCAGTGTGCTTCAAAACAAAGATTTCAGAGATTGTAAAATGGCTTTATAATTAATAACCAGGTGATGACTGACAGATGCTACAAAGTGTGCCCAGTCTGCAGTGTTTGAAACTTTCCAGCTAAGTTTTATTTTGTTCAGGTCTAAATAAGGCAAAGGTATCAAAAAACAACATCTACCACTGACTTCATTTTAAACTCCAATACTGAAGACAAGAAAGCCATTTAAGCATGTAACTGCTCCAAATATCAAATGTATGATTCAGGAGAAAATGACAAATGACACAGTCTTAAGTTTGAGAGTTAAATTATACATTAATTTGTGTTACTTGTTATTATTCTATTGGAAAAAGCGCTAATTATCTCCACTATGTATTTAAAATGCACATTAAGTCCATCAACTGAATTCACTTTCAGAATGATTTAATTTAAACTGTCAAACATTTTAATGCAGAGAAGCTGTGTGTTCATCTATGTAATTGTAAGCTGCAAAGAGTGTAGCTTACACGGACATTAACAGCTCACTAGAAGTTGGGGTACTAATATTTATCAATCCTGCAAAAATCATGAAGTGAAATGTGAGAACCTATAAAAAACCCGCATGGCAGCCAAACTGAAGCAACGAGGACCCAATTATGGGAGCCGAGAGCAGCCATGCTGGAAGACGTCTGCTGTGCTTTGTCAGCATCTTAGTCTCAAGATGATGTTGGGTCACAGGCTATGCATGCCCCATCAGTGGCAAAATATGTTTTTACACCTTCATACCAAGCTATTTTTATTCCAGCTTCAAAACTATCAGTGTAATAAAATTTGTTGCACAAGTTCTAAATGTTTAACGCACATCTGGCAAATTCCAGACCAGAAAAACAGGATGATTTAAATACATACACAGCTATGTGGAAGCAAATTAAATGAAAGTGACACTGAATATAATAACAACTAAAAGGGCAGTCATAGATTTTCCTCTGAAATAAAACAGATGATCCAGAAGTGATGCTTTTTCTGTCATCCATGCTCAAAGTTCAATAAAATTTAGTGGCTGTAGGTAACAGGTAAAATAGTTAAAGCCAAGGTATCTGTACCACTAAGTAATTTAATGCTTCTGTTTATTGTTAATTTAAAGCATTGTTTTCCATATTCTAAGAAGTAGAAATGATCATGGCAGTGGTGTGCATGAAACACTGAAAGCTCTGCAGTTTAAACACAACAACAAGTAGAGCTTGCATAAAGAAACTACAACTTTGGCAATCCAACTTATGTCCATAAAACAGCTGCAACCTCAAAGCAATTCTTCAGTCATGAAACAAAATATATCAGTTGATTTACTATGACTTTATATAGTTTGTTTGCTTAACTTCACACTGAACTGTTAAGCTGAGTTCATCCAGAAAAGTTCTGGTGTTCACATATGAGAACAACTTGTTTTCTCAGTGTTCCCTTTATATTTTATTCTGTTTAATCAATTTTAAGTGACAAAAATGACTAAAACTGCAAAGACAAATGGAAAAATTTGACATTCCAATTGAGACATTTCTTTTTTTTTTTTTTTGCCAGTAAAACCAATGGAAGCAATTTTGGCTTTTTGTATGCAAATTTCTTCTTAATCCATTGTATGGGAGAAGTTGTTGTTTCTTTCAAGGGACATTGTGTAACGTTGTTTACTGACCTAAATCATTGGTGTATTATGACCTCCACTAATGGTCTGACACATTCTTGTGAGCAAAGAATTTTACATTTGTTTTTATATATGATGGGTAAGTCAGTAGGAATGCACCATAATGGTCTGCCACCTCGAAACTACAGCCACCGGCAAGGGACAAAAAGCACCAACTACACATTTTCCCTATGAGCTAGCGCACAGTGATTGAGACACCAGAGGAGAAGATAAACGAGAGCGGGTTACTACCCCGTCAACTTAGAAAATCTGTTAAAATTGTTATTCACAAAAGTACCGGACCATGCATGCCGCGGGGTTCCATCCATTTCCTACTCAGAGTGTAACACAAAAACTCAGGCAAGCAAAAGAAGTAAAATGCTTGTGACATTTATTTGCTCACCTGTGAAAATAAGAAGTTAAAACAGTTCACAGATTCCACTTTGAACAGATCCAGAGTGGTTGTGACCTTCTTTGTGTCATTCCCAGCACTGCCCTCATCACAGTGAGGATCCCTCTTTTTATACCATAAGCCCCTCCCACTAGGCTCAATATCCAAATGAAAATAAATGTACTAAAAAACAACTGAAAAACCAAAAACCCCACATCTCTTTGCAAAGGTGTAATTCTAAAATTAACTTTCACATGATTAAATCATTTTCCTAAAGAAATACACCTTTACCAACATTTAATTCCCCCTAATTATTACCAACACAAAACACCTTGAAACCCAAGTCACATGATCAAGTACTTCATATTTAAGGACAGCAAAATCCTTCTACTCGGTTTTGCCAACCAATGCAGGATGCGGCCAGCATACCACACCCCGTGACAACTGGTGAGTGTGTGCGTGAAATGTAGGCCTATGCCTAAACCAGGTGAGAGTGTGCACCCTTGGCTATCCTACTCAAACAGAAAAGTGGTGATAAAAATACAAAAGGAATACTGAGGTCCATTACTAGCAGCAACAGAGGGAGCGAGAGTAAATGACGTGTGGGCCGGCAGCAGAGTATGTATGTATGTGTGCGCACGTATGTGTGGCACTCATGTGTGCATGCGCTGATCACAGACGGAGCGGGGGTGCTGCTCCGTGACAATGAATATGCAGCGGTAGCAGCACAGGAGCTGTTTTCACCATCGCTAAGAAACCGAAAAAGGACATTTAAAAAGCAGCGTGGTCAGAAGATACAAAAAGAGAGGATCAACATCAGGCTAGCCTTCCCCAGGTCGAAGGAGCTCAAGAAGGAGAACATTTTTAAAGGGGATGCTGAAGTTGCCAGCTTTCTTTTCAACAAATAAATCAACGGTACTGCCTAAATTAGTCTAAAGCTAACTTTTTTCATTAGTTTTTTTTTTGTAAAGCATTTCTTGTTACCATGGTTAGCAAAACAAGAGTTTCTGCTATAACACACAAGCCTCGTTGGTACAGAAGTGTATCTTTACATGGTTTCAGTCGCTTTTATAGTCACTGTAAACATAGGCTTTCAGTTGTGGTAAAGCTGGACTAAAAGCCGGTGGAAAGGCTTTATAAGCTGGCTTTAACTGTGACAAAAAGCTGGTGTTGTGTCGAGGCCAGTTTCCCCGTCGATCTGTTTCCCCTTCCATTCTCACTGGAATGGACTAATTAAAATCCGTTCTTCCTTCTAAACACAGAGGAACGATAACTGACAGTTTGATGGGATGCAGAACTCACAAACCTTTTCACTTGAATGGAGATTCCATGAATCGGATGACATGCTTTCACCTGTGTTCTCGAGGCTTTTTGAGACACGACGACTACCATTGTTGCAATACGTGTTTGAGAAAGTGAGGTGCTATACATTAGAACGCAATACACTATTTAACGTTACATGCACGTAATTCTTACACAATGTCCCTTTTAAAGAAAGTCACAGATGTTTTTCACCAAGTGATAGTTAACGGTATAAAACTTTAATGCAGATCAGCTTAGTTTATTATAGTCACCAGTCCATCTTTTATATACACAATTGATGCATCCCCACTGAACATAATAAAGCAGTCTGTTTATATTTAACATGTTTAACACCTTCTTGTATTAAAAAAATGTTTTGTGTGTGTCCTGTATTAATTTAACTAACCAAACAGATTTTGAGCAAAGAATTCTTCCACTTCTACTTCTTCTACTTCCAGGTCTTTATCACCCTGACAGCGTTATCTTCACTAGTAGAAGATACTTCCCCCCTTAAGTCTGCTCTTGTCTATAGATGATAAACTGCCTGTAGTACACAAACCTTTCAAAAGATTATGTGAACTATGCTTTGTCCAAAAACTTCAAACAATCCAACATGGAAGATTCATTTTGTTTTGCCAACACTATGCTGTACATACACAGCAGGTGTTGCTACTAAGAGATTTATTCTGCAGTTTATTCACTCCATGAACTGTCTGCTAGAGCTATGTAGCTAGTGTAGCCACAGGGCTTTTGTGTAGCTCTAAAGGTTTCTACAGGTTGTGAATCAGAACTGCAAGAATCTTTCACTTTATTCGCTTATTTTTAAACTTTAAAAACACAATGTGCAGCTGGTTCTGAGTGTGTTTAAAAAAATGGAGCGTAAAATCAGCTGAATGCTTCCAAAACAGAGTTGTCTTCAAAAGAGACTCCTGCTCTTTGTTGTTTCCAGTTGAATATTCCTTACAATCTTCCTATGAAACCAGTTGGCAAATTGATCTCTCTTGGTTTGACTATGATGCTTTACTGACCAGTTCTGGTTAGCAGGTACAATTCCTCCATACTGGTTCCCAGTACAAGAAATCTCCAGGGTCATCTGCTCAGCATCCTCCTGTTTACTCTGTACACCCCTGCTGTATGTGAAGAAGACTCTGCTTTGAAGTTTGACAATAAAACCACCAGTAATGTTTGTGAAGATTCATCCATCCAGGTCATAGTATCCTACTTAGGTTGAATCAAGTCAGCTGGACTACGTATAGTTTCTTTAAGACATTTCACTCTCATCCTGGAGAGCTTCTTCGGTTTTGATGGAGTGGGTAGGAGATTTAATTTAATTAGCCTGTGAAACCATCAATGGTCAGAACAGTTCTGCAGCTGGGTGTACATTTTGGGAAGAAATGAGGCATTGGTGGAGGTGAGGTGGAGCAAGTGAACAGTTTTATGTTTCTGGTAAGAAGTATTTCTTAGATCCTGTCATGGTCACTTATCTATTGCATTGTCCAGAAGAACTCTGTCGAGCTGTTGTAAACTTTCACAAAGGACCAGTATCGTTATTGGAAATGTCATAAACTGATGTGGGACGTGCAAAAACAAAAGCTTGTTCCTGTGACGTTTTTTAAAATTGAAATATTTCTCTCTCTATATATATATATATATATATATATATATATATATATATATATATATATTTTTTTTTTTTTTTTTTTTTTTTTCTTTTTTACATTGATGACTGATGCAATTAGCTGTGGATGTCCAAATATGGATGAGACCAAATATGGTTCTTTAACCATGGGGACATCTGAAACAGCTCCAAGCACATAACTCCGTTGCATCCAAGAACTAGCATTATTCCAAGAAATCCATTCATCCATCCATTTTCTATCCCGCTTAGTCCAATTCAGGGTCAGGGAATCTGGAGCCTATCCCAGCATTTAGCTGGTGAGAGGCAGGTATGCCCTGGACAGGTCGCCAGTCCATCGCAGAGCCAACACAGACAAACAACCACTCACACTCACCGCCAGGGGGAACTTAGAGTGACAATTAACCTAACATGCATGTCTTTGGACAGTGGGAGGAAGGTGGAGAGAACCCACGCATACACGGGGAGAACATGCAAACTCCACAGAGAAAGACCACTGTTCGAACCTCCCTCCAGCCGAGGCTCAAACCTGTGACCTCCTTGCTGTCAGGCCGCGGTGCTGACCACACACCACACCACCATCCAGCCCGAGAAATAGTTCAGAAATTTGGATTGTCATTGGAATGTTGCTGCCATGCTAGAATCTCAACATTTTCTTGTGTAAGAAATTGGCAGCCTTAGTGACGACTCCTGAAAGTGATTGGATTTAGTGAAAGTGTTCCACCAGCTCTTTTACATCCTTGCAGTGGGATCCATTTCCAATACTTTATTGCATTCTGGACTCAAAGCTATGTCGGCAAACTTCTCCATCTGTTCCTGTCCTTGAACAGTCAGTCCAAATGAGAGAAGCTGTTGAACGCTGGCTGGAAAGTTATGGAGTTGATGTTAAGCTGAAGCAGAATTAGACTTTTTCAGCTATTTGTGATCTTTCTGCAACAGACAGTTTCCAGCACTCGCCTACTGATGAGTTGGGAGAGTTTGGTAGAACTCATTAGGTGTTAGTTGGTAATGTTTTAGATAGTATTGCCGAGCTGACCTCAGGTCTGGGTGAGGGAACGCATACTGATCCCATCCTGTTAAGGGACGTGGCTTTTGTCAGGCCCTCGCTGCCCACAGTGGAAAGTGGAAAGCTTTCGTAACTCTCTCCCGCCCGGGTGCCACACTGGCAGCGCTGCAGTGTCGTCTTCAGCTCCCTCTGGAAGTTGCTGTTGAGGAACCCATACACCACAGGGTTAATGCAGGTGGAGGCCATGGCTGTTAGGTGACAGGCAGAGAAGACTGTGTCATGCTGGCAGTCAGGAAGGGCCTGGTGATGCCAGTCAAACAAAGTGTTGAAGACATTCAACGGGAGCCAGCACAGAGCAAAGGCGACAACGATGGCTAACAGCATGACGTTAATCCTCTGGGCTCCACGGGTCCACCTGCTGCGCTCCAGCATGTCCCTACACAACACAGCGTGACATCTATTGTCAGACAATCCTCTTTGAAAGATCACACCAAACCTTAGGCAGAGTTATGTAACATACATAAATATAAATAGAGCACAAAAAAATGCAAGCATCCTGTCACACAGTGAATTTTGTAATGAAAAGGCTTTGAAGTGTATGAGAGAAAGCAGAGCTGGGTGACCTGCGTCGTCTCAGCCGGAGGAAGATCCTCAGATAGCAGAGCAGCACCAACAGGAGTGGCAGGCAGTACTGGAAGATCAGCAACGAGGTTGTGTAGGCGAGGCGATGTTTGTCTGACGGCCACAGCTCCATACAGATCAAATGGTCCCTTAGATAAGAAAGACACAATACATAATTTTACAAGACAAATACAGAAAATGTGGCATCTGGGGGGATAAAGTCCTTCAGTGCTGAGTCAGCCTGGAACAATATCATCTCTTTCTGAAGAGTTATTTCATAGGTTTACTATTTACAGCTATGGGAAAATAGAAAATACACTTCTTAAGTCTTTTGATGAGATAAATAAAAACTGAAATGAACAACATCGATGTTGTTACATTAAGTTATGAAACAAAATGCAAGAGAAACAGTGTCACAAAAAACAAAAACAAAACAGACAAAAAACAGACAACCTTCCATATCAGACAGTAGAAACACTGCAGGAGTGAAAGTAGAGTTATGTAAGATAAATGTCGATGTGGTTCTGTTGGGATGAAACTTTAAATAAAGACACATCTGTGTTACTTTCACCTGGGTTTCTTATTATATTTTTTGCATTTAGGCTGTAAAACTATGAAGAACTTTAAGTAAAAATAATAATAATTAAAAAAGAAGAAAAAATAAACTTCTACCAAGGTTAAGATAGAAACAGTAGGAATATAGTCAAACTGAGAAATGAACGGGATTAGTCATGTTTCCTGGAAAGCTTAGTTTGTGCATTAACAAAAAGGTCAAATACCTCCTCAGTTGAAAAATAAAGCACTTCAGTCTTGCTTAACGTGGAAAGAGAATCATCTTTTTGTCTAATTTAAAAAGCTTCTTTCTCACTTGATCGATCAAACACTTCTACTTTCAGTGAATAAATATGGCCAACACTCACTAACAAAAGAATAATCACAACAGTTGAAAAGGATTCATAAGGACCTATAGCAACCACTGGTTTTGTTTGTCTCCTTCCTTGCAGTTTAATTTCTTTTTGATGACTGCTACTGTGTTAATTATAGCCATAATTATAAGAATGCAACCTAAAGTGCCACCTGCAGACCACATGTCACACAGATTTATTCACCACAAACCAGCTCGTCAATTTAAGGCTGTTGAGCATTTTGTATAAATTTGCTTCAAATTGGGTGTAAATGGGATTTTTTAAACCTGGTTTGCTCATCTGTCCATAATTTGCATTAGAGGGACTTTCTACCACAGTGCTAGAATGGTTTAAAGCCCGTGGAGTGCCACAGGGTTCCAGTCTGGAGCCTCTTCATCTAATGGCTCCTTGTTGCCCACATCATGCAAAGCAGCAAAATTATATTTTGTTTGTATTCACATCAGTGGAATATAATCCTTTAAATCACTTGCTAAATTCTTCTAAAGAAAGAAACAACTGGATGTTCTAGAGTTTCATTCAATTAAGCTGAAACTCCAACTCCAGAGAACAAACAAAGAAATATGGATGTCGTTTTCTTAAACAATTTTTTCCCTACCTCTGCTGTGAAGGGAAGCTTATTTCTGGATCTGGATTTTCAAAAGGTCTGATTGTGAGTCTAATTTGCGTCATTCCTGGTAGACCATTATTCCATCTATTTTCTACTGCTGATCCAAGGTCGGGTCCCAGACGCAGCAGTTTGAGCAGAACAGACCGGACTTCCCTTATTCTTGGTATTTCTTCCAGCTCATCTGGGGAGATCCTGAGGTGTTTCACAGCTAGTTGAGAAATGCAATACCTCAAGCGTTCTCTGGGTCTTACATGGGGCCTCCTTCCAGTGCCCAGAAAACCTGACCAGGGAGATGTGCAGGAGGCATTCTAACCAGACAACTCCTTTTATTACGGAGCAGCTCTACTTTGAGCCCCTTCCATATAACCAAGCTCCTCACCCCATCTGTAAGGGAGAGTCCAAACACTCTGCGGAGGAAACTTATTTCAGTTGACTGTATTCGTCGACTGGCTTCTGTGTTGTGGGTGAGGTTACTTGTCCATCCTGTTGCCGATCCATCAAGGCGTTTGAATTGCTCTTAAGGTGCATTCACACCAGGATAGTCTGCTAGACTTAGTACAACTAGGGACTCAGTTAGGGTAGGGTTCAAAACGTTCAGGACCGAGATTAATTAACGTGTTCTACTCTCTGCCAGAGGGGGCACCACACCAAGAATTACTGAAGATGACGAGACACAACATAGAAGAAAATTTATCTGTTGGTTAATGCAGGAAAACTTTGGTGTCTTGTATATAACAGCTAAATATGGAGCTAGATCAGATCCTAGCAGTCTTGAACTGATAATCAACCCATCAGAACTTCTTGTGCCTTTCGTCCCACACATGCTTATGTTTTGGCTGTATTTACCCACGATGCCGTTCACTGAATCCACAATGCACTTTGTTTTGTAGTCCACTTTCTGTATTTGTAAGCGGACTGAGTGCACTTCTTTGATTCAAATTAAAATGACTAATGCACAATACTCCAAATGAAATGGGGCTGATGTCCCAGACAACAGAGCCATCAGGTTCATAAGGTACTCAAACCTCCACGGTATGGTGTTGATTCATGCAGGGGTAATCTGTTTTTTTATGAAACTGAGCTGATAATGTCTGTGTTCATGGACCAGTGTGGTGTTCTGGTAACTGCAGCAACGAACCCTCCCATCTACATTTTTGATGAACTGCTGCATAATTTGCCCATTTTTTGCAAATCTGGTCACTACATAGTTACTTTTATTCAAAGCATCTTCCTATTATTTATTCCTTCAGTTGAAGCTCTGTTTTCACTTTCTTTGGTTTCTTTTCTGGAAATGCACCTGAAGTGACGTCAGAAGAAAGGCATCAAATCTAATGCAGCCATTATATTCTCAGCCCAGTTCAGAACAATCAAGTTATATTTCGGTTTCCAGCACAGCCAGCACTATCTGCAAGTATGCTGCAGTGATGTCACATAAATGCATAAATATTTATGACCATAAATACTAAAATGCAAAACTGGAAATGGAATTTCACTGAACCGCTTTGAGGCATGGCACAAATAATGTTTTGGATAATAACAGACAGAAAAGTGAAAGACTTTTTTTTTTCCCCAAAGAAAATGGTAAAAGCCTTTTGATGTGTATGTGGGCTGAAATGTTTATTTTTCCCTCTGACTGCCAACACTTGGGTGAAGCATTTAAAAAAATCTGTTTGACTTAAAGTTGTATAGGTGGTGATAAGAAGTTGGACAAGAACCCAAACACAGGACTAAACAGGTAGATAGCAGGCATCAAACTAAAAAACTTGTTTTAATAAACCAAAAAGTGCTGCAGGAAATTCAGAACCAGCAGCCCAAACAGACAAGATTGTGTTGACATGGATGGCAAAACAGGAACAGAAAATAAGGAGTATATATACTAGGAAGGTTGATTAGATGAGTGAGTGCAGGTGAGTAACAAAGAAGAGGCGATGACTTGGTGATCAATTCACTCAAGGCTCATTTCATTTATCTAATTTCAGCCTTCTTGCATGCAATTTCCTCCACCCTCGAGCTTGTGACCCAGAAATCTTTGACAGCCAAATATTTTAAGGGATGACTCTATTCATAAAATGCACCTGGGCGAGAGAGGAGGCGTGTCAAAGGAGCTGTAAGCGAGGATACACAACAAGATTCTTGGTGGAAGTTTTTTCAGCACCTGTGATATGTGCAGGGTGTGTGGCACATTAATTCATGGCACTACACTCAATTCAATTAAAAGGAAATGCATACTTCATATTTAACGTTCATCTTACTAAATAAATACAGCTGTGCTGCAACGAAACAGTGATTAGACCAGCATATGTAACTGGTTTAAAGAGACACTCTTATGAAAGGACGTCTCATTTTGATAAGTGTTCATCTCATCTTCTTCTTTGACTTACATCTGGTCAGAGGGAATAAGATAGAAATAGTAGTGAAGTAAAGGAAGTCATGCAGCTTTGTGCTTATATACATGCATTGATAGTTATTGTAAAATTGTGGCACTATGACCACACTGCATGCAACAAACTGATGAACTAAAACTAAAAAAAATGGCTGTTTAGCTGTATGTGTCTTTTTTTAGTCCTTTCCTGTACAGCAGGACAAATAGTTGCCACCTGCTAAAACTAAACATCATCCACTAATCTACTGCACTGGCTTCTATTTCTGAATTATTTCTGCATTTCACACTAATCTCCAAGTGGTCTCACAAATATGATTTAATTTCAAACAAGCAATGGAGAGAATGAGGTATTTAAAGCACCTGCATGTTTCCTCAAGCAGCCATGTTCAAATTTCAGTCAGATGGAAGCGAATTTTAGTTTTAATTTGATCTGCGTTGGATCAAAATTCTCACTGTGTTCCCAATTATTCTGCATGCAGCCTTTCAGTCAAATATTTAGGTTTTAGTATTTCTGTGGAAGATTTTGGCTGTTAAGCAAGTCAGAGTTTCCAAGCAGTATGGGCAAAAAGAATGATCTTTCTACAAATGAAGAGCATGAAATGCCTTGTGAAAGGAATTAAAACATCGGTCATTTCATTAGAAATCCAAGTGAAAATTTTTTACTGTTAAAAATGTGCACATGTGATTTGTAAAAACAGATAAAGATATATCTGAGAAAGTCTTCATAAGGCAAAAGCATCGTATTAAGAGAGCAGCTGTTAAAAAGCCACTGATGAGCAGCAAGTAGGTAACTGAAGCTGCAGGAATCCCAAGAACCTCTCCATGCAGTTGTACATAAAGCTGTATTTCAGCCACCCTTAGCCGGTGTTCACAAAAAGAAGCATTTGCAGTGGGCTCAGAAATACATCAAGACTCACTTTCAAACAGTATATGCACTGATGAATATCGTGATACACTGGATGTTATTCTGGATGTCAGATGGATGGCTAGCGTGGCCCAACAAGGCTGCAACGTCAGCAAGGTGGTGGTGGAGTGATGTTTTGGGCTAGAATAATGGGAGTGGGATGGTAGGCTTCTTTAGGGTGGCTGAGGGTGTACATACAGTTTCCAACTGACCATTTCCTGCCATGGATTAAAAGAAAGAATTGTGCCTTCTGCAGTTAAAACAATGTACCATCCCATGCTGCAAAAAATACCAGTGAGTCTTTGGCTGCTATGGATACAAAGGTAGAAAAACTCATGGTGTGGCCACATTCTTCCACCTTCCCCTGACAACCTTATTGAGAACCTGTGAGGCAAACTTAAACGGAAGATCTATGAGGGTGGGCAGCAGAATAATCAGAAACAAACATACACCCCCAAACAGCAACTTTAGGAGGCAATTCTGATTTCCAATTCTGGTAAAATGCTGAATACATTATGAACGGTGTACATTTTCGGTTCTTTACAATCTGTTTACTGTTTTTAAACTGTGATGCAGAATCAACATTTTATTTTGAGTAATTCTTAAAAAAGGTAGTTTTGTTCCAACAGATACAGGTTATTATATAACCAAATGTCATTTCTGACTATTGAAAAATCATATTCACTGATATTTGCATTGATTATTTAGGAAAATGAACAAAAAATAAATATGCATAAGATTTTTAAACACTGTTACTGAAATTTAGAGTATAGCTTGTAATGTGAAGATGGACAGTATTTTGGTAACTGAGGATGTTTAGTGACAAAACTAAACTTATACACAGACTACTGATTAAAAAAATTTACTGATTCATGTAGAGCCACAGGTCCTCAGTACAGCTAGTCCAGGTTCAAGTCCTGGCCTGGGGCCCTTTGCTGCATGTCATTCCCAACTCTCTCTGACTCCTCTCTTTCCTGTCAAGCTACTGTTAAATAAAGGCCACTAGAGTCCAAAAATACTTAAAAAAAAAGGCATACTTACTAATTCTGAAAGCTGTTTATGTCAGGAACTATCTGATCCTGAAAAATCTTTCTTCTGCTTCGTGATTATCTGTTAACTTAATTTTCAGATCCCTCTTCAACCACTTCAAAGACCCTGCTGTAGATAATCACGACTCTGTTAATGACCTTCAATAAATGTGCAATGATAAGAGTAGCGACAGAATAATGAGGAAAGTGATGGAAACTTATTAGTCACAAAGTGTGAGAAACAGAAGTGAGCGTTCATTTATTAATGTCTCAGTCAAAATGACTGTAAATTTCCACCCGTGACGCAGCCACTCGTCTTTGATGGTATCATTCATCACTTCTCAGTGTCTCCACTTTGACAGTCATGACACAGACTGAAAAATGCAGCAACGCAGTCGAAGGTCAGACAGCGTCAAGTGTCTCCAATCAGGTGCAGCGATATGTGAAAACAGTGGGGTGACACTTAAGTGATGGAGAAATGACAGAGATGATGTGGTGAATTTAAAGCTCTTCAGTGCTCTGAAGCACTTCGGGGAGAATCTGTTTCAATGAGCTCATCGTGCTGTTCCCACACCTTCCCACTGGTGATAACTCAGCATCCAGGCCTGACAAATACTTTTTAAATTAACTTACTCATTTTCTTGTTGCTGTTGTCTTTGTTGGTTTTAGCTTTTTAATGAGATGGATGTCCCCACTTTACCTTCTCTTCATTAAAGCTGGAATGCAAGACTTCATATATAGATCAGCATCTGTTACATCCAAGCGCTTCCCAGAGGAGTTCACACACGCATGCTGATTAAGCTTTCCAGCATTAAGTAAATCCTTCTAAATTTCAAAGCATCACTGGTGTTTGTACAATCCTGTGCAAAAAGTGTGGATCCAACTCTAATGTCTATATTGTGTTTACAAGGTGACAAGTAACTTGTAATCTTTAGTAAGACTGCAAGACACTCTGGGAAATAGTCCTCCAGGCCTTTCTGTTTTTCCCAACAGTAATTTTTGACTTCCACTTGTACGTTTTTTGATTGAATCCAGCATTTTGAAAACACCACCTCTGTTTTTTGCATGAGTGTGTATATGAGTGTATCTGTGCGCCCCTGCTAAAGGCTTTTAAACTTGTTCTGAGTTTGCAACAGCAGCAGGAGGAAGTGTAATTTCATGGCAAAATGAGCGCTAACATTGCATTGCAGCATCTAATCAGCATAAAAATGATCTCAGCAGGGCCCTTTTCCTTCCACCTCAGTGTCAACGTATTCATTTGGAGCTGGGTAATGACTACCACCTCAGGGAAACTGCTGAGGACAGAGATTTGCAACTGCTAGCAAGAAACTGGAGGCCTGTGTTTACCGAAGTGCCTTCGGGCAGTTCTCTTCGACCCCAACTGTGAAATTTTGACACTAATGGACTGTAAAGTGTAATACCCTTTACAGCCTAAAGAAACTATCTCAAATTAACTCTCAACTAACAAAAGTTACTTCCTTCCAGGTTTACCCTGCTGTACATAATAATGCTTTCAGTCAAAATCCAAACATACTCAGTTATGAATGCACTTCTAGGATCACTTTTTTTCACTCGCAATATTGCAGAAATGAGGAGCATCCTGTTTCAGGGTGATGTCGAAAAACTAGTCCAGTGGTTCCCAACCTGGGGTCTCCCAAAGAGCAGAAGGGGTCCCAGAGGCTTTGACTGTTCAGAGCCAGTGTGGCCATGTCCACCCAGAGACAGGTTGAAGTGTGTTCGCTTAAGTTTTTTTTTTTTTTATCATTTGTATGTTTTATTCACATGGAAAAAGAGTTTTGGAAGCCCAAAAAAACAGAATTTGCACCGATTCATTAATGATACATGTCTGAAAAGTTCCACAGTGCAGATGATTCATCCTTATTTATCTGGTTTTATCAAAGGAAAAGGAGTGAGCCAGGATGCATCATTCATGATGAGAAGCAGCTAATGAAAGCATAAAAACAAGCATGGTTTCAACACCGGACAGGCGGGGGGCCACTGCTTTTTGGTAGTAGCTTGAAGGGGGGTCCTCAGAGAAAATAGACTGGAATCCACTGAACTAGTCTTTGCATTTTTTATTTCAAGACACCATAGTATTGTTCTGCCCCAAAAATGCCCTGAAAAGCCTCCAGATGATCCAAAATGCTGCTGTGATGGTTGTAATGAGAATTAGCAGCAGAGATCATATTTTAATTCAAATTATTTGATTGAATCAAAGAACACATTAGATTGTAGCTGTTTATTTCTTTTGTTTAACTTAATTTTTTAAAATGAATTGACTTATATGAACACAGCTATCATAATCTGGATTAATGTGCATCGTGTAATAGATTTGTAGTAATTAGACTACAATAAATTGGATTGAATTGGACTGTCTGTAAAATGCCTTGAGATGACTTTGTTGGAAATCAGTGAGACAGAAATAAAGTTGAACTGAATCAAACTCAACTGAAATTAAATTAATGGATCATTGAGTTTAGATCCTTTAAGTCACTTTGGGAAAATTGGTCTGCTAAGATCTGCTAACATTTTGATGTCAACTGTAACTAATACATGGCCTTGTGTCTCTTGAACGTGTCCTGTTTCCAATATTTAAAACATTTGTTCATAGAATTTGGACCTTCATGTTCAAAATATACTTTGGATTTTATATTTGTTGCACTTTATCTCATATTTATATCTACCTCTAAAGATTCCATGATATTTTCTTTGGCTCATACAGAGCAATAAACATGTTGCTGTCAATATGAAGTCTTTTTCAGGAGAAGTTTTGACTATTTCAGCAGCAAATAAACATATTGTACATGCATGTATTAGAAAAGCACAGCTATAAAACAACTGACCTGCTTCCAGTCCAGACCTGAAACCAACTAAAATCATTTGAAGCTTATGAAATAAAAAAATGAAGATAAATTTGTTAAGCAGCTTAAATCTTCATAATTCTACTTTGAAAACAAGAGCAATTAGTCTTAAATTGAATGCGATATGTTAAATGGAGCATTTAAATGATCTTAAAATCATTATTTGCATTAATAATGATTTAAATAAAGGATTTTACAACAGAGAGGGAAGAGCTGACAGAACTTATGAGCCTTGAAATAGGCTTACTGTCTACATTTTCCTCTTGACTGACTTCAGCCACCTCTCTCTCTCCTGTATTTATTCTACCTGAATCTGTGAGCTGGAGTTTAATTTCTCTTCTGTGCTCCTGTTTCAGGCATCAGCCTGGTTTTTCATTGGATCTGCAAACATTCCAGCATCCCAGATGTTTGGTCTCACCTGAACGGGTTGGCAGGCAGGCTGATGTTCTGGAAGGGGTCATTGGTGAGGATGTTGAAGGAGAGGAAGGGCAGGGAGATGAAGCAGGCGACCAGCCATGTGAGCCCTACGGCCAGATAGGAGTGGCCGGCGGCAGGGGACCAGCCGGTGGGATGGAGGATCAGCTGGTGACGCTCCAGAGCGATGAGCACCAAGGAGAAGATAGACACGGTCACTGACATGCACTGAACAAAGGGAGTCACCTGGACAGGTATAAAACAAACAAACTCAGCTCAGTTTGATGCTTTTTACAGTCACGCTGTAATTAACATTTAAGAACTATCTGCTTTACGTTGGGTTTTCCTTTGCTTGGTGTGTAATGACTAAAATAATTTGCTGTAACTTTACAACTACAACATTACTGAAATTCTCCAAGGGGCCAATTTGTGGTACAAGCTGACATTTCTGAACTGGAATCAGGAACCCCCGATCCACAGCTCGTCATCGGGTTTCCATCAGTTTACTTAATTGGAAACTGGTTGTTAGAAATCTGGGAATATCTCCCACTACAGCACAATGACAAGTCTTGCTTCATTATCTCATCCTTTAGCTCCATGTGTTGGACAGGCCCCGGGTCAAAAACCAGAATTAAGCAGTAAGATGATTGCCCAGGTTGACAATTTCATTTGACACTGGTTAGGGAAAAAATAAAAAGTTCCAAGAATCACGACAGCAAGACTGGCCAATAGAAGCCATGGAATAAATCACCCAATGTTGAGTGTTGTCAAACTGTGCACCACCAGTTGGATATTTTCATTAGGCAATGCTTTTGTTCACTCCTCATTAAGAAAGGCTGCTGAGGAGAAGAAAATCATGCTGAAACATTTTATGTTGTCATGGAAACTCATCTGTGTTGACCTAAAATTACGTTGAATTCTGGCAGAAATATTAATCTTTGATAAGTTAGAAAAGTTCAATTAAATGAGCTGACAATTCTGTTTAATATCAGGTACTTTTTTTTCTAATTTCTTTATAATAAAGATTTGAAATATACTTTTACTTAAGCCTACAGTACTGTTCAAAACTGTTAATCCAGTTCTCATTTCTTTATATTTAGCATCCTAGAAGCCAGGCTGTCGCGTGATATCTTAACATGTTCTTGAGCAATAGTTCTGCTGAAGGTCTTTCAGAGTTTTTCTTTAAACGTTTTTTTTTTTATAACTCATTTTCAGTCCAGTTTCCATACCTGAGTGCATTTTTGTTAAAGCCACTCAACACTGGCCTATTCAACCATAAAAAAGGGCTCCTAACCCAAGAGATGAAAAGATGTTGTATCTAAAACTAATAGACAACTTAGCAAAGAGCTAGTTTTACATCTCAACTTTTGATATCAAATATCAAAAACAAAAAATCTGAACCTTCAGTCAATCCATCTACCGCTGGCTGTACCCTCATCTGAAATGGTCTCCATGGTAGGATGCCTGTCAAGAAGCCATTCTTAAGGAATGGAAACAGGAAGAAAAGGCTGAAATATGTCACATGAAATAAGAACTGGACTGAAAACCATTAGCAACAGATTTTAGAGTGATGAATCCTCGCCAGAGCCCAGACTTCCACATTACTGATGCAGTGAGGGATCATGTTTTCTTGAAATCTACTTAAGGAAATTACAAAAAGAAGCTTGTCTAAGAGGGTACAATATTTACTCTAAGGCTTGGTAGAATTGTGGCTTTTATTATCTAACAATAATGTTTGTCAATAAATCTCTGTAACTAATTTCTTCTTTTCCCAGAAGTACATAAAGAAATGAGAGCTGGCTGAAGACCTTTGCAAAGTACTGTTAAATATATATATATATATATATATATATATATATATATATATATATATATATATTGCAAGCCATAACTCTTTAAAGCCTGACCTAAGTCTTTATCAGTAATCTTTATTTGTCCCTTTAACAAAATGTAAAAAAAAAAAGTTTGTTTATTTACCATTTATTACCATGTGTCAAAATTATTGTTGTGCAGTCTTCTGCTTCCTGGTGTCCATTAGGAGTAGAAGACAAACATCAGATACAACAGGGTTTTGAACAAAATGCAAAATGTCTCAGAAACTGTTTGTGTTAAATATGATGCGTTTGGTATTATAGGGTCAATCAGGGGCCTCTGAGTGAAAGACTGGGCAATAGTGAAGTGTAACCTGTAACAGATCCAGCGTTTGAATTACAGGGGAGCTAAGAGAGCTTGGCTCCCCTGAAAGGAGGAGCTCCTGTAAAGACATTCAGCTGATATTTTAAGGGGGAGCCCTAAAATAGTCCACTCTAAGGTTACATTTAATTTTTAATAAGGTCCCTAGTGTTTCTTGAAAATAATAGCATTAGTTTGTGGGCTTTGTGTGTTTATTCATACATTTAACTAATTAAATCGTCCAAAAGATGCAGGCGAGATGTTCTGTGTCCTTCAGCACCATGGACAGCAGCTTTGTTTGTTTGTTGTGTCGTGAGCCTCCATACAACAACCAGTTGATGTGCTTTCTTTTGTGATTGTTAGAAGATCTCTGTGTCTCTGTTTCTGATTAAACAAGCTGCATACATTTGTAGCGGAGCATTTTCTTTTGCTAGTTGCTTTATTTTTGACCGCGCTACGTGCACTAATATATTTGTGCTTGTGTGTGACTTGCGAAGTTGTGGCGCATGCATGAAAATGGGGTTCCTCCAAAAGGCTGGTGTAATACGAGCTCTGAATAGATGATTAGACAAAGACAAAAAAAAAAAAAAAAAAAGACACACTTCAGCTCATATTCAGCTCTCTTAAAGGCTTAATGTCCCTTTGACATAAAATTTTACGTGTTGTCTGCTACATGATAATGTGACTTGCATGTCACTATCTGTCCAATAAATGGTAGATCTATGTGCAGGTATTCTACCCCCATGACCCTGATGTGGAATAAGCGGTATAGAAAATAAATGGATGAATTGTGTTCTACACCATAGTTTTTAATTACAATTATTACAACAGGCTGTAAAATTATTCCCCACTCAGACTGAAGCACACTCCTGTCTTGCCATGAGAATAGCCTATTATAAAGCCTTCAGCTGCCGCTCGTCTCCTCCTCCTTGGTATACTTAGTTACTGACAGATACATCCTGCATCGAAGTCTGCAGCTGGATAAAGTAGCTACTTCCCTTGCTAGTGGCACCAATCTTGGATGCGATTTGCATGTGTACACCCAATTTACACCCTACCCAGATGTAAAGCAGGCAGAATGCACCACAAGCCACATCTGAGCAGGGGCAGAGCTAAAGGGGCAGCTAGGGTGCCACTGGCCTCCTTGATAAATCTGACTGGCTCCCCCAGGTTTCACCTTGAGTGGTTGACAGATCACTGGTAGAAGAAGACAGAAATGTCTTCCCAGACCTGCATGTACACCCGGTGTAATGATACCAGTTTATTTTTAGTGTTTTCCTAATTTGTCATCCTTCAAATAGTTGGACATTTGGCTACACATATCTAAAAGACATTGTGCAAGTACTAACATTATGCAGGGTCATTAACCAAATGTTAACCTGAGAGTTTTTAACATTCAGTTATTTAACCTTGAAACCTTACACATGTTAACAAGAGGAACACAATTATTTCTTTTCTTAGTATGGTCCCCCTGTTAAAGTTTTGCCTGTCCTCTTGTGGTGAAGCAACATCTTTATTCTGTTATTACATTAAGCATGAATAAATGTAAAAGCAAACAACACTTCTAATTATTTCATAGGGAATTAAAGTAATAAGCCTTTTGTCCACAAATGTGACTTATTTTACCTTGCAGCAGGGGTGGAAAAGTAAGAGCTGAGAAGCTTTAAGAACTTGTATAAGTATAAAAGTTTGATGAGGAATCTCTGCAAGTTGATATGGACACAGAAAATTATTACATTTCCAAAATCTCACAAGTGTCTTCAAAGAGCCCAAGGCTGTTTCTTTAAGCATCGCACTCGCAGAGTTATTAAATTTGTTTCCAGGAAGAAATTCCAAGAAAATAGCTCTAGGCTAAATGACTTAATTAGTATTTGGATATGGTTGGTTATGTACACATTATACAGAAAGCAAAAGGATCAACAGCGGACAAGTATGTGATACCGGTTGCCACTGAAGTTGGCTTTGTACGTCTGGTTCTGTATGAATTCAGCCAAATCAGATTTTAATAAGATTGACAAAAGGGATAAAGTGAATCTTTTACATTCCCATACAAAAAATAAAAAATAAAATATGTCGATAATACACATAATAATATTTTTACTGTTCTCAGCTGCACAAAATGCTCTTAAACAAAGACTGCCTTTGCAGTTTCATTGTCCCTTACTTTAAACACTTAAAGAAGAAAGAGATCTGATAGAAAAAGAGGCTTTCTACTTCAACCCTTCAAAACAAGCCAAACTTATTCAGTCTTTTCCTGATTGTACTGTCATGAACTCTAACATTTAACATGCTAACTGAGCCCTGGGGAGTCTGGGATGTAGATCTTGAGATTTTTGCAGTTTGTCTGAGCTTTGCACCATCTAACATTGGACTGACTTTTTTTCTGGAACGGGGATTTCTGAGATTTTCTCCTTTGTGCCAAACATACCTCTCAGAGCTAAAACGTTGGTCTTATCAGATCCTAACACACTTTCATACATTCTTTTCGGAAATGTTTTCTTTCTTTCTTTTTCTTTTTTTTCTTTAACCTGTAGCCTTGCTTAGATGTTTTTTTTAAGGTGGATTTATACTTACGCAGCATGTGCAACGTATCTACGTATCTACGTATCTACGTATCAACGTAGATAGTTACACAGATAGTTACAAGGAAGTACCATGATTTGTGGTTTTTAGGACAGATATTATTTGTCCATGGGGTGAATAGGTGTATTAATAATTTTTCAGAATTTGTGTACCTGCTTTCTTAGATGTATGTTATTTTTAAGTGTGTTTAGTGTGTTTAATTAATTCAAATGCCACATTTGTTATGTAAATGTTATATTCTTGTGATGTGTTTGGAATATTTCTTATTCATATCATGGAATGTTTATTAATAGAAGGAAAGACTTGTTTCTTTCAAAGCAGATAGACGAGTTTTGCATGTGAGTGCATGTCTTTGGCAATAGCCTGTTCCCAGGGGTTGCCATTTATGATCTTTGACGAGCTGCTCAGAAAAGTAAGCCACAGTATGGAGATGACACAAGGAGGTTTGCTGAAAGACATTTTTATGTAGACAATGGGCTCATATCTCTTTCTACAGAGGCTGCAGCCATAGACTTGCTAAAATGTACTTGTTCATCACTTGCAGATTCCAACTTGAAGCTCCACAAAATTGCATCAAACAGCATTGCCTTAATGAAAGCCTTCAAACCCAAAGATTTGGCTTTAGGAATCCAAGACTTAGATGATGAGACTCTGCCTGCACAAAGAAGCTTAGGTCTGTGCTGGGACATCAGCACAGACACAAGTCTTATACTCATCATAGAGTGTTATCAGTTGTCAACAGCATCTTTGACCCATTGGGTTTGGCAGCACCTGTTACCAGCCAAGGCTGGCAGTTACTGCGAGAACTGTCCACTGGTGTTCAAGACTGGGCCACACCTCTACCTAAGGAAAAGGCAAGCAAGTGGGAGGAATGGAAAGAATCACTTGAGAAACTAAGTAGTCTCCATGTCCCTAGCTGCTATGTTTAGATGTCACTTGTAAGGTCCTTTTACACAGAACTTCTGACGCTTCACGATGGGCCATAGGACTAGTGGTTGGATTGAAGACTGAAGAGGGCCATTGTAAGGTTGGATTTGTGCTGGGGAAGGCTAAACTGTCACCACAGCCAGCCCCCACAACCCCACGTCTTGAACTCTGTGGAGCCATTCTGGCAGTTGAGATGGCAGAGTTTATCTTGGATGACTGGACCACAAATCAGATGCAGTTAAATTCTACTATGATAGCAAGGTCGTCCTCAGATACATCTGCAACAACTCAAGGTGTTTTTATTTGTATGTGCACAATTATGTGCATTGTATCCGTCAGACAACATCCCCTGATCAGTGGCATTACATCTCCTCTGAACAGAACTCAGCTGACTTAGCCACCAGATCTGTAGCTGCATCACAGCTCATGGACATCATGTGGTTCCAGGATGGTTAAATTTCTTCTACAAACCTCCAAAAGCTGGAGATGTATGAGAACTTTGAACTGATAGATCCTGAAATGGACATGGAAGTCAGGCCACAAGTAACTGCCCTAGCTACTTACCTGGAAACTAAGAGACTCACCTCTGTTAGGTTTTTTTTACATGGCGCTAACTGCTGAGACCCGTTTCCTTCTTGATACATCAAGTGCCTTTCTACAGGAAAGACACACCACAATGCACATGTAAAGGCTGGCATCAGTGCAGTAGATCTTGCATTCCTTAAGAACTTTCAGCAGCCAATAAGCTTATACCGGAAATCGCTCAATGGGATACATATCCAGATGAATATGCTGCTCTTCAAGCAAACAGAGAAGTTTGCAATTCAAGTTCAATCTTGATGCTTGACCCATTTATGAGTGCTGAGGGTCAGCGGGCACCTCAGACATGCCCCTCTAGATTCAAAGGTAAAACACCCAGTCATCCTCTCAGCCATGTCACCAAATCCCTTATGAAACATCATCATGTGAAGGTGACATTTCACAGAAGGAGCCATCAGAGCAGTTGGATCATGGGTTGCTGGTGGTAAGAGACTGGTGAATTGTGTCCTCCATCATTGTGTGACATCTCGGAAGCTCAGAGGGAAGTGCAGAAAATGGCTGACCTCCCTCCTGACCGGCTTGACACTTCCCCACCCTTCACTTATGTGGGGCTGGATGTTTTTTGGCCCTAGACAATGGTAACCTGATGCACCTGAGGAGATGTAGCACAAATCAAAAGGTGGGACATTCTGTTCACATGTATGAACACCAGGGGGGTACACTTTGAAGTTATAGAGTCGATGGATGCCACAAGCTATATCAATGCATTACAGACTCTTTACAGTCAGGGGCCCTTCAAAGATGGTCAGGTCAGACATGGGAACCAACTTTATCTGCCAATGCTTCCCACATGGGAGGAGTGTGGGAGCGTATGATCAGGGTCACATGCAAAATATTAGACTCTATGCTTTGGAAAATACTGTAGATATACTCACCTGACACATGAGGTTCTGTGTACCTTGATGGCAGAGACATCAGCAATCTTCAACATGAGGCCACTGATCCCCATTTCATCAGCCCCCTCCTGACCAATTCTGCTGTCGCCAGCAATGCTTTTGACCAAAGAACTGGGCTTACATGCACCACCAGGAAACTTCACTGGAAAAGACCTTCTGAGAGGCCAGCACTCTCAAAGAAACAACCAGCATTGAACACGGTCCTGCAACCTGGGGACATTGTGCTGCTGAGACAAAGTCAAGCACCAAGGAATGAGTGACTTATGGCTGGGGTCAGATCTATCTCTCCCAGCCGTGATGAATAGTCCGCAGAGTGGAGGATTTCAAGGGACCACAAAAACTTACCTGAGGCCCATCTTTGATGTCGTCCTGCTGTTAAGAAAGACTGAAAAGGACTAAAAAGATCAGGACAAGAGAAGCTTAGTAGCATTAGTCATGTCAGGTGGGGAGTGTTATACCCTCAAGCTGATTAAATTAACTAAAATGCATATATGTTATTTAAATGTTATATTTTTGTGATGTTTTTGGAATATGGCTCATACGTGTTATAGAATGTTTGTTAATGGAAGGAAAGACTTGTTTCTTAAACAGCTATGCTTAATTTGATACTGCTTTAACCGCGTGAGACTTCATGGAAACCCCGCGAGACTTCGTGGCAACCACATGAGAGTTTATGGTATCCCATAACACTAGCTATGTGTTATATGAGAAGTTATATGAGAAGGACTTCAAAGTTTGTTCCCTTTTGCTTTTTTCCGATGACAGCAATGTCTGAAAGTATATTGCTTTGTCTCACTTTAGCTAACACATAGGTTTGCTGCATACATAAATGCTTAAATTTATTTTCTTATTTGGTTCTAAATGTGTGCTAACAGTTAGAAATTGTTGGCTAAATGTAGCTTCCTGTTAGCCAGCTAATCTGAGTGGTATTTGCTGACCAGACATTAAGTTCCTTTCCTGATGTTTGTTTTCAACCCAGTAAAGAAAAGAAAATAAAGGAACAAGATGCTCGGATGTCTGGCTTGTGAGACACGAGTTTGGTTTGCTGTTTAATGTGTTAATGCACTGGTTTAACACACAGACAGAAAATTACAGTTTTATTAGCTTTCAACTGAGATTCCGTACTTTTAGTGGATACCAAACGTCTATATTTCCATAATAGATGTGATGATACACCCTGTAAAACCAGATGTTAACCCCTTCAACCCCTTCTCAACATTATAGAACCCAATGTTGCATATTTGGTACATATGGTTTCTGAGACATTTTGCATCACTTTATGCCATAAAATAATGCAAAATGTCTCACCATAAAATGTATGGTAAAAAACACTGCTCTAAATACTGGTTAACACAATCTGATACTTGTCTTCTGCCCCATAATAGGTACCAGGAAGATAACAGAAGTTTAAACTATATTATCTTTATACATCATGTGGTTAAAGAGAAAAAAGAAAAAAAAGCAGAAATATTTTAATTTTTTTGTTACATTTTGTTAAAGAATGTAATGGTGTGTATATATATATATATATATATATATATATATATATATATACACACATACCATTTTAAAGCATTAAGACTGTATCCAGGAGTATTTGTAATTAACAGCACCTCGTGGCCATCTGACTTCCAAAGGAAGTATGTGTATGGTATGTGTGGTCTACTGACCTTACAGAGGGCCTCTCCCAGCACCCAGCGGTCCATCAGCGTGTAGATAACAGTAACTGGTAGACACACAACACACATGAGGATGTCCGAGCAAGACAGGTTAGCGATCAGGATGTTGGTGACGTTGCGCAACTCCTGTTGCCTGGCGATAATGAATACCAGGCCTGCATTGCCCAGCAACCCAATCGCTATGACAGCGCTGTATGCCACAATCAGAAAAGTGGCCCCGCCTACCGAGGGCGGGCACTGAGATGTGTCTGCCCAGTCTGAGGCCTCCCAGACACTGAGGACACTGCTGTCGTTGGTCATGGCAGGGGGGAGGCAGGGGATTGATGTGACAGCTCGAGCCCTAAGGCTGCCGCCGAACTTCTTCCAGAAAAATGAAAGTGTGCAGCAGTGATGACAGGATGAGGGAGGTGGAGGAGAACAGGTGATGAGCAGGATTTAACAATGTGGCGTGATAAGCTTCATGTAAAAGCTGCAGGGTTATTCCTGAGAAGAGGAGCGATTCAAATATAGAAATTGTTCTGTTTTTCCGTCTCTGTTGGCATCCTGGTGGAACAGCTCAGTGTCAGTGTTTCCCTGCAAAGGAGAGAAAGCAGAATAATGAGGAAAGCGCTCAACAGACAGTGAGGCAGTTAGAGGTGAAGAAAGGTGAGGTGGGGCTGTGTAGGAGAATGACTGAATATATTAGCTCATGCTGTGTTTCTGCTCGTTTTCATCTGCAGAACCGCACCTACCACCCACAGATACTCATTAACATACAACATTGTAGGTTTAATGGCACATTATGCAGTCCTGGTCGCCAGGGAAGGACTCATCTATGCATCTGTAAACAGCTGCTATAATATTACTTTATGCAATGTTACTAGTTGCTTTTATTTTTTTAAATATTTTTGGTTAAACGGAAAATCTAAAAGCACTCCTCAGAGACTGCTCACTTCAAAGCTGCTGAACATTCATGTCAACTGGTGGACACACAACACGAGAAAAGAAGACAAGAGAAAAACCACAATGAATGGGTAAAAAAAGAAACTCTGAGGCCCAAACTTTGTTCCTAAAGGATGAAAAACCTCATTCATAATCCATTTAGTTTTTTAACAATGCCAGTTTTTACACAGTTCCATTGGTGGAAAGAGACTCCACCACAGAGCTGGATGTGTATGGTTGACTGCATCAAAACCACACACCATATTGAATACAAATATACATTTATTCAAGAGAAGATTGAGTTGGAACATTATACCAAACCTGTGCAAACCTCTGGAGGATTCTGTAGCTGAAGCACAAAAGTCTGGGAATGTAAAATTTATGAACCGAACCAAGTGATAGTGCACTACTGATAAATATTCATGAAAATGGTTTGTTTCTTGCACAAAGAAATCACAAGTGAGCTTTATTAAACCCCTAAAGTGTCATTTCTATTACAAACACATGGCAGCAAGGCAACACAGACAGAACTCTAGAAAGGTGCAACCAAGGTACCCAAGAGGTCCAATCAGATGACCATACCTCCAAGCCAAAGACTCCGAGCCTACACCACCTGACTGAGATACACAGGCTGGTCTCCACTGAACCAGCTAAAGTGTAGGAAAAGAATGCATGGAACGCCTCCTGCACTGACTGTAGCTGGGAGGGACTGCGAGTGAGGACAGGTGTGCCAAAACAAGCACCCCTGTCATGACAGGCACTGCGCTTTTCAAGGCAGGGGTGCTTATTTCTGCACAACACCGGGCCTCCTGTGGAGTGGGGGAGGGGCCCACATCAGCATTACTGCTCATTGAGAAGAATATGAACGACACTTGCTTTCACATTAGTTTGTTTCCAATAACACCACCAAAAGGTCACTGCATTAGCCAAACCCAAAATCCAAATTACATATGTGTTAAGATTCCATTTAGCTCTGTGGTTTCCAACAAACACCAGAGGTACACAACGTTTTCACTCCATAATGATTTGCACATGTAAGAAACTAAAATAGAATATCAGAACTCTGTGCTTTGAAGTACACACACAGCCAAAGTATCTTCTAAAAATGTGTTCCACACTTACTACTTTTCACACATCACAATAACACTTATGCCCTGTTCAGGACATTTGTGTAGATGTGAGGCGCATTCAGTAAGACATTTTTTTATATGATTGCTCTCTAGCCATGAAGTTTGTGAAGGACGTGTGTTGTTAAATGAATTTTAAGATTCTTGAACTTCATCCATATCCTCTGTTTTTTGACAGTGTGAGATGTTTATTTTACATTGGGACTATACGTTAACATAATGACAACTTTTTTGACCACCTGCTTTAAATTAAAGTGAAAAAAGATTTGTTTTTTCTTTCATTTCCCATTTCTATGGATGAAACCTGTTAAAACTTTACAAAAATAGTCAATCGGAAGTTTGAGTCCTTTTAGGCCTGACCCAATGATCGATGACCTTTTACAACAAAATGGCAACTAAATCAATCAATCAGTCCAATCAGTTTTATGTTTGGTAAATCGCATTGCATCCCAAATTTCCCTGAGGGCTCTCTGAAGGGATTAATAAAGTATTTCTATTCTAATCTATGTGCTATGTTGATTTATTTGCATCTACTTTTCCCAAAATTTTACACTTTCTGGCAGGGATGCCCATATTGCCTTTTCATCAAAGGCAAATGGGCTAAATGGTTTGCACACATAATTTTGAACATTTAACATTTAAGTTCATGCCTTTTATCAGAGTAATATAGTAGTTTTCTTGTGTATGTTTTTAAAATATGAATAATCTACTGTATGTATTAAAATAGTTTTTAATTTTTTTTGTTTTTCTCAAAGACTATAGTTTGAGACTGAAAATGTAAAAAAATAGGCTGTATATGGTTCTCTAGTTTCAGTGATTGACATTAAAACAAAATGTCGCTTCTTACTTTCTTTTCTAACCTTTATCTGTAACATTTTTCTCCAAAGCAAAGACACTTCTGAGTCTGAGTGAACTATTTAAGATGCAGCTTATTAGCCACCAGCACATCACAGTATCTCCTGATGGCGTAAAGCATATCTGTTGAGTACAACATCCATCATAAAACACAGTGCACACAAATGCAGTCAGCTGACAGCTACCATTCGCGGTGCCAGCCTCTGTGTCTGCAGATCTCCACCTGTCTCTTCATCTCTGAATTTCTTTTTCTCCTGACAGTTGTTATGGGCCCCGAGAGACAGAGCTGCCAAAGAATGAGACACGCTCACAGGTTTCTGCACTACTGTGCTGACTCACTTGCACCATCCACATGCCTTTAAAAACGCTCATCAGAAATCTCTCTATCTGCCCTGTCTCATCTGCAAAAGCATGCACACAAAATCACACTTTTTTCAAGGTGTTTGTTTACTTGAAAGAGTAGAATTGAGCAGATTCGCAGCAATAAAACATCAATCTCACACACTGAAGTCAAATTACCAACAATGAAACTTCAGTCTATAGCAATCACCTTTCCATTACCAAATCACCCGTGACAGAACATCCACCTCCTAAAGTTTCCTATCAGGTTTCCAACAGCCCATTTTCCAGCATACATTTTCTTATAAAAATTGCTTTTGAACTGATTTTATAACAGGTTAAGGTTTTGCAAGACACCTGTGAGATAAGCCAGCAAAAAACCCTGATGAATGGCATGAATAGCAGATCTACTGATGAGTTTTGAAAATTACACTTGATGATAATAATATTAATAGTAAATTATTAGTATAGATACGTTATAATGTTATTGTTCTGCTTCTTTTTTATTTTATGGGATAGTTTTGCATTAACCTGCAAAAAATATTCAGCAATAAATGGGAATAATAATAATAATATTTTAAATAATATTTTAAAAACTCGGGTGCCTAAAGAGTTAAGTTGAATCGTGTAATGGTAAGTCCTTCATCTCAAACAGATTTTTTAAACAAAAACAAACAACTGTGGTTGGTATAACACAACATAATGTCAATATCTCAATAACTTGTCATGTATTTGGTGTTGTTTTAGTCTGATGATGTCAAAATATGAACAGCATGATGAAGAGGACTGTTGAAGATGTCATTAAAACAGTTAGTGGCTGATTCAGTTAGTTCATACCCTTCTTTATTATTTATTTTTTTGTGTGTGTGTCTGTGCATATGTGTGTAATCATCTTATTAGAGTTTGGTATGTTATGCAATAAGTAATTAAACATTAAAGAATTGTACGTGTACATCCAAAAGTTTAGAGAAAGTTAAATCAAGTTCACCTGTCAAGGTTTGGTGCATTTTAGGTACATTCTGACACCATACAAATAGACAAAGAGAAAATTGAATGAATTACACTTTGTCTAGTTTATTATTATTATTATTATTATTATTATTATTATTATTATTATTATTATTATTGGCCCAACAGGAAGTCCAGAGTTTATAGGCCAGTATGTGATGGAGGATTTACGACGTGAATTCTCAGTGGTGTTATTAATCGGCCATCTTGACCAAAAGTGTAAATTAAAGCAATATAAAAGGAGCTGCTGTAGTGCCTCTTGTTTTTGTGACCAAAAACATGTCATAGACATTTCATTCTGACCTCAGGAAATTGTGTCAAATGAATTCTTATTTAAAAAGAGTGACTGACTGGTTGTGAGCTTACTCATCCTCCTCACTCTATGTTCCTCTTGTGGATGTCCACAACAGTTGCTGTTTTCAACTCCTATTAAATTATAACTGCATGCATTGCAGCCTATACTGCCTACACTTGTTAAAAATACAAATCCAGCCTCGGGGGGATGGGCACATGGGCTGAGGGTGGGCAGACAGGAGCCACCGAGGTGGCCCTTCCTCCATCCCCTCCCTTTGTGACCTCTCTCCCCCCGATTTTATTTACACGTTAGACACTACCTCATTTAACAGTACTGCACTACACACATAACACACACTCACACACACTGAGGGAGTCCTGAGGGGGTCCTGCTGCCTGGCAGCAGTGGGACCCACCACCATCTCATGGCTTCTTCCAGTTTTTAATTGCATTATCAATAGCCCATACTCATGCACACACAACTCAGGCTGGGGGGCAGGGGGGCGGGGGTCTTCCTACGCCCTCATGTCCCGGGATGCACTCGGGGCTCCGGGGGGTGGAGGTTCGGTGCCTGCCTGGAGTCCTGTGCGGGGTGCTACTGGGCGCCGTTTGCCCTGGGGGCTGCCCTCGGTGCCGCATCCGGGGGCTGGTGAGACCTCAGGGAGAATGTATGTGGTTGTGTGGGTGTGTGTATGTGGAGAGGGTCGGGTCCGGGGCCCACCAGGCCCTGGACTCCCTGGGCTGCCCCTGGTGGGGGTGGGAGGGGGTGGGGAGGGGTGGGGGGTGAATGGGTAAGGGTTGGGGTAAAGAGGGGTTTTTTTGGGAGGGGGAGGCACTGCGGACATGTTTTTGTCCCTGGGGTGCCTAGCCTTGGTGTTGGGTTGGCGTGGCCCACGGTGGTTTTGCCTGGGGCGGTCGGGCCCCGCCGGGTTCCTGGGTGGGGCTCTGCTGGGGGGAATGGGTAGCCCTTGGGCCTGTGGGGTGCCTGCCCTCTGTGCGGCCCACACCGCAGCGCCCGGCACCCGCTGGGCCTGCTCGCCATCACCCTGGGCTGCCCGATGCCCCTGCCCCGTTGCGCCGGGGGTTCCGGTCTGGGGGCCCCTCTGCTCTGGTCCGGGTGGGCCGCTGCTCTGTCTGCTTTGGCTGTCCCGGGCTTGGTACTCTGTGGATCTGCTTGGCCTTTGGGGCCTCGGGCCCCCCCCCCCCGTCCCCCGCTGATGCTTCAGGGTGTGGCGTGATCGCGGCCCCCTTGCGGGTACACATTTCCTCCTTGTTGCATGGCCACACATGCATATTAACACGTGCATGCTCACAAACTTGCTGATGTTTGTGTGTTGGTACGTTTGTCTGCAGGTACGTTTGATTTCTATTGTAATTTTTTATATCATCATCCTATTTTTCTTTTGGTATCATGTAGTACTGTGGTAGTTTATGTTGTTGTTTTTTTTGTTTTTTTTTGTGATATGTTCTGGGCAGCATAGACAACTGTTATTTCCACATTTAAATCCTGTCCTTTTCTCCCTTTCTTTTTTTCTCTTCCTCTATCTCCCTGTCAGGTTCGGCACTGACATATAAAGACTAAAGAAAATAAAAAATAATAAAAATATCAAGGGCAGCATGTATATAACATGTCTCCCTTGGTAGAGCAAATCTGTCAAGCAAAATATGGCACACAGACCACCGTTCTGTATGTTAGGATGCTGGACAGGACAGGGTTAAAAAAAAAAATACAAATCCACTTCAAACCAGTTAATGGAAATGTTTATGATTCCTTTTTCTTTTCTGCTTATTTTCAAAAGATCCCTTCAAATTTGCTTCACTAGTGAAGGGAAATCCAACAAGTGAGCATGTTTAGTTTTGTTCTCTATAAGCAGAACCAGTTGTTAATGTCTGGATTCCCCAGTTAACTTAATAAAAATAATTAAAATATCACTTTAAAAAGTATGATGTTAAATCTGCTGAAATCCAGATGAGGTTTGATCATTCACTGCACAATGAAGACAAATACAGCTGATGAAACTTCATATTAAGACAGACAACACATTTGAATGCAGAGCTCTGTTATACTGTGGTGAGATACTGAAGTCAATTTCCTACAATTCAGTGGGTTGATCTTTTTTTCCTTTTTATTAGTGAGGATCAAAAGTATGATATGAATTTGCATGGCCGCGTATAAAGGTGGGGAAGGAGTGGCTTGGGCTCTGCTACATGCCGGTTTTTCTTTTAGTTTCTCTACATTACTTTTTCTGACCAAACAAACGGCAGCTGTTACACTAACTGTGCTCAACTCTGCAGAATACTTTCAAAACATGTACAAGAAGATTAATAAAATAACATATCTTGATACACGCCATCATTAACAACATTTTTCTTATTGTCTTGAGCTCCTTTTTCAAATACATAAAAAATGAATTAATGAATAAATGAATAATAAGTGAATGCATAAATAAATAAATAAATAAAGTTTTCAATGTTATCATAACAAGCACCAGCAAAAAAATCAACCATTTTAAATTCAGTCCTCAATGCAAACATAATTAAATAATTCATTCTTGCCAGGTGCCACTTAATACTAATGAAGTTGATCTTCCCCATGCATGCTGTCTCATACTCTTAATTTGTTATAAAACCAGATTCTTTGGCTTAATCCTTCTTTAATCACATTTTAGTAATGATATATCACACCCCGGATTTTTTTCAGAAACAGTGATGAATTTTACAGAAGGCAAACTTTAAATCAGAACTAACGTGTTTCATATGATTTTGATTAATGTGATGTGAAGATGAAAAAAGTATTGTCAAGCATTGTGAACTGTACTCTTGCAGCATCTGTGCAGACTTCTGTGGGCTCTTAAGCTGCATTAAAACCTGTGACAACAATGGTTGGTTCATCACAAGGATTAAAATCAGATTTTAAAGTCTGATTTGTGAAAAGAAGCCAAACAAGTAAAAATATTCCAGTTTTACAGTTAATTCAATTATTATCACTCAACACAGTCCACTATGTTCATACAAGAGTTTGTGTGCTTGACTGGCCTGCCTGCAGGCAGTCGACATCAGTCTGCAACTGTAAATATATAGAGAATAATGAAGAGGAGAATCAGACAACAACCAAGCACTGCTGAGCAGCTGAAATCTTGGATTCAACCAGAATAAACACTGATTCCTTTGGAAAAACAACAACAATTAGCATGTTCAGTTTCCAAGCCATTAAAAAGTCTCATTAAAAGGAAGCGGCTGGAACACAGTAGGGAACAAACTGGGGTAAAAGTTGAGCTCATTAAGCATATTTACATGACACTAGAAAAAAAAAACTAAAACCAGACTTTTAAAATGCTCGTAAACATGTTAGACAGAGATTGTATGAAATCAAACTTCTCAAAACTAAACTAAGGCAACCAAATGATGCAACTGAATGTTGAAATAGTAAAACTGGTGTTGGCACTCTGCACATGTTCACCAGCTACTGTCTAGTACACAGAGAAGGAAGCTTTTTATGATAACGAACAGCTCCAAGATATGTGATACATTTTAAGTGTAATATTAATACATCTGGCACTCCAATAAAGTTGCTTGTTTTTTTTTCAGATTGCCAAATAGATCAGAAATCGTGACTGAACAGCTGCCTATTAAAGTTTCACTACTGAACTTTGCCAGTTTTTCATACCTTGGTACTCCCTAACGAACACTAGTTCAGCATCCCCGTTCCACCCTGTCTCTGCTCTGACATGTTCTCTCTTTCTTTTTCCTGTTTTCTCTGATAATGTTCTCGTGGTTTTTTTTTGCTGAATCAGTCATAGTGCGCTTTTAAAATGACCGGCTTGTTGATATTAAAGATGTTATTGACTAATCGACTAGTCCAGTAGCCGAAACAGTGCACAAGTTGCTATGCTATTTTAAAATTCGACTGGTTTTGTTTGGAGGAGAGTTGTGTCTCATTGTAGAAAGATGCAGATTTGTTTACCGCCCTGTGTTAAACGAACGATGTGGCTCCTTTCAGGGCGAGAGAGAGCAAGAAAGAAAGAGAGAGAGAGTGAGAGAGTGATGACAGCACATCAGATGGTCTAACACACAACACAGGTCTGAGTCAGAGTTGGGGGCGTTGACGCAGAGAAATTTAGCTGTGAGAAACCCTATCGCTGGATGAAGTGAAGGAAGTACACCCTGAAGTTAACTGTAGCTTCAGCACAGAAGATATCATCTCGTCTCTGCCTCTGGACATTGATTTGGAGGCAGAGTAAGTTTAACAGATGTTTCTGCCAGACTTTTCACTGATAGTGGAAGCAACAGAGAAGCACGGTTGCTAAACCATTACAGCAATGTTGCACTTTAGGAGCAAACAGACCAGATGGAAAGACGAGGAGATAATTGATTTTGTTGCTCCTTTGTGTTTAGTTCACCTGGCAAGTCCTCCTCACCTACTATAGAGAGGCTATAGTCTCTTGATGCAGCCAGCCAGGTTCAATCCTGGCATCTCCCCGACCCCCTTTTCTTATCTACCTATTGTACAAGTACGCAAGAACCCACAGAATGTTACAAAAACAAAATAAAAATGGTTGTGTGGCACACACATTATAAAACACCCATTTTACAAAGCATTCTTTTCATTATTGATGATGTCACAATGTGTCATGACTAATCGACTAATTTATTTTAACTGGACTAGTTGACATAAAAAATCACTTGAAATGCCTATCTCTAGTTGATATCCAGTTGCTAGTGTGTGATGCAGTGTCATGTGAAGTGCAGTTTCTAGGCCTCAGAACCCTGCAGAGCAACAATTGCTCCATGAATGTGTTCAATGAATGTCCGTGTGTCATAAACACATTTAAAAACACCAATGGGTTGGAAACTTATGTTGTGCTGCTTTAAGGCCACTTGTCAACTCTAGACTCTGCTCTAGTAGAATGCTGATTTTATTACATGGCATTATCTTACAAAATCAAGACTTAGCTGACTGAAAGACACTTGCAGTGGACTCAGCTGTACTTACAAGTATGATGACTTCCAACAGAGAAAGTTAGAAGCTTCAGATTGTCTTGAACATTTTCTGGTAGACATGGGATATAAATTTGTTCCTCTCCTGTGTTTTTATGAAAATAATAAAAAAAAAAAGCTTTATTTATTCTAGAGGGGATATGCTAGGACGGGAGTTCTAACTAAGCTGAGCCAAAACTGCAGCTCAACATAACTGCATGTAAACTTACTGAATCAGAGAAATTGAAGGAACACTTTAGTTTTGATTTATTCCTCAATTTCGGTACTTCTCATTGACAGATCATCTTGCTACAATAACCTGTTTCCCTATAATTACCTTGATTTGTTCATCTTTTTTTCTAAGCTGCCTGATGTGCTGGCCAGCTTGTCTAGTCTTTTTTTTTTTTCATTTCTGAGGGAGCAAAGCTTTTGTTTTGTCTGCCTATTGCTTATATGCACTTTGTCACATGTAAGTGCTGTTACATGCTGCAGCTGCATGGAAAATACATCCAGCTGAAATGAACCAGAATTATCTTTTACAGCACGCCGGAAAAGATTAGATTATTTCATTTGAGTGAAACCTCTGAATACACTGGAGGTTTTGCCTTGAGGCATTTGTGCCAGCAACAAAAGTTTAATGCTTTGTGTGTCTGACATTGTGATCACATTATGCATTTATAGGCAATGAAGAGCTTGCAACGACTGTGCTGTAATGCTGTTTTCTGCTTCTTGTGTGAGTGTGGCTGAAGAGATAAAAATAACCTCAGTGTTTTCTGAGTGTGGAACTGGGACAGCCTGATAGTAGAGCTATTTAATCCGGTTTGGATTAAGTGACATCATGATTTACTTTACACTAAGACAAAGAAGAGCTTCATCATAGAAGACCTGCTGAGGTCATGCTCTGATGATTTGATCAGAGCTTGACATTGCAGATGACTTCAGGTTGATCTGATCCGTTTGACTTTGCGTCATCAACTTTTGCACATGTTGGGGGCCCACCGGCTGCAGCTTCGCCTCGTCTCCTTTTGCCATCGCAAGACACTGATTGTACAAATAATCGGAGTGGGTGAAAGCATCCTTCAGGTTCATAGTGTGTTAGAATTTGAAGCATCCTCTCGGCTCAAGGGAAAGATGGTTCACACGGCCAATGCAGAGCCAGGAGGAGCGAGAGAGCAAAAAATAGAAGGAGGGGACAAACTCAAGGACGAAACGCCACACAGACGAAGAAAAGCTCTGCTTGTGTGCTTGTCACATGGACGCAGATGGCATATTCACACTTCTTCCCTGATTGAATTTGACTGTCTGTCATGCTGGACGAAGTGTTGTGTTCCTGAAACACACGATAAGAACAGATCTGAAACTTTTCCTGAATTACTGAAGGGATTTAAAACTTCATTCACTCTTGATATATAAAAAAATCTTGACAATTACCCTCAAAACTAAACTAGATCACCCCCTCCCCCAGACTATCACTTCTATGTTGCTGTGCAACCTTAATTTTGACCTAGATATTATAATGAACCTACTTCCTATCAGGCTTTTAGATGATTAGTTAAATTGACAGTTATGTCCAATTTCCAATCTAAGTAAGAATCAGAATGGGACTTTATTGCCAAGTAAGTTTGCTCATACAGGGAATTTGTCTTGGTGTGGTGGTGCAAAAACAAGAAAAACAGAAGAAAAATAAGAAAAACAAACAAAACATAAACAGTATTTACAGGGCAGAATGTATGAAATGAAAAGAAGAAGAAAAAAAAATTCTCCTGAAAGCCAAGATGTGAGGAAATGATATGCAGATGAGAAAAGGCTTGGTCACTGTGTGCTGTTTATTACAGGGTACTAATAAATCCATTTTAGCCTCATAATTTGACAACTGAGGCTGTTCTAAAAAAATATTGTCTGCATGTTGATTGTGTTTAAAAGGGTTAGAGTTCACTATGCATTTTTACATAAGATAAAAAAATAATAATCATTAATTAAAAAACAGGCAGAACAAATTAGCATAAAATGGTTTGAAGTTTGAGGGTTTATTAAATTGAAGGTGGAAGTACAACCTGTGAAATGCTGCAACTCTTTAACATTTCTGTCAGTCATTGGTGACAGCAGCCTGCACGCCATGTGAAAACCGTGGGAGTATACAGAGCCTGATCTCCTCAACAAAACACTGCACAACACAGGGGCTGCATAAACACAAATGATCTGCTTTCCTCGGTCCCACACAGAAGACAACGGGAAGAAGAAAAATCAAACAAGCCACTCCTCAGCCTCTCGAGTTATCCTCACCTTCTCTGATGTGACTTCAAAGTCTACGAAGTCTCAGTCTCATCTATAAGAAGTGTGCCTAATCTGGTTTGTAAATGAGTCTGTGATTTTAATCAAGGCAAAGACAAGTTTTTATTTCTCAAATCTCGATCTCACAGCTGATAAAAGCACTCCCAGCCTGAGAGCTGCATCCAGATTTCTGCTTTGAAGACAGAATAATTACAAACACTGATACCTCTCAATCCAATTACTTTTCGGTTTCTATTATGAATCAATCCAATCTGACGAGTCTGCAAATTAAACAAAACAAATAACAAAAATAAAAGATGCTGCTGTAATATTCACTCAGTAAAATTGTGCTTTGTTTTTGGGTGAAAGACATTTTTCAGAGTGCCTTTTACATGCAACAGCTGCAGTGTGCTAATCTGTGCTCAATCCCATCACCAGATAATTAGCGTGCAGAGGGATGTGCAGGAGTTGTTTTTGTGAGGCAACGGGAGTTTTTTCATATTTTGTGCTTTCTCTGAAAGCACCTTTCAGGATGGAGTGTGTTTAGTTTCTGCAGAGCTTCGCGAATCATATCACTTTCTGGACCCCGAGGAGCTTTTTACTCTCTGTGGGCTCATTTTAACTGCAGCAAAAAGCCTTGCGTCTGGTATGAAATCACCTGTCAATTCTGTCAAAAAGAAGCCGCATGCACATTGTGTCTGATGATATTTTCTTATAGGAGAAAAAGGAAAAATCCTTTTTAAAAAAATACTCTTGTTTGAGTGGGCTTGTGATTTGGAAATTAAATGCTTATAACATGCTGTGCAAACATTAACAAAGCCCCTTTTGAGTAAACTGCTGTAAGTTTTTTGAACCAAATATTTTTCCTGAGACTCACAGGTACTCTAGCCAAACAGACACCATCCTGCTGGGTTAACTTTTGGAAATTAGGGCTAATCTGAACCTTGGATTCAGGAGGTGGAGTGTGGTTTTCATCCTGATCATGGAACTGTGGACTGGCTCTAAATCTCAGGAGGGTTCTGAAGGGAGCACCCAAACAGTTGGTCCAACCAGTCTACATGTGCTTTGTGGGCTAGGAGGAAGCGTTCAGTTGGATCCGTCGAGGAGTCCGGTGGGAACTGCTTCGAGAGCACGGGGTACTAGACCCTCTTTAAGGGCTGTTCTGTCCCCATACCAATGGTGTCAGCGCTTGGTCCACATTGTCAGCAATGAGTTTGACCTGGGGATAATCTCATTTGGGGGGATAAATAACACCTGGTCACTACAGCAGCAAAACTGCAAAGAAGTTTTAACTTTGAGATAAGACTGAAATTCTTTAATCTTAAAATTAGCAACACAAATATGGAACTTGCCAATTTCATGCAAAAAAAAATCATGTTAATGCAGCTTACAAATTGTTTTACTTTTGCTTAAAATTTAATAAGAAACAAATCAACTGAAATTAAAACATGCACTAGACTGTTTTATTACCTGGGGGAGCTGAAAAATAGATTAATTAAAATTTGATTAGAATTTAAATTGAATTAGAAGCTAAATAAGATGAAATTGCTCACTGAGACATGAAACAAGACTAAAAACTAAAGTTGCTGGTCAAAATTTACTTTGTGAAAATTACATTTAAAAAGAAATTGACTCTTGAATTTACTTATTTTTTCCTTCTTTGCTTTTCATTTCCTGTTAGTTGTCGTGACTTTGTGATAAATGAGGGCCAGTTTCCTTCTGGTAACGTAGGGACGGAGAGGGTGGCAGGATGATTTATGGTGTTTCCATCAAACATGATGCCAAGTTCCACCAACTCACATCATGTTATCACCTCGCACACAGAGATCTCACGGTGAGGTAATAGCCTTGATCGTCACAGCAGGTTTTGCCCTCAAGGCATAAACTTGCACATGACAGATTCTCCAAAGTCTAAAGCAGAGCCGGGAGTCTGCTGATGGCAGATCTGACTGCAGCCAAGCTGCCTCAGGTCCATCTTGTGCCGTTTGCTCCTTGTTGTAATCCTATTCTAATATGCACACTATCTCAGAACATAAGGGAAGACTGAGGAGAATTGTTACAGAGAAAAGAGATAAAAGTGAAGAAATCCACTTTCATTCGTTGATACTTCTGCCCCGGTCTCCACAGTTAATGCACAAGGTATTAAGTCACAGCTGTTGGTAAACAATGTTTGAATAAAAGTGAGAGAGATTAAAACACTATGGACATGCATACGTGCACAACTCTGTGAGACACGTCCTATAATGTTTATTAATGAGTGATCTGCCTAATCGGCGCAGAGGGGCCAGAAGTGTGACAAACCCTGTGAAGCTGCATTTATTTACTGTTTTTTCACACACCATCCAGCAGCTTCTAAGACCCAGTCTGATGCTCAGCTTTGGCACTTTTAGCAGTGTCATTCACTCCAACAGGCTTCCTTCTCCATCTAATGGAGTGGAAATGAACAGATGAGTGACTAGAACAATCCTCCCTACACTCTGATTATCTAAAAAAAAAAGCACAACCAGCCTTTGAACAGGCACGCCTGACAGTCCCTACATCTCTGTCAGAGATCAATCTGCAAAATGCATACGCTACAGGAGCTGAGTCACTTTTATAATTCATGCGTGATCGCAGCCAGAATCTCACTGTTCAGTCATCACTTTGACAGGAGCTCTATCACTTCATCCACTTCTTTGCACAGCATGTTTGTTATCCATATCTATACTGGGAAAAAATATGGAAATATCTCAAATGAAATCATCACAGCTCTGGCAAAGACGCATGCGATCAAACAGAAACCCATCGATTAATAAATCAAACTTGCAGGGCCTTTAGGTGGTAATAGGAGCTCTTCTCAGGAGGGCTACATCACAGTTTGACAGGTCACAGTCAAACTCCACAGCCATCACTGTCTGCTCAGTCATCACTCAGATTAGGGGGGTCTGGGGGCACCTTCCAGAAAAAAAAGTGATTTTAACATGTAAACTAAGCATTCAGGTGTAGTCTGAGAGGAAAATAAAGACATTTAATTTTACTCATTTATTAAAAGCATGCGCTAAAAATTTGGAACAGCGTTTAAAATACCCCACTTTGTCAATCTTTTTAAAATACGACAGTGGATGTTGTGCTGAATTAAACACCCCTGCTGTGAGAAGCACCCCCAAGACCTTGTATTCATTACTAAACTGACTGAACGTCAAAACAGATGAACAGGCTTGTGATCTGCACCACCCTTAAGAATGTAAAGAAAACCGCTACCAGCCTGTTCACAATAAAAGAAAGAAAATTCAAAAGGAAAGAAAAGAAATTGTCTTAAAGTATTGAGACTAAAGTTTAGATGATATGTAACCTACATGGTAGAAGGGAGGGTGAGCGTTATGGTTGATCACTTCTCACTGGAAATTAATCCACCAAACTCAACATTTGTCATTTACCATGTTCTATGTATTTTCAAAAGTTTTAATGCTTGGCCCAGCTACGACAGAATTATTTGGGTCGTGGTGGGGCTTTTACATTCAGCTGGAGATCATATGTAGAGAAACCCATCTCCCCGAAAGTGCATGCACATGTTTAACTTGTTGAAAAAGGTGTCTACACCAGGGCTACTGAATTCAGTCCCACGAAGGCTGCGGTTCTGCAGGTTTTTGATGTCATTGTGCTGAACTTATAGGCTGATGGAACCATTTGATTTGAGTCAGGTATGTTGGAGCAGGAAAACATTGAAAATCTGAAGGACAGCAGCCCTTGTGGGACCCATTTGAGGGCACTGGACTACACACGGGGGAGTGGTAGCTTAATGGTTACAGAGGTGGGCTTGGGTCTGGAGGACATATTCAAGTACTTGGGCTAGCAACAGAGATGAATCACTGTAGGCCCCTGAGCAAGGGCCTTCATCCCAACTGCTCCCACAGCACTGGAAAAATGGCAGCCCACCGCTCCTAGTCGAAAGTAGTGGTGAGTTAAAAAGCAGAGGACTAATTTTGATGTTTCAGTCCAACCAATGAAATAACCAACGTTGAGCTTAACACATCCATGCTCTTCTCTGCAGTTATATAAGCACAGCAAAGTTTTGAGCAATATTTTTTTTGCATTAAACAAAAAGGCTGACCATGTACACGTCTTTAAAAAGCTTTACAGCAACATTAACAGCCAGGGTGGTCATTTTGACCATTTTCAAATTTATTCGTTCAATAACTTCATATCATGAAGCCTTGCTGGATCCTGATTTTTCCTAAATCTGTGCAAGTTTTCATTAAAGTAGTTTTTATATTTAGCACGACACAGTAAATATGAACATTTCTACCTGTTTGAACCACAGGCGTCATTTTGACTGCAAGAGATTTTGTTCTATTTTTAGTTTCCCAAAATGGAAACAATGACATGCATCTGCTGCAACCATCTGCTTAGTCTGTGATTTTACATTGTCTTTAAATAATAGGTTGTCAATCACTAAATCACTGGATGATAGAATAGTATAACAGGGGCCTAAAGCATTTGTCAGACTGAAATGAAATACCTTTAACAAAAGGCAGAGCTGGCACTAACTGTTTTGTGATGTCTTCTGCTTCCAAATAAAAACAAGCATTGCTATGGAATGGCTCTATGACTCATTTGCAAATGTTTCAAAGAAGATAAACTCCTGAATCATACTAAACTAAAAAAAATGCTTTAGAAGCAACATCTCTGTCATCAGTCTGGATTAAATTAAAACTAAATTAAAGATGTTGCTTTCATTCCCAAGAGAATATCTCTGCAAAGCAGCTCCACACACAAATCTTGGTCAAAAACCAAACTGGGTCCCAGTTTGGCACCAGTTCTGGAACTTAACTGGCTTTAACAGCAACAATGAAGTCAACAAACTGCAAAGAAAATGAAAGCAGGCCTAGATAGCAGAAAAGCACAAAATCAGTGGACTTGCTGTCAATAATTTTGTGTGTTTCTTTCAGTAAAGAAATTTTGGTTCAGTCCATGCCGGCAGAATCGTTACAGATGCAGCTTTAGGTTTGTGAAAAATAAGCAGCACACGTCCTTCTTGGAAAAGGACGGGATCTGGCAGGCAGTGACAGGAAGTCAGCAGACGTGTATTTGGAGTGAGGAAGGAAACATGCTGACCTTTAAAATGATGGGTGTTTTTAAATGCTGCTCATCATCAGGTTTATTGTGGCTTTTAACAAATTACATGCTTGTTTCCTTCTTTGTCACTGAACGAGCAGCCGTGAACCAGCATCCTATGTAAAACACCAAGCCACCGGAGTGTAGCAGAACAGAAATGAATGTTTTCTGACAGACTAGATTTATCTGCTTCAGCACCACTCAAGGTTGGTATAAATCTTTCTCATGGTGTAGACCTGTTGTATAAATGTTGACATTTAGACTTCATAGCAGATTCTTTATATCACAACATTACTGCCTGAAGGACATGGAGTCCTGCCTTCTATTCACCACATTTTCTCATCACCATTATGATGTTATAACTTAATTTCTTTAAAGGTTGCTAATTTAATTTAGAAAATCTAGATTGCTGATAAACAAATTATTCTCTCACACAAGCACAGACAATATTTGTTCATGCCCATCCCTTTAGGCACCTGTCAGTCTCCATCACAATAGTCCGAGCTTTAACACAAACCTAATGTGATGCTATTTTGGATGCTGACCAACTACATCATGGCACAAACCATCAGAACAAAAGGATCTGTATCTCTGTAGCAGGCTAGTGCTCTAAATAATGCAAATTAACCTGTAATTAGTTATTTTGTTGAGTCATAAGTGGATAAAACTTTTATTTGAATATGGTCAGAAAATACATTTTCTGGATTCTGGAAGAATTTTGATGCAAAAAAAAAAAAAAAAAGGAGAATTATTCTCTGCTTCCATTTCAAGATAACATTGTCTTCTGAATCAACCTTGGGAGTCTGCAAATTCAAAATGAAAATGGACTAAACATTTACAAAAATATTTAAACACACATGCATTAACGCAAACCCCAGAAATGATGATGATTTGGCAGGATAAATTTTTTACATTCAGCTGAAGATCAAAAGTAGAAAGGTAGCGTTGTTTCTGACCTCCAAGTGTTCGATTCAATATTGTTGAAGGTTTGCAGTAGCTTTCAAAGAATGTGTAAGCCTTATTGGCTGTGAGAGCAACCACATATGGCGTTTAAAAATAGCATCTACTAAGGAGACGGTGCTTTAGTCCAAAGAATGAATATTAGTTTTAACTATTATGTTTTTATGATAATGGTTTGAAAATTTAAGTTTTCCCAATTAGAGAACAACGAAAACAGATGATGACCTCGCCTGAACTGTCTGTACTAAAGCCTCTCTAAATTTACTCTTTGCATGACTGAGTTGGCCTTTGCAGACAAAAATGTTCCCATATTATACTATGATTTGATAGAAGTTTAGAGCTACAGCTGCATCATTCCAAGAGATATTCATATTCACCCAGAAAGTATTTCTTTATTTTAGACAAGCCTGAAACCTTTTTTATTTGAGCTATTCTTCATGTTTATTTATTCTCCAGTAAAACATATTCTGCTATTTCTCATCCTTACCAATCTCACAAGTGTTTCCCTTACTGTGATTCTAAAAGTAATTAAAAAGATCTTGTAGTTGCAGAGTCATTGCATTAAGAGTAAGCAATTTTCAAGCAGAGGCCTAAAAGGGTTGAAGGAAACAATGTTATTAGGCTGACTTCATAACACAGTTTAACAATGTGAAGATCTTTCTATGAGTATGTAGAAAAAAATACTTCCTGGGTGCACAGGACCCAATCTGTAGAAAGACTCGGATGACAGTGATTTACTGATCTGATGTCTCACAAGACCTGGAAAAACTAGTCCATGCTTTCATCTTGAGTCCGCTTTAATATTGTAACAGTGCTTTTACAGGTTCTACCTTAGAGCCCTGCAGCTTGTTCAGCTTATTTAGAACTCTGCTGCTTGAGTCCTCATTAAGACCAAGAAAAGCTCTGAATGGTTTAGGACCGAATTACATCAGTGACCTCTTGACCCAGTATGAACCTACCAGAACCCCCAGGTCATCTGGTTCCAGTTTCTTATCAGTTCCCAGAGTCAGAACCAGACATGGAGAAGCTGCATCTGAGGCTTTCTGGAACAATTTCCCAGAAAGCCTCAGATCAGCTAAAACACTCATTTTATTTACAGTTTTTCTCAGTCGCTTTGGTGCATTTCTCACATTCTCAAAACTATTAGTTCAAACTCCACAACAATTAGTTATTTGTGCACATCACAGTAGCATTTCTCATTGCATTGATCACATTGCAAATGCTTTTGGACATGAAGTATTTGCTTTCATACAATCCTATTTTTTCATGACATTATCATTTGCTTTGGTCATCAGTCAAAATGAACTACACTTACAACTGCAGAATAGTCAATCCCCATAAAATTAATAGTCCTCATTTCATGGCTTGTTGAAGCAGTTGTCAAAATCTGTCAAGCAGAAACATTTCTTTCTAGTATTTTCCTGGAATGTCTCCTAAATTGAACAACTGCTCTCAACTGACCCCCAGGTTTCACTAAATCCAATAAAGGAGTTTTTCTCTGCATGGAGGTGGAAGGTGTATGACCAGCATCCACATACAAATGACTGTCCAAGTAGCCACGGATGCAGGATGCAATGAGATCACAGCAGAGTCCTGCAGAGATCCGCCACATGAGGAGATAATTTCCTTGCTGCATCGCAAGGGATGATGTCTGATGTCGATGAAAATATGTGACCAGGCAGACAGGAACGCCTTGATGCACAGGAGATTTAGTATGTTCAGTAACATACATACATTATAGCATACAATGCATAATGCTGTAACCAAATTACTGTAAGACGACAAACATTGTATGAAGTGAAAATGTAAAAAAAATGTATTCTGTGTCATGTAACAACAGAAACATGTAACTTTACCATAGTTTTCAAATGGCTGTACATCTAGTGTGTAGTGCTGTCTTGGGCATTTTCAGCTAGTGTCTCTGAGATCTGACTTTTTTGTATTCAAAAACACTTACAGATTAGACTGTCATAATAAAAACACGTACATGGTTCGTACTCAGTGGTGACTGGACTTTTCATTTTGATGACTCTGACAGTTTCATTGACATAAATTCTTGCTTTTGAGGCATGAAATATCTATTTTTTTAGCAAGTGACACACTTTTGCAGGATATACACATGTTCTGCAGTTTGTACTAATTGTTGTGAGAAACACACTAACTGCTGCGCAAATGTTAATTCTGATGTGAGAAATGAACCAAAGCAACTGAGAAAAACTGTAATAAAACAACCCGAAATAGTTTGTGCTTGTGTTTTTTTTTATGAAAGTTGTGACAGTATCTACAGTGTAACTGTCTGACAAAGTCTAAAACATCTATAGCAGACAGGAAACTAAAAAAACAGGAAAAAAATTAGAACAAAAAGAAAAAAATCTGTTCAAAACATAATCTGGAGTTATTTGCTACAGGATTACATGTGCAATAAGGTCATTCCTAACTCCTGCTTGCAGTAATATTACTGATGATATTACTATTCATGACAGTAATAATAATAAAGGTGAGAGGCAGATAGATAGATAGATAGATAGATAGATAGATAGATAGATAGATAGATAGATAGATAGATAGATAGATAGATAGATAGATAGATAGATAGATAGATCGATGGATGGATTGATCCATCCATCGATCATTTTTGGACAACTTCTGTGTCTCTGTCGGTCTCTTAGTCACAGCTGTCACAGTGTACAGCTGCAGATCAGAGCCAATCAGAGAAGACCAACCCCTTCTCTGCCTTTAATTGGCTGTAACACTGAAAACACAAACAGGCATTCAAATGGTGCAACCAAGAAAAAACATGTTACACTCGACAATTTAAGGGTTGCATGTAAGACAAAACGGTTGCACTGTGTATTATAAGTTAGGAAATCTGTTAAAATTATAACAATTATAGAAACTGATATTGGCAATAAAAGAGTATGATCATCTTCCCTTAAAGATTATCTGATGATCTACGGTTGGACATCAGTAAAAGACAAGAAAGTAAACAGGAAAATGAAGCTTGAAGCAGTAATAACAGCTTTGTCTTTGGATTTTGGAGGAATCACCATTTGATCCCTTTGGTCTGTTTCCTGATGTTTTATAGACTAAACAATTACTCAAGAAAATGAGAAAGGCACAGAGTCTGGGGCTTTAATATGCCTTCAGTTGTATGAAGCACAGTTATTGATCAAAACCTATTGACAGCCATATTCACGTGGACCCCAGAAAGATCATCTTTAACCAAGCTGCAGTCGTCTCCATCTGTGTGCTGTTTGCTAGTATCGATTCCTCTCAGATGGAAAGTGATGCATCACCCTCATAAATGTTATCAGGAGGCTAAAGACACACCTGGAAATCCAAATAAACTCTCAAGCAGAACACTCTCGGACGAAGAAGAAAGACTGGCTGTATTTTCATTTTCATCTTCCTGTATTCACACGCAGGGTGGAACCAAGCTGGTGTTGACGCTTGTTGTTGTGTGGTTTGTTTTCCAGTTTCCATCCTGAAAATGAAATAAATAGACAAATGTCTGAAAATAAATTATCTTACTGTTAGTTTCCCTGCAGAGTGCAAAGTACTGTCATTATTTTGTCTCACCAGCAGTCCAAAAAACAAGATGAAATTACAACAAGCAGCAGCAGCAAACCCTCACATGGAGCAGCCGGAGCCAGCAAATGTTTGGCAGAAAAAGGAGCGAAACAATCCATTATCAAAGCAGTTCCTGATGAGGCATTCAATAAAAATACACACATCATATAAGTGAGCAGCCACAGATCTCTTTCAAAGAAAAAGATTATGAAAGAGAGATGAAACCAGCCGTAAAAAGGAAACCGATATGGTTAAAAACACTGATGTGACCTGAGGGTGTTGGAACGACCCAAGTGAGATGAGAAAAGAAAAACCCACTCACATTAAATGCATGTAAAGCAGAGTATTAACGGTTAGTGACTATAAAGCACTTGAAACTAAGACCTCTTCCACTTCTGCGCTGAAGTAATTCTGGAGTTTTTATTTTATTTTTTTACCTCACAAGTAGAACTTTATGGATGGATATGAACAAAACATTTTTGTGTTTACTTTATAAGCTGCCTTTTGAGGAAGCTTTACCCAAGTTAACAACTAGGACATCTGATTTCTTGAGGCATTTTCTGTAAGCTATCCAAGCTGAAGACTAGAAAATCAGAGTTCCCAGGTGCCATTAAAAGGAACATAACAACAGCAGGAGGTGAGGCAAAGAGTCAGCCACAAAAAACAGCGGTAAATCTGAGAAATAAAACATAAATCACATATTGTTTCGCAGTGGTTATGCTCACATCTCCACATAGACCTGTTGGAAGCTGGTAATGATCCCCTGTCCTGCAGCATATTTACCTGTTTATATGGCAGAAATTTAATCTTTTTCCCTCTTTTCTTTGTGATCACACCCATGTGGCTAGTGTCCAAAGACACTCTGCCCAGTGGCTGCAGCATATTTAAGATCTGCACAGCAAAGCAAGAGGAAACAAAAGAAAAATAGGCAGACTGCTTCTCTGCAGAGAAATCTTGTAGTGAGTCGAAAGAAATTACTGAGAGGGATTACTTTGGTGCTTGTCAAAGTTATTCATCTATATGCATGGTGCTCCTGCAAGGCAGCTCTTAAAAACTTTGGATACTGGGTGTGCACAACTCCATCATATCAGTGGGGAGATTTATAAAAACACGGCAACTGTAACAGAGATGAAAAGAGAAGATATAACAACATACAACTATCTTTTTGTAACTGGCCGACCAGCTCTATCAGACACCCTGCAATGCAGCCTTGGCCACCATTTACAGCTTGTATCATGTGAAGACTCACAGCTGGGGGTTATTAACATCTGGTTAGGTAGGTCACTGACACACGTAACAGATTTCAAGAGGTTTCAAGAGGTTGAAATAAAGAACTCTCCACCAGTCAGTCTGGGGATTAAGAAGTCTCTTTGTTTGGGGTGAAATGAACCAAAAGACAAACATGTAGGCAGAAATATAAATGTGCATGCCCCTACCCCATTTCTATAAAACACCACTCATTTCCCTTTCTTCCACAATAGCAGGTATACACAAAAACAACACACACATCCTTTTTAAAGCTGTCCTGAATGCTGCGTTTTAAATTCAGTTTCCCTCTTAAATCATGCCCCTTTCTCTTTCTGAAAACAATCTAAACTATTGCTTGCTCTGAATATTATCTGTGCTGTTTTAAACTGGATCAAATATGGACATTTTGGAGCTTGTATTTTTAAGAAGAGTTCGTTTGTGTGATCTCCATATCATGCATTTTATCACACAATTCTATTTTCATATTATTTAGGAACTTTTATATTTTACAAGAGCCCAGTTTATCAGGGTCCCCTACAGGTTCATCATGGCCTTGCTGGGTGAAACTAGATCACACATACTGACTGCTACAGAGACAAAATTGAAGAATTTCTCAAGACAACCCACTGTGACCCCGCAGAGCCTCAGATCTGGGCAACTACTCAAAGATCAGCAGTGTAGTATTTCCTTTGAAGAAGATGGAAACTAGATAACCATCTTGGAAGGAAGTGGAAAAGTGAAGATGGTCTAAACAGCATCAGCCCCCAGACCAAGCGGCATCTCCTACAAAGTGTATAAGAAATTCCCAAAATTGCTGCGCAGACTGTGGAAGCTCCTACAGAAAATTTCCTCTAACGATTGTATACCATCAAGCTGGAAGGTGGCAGAGGGATACTTTGTGCCAAAGGAGAAAGGATTGACCGTGAATACTATTTCGGACTATCAAGATTGTCTTCTCAGGCTTGACAAAGCGGATGATAACATACATGACGGAGAAAGGCTACTTCAACATCTCAATCCAGTAGGGAGGGATTCCAGGGTTCTCTGGGTACCAGGAACATACAACCTTACTTACCCACCTGATACAAGAGGCTAAGAAGAATAAATAAACAGTTTTCTGGCTAGACTTAGCCAACACTTGCGTCAATGCCCTATAACCACATCGAAACTCTACCACATCCCATTTAAAATCAGGCAGATGATATAATGATGAGCTTCATTTTGAACAGTACAAAACAAAGATTTTCAACATCAAATTAAATACATCAATATTCAAAAAGGAGTGGGAAGAAGTCTAAACTTATTGAATCGCTCCCCTTCTCCCTGCATCAATATCTTTTCCTTTCAGTTATCCTGCTTCCTCACATTTCATGCATTTTTAATCTTAAAACAGGATCAATCAGTTATAAATATTATCACCATCCTCTTTGCTCCATAGCAGACAAGATGAATCACAAACAGATTTAACAAATAAACATGACAGCCAAAGAAAGAGCAATATAATTGAGATTAGTAATAACAATAGCAACCATAATGACAACAATAACATCAAAACCTCAAGAATAAGAATAAGAATAGCAATGGGTGCACATGTTTTTAACCATCTTGTTAAAAACTGGGACAAACTTATTACAGCAGCAACAGCCAGTAACAGCAGCAGGATGCAGGCAACTCCCAGTAAGAGGATTCATGGATGACCTGACTCTAATAACCAAGGTGGGTTCTGAAAACCCTTAGAGGATGTGCGGGAGGAATGGTACACTCACCTGCATCATGTCTGGGTACTACAAAGCCCTTACCCAGGGTAGGTATGTATGGTGGCATAACAAGATGCTCATTGCAGACATCCTGGAGCAGACAAGGCCACAGACTGTGGCATCCTCTGACAACTTTGTATACTAGTTTTCCCACATCTCTACACAGCAACGCATTTAGGGTAAAATTAACATACAACATAAAGTATATAGTACTTTCTGATTAAGATGTGCTTCATTTTCCCCAGAACAGCAATGTTCCATACCAACTTCTCCTAAACATATAGAACATGTGGTTTCTGACAGATTTAGGAATTTCATTTCTGAAGAAACTCTACAGCAGTTTGAGGAAACTTCCATCTACAAAGACAGGGATTATCAAATAGAGCTGCCATGGCAACAAGACCATCCTCCTCTTCAGGACATTTACCACATAGCAAGGAAAAGGTTGGAAGGTAACACTCTACAGCAGATATAACAATATGGTGCAGGGCTACTTAGAAGAAGGAATGGCTAAAGATGTCCCAGGAGACCATACAGCATCACCAGATAGCCACATATATTACTTGACTCATCATGCTGTACTGAGAGAGGATAAATAAAGATAAAGTGTGTTGTATTTAATGTCCCTCACCTAATGACCCAATCTGAATCCAGATCTGCTGAGTGTTTTGATAAGATCCAAACTCTACAAAACTGCATGGACATCTTTAAAGAATTTCTACAGATATCTTTCAAAGAAAGAGACAGAGATGCTGCAAGATTTCTGTGGTTCACAGGCACCTCCAGCTGAAGAGAAGGAGGAGACTCCAGTGGTGTTTGGTGCCTGCGTTCTTACTGGAGGCCACCATAAGAAGACATCTGAAACAATATGAGCCAGATTACCCACAAGTGTATCAGAGCTTCACTCTACATCAGAGGCTTGTTTGCTGACACTGACATAGCAGCTGCTGGGATCTCTGTAAGTAGATTTCAAACTCTCCTGAGCTAAATGTGAAATGGCAGGAGAGCCAAACAGACTGAAGTGTTGAGCATAAAGCTCATGGATCAGTACTGAAAGTTCCGGGTTTAGTGTGGAGACCAGCAAGTGATGTTTTCTTCCCTGGTGGGACGGCTATATTCCAAGATGACAATACCAGGATTCATCGGGCTCAGATTGTGAAGGAGTGGTTCATAGAGAATGAAACATCATTTCTACACATGGATTGGCCACTAGGGGTCCAGACCTGAACCCCATTGAGAATATTTGGGATGTGCTGGAAAAGACTGCAGAGTGGTCTGACTCTCCCATCACCAATACAAGATCTTGGGAAAAATTTTATGTTGTGACATTGCAGAAGCTCATCACAGCATGACACAGCAAATTCTGCCATAATAAAAAATAAAGGTGGTCCAACAAAACACTAGTGTAAATGGTTCATATTTATATAGTGCTTTACTGTACCTGGGATGATACCCAAAGCCCTTTACATCACACATCACATACACCCAGTCACACACACATTCACACACTGATGGCGGAAGCTGCCATGCAAGGCGCTAACCACGACCCATCAGGAGCAAGTAGGGGTTCGGTGTCTTGCCCAATGACACCTCAACATGAACTCGACTTGGCCGAGGATCGAACTGGCAAACCTTGGGTTACAAGACGACCGCTCTACCCACTGAGCCACGGTGTTTGTTGGAAAATCAGAGCATTTTTAAAGCTATTTCCAGTTCTCGTTAACAGAGGAGTGTTGAGTGTTTTCACACTGTTGATGTTCTGTGTTGTGTTTTTTCCTAATTGGAAAGAATGCGTTCCTTGAGCACGTTTTTTTTTTTCTTTTTTCTGTGAACGTTGAACTGAACGGAACATATTTTCAGATGCAGATGCTTCGTCTGCTTATGATTATTTATGGGAATATTACGAACTGTCTGAAAATACAACATTTCCGTGCAAATTGAGTCTCCATGCACTTAAAAAAAGAATTTACAATTTCCTTTTTGCATTGTTTGTTTACTTTAAAATACTTGTGCAAAATAAAATTGTAATATAGGAACAGTCAATGAATGAATAAATGTTTATAATAAAAGAAATAATGACTGGCATGATTAATTAACTTATAACAAAGTGAGTATATGAAACATAGTAAGCAAAATTTCTTCCACACAAGAGTGAGAAGACATCTTAAAACATTTCTACAATGCAGCTTTTTTTGTATAACTTTAGGAAAGAGGTGAACTGAAAATAGCTGTTATTCTTGTCCTTTGTCCACACATCAGTCCCACATACATATCTATTTTGTATGATAGCATTTAGTATAATGTTTTTCATTGCAAGACACATTTTAGTTTATTTTGTTTCTCAGTCCAGTCTTTAAGTCTCAGATCTAACCTAAACAAAATTCAAATAAACTTTGAACCAGTTCTAAATTTAAATGGTGAACTGTGAATGTGAACTATTCATTTTAACCTGTCAGAACTGAACTTTTAACTAGTTCATGATGAGCATGAACTTGCACAAGACTGAAGAAATGACAAAAATGAAGAAAAATATTCACATAGTGTATAAACAGGTTTACAATTAAACATTAAATTAAGCTTAGAGGCAGAAAAAGTCCGATGGAAATACAAAAACACAGCAAACTGAGGAGTCAGGAGTTTCACTATTCATATCCAAACTCTGGTGGACAGAAATGAGAACAAATTAGTGGGTGAGAGGAACAGTGTGGAATGAAAACACTGGTAATGGGGAAGCTGGAATGAGAGCAGCTGAAATTATTCATTTTAAAATCACGTGCACAAGCGCCTGACAAATGACTCATGATGCTGTTTTCTCCCTCACACAGAGCTGTTTGTGTTAGATAATTTCAACAAATGCATTCTGATACTTGAGAATTTCATCTGATCTGACAGTTGTGTATCAATACATCTGATGCAGATGGACATTTCTGTGAAATGCAGATGGGTTTCTGGATCTATATCCTGATGGTTTGGACCACATTCTTTACCTTTTTTTTAACCTTCTCCTGTCCAACATCATGACAGCAGAAAGATGATATGGCTAATGAGCTTTGTTGATATAAGGCTCCTTAAGGCAAAATAGTTGGTTATTGATGCATCTTTTTCCCTGTGCAACTATTTGACTACAACTATTTTCTGAGTTGAAACATGTAACATGGTTTCTTATATTTGTTGAGACAAACATATCATGAGAGAAAACTCCTTCATCTATTGGTTAATGCAGGACAACTTCTGTCATAGCTGTGTTGGGTTGATCAAATTTCTGTAAGAACTTTTTCTGCGTTCTGCTATGTCTGACTAGGAGATATTTTTCCAGGCCAGTGCCACCTACCACCTGACACGCATTTGTTTTGGTTGTGTTTACCCACAATGCCTTTTTGCGATCCTCAACATTGTGCTCTTAATGAGCAGTTAAAGAATCTACTTATTTAACATGTGTAGATTGATTCAGAATCGTCGATGTCTGCATTGCAAGGCATCTAAAAAACAACTCCCCCTCCCACACCTAGCACTGAGGGGTTCTGGTCCTACGTCAGTATATTAGATCTGCTAAAGCCTTATGAGCCATAGAAACTTCTAAGATCTTCTGGATCAGGTTTGCTTTCCTTCACATAAGTTAAAACTAGATAAGTAGAATCTGCATTTACTTATACTCCTAATTTCTGGAAAGAACTACCAGAAAACCTGAAGTCTGTTCCAAACCTTGGTTCTTTCAAATCAGGCCTTAAATCTCTTCTGTTTGCTACAACTTTTAATTTAGATAAGATCTTTTTCTTTTTTTGTGGTTGATGATGTATTCTTTTGTCTGTTTCTTTTGATCATGTTGGATTGCACTTTGTATGAAATGCATTATATGACTAAATCTGTCTTACTTTGCCAAATACGACCCTTTAAGCCAGAAAGAACAAGATAGATGAATGTCAAACTCAAGAAATCCTCATGGCAGTTTACAAACTGCTGTGGCTACACACACTTAACTTTATTGTATAGTGAGTACAATATCTGCCCAGTAGGGGTGTTGAATGTAATCGTTTCGGAGATGTGGACGATTCAGCACCGATGCAGCAACAAAACATAATCCATTATAAGTAATGTAATTTATAGTAATGTTTCTTAATTTTCCTGGAGAGGAACAATAAAGTTTTAACTTTTTCGTTTACATGTTTATGATGTTTGTCATATTCAGGACATTCAGATTGATTTCTAAAATAGTTAAAAGTTAAAAGGGAGTTCATCTGACTGCTTATTTTCATTAAAAAAAAAGTAACAATGTGCAGTAATAAAGAAAATTGAGGATGCAACACAGTGATGCATCACAGAATCAAACCAAACTGGATCAAACTGTGAGGCCAGTGAAGATGCAAAGCCTTTCTACCCACCCACTCATTTTCTGCAGCTTCTCTGAAACCAAGTCATGGGTGTAGCATTGTGAACAGAGATTCCCAAACTTTCCTTTCCCCAGACTCACTTACTCCAGCTACTCCAGAGTGGCACTGAAGCCAGCTGACACATTAATTATCTTCAGTATGCCCCGAGGCCTCTGCTTGATGGAACATGCTTGAAACACCTCCATAAAATGAAATAATGCAAATTTAAACAGCTTTGCTGACCCAGTGTCAGACAAGTTCCTCATAAAACACTCAAATGATGCTGTCTTATCCTTTTGTGAGCATTTATCCTGAAAGCTTTTTTACACGGCCCTACACACATTGACTCTAAGTCAAAAACACACACCTGAATCAGTGTGACGCTTGTGTGCACGCTGTGGTTTAACTTCCTGTGCTTCTAAACTGGAGCAGTCTGCAGTGTTGAACCTTTGCAAAGTTAAATATAATGACTTAATGAAAAGTATTCTGCTTCACATCCATTCCATAAAGTCCTTTGAGTGGAACATCTTTATTAAACAAATCCAAACACTGCAGCTGATTCCATGTCTCGCTCTCATCTAAATTAAATGCTGCTTCATTATCTCTTTCAGTGAAATTTAACCTAGCTGGAAACAATTACAGGCATTCCCAAGGTGAAATTTATTATACTGCTTTAATTCACCACTTATCCCTGTGATGATCAGCAGGAATAATACGATGTCAATAAAAACACTGATGTAAATCAGAGGTCCACGCTGTGTGGACTTGTATCCAATCATGCACTTCATAAAGATAAATGAGGATCAGACTTGAATATAAACACTTGGATTTAAAGCTAAGAGAGGGGACAAAGGATGTCATAGCTAACATAATATAAATTATTATAAAATAACTTAAATAATACCCTTTGAGATTTCCTTCTCATGCAAGTAAGAGATTGGATGGAGCAACACATTAAAAGCATGTGAAAAAAAACAAGTTGGGTGACAAAGAAACTGCAATCTTTAGAGGACGTGCATGTAGGGTGTTACTGTCTTTCATCTTCCACCTGATCTAGATATAAGCAAACATCAGCTGATTTCTCAGTCCATACAGTGCATTTCTTGATCAGCCAAATCAGTCACCTCAGTCTCACCTAAATTTTCTGCAGCCAGCTTATCAGGTACCAGCACCACCTTACTGGTCTGATCAGCAGCTGCCTTTAGCAGGGTTGTAGCCCCCACTGGATTTCTCAGTGGTCCTACTTTAGTCTGTCTTACTGCATCATAAAACCAAACTTAAGTATCAAATCAAAGACATGTCAAAGTAAAAAATGATTTATATACATCATAATAAAAACTGCAGAGGTTTTCTTTTCGTAATCCTAACTAGAGTGCTTCTCGCAGGTGAACTGATGACAAGCAGATGGAGACTGAGCCCTGACAGCCTGTCATGTATTACCTACCATCTGGTCTCCATTTCCTCTTCAAAGAGTCCAAAGAGACAGACAGTTTGTTGCCAGGCAGATTGTTGGGATGGTCATATGCGGCATCTGGACATCAATAACTGTAAACACTGAATTTTGACTCAACACGATAACAGAATTAGTTTCAGTGTCAATAAAACCTCTATCGGTTGACCCTCAAACATCTGAAGTCAGTTACTGAGGCATGAAGCTGGGGGACACCATGAATATCATTAAAAAGGCAGCTGTTGTTTGTTGGTTTGTGTTTAATTAGCAAGATTTTGATTGAAAGAGCTCAAAGCTTCTTTTTTTGGAGGGGGGGGGGTCCTCAAAAATCTATGAAAACACATGAGTAAGCCAGACTGTAGCGCTGAATGGTGCGTTCCTTAATCGCCATGAACACAAATGCTGGAGGTTATTTTGACTCAGTCCCACATACACCATCCAGCTGCTTGAAATAAACACTACAGCATCACATGTGGATTAATCTGCCTCTGAAAATTGTTTATAACAAATGTACTGTTTCCCCCTGTTGTTTCACTGGATGCAGCTCCAAAGACTGCTTTAAAAATTAAATTAAATTGATATCTTAAGCCAGACAGGCCAAAATCAGCTGCATGAGATGAGCTCAGGTTCAACCTTTCTGATTGTGGTTTTAGTTAGAAATTGAGTGTGATCTGAGAAAATAACACAGTTATTAAGGCAAACAGCACATCTCAGTGGGTCGTCGACTGAGCTGTTCACATATGAGACTCCAGTTGCTGCCAATGATTTTAATAAACATCTTTATCCTCATTATTATGTATAATCCCTCCAGCATTTACACAAACCTAATTGCATCACCCCTACCACCCAACACTAAACACACCTATGGTTATGTAATCTCATAATCTCAGTCTGAAACAGATACTCCAATAAGAGGAGCTTATTCTACCGAATGAAAGACGTGCAGGAAACCACATTCAGCTTCAGCAAATTAAAGTCCAGTTAGATACAAGACTTCGGTATTAGTTTAAAGCTGCACTGCTCAATGTTTCCAGATTAACCCGTGTAGCCCTTTTTATTCTCTACAGAGCTAGGCTGTATGATGATGATGATGATGATGATGATGATGATGATGATTTAGGACTACCAAAATCAAGGTGTTAACACAAAAGCATCAATCTGTTAATGTTTTTTAATAACATTTTTAATATTGTTACTCATGCTATATTAACCCTTTAGGTCTATTATTTTCCATTTGAAGTCTTTATTTGGCCCTTTAACAAAAAATACAAAAATAATTTAAGAACAAAAATTATTTTTGTATATTTAACTTTTATTACTGTGGGATATGTCGAAATCATTCTAGTGCTCTATTGTATTACCATCACATTGTGTACAACAAGGTTTTAAACCAAATTTTATTACTCACAGCATATTAAGAAATTCAAACTTGCCATTATCTTGGTAGGAGAAGCTGATTTTGGACATGTAGATACCCTGTCACAGCGGTAAACAGGATCTACCAAAAACTACCTGACACTCCTGTGTGCCCACCGCCAAGGGGAAAAGAAGAAGAAGAAGAAAAAGAAGCAGTAGTAGTAGTAGTAGTAGTAGTAGTAGTAGTAGTATTAACTAGATGGCAAGTTTGAGAATGAAACAGTAACTCAATAAACTACTGGTTACAACCTAACATGGGTACAGAATTGGTTAGAGACAATAAGGACATAGATCTATCTATGTCCAACAAGTCCATCAGTCTTCTCTGTACCCTGTTAACAAGTGATCGCTGCTAGAGCTCCCACCTTATAACCCAATTCAACTTACATACAGTATATGATTGGCTCTGCTCTTGTGCTTCTTGCAAACATGAGCTGGTGGCGCTAGCTAGTACCTGAAAAGGGCTCTAATGGTGGTTGTATCTTCAGTCAAAATGTAAGAATCACAGAAAAAAAAAGGTGGACATCAGGAGTTGTTTTAAAGGGAGTCAACATCAATATTTACATAGCAAAGAAATGATTTTTTCAGCAGCAGTAAAGTCATAAATAGATTAACAGACAGACTCATTTGTCTTCATACTTTCACCCGGGAGCTCTGCAGTGTGTCACGTATGTTCAGAAACTGTGGCACTTATTAAAATGTGAAACATCTTAATAAAACAAAACACACAAGATCTGATACGAAAGCAAACATACTGGAAAATGAAGTGAGATCAGAAAATATAAATAGTCTCAGAGCTGAGTATAACCAGTCCGCCAGCGTCCTGAGCAACACATTCACTGCCCAGCAATGTGATGTTGGCTCAACACAAAATGATTTACTGATGGAGGAGTTGTCAAAGAAAGCATGAGAACAGCAGCCGAAACGCTACTGGAGGGAAAACAAAAAAATGAATATGGTTCCAGTTTCACTAATGAGGCGCTGTGTATGAGAACAGTCCTGAATCCAAAAGTCCAGGTTTAAAATGCTGGCAGGATGAGTTGCAGCTTATTTCTCTCACTGAGAAAAGAAGTGGAGGAACTGAAAAAAGAACATGCGCTTCTGAAACTGTTCAATTGTTGGAATTAATCTGTAAAATTGGTTCAGACTTTTGAGCCAAAATGTGAAACAGAATTGGGGAAATGCAAGTTTTTCAATTAAAATTACAATAGAAAGTATGTAAAAATTGTAATTCCCTCTAATATCACAGACTGCACATGAATGCAATGAGCCAAAATGATCACATAGTGTTTATTGTTTGCTTGTTTTTTTGTTTTCTTTCCAAATTATTACATCTATAAAGACAACAGTGCAATTTGTGAGAGTGGTTTGTCACTGATGCTGCAATTATTTCTTTTAATGAGCATATTTTGGCCAAAGAGGCATCAATATGTTATTTTGTCTGGTGATAAAAGTGAAGCTACAAGGCAGTGCAGAGAGAGGAGCTGAGGAAAGTGGTAATGTAGGGTCACAGGCGAAGCTTCAGAGTAGACGTCTCAGTTTGTTTGGTCTTTAACCCATACCATTACAAAAATCATTAATTATAAATAATCTTGTGTTCAGTATGGACACAAATACTTGGTGTCAATCTATTAAATTAATATTTTGGATTATAAACTTTTGATATGATATTGCATATAAATAACTATCATAAGAAGAAAAAAACCAATGTGGGCTACTTTTATGTCCTTACCAGTGTCAAAACCAAACCTATACCTCTGCAACCAAAGTATACAGAATATGTCCGTGTAGAAGTCACACCTGGTGTCACTTCTGTCAGCTAAGAACAGAAAACTGAGGCTTTTTACACTTAAATAATGTTTTTGTAATCACACACATAATCAAACCAATGTGTTATTAAAGTACCCTTATAATATTAAACATAAATAGAATTTTTTTAGATACATGTTTCGTAAAAAGGGGCAAAACATACATTAATTATAAATCTCCCTCATGGTGTGAACACTTTGAGGGCAGTTTTTCACAATTCTGGTGCCTCATTTCTGTAGCAGCTGAAAAAAAATCAGATTTTTAAGTTGTAAATTATAGATCTCAGTCCATCTGGACATGTGTTAATGTGTGGTTAAGCCTTATTTCCCATCCTCTGCATATTTAACCATAGATGGTCAATCTACAGCAGCACATGAATGTTGATGCATATTCAGCCTCCTGATTAATGGTTCCTGATGATAAATCATAGCACAAATTGAGAGAAAGCCCAAGAAAATTAATTAAGTTTTAAATTAATTACCAGCATCCCCACTCTGGTGTTTAGATGTTTTACTGCTATGATACATCTGATTTGAGGCCTCTTCATGTCTCTGTATGTATTAGTTATCTTTAGTTCAGCACTTTGTTTCAGCAGCTGTTGTTGTCAAGTGCTTTAAAAATAAAGTTGGCTTGGCTTGGCTCTGTAGAGTTAAATATAAACAATATACAGTATAAGGGGCTGATCCAATTATCTGATTCAGTTTACTAATTATCTCGTGAAGTAGCTGGATTTCTGAAGAAATGCAGAAATCATCTGACTTATAGGTGTATGCAGATCTCCTCCCTCAGCAAGGCATTGTAAAACTGTTCTTCAAAGGTCTCATGTTCATTTATTTGGTCTGACTGGTGCTTTTTTCATTGAATCCAGTTTTCCTATAGTCTTATCAGGAGATTAAAAAGCATTAAGTTCAATAAGATGTAGAATATGTTAATAGCTGATAGACCCAGAGACCTTTCATACTGAGTCCATTGAGTTTAATTCATCTATACATTGTGGACACAGTACAAAAAAAAAGAAAATCGTCAGAACAGAGAGGACAACAGTAGAAAACACACACACACACACACACACACACACACATATATATATATATATTTATACACACACTGGATATGACATACAAAAACTTTGGAGTCTGCGTGTAAATATAATTGACACTCATTCTACATACAACAATACTGACAATAAACACAGATTTAGTTAGCGAGACTCTCACTTTTCTCAAAATTAATGGCATTACACCAGGAGTAGTTACATTTTATTTTAATAATTTTCTGAAAATGTAGATAAATTTTAAGATGCAGCAGCTGAAAATAATCAAAAGCATGTTGATATAACTCATATTGTTAATAACAAACTGACTTCAATATTGAAGATCCACTGACTAGTTAAACAAATGGCTTTTGGGTAATGATGCGTTTAGCACTTCCTGCTGGTCAATGCTCACTGATGTCTTTTCCAGCAATAGTTGGGGGTGTGTTATGGAGAAAAGGAAACAGAATGAATTAGTGAATGTACTCTTCCAGTAGTTATAAAATAAGCATATAAAAATCTAATATCAAGTCAAACACAAGTAGTTTGTACAACTTGTGAAGTCAAAATTGGCATTAGAGGTTAAATGTTTGTTTTCTCCATTGGGTTTCCATAGAAACAAAAAAAAAAAACAAGGCAGTAACCTGCATCATGGGTTGACATAATGATGAATTAGCTAGTGCCCGGCTGCATTCAGTCTTGACAGCTCAAGAATCCAATTGATTTGCTATCAGACCACTCAAAACTGGACTTCAGACCAAAATGGGTTCTGCAAAACACAAAGAAAAATACTGAACTCTTGCTCTTCAAGAAGTGAAACTGATTAATCATAAACATGCAATGCTTTGAAACAGAAAGAGCTCTGTCTTATGAAACCCATGGAGTTACCTGCTTGTCATTTTTTACAAAGAGTTTGAAAGACTTGGACAGGTAAAAAGACTGGATGTCTGAGCATTAACCTTTACAACTGCTGCTAAGTGGCCACTGGACTTCTGGAAGGTACTGATCTTGCAATCACCCACATGTTCTTCCACTGGAACAAACAGGGACACCAGCAAGTACCTAATGTTGTTCATGCAGCACCTTCAGAACAGAAAAATAAAGGGAATAGTTCAGATACATATATCAGACTGAAACAAAACAGCTGATTGAGACTGGATCCATATCCCTACTGAAACTCCATGCATCACACTGAACCTAGACATAATGAGCACAACTGGATCCAGACTGCAGTAGACCAGATAATCTAGATTGGACTTAGACCAAATCATCCCTGATTGGAATAACACTGAAGTAGACTAGCTAACTCAACCTGAACTGAATCAACTGGCCAAGACTGGTCTTACCCTGGAATAGACCAGCCAACTTGGTGTAGATACAGACCATGATGGTACATGACAGTCACGCCAAACCCAGGAAGTAGACTAAAACTGGTTCCAGATGGTACCATGCCAACTGACCAACACAGGAACAAACACAGAGTGCATTCACACCAGGATAGTCCACTAGACTCAGTTTGATTGGGGACTCGGTTCAGTTGGGGGGACAACAGCCGTCCGGACCAAGATCCCATTAATGCTACACTTCTAAAGAAAAAAAAGCGAACCTTTTAAATAACGTGTTTCACTCTCCGCTAGAGGTGACCCTGCATCAAGATTTACTCAAGGGGGAAGAGAAAACACACAATGAAGAAGAAAACTCGTTCATCTATTGCTTAATGCATAACAACTTCGATTTCCATAACAGCTAAATGTGAAGCTGCATCAGATCTTAACGGTCTTGACATGATTAGATTTCTATCAAAACTTTTACAGAATTCTTCCACATCTGACTGTGAGCTGTTTCTCCCATTCAAAGCCGCCTAACACCCCATACCCTTGTAAGTTTAAGTTGCATTTACTTGCAATGCCATGCACTGAACCCACAATGCATTTTGTTTGAAAAAAATATGACCCAAAGGGTGCACCTAATAGTCCATTAGATTCCGTCTGATTGGGGACTCATTTCAGTTGGGGGTTGAAACATTCTTCTGGTTACAGTTTGTTTTCACACTGCAGCTACACATATGAACTGGACCTTTTGAATAACGGGCCTAGACAATAAAAAATAAGTGGCCAAATTGGACTCAAACAAACCAACTCATCAAGACTTTGCAGTCTCACTGCACTAAACAAGTTAAGTCATACTGGACCAAGACCAAGACTAAAACTGCTTTATGTCCACCCCCCCTAACAATTTTACACCAATTAAAATTTTACATACAAGACCTAAAGTCTTTGGGGCCATTCCCACGGTGCCGAATTGCAGTAAAACCACAAAAGTATTTTAGCAATTCCTCTTTTTATCCACACGAAACCAGGGATTAGCCCCCATGAAACCAATCATGTCTGAGACCAGGTACCTAGGTGGATAGGTTTGAGACCTCTACCGTCTGTGTTCCATCAGGACAGCATAGCCGCACAACTGGAGGATATGATGTCAATGGGACGAACACAAACACAACAACATTAATGGCACTGGTGACCCACTGTGTTTTGGTGCTGCTCCAGACAGTCCTGGCTCGACTCCTTCATCAGTCCAAACAAATGTTTCTCTTCCGCACTGAATCCTCAGCCATCTTCTCTTCTTCCAATGTAAACTTCATGCAACATGCAGAGCGCCTTTATCTGCGCACACACTAAGTCTTGTTCTAGCTTTGGAGTGTTGCTCTTTAATCATCATAGCGCCCCCCCACAGGGGCTTGTAGTATGTACTACAGCGGTTTCATGGGGATGGTGAAGCCTTTCTCCTAGTTTTCAACACCATTTTCATACCTGAACCGGCTTTGGTGCCATGTGGACATAGCCTTAGCCTGACACTGAAAAAAATGCGACCTTGATATTTATCTTTTACCTCATGGGGATTTTTTTTCCCCTACCTGGAGGGTAGTTCCACACACTGCAACTGCACAGACTTATGTCCCCACAACATGCATAAGACAAGTGCTTATTCACACACCAGTGTTAACACTCACACAAGCTGTCTGTTATTGATCTGTTCACAGAAGCTGCCAGAAAAATATTCAGTTTGATAAAACACTGAAGCTCATTTAAGCTAGAAAAGAAATATCTGCATTTTTCTGTCAGTCAGCATCAGTCTTGCTTTTTACCAGATACACATACATCTAAGTCATCAGTGTGTGTGTAAATAGCAACTGAAGGGAATGATGCATCCTTTCCAGTGTTTCGGGGCACCAAAGACACCCACCACCCCCACTAGAAGGTCACCTTAATTTATTTTGATCAGATTTTCTATACAGAGCCAAGACATAGCAGAAGTCCAATTTCCTCTAGAACACGTTTACACTGAGTTCTTTTATTAAAAGCTAAACAGTCTGATGTTATTTATCTGATTTACATGACAGCATGTCATAGCTGCTCTCTCTCATGTCAGACTTCCGCTCTGATGCCACACACACACACACACACACAGGTGAGCACACTGCTGTGTGCATGTCTGAAAACTCGTCAACCAGCTGAAAATAGGACAAAAATATGAGAGTCTTTAAAGTCTTCCAGGGAGTTGTACATGGAAACATTTGTGCTCCAGTGAGGAGAAACTGGAGTATTTTTCTCCTGCTCCGATCTTTGGCCGAGAACTTCATGTCCATCATGGGAACGCGAGGCTGAACAAGCTGAGTCTACCATCACTGTAGTCATTTCTGAGTCGTATTACAGCTTAACATGCATCCAATATTCTTTGCAGGTTTTATTGACGTCAACACGTTATCTGGGATCTGGACTTTAAAACTATTTAGAGCAGTTTAGCATTCAGTTAAACAAGATTCATCAAGAAATTTAAAAAGTCTTTCTTTTTTTTCTTTTTTTTTGCTCATTTATGTAAAATTGATCTGTGATGTAATTCTGGAAATGCAACGTGACTTCACAGCTGAGTTTAGCGTGTCACATGATATTTAAATGATTTAATCATCACATGTCATATTCACACAGTGGTGGGGAGGTTACCTGTTACATGGTTACATGATTCAGCAAAGCTCATTTTAGGACGGATAACTTGCCTGTGTGCAAGTTAAACGTGTCAAAACAGACTAATTATTATTGGGTCAAGTTGAAATCAACTAAACTAAAGTGCACCCATTAAATCAGAGATGTAAAACATTAAAGGAAGGAAAACAGGCGTGAAATTAAAACTGTTTTATCAGCTGGTTACTGAAAACTGAATAAAATAAATCTGAATTCTTGTTTCTCCAGCTATCAGATTCAAAACATTTAATCCCTGCTGCACACTGAATAGATAAGATAATTAAGTTGGTTTTGGTGTCATGAACTGAAAAATTGAACTTGGACTTTATTATTTTAGTGCTACAAATAAACTGTTCAAACATTCTTCTAATGTGGGATTATTGATGAATCTGTGTATTTCTTCTTTAATGTGAGGCACGACATAAAAGTTGTGAAATACTTTTTCTATTTTGGTTCAACGTGGAATAAGTCTTGAATATTACAAAGAAGAAACATAATGCATGCTTTCTGTCCTGCGGCACATCTTTCATAGACAAAATGACCATAAACAAGACTGTTGATCCATTTCAGCAGGCAGAAAATTGAGGTCTGCGCCTTTAACACTTTGTTCAAATTTCACTTCATTTTTCAATGACTGTTCAGTTAGTTTAAAAACAAACCAAAAAGCAGCATGAATTGCTGTGAAATAGACCCTCGAACATTGGGCACCACCTGCTGCAAAATCTATTTTCTGGCTTCTGGTAAAGTCAGTTCGCCAAAGACACAAAATGTGCTGCAGACGTAAAAAGAAAGAAAAAAAATCCACTGAAATATATGATTGGAAAGCCAGAATGAGAAGAATGAGAAAAATGTGCAATTTATGTCCATCAGCACAACAAGACCTATATGTTAATGTAATGATACTAAATTACAGAAGACTACTTCTTTCTTTTCTTCCTTTCTTTCTTTCTTTCTTTCTTTCTTCCTTCCTTTCTTTCTTTCTTTCTTTCTTTCTTTGCAGTCGTTCTCCATACTTTGTGAAGCTCTTTCAGAGTTTTTCTTTGGATATTAGCTCCCTTTTTTTTATTCATTTTCAGTTCAATCTTTGTACGCTCCCATTTTCAGAGGAATATGCTTTTTCTAAGTCCCATCTCATCACACACTGCTGCTTGTACTGCCACTTTCCAACACACAGGGACTGCCCTATAGCTGCAGATTGTCAGTTATCTGCAGCATGAAATGATGCAATGAAGGCTCATATTTTCGTTGTACACTGCAGTGAAAACTGACACATCTAGGCATCAGTATGATTAAAATGAGAATGGTCTGAACACAAAGGATGTACCAGTGTTGTGTTGACACATAACAGAAAACTTAGCAAAAAATCTTTTTTAAATTGGATCTTTAGTCTCTTTATTAATTGCAGCCTGTCATAAAGACACATTCTTTGTTACTTTTTGTTGTGGCACCTGTCAAAAATATCCATGATATTAATATAACATATAATATAACAATATTTGACATAAAAAAATATATAATTTTTGCAGCAGCAAGGTGATTCCAAAAAAGCTATTAGCCGAAAACATGTATCAGGCCTAAAAACTCCAGATTAGATGAACAGTATCTGAAAGTGATGTCCTTAAGAAATAGGAACAAATCCAAGAAAGACATGAGAAATGCCCCAGGACCATCAGTGGTTCTCACGGGAGGATAACTGTCAGGAAACCATTATTAAGGAAGGAAAACAGGAAGAAAATGACATAAGAACTGGACTGAACATCAGTGGGAACAGGTCTAATGGAGTAATAAATCCTCCCTAGAGCACGGAACTCATCTTGACAGAAAGCAGAACAAAAGGCAGAAACATCCAAAGAAGAGCTTTGTAATGTCTCCAGGAAAGCCTGGAGAACTATCCCCTGCTACAAGAAAGCTTGTCTAAGGAGTTAAATAAAGATTTAAAATAACTTGTTTTTGCCTTACATGCCCCTTTTCCACTAACTTGGACATCTTTTAGTGATTCACTGTAAATATTTCTTATTTTCTTGGAAATATGGAATTATAGAGACATTAGGGCTGGCCTAAGACTTCTGCACCATGCTGTATATTTTGTTCATGTATGTTTCGTCTGAAGGGAATTTGTCTTCCACTTGTGCACATTCAAATCTCAGATGTCTGTTTTTTTGTTTGTTTGTTTGTTTTTTATGTTTTTTTTGTTTGTTTGTTTGTTTTTTATGTTTTTTTTTTTTGTTTGTTTTTTTGCAGCACATAAATGCTCCACCATACTGATGATGCCTCACAAATGAGCCTCCACTTGAGGAATGTAAAAAGGCACAGAAGGACATTGAAGGTTTGTCTTTTATTTAATAACCAACCAATCAACCAAAAAACTATTCTTATAAGAGTTGATAATCTAATCAGTTTTCTTTTGTGAGTGGATCATGAGTAGTTGCAATAACTTTTATGATCTATGCACTGACCAACGTCTGTGTTCTAAAGCCTGAATACTGAAGACATGAAAGATAACTCTTAGGATCAAATTAAGAAAAAGAGAATGTCCATTAAAACCCAGTTTTCTGTAAATAAATAAATAAATAAAATGCACCTACAGTAAATACGATCAGTTACAATAAACTATCAAATCCTCTGGTCTCAGAGCTGCATCTGAAGTTTGCCTCAATGTGAATCTTTAAGTTTTAATTCTGCTCATTCTGGGTCAGAACTTCCCCTTCCTTCACTAACTAGCTGCGAGCATCGTCAGCAGTCAGCTGTCACCCGTTAGATTGCTGGGTCTAAATAGTGGCGCATCTGGTACATGTCATGTCTGCAAACAGCCGTGAAAAAAAATCCACCAATATGCAGCTCATCTGAGATAAAAAGAAGGACCTGCACTCACCGGTCCGAGCTGTCAGTCCGCCGTGTGTCAGCCTGCGTCCGGAGACCGTGCTTATGTCTGCTGATAATGTTCACCGCTCTGCACGAGGAAGCATATACTGCGTGCGTGAGTGTGAGAAAAGCAACTGTGCACAGTCACCAGCGCAGCGCCGGAGGACCGTACGGATTGGAGTCACGGAGGGACAAATGCGCTCTGGAGGAAGCAGAGGAGTTAATCGTCCATCACTCAGAAAGGTTAAATAGTGCAGGAGAGGGTCTGCGCACCTCAGAGGCAACACACGCGCTCGTGCAGGTTACAGAGACGGTACCAGGATTTTAGAAATATCGAGGTGACAAGAGAAAGTGCCCCCCCCCCCCTCCAAAAATATGACACTGTATAGAAGGATACACATGAGACCAAGGGTGTAGGTTTGATTTTTTCACAAAAAAACTGGCCCTTAGTGGCTCCTGGAAGACAGTGTTTTGTTGCACTCATGACAGACATTTATTTTTAGTATCATGAAGACTAATTGAGTGAATTGGACATATGAAATGCAGATGTTTAGAATGAAAGATATTGTAGAACTAATACAGGCAATGTTTGTGTGCCTATATTGCTCAGTTTTTTGGGTTGTCAGTAATATAGTCTGTGTTTTAATGTGCAATGAACAACTGACCAGGTTATTTCATATTTAATGAGAAACTTCGTCTGTGACAGGGCGGGGTTGAGCATGCAGCGTGTCCAGGTCTTCAAATGCCTCATGTTTTGTATACATTTTCCTACTTTCTTACCACCTCAATCAGCTGTCCATTAAAACTATCTGTTGAACCTCACATCAGGGGAAATGTGGGAGCCACAACAACTTTCCGCTTCATTCTTTTCCGCGTTAACAACGGCCACCTCAAATGTCCGACCAATCACGCCATATTTAATGGAGCCACACGAGAAGAAAGTCTTCTCTGCTGATGCATCGAGAACAACCTGCAAGATGTCCCAACCTTCTTTAAAGAACAAGAACAAAGTTCTTGTTTTTCATGGAGTATGTAATGACCTTTTGTAGATGTTGGATATTTGAGACACGTCTCTGCCATCCCTGCTCTTCTATGTCCATGCATAAGACAAAATCTGGTTTATTCAAAGGCTGGTGACCACAGCGACCTTCAGGGGATCGGGATGCTGATAAGATCTGTTAAATAAGATGAAACCACTTTATTAAAAACTTTAAATGTCAGCAGTAAAATCTTAAAAAGAAAAAAAGAAAAAAAAAGGACAATGTGGACGATGCTTGGACTTCTTATCTGGGCCGACATACTATGCAATGCAGGAGCAGGGATCACCAACTCAGGACCTCTTAGACCAGAGTCCTACAGGTTTCAGATGTTTTTCTGCTGCAACATACCTGTCTTAAATCAATGAGTCATTAAGGGGCTTGTGCAGAACTAGGGGACCATTTCATTTGAATCAAGTGTATTATTAATCCCTGAAATATAGCAATAAGGGATCAGACTTTTAAAGCTTTAGCTTCATCGTACTCATTTTCAAACAATCGTGAGTGACAATCTTACATTTTGTTCTTTTGGTATTATTATATTCATGGTTTATATAACATTTAATTTTGTTTTTCTTTTATAAATTTTGTTTTTTGTTTGAAATAAATAAATAAATATGGTTAAAAAGTGAGCAAAGCATGAGTAAAATTTTGCAGGTCTTTGAGGGATAGATAAGACTTCACCTCAGCAATCACATAAAGTTGGAAGAAGCACAGTTTGAAAACTGCATTTATTTGCTTATCCAGCTTAAAAGAGCTGTGGGGGGGGGGGAGTCCCTCGCAGACACTACACAGCAGAATCATGTCAACATGGAGTAAAAGGGCCAAGAGTGTCGGCAGAACTGTCAGGTGACTCAATCTTCCCGGCCAAATGATTTTAGTGTCTTTTCATTCAAATCTCTACAGAACTAAAGGGAAAATAACACAACCAGACATAGGTGAACATGCTGATGAGAAGAAAAGTAAAGTGCAGGAAGATTTGTTTGGGATAAGCTCCCAGGCTCCCAGACCAAATATGAGAAGAAGAGAAAAAGGATGATGGTAGGAGAAAAAACAGGTGTGCAGGCCTAGTGGGTGTTTAGAAATATGAGGGTCTGAGGTGTGGTCTAGCTCTTGAACCTGAGTTAAATCATACTTTTTGTATCATGTTGCATCAGGGATATGAAACTCTGGTCTTTGAAAGCCATTATCTTGCAGCTTTTAGATGTTTCTCTGCTACAACATGCCTGATTCAAATTAAACACCTTGTTTCTGCACAATGGTCCATTAATTTGAACCAGGTGTGTTGCAATAGGGAAGCATCTAAAACCTGCAGGAAAATGTCCCTCAAGGAGCGGAAAATCAAGTGCCACAGTCATAAAACTGTAGACTAACTGAAATTTCTTGCTGTTCCTGCAGCATCAACACATTTTATTCAGACTCTATATCCACAGGGAGCTTTGCCTTTGATCAAAAATTGAATAAATTCTCCTTTTTTCAGTTTTTCACCTGAAGTTAAGTAAGGAAACCATAAAAGTCTTCTACAAGCCCTGAAGTGCTGTGAGTCACATAATATTTCATTAATGGTGCTTTGACTTTCTGAACCAGAGGCCGAACATGACCCACGTCTGCTGTGTCGCTGACAGATGGCTGCTTGTGACGACACTGATGGTCAAACGAAGGTCAGGGATGACTGAACCAGGTTGTTTCAGGAAATGCCATCAAATCATTGGTGTCATGTACACATTGGATGCTGTATGGCTGTTACTTGATGACAAGATATTAAAAAAGCTCAAAGAATGCTAAAATTCAGAAATGAGAGCAGGTAGGGGTTGACTTTTATCATTTGATCATGTTGAACCCAGAAAGGGTCGAATCATGCCAGCAAATAGCAAACAGGACTTTAGCAAATTTAATTGTCTGTGTATCAAATATATTTCAGATTATAGAAGTTATTTGGATATAACTGGAATATTTTCTTCCATTTTCTTTGGCTTCCTGCACTTTAAAGCTGTCAGTGATCCTCTTTGTTCTTCTCGGCCATTTTTTTCTGGTCCCAAGTTGTTGATGAGGGTCGGGTCCCTGCTGAACAGCCACCTGCCTCTTCCCTACCCAGTCAGCCTGTAAACTGCTGTCTGACAGATGAGCTGCCCTTTAGCTTTTGTCATGAGCTGTCTGCAGGCTACAGGTGCTCTGCATCCTGACACAACATGAGGCACACCTGTATCCAGGTGCATCTGATCATATTTTTCCTTTTTTCTCTTAGCTTTTTTTCTATGTTTTTTTAGTCTTTTTTAGGCTCCTGTTTTCTTCTCTGTTCCTGCTCCATTGTTTCCTCTCGTTTCTCTTCTTCATTAATCTAAACCTGAATACAGAAGGAGGATTCTTGTCATTTTGTTCCATATTTTCCTCTCTTCCCTGCCCCTCCTTCCTCCCCTTCCCTTCTTTTATGTCTCTTTTTGTTATGCTTTGCTCTGCTGTTGAGTCATCTTTTTCATTTTTCCTCCTTCCATTCATCTCCATCCTGAACCCTTTTTTTCCTTCCTGCTATTTTAATTTCCTTTTTCTCTTCTCCTCTCTTTCTCTTTTACCTACTTCCCTTCCTGTTTTATTTCCCTTTTCTTCTTGTTTTCATTTCAGCTAATGTTTTTTCTCTTTGTTTAATTTTTAATCTTGTCTGATTTGATTTTTATCTTTTTAGTTCTCTCTCTATTTTTCTTTACTTCTCCTCTTCTTTAATTTTCCTCTGTTACTGTATATGCCTTTCTTCTTTTATCCCTGTTTTTCATTGATTTGTGTAGTTTTTCTCCTGTACATCCTTCTCTCATTTTTTCTGTTTTTTTCTTTTCTTATTTTCTCTTTTTTTTTTTTTTTTTCTACCATATGCATGTATAATCCATGTCTTTTAATTGCAGTTTCAGTGCACATTTGTTCATTTTCTCTCGATTTATGCATCTTTTTCCTTTTTCAACATTTTTTTTATCTCCTTTCTATCTCTCATTTTCATTTCCTTTATTTCCTCCTCATCTTTCTTCCTTTTCTTTTGCCCTCCCTCTGTTGGCACCTGTTGAATGAAGGATCGACCTTCAGCTACCCAGCTTTAGAGCTCATTACATACAATTAAAATGCAGGTTTTTCTCATCATCATTGAGGCAGCTCTGAGTGGATTTTTAGTCCATGCTTGATTACTCTGTTCACCCCTCAGTCTCTGCAGGGGCTGTGTGTGTTTACTCTTAATGCTCTTCTGTGAAGCTGCTTTCCATCTGGAAAACGCCAGTTGTCCCAGTTTAATGTAAAGCAGCCATTCTGTGTTTCCAATCAGCTCCACAAATTAGATGAAATAACTGCATCAGAGGCTCAACTGTTTGCAACATAAAACGACGTAAGATTGCAAAGCCGTGTTACTTGTGACTGACTCGGAGCAATTTGCTGTGATAATGAGTTTCCAAATCTCTGAGACTGACTGTGTAGGAACGGAGGGAAAGAGTCGGAGGAGGAAAACAAGTAATACACGGCTGAGACAATTGGCCAGGCTGAATTATAGGACAGAAAGATTGCACGCTGAGTTGTCCTCGGCTTCTCATCTGTACCGTAATGAAATGTTTTTAGAGATCTGACTCTCAGGAGCAAAACATCAATATGTGTCTAAGCCTTGAGCCAAACACAAGGACAGATGAGTGAGACATAGTTCAGTCTGCACACAGTAATTGCTTTTACGCAACACAGACAGCTGAAGCTTCTTCTTACAGTCAAACAGGCAGGTGTTGAGTCAGCCTTGTCTCAAACTAAAATATAAAATTATGAATTCTTAGTGTGCATTATGGAAGCATGTAATTTGGACCAAAAACAGTTCTGGACTTTGTTCCAAGCACAACCAGCGATTTAATGATACAGTCTTGTAATACTGTATCGGTCAAGCTTTACCATTTATATTTAAAATAAGTAAAATCATTGTTGATCTTGCTAAAAAAAATCTACCAAAGGTACATAATCTTCATTCTACAAAGTGATGCAGTTCTTCACTAGGATGCAGGACATGCACGTTAACAAAAATGCCAATTTTTTTTTTTTTTTTCTTTTTTGTAATTTTGTTAAAGGCCCAAATAAAAACTTCTAATTAAAAAGATTAGACTTTTCTGCTGCCAATTATTTCTTGGGTTAGGCTTTAAAGATTAGAAAAAGAGAAAATGATGCAATGGTTTTACTGTTCAGTTAAACTGGAGCCTCTTAGCTCTAAGTCTTGCATTGAGGTTGTTTCTTAAAAAAGAAAAAAAAAATTATTTGCATGGTTTCATTATTCTGTCGTTGTAGAAAAATCTGGAAGCAGACCCTCCACCACTACTGTAATGGATGATGGACATCTATGTGCACATCAGAGAAGAAGAGAATCATACTATTTTAACAATGTCAAGGAAATCTGGAAGGACTTGTGCAGCTTTTGGTGTTTGAACAGTAGTAGAAAACTTTAACTGAGGAAAAAACTGAATGCAAAGAACAAAGACTTCATTAAGGTTGCCCTTTTTCAACATCGATGAGGGTTGATAGTTGATGCTCTCTTCCACTGGTGGCACAATGTGCACATCAGGGTGGAACGCCACCCAAACAGGAATACACTGGATTTTATTCCCAACAACAACAGACAGTAAATTTGGGTGAACAGTTGTCAGTCAGACACCATCCATCAGCTTGAGAGTTGTCTGACAGTTGTCGTCTCTGGAGTAATGGCAGCTCTGCAAGATGGTGCAACACGAAAATGGCTGATGATCCTTCTATACCAGGGGCGACCAACTCTCGTCCTCAAGGGCTGCCATCCTTCTGATTTTAGATGGTTCCTTGCAGCAACACACCTAACTCAGATCAATGGAATTATTCTGTAGCTTATGCAGAACTTGACAAAAAGCTGTTGGAAAAGCATTACATTTGAATCAGATGTGTTGCAGGAGGGAAACATCTAAAAATACAATCTGCATCTGCACTGTGGTGTGGTGGTTAACACCATGGCCTTACAGCAAGAAGGTTCCTATTTTAAACCACAGCTACGGCCTTATGCATTGGTACTCTGACTTCTTTCCTCAGTTCAAGAACACACATGTAGGTTGATTGGTGTTTCTAAATTCCCTCTAGGAGGGAGTGTGTGCATGAGTTATTGTTTATCTCTCTCAGTGATGGACTGGTGATCTGTCCCTCTCATCTAGTAACAACTCCAGGGAGGTAAGCTAATTGTATTTTCTTTTGTTTGACGTAGGTTTTCTCTTTTTCTTGTAGTTCTCTTTAGTTTATTTTGGCCTTAGCCAGTAAACTCTTTCCAGCTCCTCATGATTTTAAAGCTTGTAGCTGTTGAATTCTTCATGTCTGTATCTGCTTGAGACCTGATGAAGAATAATCAATTTCATGTAGTGTCTAGACTAAACATAACATTTGACTAAGTTTAGATTTTAAATGGGACATTTCTGCATCACCAGGCACAAAGGTGAGTTGGATTTGACTTCTTTAAATAGTTATTTGATGTAATGAAGGTTTAGATTTAGGTTTTTCAGAAGAAAAAGGGACTTTTACTGACTTATATCATTTACTGCTGCCTGTACTGAGACGTGAAGCAGCTTAGTGAGTAGCCTTTGAAAGAACAGATCACAAAGCACACTGGCTGTTTTCTTCTTTCAAGTGATTCTGAGGGACTAAGAGATCTTTTTTTCCTCTACATTCTTCTGGTCATAGGGTCAAGCATATGTGAATAGGTCTGAGGTAAGGCATAGCGAAGGGATTTACGTCAGTTAATTATTAATAACAACAAACTTAGTTTATTTCTTGCTTTTATAAAAATCTGCAGTGCTGACAGATCATTTTCCACCCCTTTCAAGTTATCCGCTAACCTTCACATTTTATTTTTCTCTCCTATGTCTACATGAATATCTCTGTCATACAGGAGCAAAAGGGGTTTTTTTGTGTGTTTTGTTTGTCTTTTCACTGAAATACCACATTAACATAAGAATTCAGACTCTTTGTTATGCCACCTCTGAGCTCTGGTGGATTTATCAGTGGTCCACCTGTGCTTAACTGAATTCACCTGACATGATCAATACAGCAAACACAATGAGGTTTGAGAGCTGATGGTTGTGAAAATGAAGATGTGAAGTCAACAGAACTGTCTCAAAATCCATAAATAGAAATGGGAAAGGTAAAATGAACATTTTTGCATCATTAAAAAAAAAGAAAAACTCAGCAGCCTCCAACATTTCCTAAATTCACAGTTGTGTATAAGACAGCTAGTAGCTCACTCTCAGTCCTGCTGTATTCTGCTGTCAGTCCACGCAAAAATAAAAAAAAATACCTGGTCAAATTATCTCAGAAAGTTGTGACTTTCAGAAACTGTTCAACATAGCCTGAAGAAGAAAGTGAAATGACTTAGTTCATGGCTCATCACCATCAGATTGTTGTAGTTACTGGACCGGTTCTGGCTACTCTGCAGCCCCCAGAGTACAGAGGGTAAGACAGGATTTAATCAGCCTGTTTCAGAGGACATATCCATGTTTTAAAATATCGTGTGTGGACAGGCTACTGGAGGTTTGGTGAAAAAATGACATTATATACTCAAGTACCTCAGAATTGTAGCAGAATATGAGCGAATGAGTTAAAGGTACAGTAGATAAGATTTACTGAAATCTAGTGCACTGTTACTCAAAAGCACATATGGCGTGGGGTATAGAGACACTCCAGTGGGTAAGGGAGTGAAAGCAAAAACAACATACATGTAAAATTCATGATAATCATGAAATACACATTTTAATAAATTATAAATGTAAGTTCATCAACTAAAATTTTCATTTTGTATTCAGTCTGCTTTATTCTAAAAAATATTAAAATATGATGGAATGGGTTAAGCATCCATCCATCCTCCATCCATCTGAAAATCTGTGACATGACTTAAAGTGCGCCGTACACCAGCAGAACCCATCTGATCTGAAGATGGGGAGGCTTTACTGTAAAGAATTGACAAAATTCCCAGTGGCTATATGTGAGACACTTGTAGCTCTAATTGTTGCCTTGACAAAGAACAGACTTTGACTGGCTTTTTAAGGCCATTAAGTCATGTCTGCACTGGCTTCTGTTGGATTCCAGTTATTAAATTAAATGTTCAAGTCTGCAGTGGGGCTTCTGCATTAAAACCCTCAAGTGTACAAGAGCATTTTGTTTTTCAGAACAGTTTAATAAGGTCACAGCGCAAGCATGTCGGCAGCTGACAAAGCAGCAGCTTCCTGCTCCCTCCTCTTCGATGTTTCTGCCCATTAACTACTGTCCTCATCACCTGCTCACCACCAAAATTAATCTGTTGTTGTAGTTTAAAATCTGCTAACAAATGCTGTTTTTCCATCTAGTTCATCTTCAAGGACAAGCATTTTGTTTAAAGATCCCATATTATACATTTTTCAACAATTTCATATGGGTTTCAGAGGTCCAACAACATTGTTTTCAAAGTGTATTACCCCAAATTCAGCCTTGGTAATTAATTTCAGCCATTACAAAAGTAGCTCTAGTGTGCTCTACGGAGAACGAGCTGTTTCTGTGTCTGAACCTTTAAATGTTCATGAGTGGTGCCTGTGCATGCCCCTCTCTGGGACAGGATCTGGTTTTCGCTCGCGTCGCTCGGTGATTTTAAAGGGCAGGCTCAGTTTACCGGAGGGTGGGTCAATGGTAGTATCCACTACCGGGGGCAGTGGTTTATTCCCTTTGTGTAATTTGTGGGCCTCATACACAGGCTGTGAGGACACATATGACTGTTAGAAAACCTTTAGGAAGTGACTTTTGCATATTATGGGACCTTTAAGATTTGGCAGTGAGTCCTAAATCTACCCAGTGGCCAGATAAATCCATTTTATGTGATTAACAGTTGTAACGTCCAGCAAGAAAGATGTCAGAACAGTTTATTTCACCGTTACTGGAAAACAGTTAATACTTTTATTTAAAAGTAGTCTTAAGAAATTGATAAATAGAGAAACATTAAATATTTTACTTTTAATTTTATAGAGTAAGACGCTGTGCTGCATTAGCCATCACTACCGTTTATGTTTGGGGTTTGCAACTAAAACCCTAAAAAAAATTGCATGAGCTGCATTTCTGTGAAAGGACACAAATTCCTGCATCTAAATCACACATAAAGGCAAACACAACCTGCAGTGCAGCACCTTACAATATGACCAAATGTAAGGTGCTGCAGTGTTATTACCTGAAGATTGAAATAGGAGGAGGTGATGTTTAAAAGACTCAGTGAGAATGATTTCATTCTGAGAGGGATGAGATAAAATCCTGAAAAGAGGAGAACACTTCTCATTGGCTGTCTTATCCAATATTAGCTCTTCCTTTTCTGCTGTGGTTTCTTCCTCCCTGTGCCCTTTAAAACTGATTCACCACAGTGACCTCTAGAAAAAAAGGAATAAAATCAATCTACCCTCAGCCACTTCATTCACATTCATACCCTCGCTAACACACTCTCCCACTCCTCAGGTCTTTATGTATGGATGATATTATTGAGGCCACAAGCAGCTTTTAAGTCATTTAATCAGCTACTTTATTTAGTTGAATCCTTTGAAGGCCACACATACAAGGACTCAACTTCCAAAAATATAGTTTCTTTGTTGCTGTGCTGTAAAAAGTGAGAGTGTGGCTTCACAAATAACAAAACACTGGAGCCATTAGAGGATCAGGGCTTCATAAAAAGTCAAATAATCACCAGTAACTCCGACATCATAATAAATATTTTGTCACTACTTTAGAGCTGCTCACATTGACAAATGACATCAGAAAGATGAGTTCTTCTGCTGCGATGTGGTAAGTCTGCTGGCTTGGCAAAAGCATTGTTCAGCCAAGAAAATTATGGAGAAATAGATTTAATTTGACCATAACCCACACATCCATCCCCCCAGGGTAATCAGTAATAATTCTGCAGTCCCAGAAACCATCTGCAGCAGCCTCAAAAGGGATTAAAAAAAAAGTCTCTCAAGTATAATTGAGAGGCTCCATCACAGGAGTCTTGAAGCATCTCATTATTGAGCACAAGAACATGTGACTTTTGCAGACATCAAGTAAAAAAGTTGTTAGTCTAAAGTATTGTAAATCTTAAAGGTAGAGAGGGTGTTTGTTTCCCAAACTCAAAATGAAGGATTGTTCCACATAGAGGGGCCTGATAGCTCAAGGGTTTTGTCCCATTAGAAACTCTAGGCACCACAAGTAAACTATGAGATCTTTAAGAAATAACCGAGCTTGGTCACTAAATGCTTTGTGATAAGTTAAAGCAAAAAAAAAAAAAAAAAAAAGAAAATTAATCCAGTTTGAAATGTACAAGTAGCTTGATTGGTTTGATATAGTTTCCTATAAAAATGTCTTAATGCCATTGATGTTATGCTGCCTAACAATCCTACCTTTTGGAAGTGGTCCAAGCACAGACCCCTGAGGAACCCTGTGACTCACTTTGTTGTGGGAGAAAAACTCATTGTTTATCTTAACCCAGCCTTATGTGATTCTTTAAAACCCAATAACATGTTTAAACCTCTGTACAGAATGTGGTAATCAATAGTACCAAATGTAATACTGAGATCCAACAAGACAAGTAAAGACACAAGTCTTTATTTGAGGCCATGAGAAGACCATTAGTTATTTTCTCCAGTGCTGGTTCTGTTTTTAAATCTAGAGTAAAGTACTTTAAACAAACATGATTCTCTCTGGTTTCTTTCAGAAGCACAAGACAGTAGAGAGGAAAGGAGAGGGAAACTGAATACAAGTGAGTACATGGTAAAAAAGAGAGCTTGGCTCATGAGTACTAAGAGCTTAAGTTTACCCTTACAGATTGTGATAAACACGTAAAATTCTGAGAGGTGTTTTTTCACATAAAGCCAAAAGAAAGAGGGAAGTATGAAAAGAAGCTCTCCACAGGTCTTTGCATCTGTACAGCTGACAGTTGAACCCGCTGCCCTTTGGAAGGTGCATCAGCGAGGCACCCTCTGGCACAGCACATGTCGTCACCCCACCTCTATAACCTACATTTCTTAAACACACAACCGTTTTTCAATGAGACATATTCATTTCCAGGAGACTTACCCCAATCTTAACTCAAAGTAACATTTAACGATTTACCTCAGGGGAATTGCTTCATGCCCCCAAAGGCAAGATGAGACCTGACAGCTCTATGGATGTTCAGGAAACAATAATTGATGTGTATCTTATAAACTGTAGATAAATAAGAAGAAAGGTTATATTTTGTATTGGTCTTTATAAAAAAAAATAAAAAAACAGCTCTGACCCTGCGGTCCATTCGAAACCGTGACATCTCCATACCTTTGCACATGTATTTGGTTGTTGAGCATTTCATCTTAAAATGGCTCCACGTTTAAACTGTCCTTTTTCAAGTAGTGCATGGTGGATCAGCACAAATAAGAATGACATTTACACTGAAGCAGTTTATCTTGACAGTGGCATATTGCAACAATCCTCCAAAGTATTGCTCTTTAAATGTTGAGTGACGCTGTGTGACTTTTATGTAATGGCCCATTCTGCAAAGAGGGACCTGGTATTTCCCAGTAGTGAAGCAGGTGTTATTCCAGGTGGATTATTTTTCAAACCAAGTATCAACAATTTGCAGGTGGCCTGAAGGAATGGATGTTGTTTAGCCCTCTTGATCATAATTGTCTTTTTATGGAAACATTGTTTTGGTACAAAAGTCTTAAAATGGTTTTATAGAAGAATTCTGAAAAGGTTCTAAGAGCTTATTAGTGTTATTTGCCATCAGTGTGGAAGGTCGCAACCATAAAACAGCACATTACAGATAGGCCTTAAAGAGTGGTGCTCCACAACACTATCACTCCCCATCAAACAAGAGTTTAGCAAAACAAAATAAAGTTTTCACAAATACCTTTGTAGTTTGGATTATCCATCCATCCGTCCATCCGTCCATCCCTCCGTCCATCCGTCCATCCATCCATCCGTCCTTCCATCCATCCATCCATCCGTCCATCCGTCCATCCATCCATCCATCCGTCCTTCCATCCATCCTTCCACCAATACTTATCTGAGGTCATATGGACATCAGCTTAATAGTACAATGTGTGAAAATTACTGATATGTAGTACTAGAGACGGTATAGAAATTATTTCAAATACTAAGCACAGTTGTGAATGGACGGTGGCTGTCAGTGGCCAAACTCCTTCCAGACATAAACTGGTTTTCATCTGCAAGTTAATCTAGTGGCTTCAGGTGCAGCAATGACTGCACTACAGATAACTACAACAAATATGTACATATATACTGTCTTCTTCTATGTGCCTTCTAAGGCGTTAGTTGTCCCAATGCCTTTAGTGCTGACTAATGCTCTAGCACCTATCAAACAAACACTGTACTGTAATTTAAAATAAATAGATATAAATGGCTCATGTTAAGAGAATTAAAACATTTATTTTAGCTAAATGCATGGAGTTTATTTTAGGACATCCTCGTTTTCAGAGTCAAGTGTCAGATGTCAGGACAAAAGTCATCAGCTATCAAGATAAAGTTGTCAGCACAAAAGCAAACTCAAAAGTGTACGTCGCTAAAACACGACAACGCTATGCCGTCATATCGCTAAATTAAAAAGCATGAAGTATGCAGGCTCTGCATCAGACTATGGGTGCAGATTTTTCAGCTTCACCCAAAAGAGACAGGAAGGAATAGTAAATAAGTTTTAAATACCTTCTTTGTCACTGTGCATATCTATTGAGCCAAAACCAATCCAGTACTGCACCAAAGAAAATGCTTTATTCATTTTCCTTCAAAGTCATTTTTTTGGGGTGTGATGGCTACACCTACAGCTACACAACTACAATTTTTAACTGTGTTAGGGGTTAGTTTCTTTTATTTGGAAACAACTTCTCCAATCTTTGAAGATATGCATGACACAAATGAGGCTCGCAGTGAGATCTGAGCCCTAAAGACTGCGCAGTACATCCCATCATTAGGTCAAATAAAACCCACGTTTCTGTCAAACCACCACTGCACCACCTCCACCCCTCAAAGGGAGCTGTTCCATCAATGCAGAACCGGTTCTGTTATAATTTCTAAAACAACAGGAACAGTGATGAGGATAAGCAGTTTTGAAATTTAATTAATTATTGTCAGTGTTTTTGTCTCTGCTATCTAGTTACAGGGTTTTTCTCCGTATCTTTTTCTTGCTTTTGCAAACTTCCCATCATTGTAAGTCTCCTCGCAGTTGTTTACCAGTCTTGGCAGGAACAGTCTTCATGTAGTTATACCTTGGCCTTGCACTGGTATGCAGTGATTATTTAAAGTATATTTTGAGCCTCTTATAAGTGATTTCTGTCTGTGTCTGAATGTTTTCTATCTTATTGCCTTTTCCTTTTAAGTGTCCTTGTAGTTATTTCTTGGTGGAACAATTCAGCAATCCTGCTGCGATGCAAAACACATATTTAGCTAGAGAGGATCTAGAGAGAAGGGTATGTGACTCAAATAGAAAAAAAGAGATTATATAAATGGACATTTTTTTTTAATATAGTTGTCCATATGTCTTTATATCATCCTCCTGGGGAAGTACGACAAAAATCAATGACACAGATTTATGTGAATGTTTTCTTCCTGTTTGATCCTATAATGCTGAAATTTCACTGGCTGTAAATAACAGCAGGCGTAATAGAAAAAAAAAAAAAAAAAACAAGCTGGTGCCCTTGAATTTATAATATATGCACAAAAAAATCTTACAGAAGTCATTTGTAAAGAAATGTATTTGGGCTTTTTGTTGTCTGAAGGGAGGAGAACGTATTGCGCATGTTAATGCAGGCAAGTTTTAATTTGTATATTAAAAAAAGTCATTTGTATAAAAGTTTTTGTGAAATTACAGCAGAAACTGGAGTTTAATTTAAGCACAACTGCTGTGTGTTTCCAGTTACAGGGTTATAAACACAACATGTAGCGAGAGATGATACAGTTAACAAACAGCTTATGAAGTATTAGAGCAAAATGTCCTCATCTTCTTGTACATGATAAATTTTCTTTATGAATACATTTGTTCATTTTGAGTTAACAGTACTCCTATCATGTTATTTTCCTTACCTAAACACAAGTACATGGTGTCCACTACCACTTTGTGACCATTAAATATTGCAAGATGAGAAACCTTTGGAAGCAATAATTTACCACAGTAGCACCAGAGGAGACACCTAACTCCACTACTTCCCATTAAATCTTCAGCCCTATTATTAACTCCTCTTGTTTTAATGCTTAATCTTTTGTTTGTTTGCGTTTAAATTATGTAACAAGAACAAGTGAAGAAACATTTAATGAATTAATGCAAACACAACCACACAATCTGATCATTTAAATCTTGTAATCAGAGCTGAACTTTTGTCAGAGTGAATGAAATCACTGTATTTATTGGTAGAACTGGTGGTTAAGGTTTAAGACACAGCTCACATCCAGATTCCCAGTTGCAGGGATAAAAACATTCATTTCATGTCTAACGTATCTAAAGTAATAAACAATATATTCCTCAAATATCATGATTTCATTAGACATCAGCTGGATGGATCTGTTTGTCTGCTGCCCATAAGAAAGCAACACACTTTAAAGTGAGCTGGCTCCAGGTGGAAAGGAAGAATCACTGCAGTGCACCTTACAGATGCAGATAATTAGGATTGTCATAGCCGCTTGCTCTGCTTGCTTCCCATCAGTGGAAGGCCAAAGTTATTATCAGACAGTCATGGACTGGCATTGAGCTGTAGCTGCTCTCATTATTACAAGCTGCATGCACACAATTTCACTGTGGATATTCATTAAAACTGGCAGATGTTTGGCAAGGCAGGCTTCATGTTAAAATACACCAACTGAAAAAATTCCCATCTCACTCCAACCGGTGCCAATTATCCTGTAATGCAACCTGCTGTGGAGATTTACTTCCATCTGTCCACTGCTCAGTGTTGCAATTCAGGCTTTTTCTTTAAGGGATAAAGAGAGTTTACATCTCAATATAATTTCAAGTTTTGCTCAGTTTTCATTTAGATTTACACAAAGACATTATAGAGACGTCATTAAACTTTGTATGTCAGCATCTGAATCTAAGAAATTTTCTTTTTTAATCATAATTTATACTGAATTGTTGCCATCTGCCACAACGCTGAGTTATAAAATAATTTAATTTTACTTTAAATTAGTACAATTAAAAGTGAAAGTGGTAGTTCTGTTTCCCTTAGATGAACAAGTGACATGACCCAACTCTCTTTCATAAGTGGGTCAAAAATGACCCATGTTAGAATCAATGTGTTTTCATGCCATTTCACTCCTTTTTATTGAGATTAATCATTTGTCTTATATTCTGTATTCTATTTTGGTCCTCACAAAAATGATTTAACAATTCAAATACTTCTTTTTTTCACTTTTTAGAAAAAAATTAACACATTTTCAAAAACTGGAAAAGAAAATGCAATAGCAATAGAATAATGTAAGCATCCATTTTTTTATGAGTGTACATGTTTGCATGTAACATTTTTAATTGTTTTGAAACATTTTGTAATTTCTAAACAAAAATAACACAATTACAAGAGAACAACATCCCTTCTTTGTGTGTGTGCTTGCGTGCATGTATGTCTGTGCGTGCACACACACTGTTGACTTTAGCATCTTTGTCACCTCGACAGAGTTGACACCCTTTTCCTTGGTTGTCAGCTTCTTTCTTGTGACTGAGTTATGGCTTTTGTAACCACACACCTTCCTATTGGTCCAACAATATGAATTAAATTGATAAATTAAATGTTTGCACCCTATTGATTTGATGTGTATCTAGCAGTCAGGACACCTTGACCGAGGAAACAGAAGAGAATGCTTTGAATGACAAGCAAACCTACTGATCAATGTGTAGCTATAAATGCACACATGCATATAAAATAGGGAAATTTGATGATAAATGATAAACTCATTGTCGTTCACACAATAGTCAGCAAAGACAAGAACAAACTCAGTACAGAGTGTAATGCTAGCTAGTTTAGTTAGCTAGATAGTACTTACTCATTTTAAGAAAGCTTATTTCTTGAGACATAATACTTTTTAACACAACCGTCACACATGACATGCAGACTTAAATATGCAGTCCACTGTTGAAATATAACTTTGGTGACATCTAATATTTCTTGATGTCATCCCACCCACATAAAATTCCTGCTTTGAAGCCAGTGTTTGGTTTGCCTTCTCTGGTCTACACTAGCAACATGATTGAAAGCATTTTACTGTATCTTTGAATATAAACAGCTCATCCTAAAGTAATAACATCAAAATGATTCTCAGTTTACAACATACCTACAGTGTAAGCCTTCCTTCAACCCTTTGTCTGTTTTTTCTCACCACTTCCCCACACATCTGCCTTCAATCAGCCACGTCTAACATAAATACATTTACACAACATGGTGCAGCTTACTGTCCCCAGATTGTCTCAGTTATGTCTACAGTCTCGTTTTCCAGACATTGCAGCATTTGGTGTTTAATACTCACCTGTTCCTTGTTTGCCTATCTTTTCACAGTCTCATGATGTTGATCTACATTGTTTGCCTCTTTGCCTGCGTCTGAGGGTTTAATTCTAACTTGTAATAAAGATTTGCATGCTTGAATTAAATGCACTGTTGTGTATTTAGATTCAGTCTGTTAATTGAAACCATCACAGCTGCACCCAGCAGGGAGTGGTGGTCTTCAGACGGAAATCTGATCCATCAAACGAAGAACAAGGAAAGAAGTATGAAAATGTGAAAATTTAATGGTGTGAGTCTAAATTACAAATGATCTTCAGTGGTTGTGTGTTGCTTTACTGCAGCCATTATAAATTTATTCTGCAGCAACACAAAGTTTCCTCTCTTACTGTGCAGGTGTCAAGTACTTCAGCTACACACAACAGCAGACAACATGAATACAAACAGAATGCAGTGATTTAAAACTCTTATAAACCAATGTTTTATTCATAACAGCGCACCGTGATTATCATTGTTACTGTGATAGATGGAGTATGTGGTTTAGCATTGTCTTGTTGAAATATAGAAGACCCTGATAAATATAATCAGGATAGGAGCACAAGTTGCTCGAAAATCTGTATATCTTTCATCACTGAGCTTGCACATTTACCAGCTCCATAGGTACTAACACACCCCCAAGTCATCAGAGATGCAGGCTTTTGAACTGAGGGTTGACAATATGCTGGATGACTGCTCGTTTATTAAATCCACAGGATGCTGTCCATGATTTTCAAAAATTACTCTAAATTCTTATTAGTCTGTTTTCACTTTCCCTCCATCCAATTTTAATTGAGCTTTGAAGAGTTACTGGATCTTCACATAAATCATCACCTTTGTATTATAGAGCTTTAACCTGCATTTTTAGGTGGCATGTACATGTTTCTGAGCCCCTGCACTGATGTCTATGACAGAATCATCCCTGTTTTAACTGCAGTGCCACCTGAAAACCATGAGGTCATTATGATCCAATACTTATTGTAATATGTGTCCCATGTGCACAGAGATTTCTTTACAGATTCTAAATCTTTTAATTGGGTTATGTTTTGTAGATCAGCGGTTCCCAACCTTTTTTCCTCGGGGGCCCCCTTCATGCATACTAAAATGCTGTGGACCCCCTGCTCAACCCGGGGATGAAACCATGCTGGTTTTAGGCTTTCAAAAGTGAGATTCTCACCATAAATAATGCATTCTGGTTGAGTCCTGTCCTTTGATAAAGCCAAAGTTAAATAAACAACATACACCCTTACTTTTTTTCCTTAAAATAGGGACAATTTGTGGACATTAATCACAATGGTTCTAATTTTCAAAGCCTCGGGGACCCCCTGTGCTCTTTGGGGGACCTCCTTGGAGGTTCCAGACCCCAGGTTGGGAACCACTGCTGTAGATGATGGCTCATGTAAAGTCTCAGAGTTTTATGTTGAGGAACATTTTTTAGACATTTATCCAGAATATGAACATACAGTTTAATGTTGATCATTGAACCTCTGTCCAATTTTGACTTCTAAGAGTCTCTAAAGCGTTCTTTTCATATCCAGACATGTTTCTGACCTGTTTCTAATTAACCTGTTTAGTTGCACCACTTAGTAGTTAGTTCCTTTTTCACCCTTTTCTTTCATCTGTCCCAACTGTGAGACAATCAAAAAACAGAAAAAAGATAAACTAATATCTTTCATCTGATAGTTAAAATGTCTCATTTTCAACATCTGTTTTCAATGTTTTAATGTTAATTAAATCTTAGTTTATAAGATTTGAGAATGATTCTTTTTTTTGTTGTTTGTTTTTTTTTAATTACACTGTACAAATATCCCACTTTTTGGTAATTAGGGTCACCCTACAATGGCCCAGTGGGAACAGCACCGAGAGTTACAAAAGCTGACATGCCAACTGTATGTGCCAGTCAACTGAAAATACGAGCCAGCAGCACTGGAGGGAACCAAACACACCAGGCTGTTGGTTCCTTTTAAAAACAAGGCAACAGACACAACCTCCCCCCTGCTGATCCTTCAAATCCCTCCACCCTCTTATACACAGTCAACAGCACTACTGCGAATCCCTTTCTGTGAGCCCCCATCAACATAAACATTGACACAAGCCTCTCCTCCAATGTGTTCTAGGCCACTCTGCCTGTTTACCCTGCTGAGTTTGCACAACTATTCCTGGAACTGGACAGAATTTGCTTGCCTAGTTGATCTTGTGGCATTGGGTATGATTCTATTACTGTAGTAAAACCACTTTTTGACATTGAAGTCACATTGTTTGAATATCTTATATATATATATATATATATATATATATATATATATATATATATATATATATATATGTATAGTTTCATCAGAATAAAACAAGTACAGATGAAGGGGTTGCAGAAAGCACTCATCAAATCCACTCAGCTCTTTACATTTAGGTCTGTAACTACATCTCTAAACAGCCTTTTGTGTTGCAGTTTCAGGTGATCTGCATTAATACTGATGCATATAACAGGTGCTCATTGAATTAAGAGAGTTTGTATGAAACTCTTCTGATGTGTTGTTTGTGAGCTTCTAATGTAAAGGTGGTCTCATTTTATTGTGTGCATTGTGTTTTCTTTGTTTGTTTTTTTTTTTTTTTTTTTTTGGTTGTTTGTTTTTTTTGTGTCTTAATTTCATCATTTTCCAAAACCACTTCTTCCTAAACAGTCAACTGCTCTGTGGCTCTAATCTCAGTGGTTTCTACCAAGGAAACTTTTAATCAAAGAACTAGAAGTAAGTAGCATATTTCTTGGACTAGTTTCAGGTGTGGATAACTAAAGCTTTTAAGGGATTATTTAAGACAGCATACCAGTGTATCACATACCCTGAAACACTGTGAGCACATTTGTGATAATTAAGGATCATGACACAAACGCAGCATGTCTTTTCAAAGGTTTTAAGGCAAAACTCTTTGGCATTTTGCTAGCTTTTAAGGTGCTTCCATAATTTAATTGGATGTTAATCAGTAATTTATCAGTAAGTTTAAAGACTTATCAAAGTAAATTAATAATAACAATGGATTACATTGTGCTTTTCACGACACCCAAAGTGCTCAACAGTGAATCCATTATTCATTCACTCCACATTCATACTTGGTGATAGTAAGCTACATGTATAGCTACAGCTAGCCTGGGCAGACTGACAGAAACATGGCAGCTCTTCCCCACCAATGGGCTCTTTGACCACCACCAAACATTCATACACATTCAAACACCAGCAATATCGACACTGGAGCCAAGGAAGACTTGCCCAAGGACACACCCACAGACTGATTGGAGCAACAGGATTCAAACCATTTCATTGGACAACCACCTGCTCTATAACCTGAGCCACTGCTGCCCCAGAAGTAAAGACACTGTCCGGCTATGTCCATCCACCTATTTATTCATCCACCCATCTTTAACATCTGATTCATTCTGTTCAGGGGTGTAGGGGGATTGAGGGGTCATTTTGTTCAGTTTGGAACCTTCCTTAGCAAAAAAAAAAAGCATGAAAATTCAACTAGACCTCAGGTGTGGTTATTCAAAGTCAGACCAAAAACAACAATGAAATCAAGTCTCAAGCCGCAACAAAGATGTTCCAACTGACCGGCTGAGTTCAGGTCAAGACCAGCACCTGAGTCAATAAAGGACAGTTCATACTTTAGACCAGGGATCACCAACTCTGGACCTCTTGAGTCAGTGTCCTGCAGGTTTTCACTGCATCCCTGCTGCAACACACCTGGTTCAAATTAAATAGTCAATAGTCAAGGTCTACACCAGCCTCTTAACGACCCATTATTTGAGTCAGGTGTGCTGCAGTATGGAGATATTGAAAACCTGCAGGACACTGGCTCAAGAGGTCCGGAGTTGGTGATCCCTGCTTTAGACCATGAACTCCTTGTCAAAGCTGAGTCCCAGCTGATGGCCAAGTCCCCAGCTGAGAGACCTGAGTTCTACTAGTCGAAGCTCAGTCCCAAGTCCAAATGGGGATGTCCAAACTCTTGGAGTTTCAAAACCAAGTCTGGCCAAGTCTTACTAGCAAGTCCCAAGTCGAGACAAGATGGAGTCCCAAGTTCAGGTCAAGGAGGCACAAGAATTTTCAAGGAGGATGGAGGATTCAGAGATGGGATGTGTTATGAATAAGTAAACAAAATATCCCCAACCTTTTCATCTTGGAAACTGTTTCAATACATAATTACAGGCCAATCTTTACTTCTTCCACCTCAGTTAACCTCTCCTGACTGTCTCCCTGGTTGCCATGACAGCAGCATATGAAGAGATGCAGAGAGCTACGTTAAGAAGTCTGGTACCTAGACAGCTGTTGATACATGAAAGTTTGTTATGTTTTGTATTGATATTTAATGTGTATCTTCACCCAATGTGACCCTAGAGTGCTGGGCTGTTTTTCTTCCACAAGCATGCACCAAGCCTTTCTGTACAAACAACCAGGTTACAAGGTTACCTGTGCAAGCAACAGAATGACAACTCTTAGCAGATCAATCCTCACTCTGACCTCTAATGGTTTTCTGTGTAGCCAATTCAACTCAGCCCGTCCTGACCCATCTATCCTCCAGCAGGAGCCAGACAATCACTCACTTGATCCTCAATCATTAAGGTGGACAGATTGAAGAAGCTTTGTGGTAGAAAGGAGGAGACAGAGGAGAAATTTAGACTTTCGAATTTCAAAAGAAACAGAAGAAAGAACACAAGGAAGGGTAATGAGGACAGAAAACTTTCAAGTGGAGCTGAAAACAAAGTTGCTTTTCAAAGGGAGCAACAAAATTCAGTGCTGTCTGAGATGGGAAGAAGAGAAAGGAGGTTAGATAAGGACATGAGGAGAAACCACAGATGAGATAAAAAAAAAGCTACCAGAATATGTGAGAGGGGGAAAAAAACACAAAGCAGAAAAACAAAACAAACATAGACTATTTTTTCATAAAGTTAAACCACAGCTCATATTTTTGTTTTATAGACAATCATACGGAAAGCATCATGGACTCCTGTTTCATATTTTTGACTCTGCTGTGACTGGAGACACCAAGTTAGACATGTCAACGATCAGGAAGTGGATTACTTTTTTTCTTTCTTTTCCTTGTGGCTTTACTTTCACACACCTCCACTCAGTGACAGCCACCTGCGGCTACATACGCGCTGAGACAAACAGAATGTCATCACCATTACAGAAAATGTCACGGCCAATCAATGGCAGCCTTTGGTGTTCCACTGAAGAGCCCTAAGTACTTTACACTCTCACACAGATCGCCGTGGCGTGTCTCCACACTGATGAATGACTCGCAGTCACTTTCACATTGCCAGCAGTCACAATAACAAAGCTTTGCTCTTTCCTCAACCTCAGACTGATGGCAAATTGAAACTCTGAGATCAAAAAGACATAAAAATGGCCCCAAAAAGGGGCCATTTTTGATAATGTCAGACAATTTGAAAAGGTCCATCTCTGATAATGTCATAGATGTCGCAGGTAAAAGGCGTCCTGTGAGATAGGTGATAATAAGACTGAGAGTGGGGGATGATGGGGGAAGTAATTGCAGAGCTTTTATCAACTGTTGACCTAAACAGACAGCTCTTTGTAAGTATCAGTGCCTACATACTGTTTTTGGATCATACAAGCTATTTTAACTGTGGGTCTTGCTTTTGTTCTTTTGGAAACTGCCTTTATCCTCAATATCTGGTGTGTTTTCTTCCCTTGTGTTCCTCCTTCCCCTTTCTCTTGTGTGGATTATGCTGTCTTCCCCTGGTGTGTACAGGAGGCATGTCCTGTGGTTGGCCGGCAAAGCTGAGAGGAATCAGGCTCATCGCACCGTGCCTGCTTAGAAACCCCAGGCTGACCTTCATTCAGCGCTGGATCTTTGCTACATCTACAACTGTGGACCTGTTTTCTCAGTGATGAACCCCCTAACGGCGGCTAATTCAGCATCCATCTTGCATCTGACCTGGAGTGTGAGCTTTCTCCAGCCAGTAAAAGTCAGCCCTGTGTTGACTCTGTTCTTATCTCTTGCTTTGTCTCTCTCTTTCTTTTCCTCTCTTCCTCCAATAATGTCATCTTACATTTCATTACTGAATCAGCCACTTTGATTTAAAACTGCCAGTGTGTTGATAACTGCTCGTTGGAGTGTGAGAGTGTAACAGTGCGTACAGTGAAACTCCTTAAACTCTTGCTCTTTAAGCTCCCTTTTTACAAGTTGCTTACTGTTAGAGATTTAGAAGTGGACGCATCGTTCCAGCAGACCAAAAACGTCACTTTCCAGAAACTGGTTAAGATCAAACTATGCAATACCCTTTATCCACAAGAATTATTGAAAGACATAAAATCCAGCACAAAGCAGTACCTGGCTTTACTTAACCTTATACATCGCAGGACTGAGGTAACACACATGTTAGGTCAATTGTTAACTCTAAATTCTCCCAAGGAATGAATGTAAGGTTTGTCTCTCTGTGGTGGCCCTGCCTCTTGCCTGCTAATTGCTGAGATAAGCTCCAGCTTCCACAGATTAATTTATCATTCAGAAAAAAAGAAAACCTTTCTTTTTTTCTTGCCACTAGTCAAGAAGACCGGTTGTTAATCCATCACAGGACCAGCACAGCCAGATGAGACAAACAATCAGAACACTTACTTTGAGGGTTAAGTTAGACTCATGGTTAAAAACAAGCAATAATTTTCTTTAACAAGGGCACTATCATATACAGCTTACCACCACATCCTGCAAAAACATTTGACTGATTAAAGTAATCTTCTCTTTAGGATTAAAAATCAGCTAATTTAAATCCAAAACTGATTTATGTCAATGATGAGCATTCCATGATTTTGAGATGGTACTGAAACACAACGGACTGCTCACTATGTAACAACAGATATGCCTTACTAAGATGTAGGAAAACATTTAAGCTAAACACTAACAGGGAAAACAAATTTTAATATTTTGTCAAATTAAAACCTGCTTTATTCAAATGGTCAAAAATGAGTGAATAAAGAAGCTTGATAGCTCCATCAGTAATTGAATCAAGTTTCAAATCAGTCAGATTTTCCATGTCCTTATCCTTCATGAAAGAGAGGATCTCAAGTGGCTTCTCAGTGTTCACACTTTGATTAATATTACACGGTTGCAGCAGCATGCTATAAGAAAGCACATTTCAACCACCACTTTCTGTCTTTAATGACATCCTCATCCTCCCCTGCGAATGGAAGCAACTCACTGTGGATTTTTATGAGAGACACTTTACTCTCTATAAATTGATCGTTTAGAGGAGGAAGGCAGCTCAGTGTGTCTCTGAACACAAAAACCCAGAAAAACAGTCTCAGAAAGCCAATTTCAGCTGGAGCTGGACTGTATGACAGACTATAATGGGAGGCAGCTCCCATAAGGATGTGTGCTGTAGGTTTCCATTGAATTACATGAGCTGCCATGCATTCAGCCCACGAGAGAGCACCAGAAATACCTTCCTGAAATGGATATAACTGGTGTGTTACACTGAAGCAACATATGTGAAGTTTTACTCAAATATAAGCATTTAAGGCTTGAATAGTACTGTCTTTCACTAAAAGAAAACAAAAAACATTTAACTTCTTGTGATGTTTCACTAATAGATGTATTTGGTTATGTTCAAGTAGCATTCTTCCATCCAGTAGTTTAATCTTTTATTTTTCCCAAAAGTTTCACTTTAACCTCTGCTTGCATTTTCAAAAGTTTAACATATGTACTATGCTTTGCCTATGGGCGGCATTACTGTCTGGAATGTTATATGTAGACAGAAGCAAAACACAGAAGCATATATATAAAATAAAAAGCACTGAGAGCTGCACTCTCCACATAATCAAGCAGTCAGACACCTGTTAAAAACATACCAAGAGTACGTAAAGAAGCAGCCCTGTCTCACAAAAATATCTTACTTAGATCAGCTTCTGGATGCCAAATTATGTTGTGGAAGGATATTAGAATTACAAACTGGTATGCAACAAAAGCTTCTCCTCCTTGTTTGTGAAGAATTCCTGCTCATCCCATTGCTGTCAATCAGATCAAGGTCCTTTTATGGAAAGAAGAAGAAATCAAGCAAAAATTAAGATCTCTTTATATTATCCAGATGTTGCCAGGCCGAAGAAAGATGGAAATGTCTCCTTCATCCTTTTGGTGGGTAATTTGTGCCATTTCCATGGTTCTTGTGTCCTCCAACACAGTAAATGTTATCATGTGTAAAATGTAAAAGTATCACTGTAAAGCTTAAGGGCAGTGTTGAGCAGTATAGTTTAAGTACAAACAGCGAGAGGAACAACGAAGAAGCAGACATATACTTAAGGATCACTGTACTGCAGGTTTTATGTTTCCCTGCTCCAACAGATCTGATTCAAATTAAATAGCTCCAATAGCTTGTTGTCCAGTTCTGTACAGTGACCTTAAGCAGAGAAACGTCTAAAACCTGAAGGACAGTGGAAAATGAGTTTGACTGAAGTTTATAGAAACAGAACTTAGAGACACCAGCACATCAAACAATACAAGATGTTCATGCCTACTTCTGCCCACTTCTATTTTATTGATAATAATAATAATAATAATAATAATAATAATAATAATAATAATAATAATAGAAAAATTGTAGTGCAAATTATTCAATAAATCAGATATTGCTTTTTTTTATCTAAAAATGATGGTTAATGTTGGTTTCTTCTGGAAAAGAGCTATTCAGCCCTTTCATGTGTAGCTTCTCTAATACATTGTAGACCTGCTCTTTATAGAAATGACCTGCTGCAAACATGATGGTCAGTAGTGCTCTCCTCACTTCTCTCCGATATTCTTTTTTTTGCGTAGCAGCTGCCCTCTTCAAATGCCACCAGATTTTTCACTGGACTCAGCTTATTGCATCCTTTGCAACAACCATTACAGTAGAACTTGAACTTTGTTTTGGGGTCCTCTTTCAGGTCCAGCAACATTTTAGTTGCTTCATGGGCAACATTATATTTTTCTCTGAGGTTTAGTGGTTCTTGGAGGAATCTATGACACCGGCTTCATGCTGCAGGTTTCCAGCTAATGAATGGAAAGCAGCTGACTTTACATGTAAGCTTCACTGCAGGAATATGTTCATTTCTCCTCCTCCAACCATTTTGTTGATCCACCTGCTCAAAAAGCTCCAGTTTGGACTCATCATCCTACAGAACAATATCTTTAACCTAGTCCAGATCGTTTTGTGTTTTTATGTGCATTTGGGTCGATTGTAGTTTACATCTTGGAGTTTAGCATCTGACTCTTCAGAGTGAAATGGGGGTCTTGTGTGTCTGCAGCCAGCGAGAGGTTTTTATCCACCAGTCTTCAGGAATTATGTTGCAACTATTGCTTTGTTATTTATGCTACACCACAATAAAGTGGTAACAAATGCATGGACAGTCATGCAAACTGAACTTTTTCTAATTTAATTTAGCTGGCATAATGAGTCAGGGTTATATGTGCACATTACATTTTGTATCCTTCCTGACTGGTTTCTAAATCTTATTCTAGGTGTTATTTTTGTTCTAATACTTTCATATATGTTTTATATGTGTGTGTGTGTGTGTGTGTGTGTGTGTGTGTGTGTGTGTGTGTGTGTGTGTGTGTGTGTGTGTGTGTGTGTGTGTGTGTGTGTGTGTGTTGTGTTTGTTTACCTTCTCCAGCCTTGACATATTGGCTTCCTAGTCTGGATTTTCATTTGATTGGATTTCTTTACAGTTTAATTTTAATGCACATTTTTTTGTTTGTCATGTCCTGGATTTGGGTCCACCAACCTGCCCTACCCTGATTAGTAAATGAGGTAAGATTCTGGTCTGTGCACCTTTTCCTTATATTGTTCTTCGGTCAGCTCTTTGAGACACTAGATAATAGCTCTGACACACTTTTAATTGGTTTCTGTATCACCAACCAAACAGGACAAAGAAACGTGGATTTTATAGTGGAAAATGTTTTAGATGCAGCTTTCCAACCGCATAATTAATTCTCTCCTGCATACAATGAGGTAATTAAAGTTGCTTTTATTCTCCTATTGTGTGTCTTCATGGATAAGGAACCCGCACAGCAGCTCATAGCAGCTGCAGCTGATATTCTGATCTCTGGGACATGAAAAATTATTCTTCCATTCAGTAATGTTTTGGTTGTATGTTCTTAATACAGGCAGCTGTTCTTCTACATTGTCTTTATTAAAATAGATTTTCACAAAATGCATGGAATAAGAAGAAGAGCTGGGCAAAGAACACTGATGGAGAACATCAGGTTATTGTTCAGAAGAAACCACAGTGAAGAAACTTTTTCTTCGGCTGTGGTAAAGAAGTTTCTAAAGTTTAGAAACTTTGTTTCTAGTTCTGGAAAAATAATCCCGATCTCCCACCAGTAAAAATCCTTAAAAAAAAGTTCTTGGATCCAGGCGGTGATCTGGATCACCCCCAAATTTAATCATTTGCTCTTTTATTCCATTTCTGAGAGTTCTTGAAAATTTAATCAAAATCCATCCTGACTTTTTGAGTTATGTTGCTAACTAACAGACAAATTAATGCCATGGAAAATATCATTTTAAAAGATTAACAGAATAAGCTTTGGCTATGCTCCAATAAATGAATGAAAAAGACTCTGATGGGGGGGAAATTATCAGCTCCTCTTATTACAACAGGACCAAGTTAGGAGTAGACATGCTTAAGAAGATGCTGAGGCAGCGTTCACCTGCCTGTTGCAGTGTTTTATAACGTTTTGGACAAGGCTGGACTGAATGCATGGGTCCTCATGGGTCAGTGCACACTAGTTTTCTGTTTATAGAAAAAACATTTTCTGTTACATTTGCATGAGTGTCAAAAAACTTTGTATCTCCACTGGCCCTGGAGCAAGTGGTTGCATGAACTTTAAATGTATTAACTGGCTTAAATGGTGGCACCTGTGAAGGTGTGTGTAAGTCTGTGTGGAGAGACTGGACAAGTTTCATGAACCAAAATGGAGAATCACTTACATGCGAGTATTTCGTGGACAAGTTCGCCACTGTTCTGCTACTGTTCAGTGTGCTCATGTTTGCATCCCTTAGATTGGAAGTTAAAGAAAAACCCCTTTTTTATGTCAACTTAATAAAATTAAATGGACAAAGCTGGTAAAGCTGGCATGTTTTGCTCTAAATATAATTTTTACAAAGCAATGGGGGCTGTTTAACAAAATTAAGTAGATAACTGGGCTCGACCAAGCCTTGTCAGAGCATCCTGGTTTATTTAGTTTCACAAACACCAAACCAGGCTGAGGAAGAGCGACGAAAGACAAGAATGCACCTTCACAGCTGTCTCTAAAAGATGTCTGTTACCATACATTTATACATTTGCAAAAACTACTTAAGCTGCATGATGTGGGTCTTAATATTGCAAAAAAATAAAGAACTTTCAAGAAATTGAAACTGGAAATAGAAGTAAGTCATTTACCAGGACAGTGTAGTTTAAGTAAAACAATCTCTATTTTTTCTATTCTTTTTTTAACAAGAAAAAAAATCATATATATGTATATACACGTATGTATAGATGTATAGATGCTAACATTAGCTTTACATAACATTAACTAACCTCTCCAGTTGTATTTTAAGGTAGATGAAGGTGGATATATTGGATCCAGCCACTGATGTTGCGTTTTGCTGGTCTTATAACGGTCCCTCCTTATTAAGTTTTTAATTCCCAAAAGTTACAGTGGTGCTGAAGCGGCAGCTGCATCCACCCGTGTTTTTGTCAATGTTTTGATTGAGTGCACATGTATTGCAAACATGTCTGTGTGACATTACGTCTAGAGAAATGACAGCAGACAACACAGCCAATAGATAAGAGATCAGACAGATAAGTCTCCTATATTTATCACTACTCCTGCTTTAACAAAGAGTCGTTATAAGGGTCTAAATATAGCAACAGTCGCTCAGTTGGCTGCATTGGGGTGCAATGAAGGCAGGTCTACTTCCGGCATTTAACCAGATTCACCATCGGAAGCAGCAGGAGTGTGCTGTCTTTAGGAACATGTAAATTAAAGTTTGTTTTTTTTTTTGTTTTTTTTTCTTTTGTTTGTTTGTTTCCACATTCTATACATTGTACAACCACACTCTGCTTTGCTCTCCAAATGTTTCCTTGTTTACTTGATCAACCGAACTCCACAGAGCAACACTGTGATGTGTTAAATGAAGTCATCGGCCTGGAAACGTGTGATCATGTGATATCACAATATTACATTTTCTAATGGTGTCAAAAACTATACCAGTATCACCGTGAACGATATCATATTACCCGCCCCTAGTAAGGACTTAATGTATTAACCTGATCACTGACCAAACATATCTGCACCTCTAACATCAATGTGGCACTTTAATCCCTGATGATGAAGACCACAGTTGATTTATAATTGAATGGTAATTAATGAGCCTAGTTATGTTAATTTATTCCTACATAATAAAGAGCAAAGACCATCAGACTGGATGAAAAACATGGAATAAATTGTTTTAAAACTGTACAAAAAGAAATTCCTGACAGGACTTAATCCTAGCCTGGTCTGGAGCGGGCTAACAGAATAGATCTCCACGGTATCTTGTGTGTTATTGCTTTTGTGAAACTGAATCAAGGATAAGTTCAGGAAGGATAATGGAGAAATAGCTTAATCCCTGATCTCAGTTTGGTGAAACCGCCCTCTGCTCACATTATCTTGTCATCTTTGCATGAGCACACTGCTCTTTTACAGGATGTAGCAGAGCAGATGTTATAAAAGATTTCACCCTTGGAGAATGAGACATTTTGTCATTTACTGTTGATAGTACACCACCCCTTTTTTTATTTTTCTTCCCAGTTTCCCCAAACACACACACACCCACACACTCAAGAACTTCAGCCTGAGCCTCGTTAACCGCTAAGCTCAGGCAGCCCTAATCATCACAGCATCAAAGATGGGCCATGTCAGAGGGGTGGCTGTTGCCATGGAGACTGAGCAGCAATCATAGACAAGCCTGCTTATCAGTGAGAACTCAGTTTGGGGTTTTTGTGTGACTGTGATGGGAAAAAAAGAGTTTGTGTGAAACTCACAGGTTCAGTCTTTGGCTCACGAGCTGTTACATAAGGTTTCAGTCTCTTTTTATAGGTGCTGGCATCAGTGTGTCAGTTCCTCTGAAAAGTTGAGCTTTGTTCTCAGTCCTGGAAATGTCTTTGTAAAGTAAACAAAAGGAATTTTAAAACAGATTCGGAGATGGGGTTGTGTCTCACATGATGAGAAACTTCAGGGGTTTGGACTCTAATCTCAAACAGTCTGATATTATATTATTTGAGCTGTTAAACTGGTTTAGTTTCAGGTTTCCAGTGCGATGGAGTGGATGAAAACGCTGTCGAAGATGAGCTAGAAATGTAGGTTTAATGTTGCCTTCGCTTAGTCACCCCCTACCCACTAAGACGTGGGTTGTTGTTAAAGCTGTGAAAAGCACAATGGGAGGTTTTGTTATGTCAGGAACAGAAGGTGTTTTTTCCCCAGTTAAATTTCAAATACTTACACCACTAATAGATACAACGCTCAGATTATTGGGCAGTGATTCCCCACCACAGGACAACAGATTGGCTTTTACACTAAGTTTGATGTTTTAATGCAAATTGGTCAGTAGCCTAACCAAAATGTTTTTTTCAAAGATTAATCAACACCAGCAAAGCACAAGGAGGAGGAACAGCTGAGAGGATGAGGAACATGGTGGTGCAAATGGACTCAGGGAAAAAAATAGCAAAAGGGGAGCATTACAAAAAGCACTTCAGGTGCTTCAAAGTCCCTACTGCCAGCATCGTGCAGTCAGAAGCAGCCGGCAGTGAGTGGACTGGTTAATAAATGTGTGATGCAGGTAAGAAGGCTGGTGACCAGCTGGAGACTTAAATCTGAAAATACCATGATGATCAGTTGAGATTCTTCATGACCTTTTTATGTAGCTGTAACAATGACGCTGGCACTACTTACGGTCAAAACTTTCTAACATGGTTGCCATTCTGTTATATCTCCCATCAGTCAAACATAAAGCATGTACATGAGATCCTATGTGGGATTTCCTGGTACTATAGATAAAATATTAGTTAATATAATGTGCTATGTTAAACTGACAGGTGAATATTTAAATAACTTGGCTGCTTGGTCTGTAAACATACTGTCCACATCTGTTCTTGTCCAAATCAGAAACAGCTGCAAAACTGTGCTAATAAGGAACATTTTATTAATCCAGGTTAAATACTAATGAGATAACATTTTAACTTAATCAGAGTGTGTTTATGTGGTTGTAAATGATGTGATTGCTGCTTTTTATCCTGATTGGTTAAATGTTGTTTGAAGTTTTAGTTAATAACTCTACATGGAGTGTGTTTATGTATGTGTTTCTATTTCCATGGTAAAGCCATGGCTTATTTTACTGTATGAAAAATGTTGTGGGTCCTGCTGAGAGTACAATTACAGGTAGGTTGATGCATGTAAAGGTTTGGGAACCCCTCTAAAAATTGGACAGCCTGTTATCTAAGTTACTGGTGACCACTTGCTTTTATTTTTATAGCAAATATTGGTGTTGGCATATTATATGTCATATACAAAACTGGCATCTAAATGATTTGCTGACAAAATTATACAATCATCTCAAAAAACTGTCATTAATAAGGAAGCCATATTTTGCGTGTTGTATTGAACTTTTTGATAAAGAACAACACTGGACTAGAGGTTTGCAGTTTTGTGTGAATGTTGGTCTAGACTCTACACTAATGAGCAGGTATGCAGTATATGGGTTGGGGTGGCCTGAGTGAGTGTATGGCCTGATTTTGTTTCTCAGTCCGGTCCTGCTGAACCTGGAACAATGATTCACGTTTCAGCATCAAATTTACTCAAAGAAAGCAGCCTGAACAGCACTGGGGACCTGCAGGAGGATTCTAATAATTATTGTATAATTAACCCTCACAGAACATGGAGATGGAAATCTACATGCTTCTACTCAGTCTAACAGAACCTGAAAGGCTTTGCAGGAAGAATTAAATAAAAAGTCCAAATTGAAAAGCCTACAGGGACTGTAGAACCACAGTGGGGTTGGGGAATATTAAATAAATTATTCTGAACATTATTTAGAAGCTCTACAGGAGGTTTAAAGTGCAGTGAGATTTTGAGGCTGTCGGCTGTAACTACTGTGCTCAGACACATTCAGCCATGCAAAAGGTCCACCATGAGAGCCTTTTTTTGTGTCAAAATGCAGTTTGAATTCATTTTGTCATCACTGAATAAATCTCAGCTGGTCCAGACTGTCTGTAGGCTGATGTAATGTTTCATACCTGTTCGTTTGATTTTCCATTTCTTATTTTTAAATTATTTTTGAGAAACTTGTGAATTTTGAATCAAAATGACATAGCTGGATTCCTCTCCTACCAACATGATGTAGGGGAGGCAAACTAGAACCTGGGGCCTGTTCTATGGAGCAGGATTAACGGCTTAATGAGGTACCTTCAGGTTCAAGTCTGCATGTTCAGTCATGGCGCTAGTTCACTTTTTTCTGAGTTGGATCACCATGGCAACTGATGTCTAACCTAACCTGCAGCTTAGGTTCTTATCTCAGATTAGGTTCTGAGATGAGGGATCAACACCCGGTAAAGCACATTGTTCTGTAAGAAAATGAAACATTGCTGACGGGCAAGCGGTGATTATTTTAATGTCTCATCATCAGCATGCACACCCACATATACCAAACTTTAAAAAATGAAACGAATGAATGAAAAATCTTTATCCCAGAGGGAAGTTGCAAAAAAAAAAAAACATATAGAGCATTGATGGTCGATGGGGCTGGGTGGGTTAATGAGGCAGTGCTCCTGCTCAGACACACACCTGGTGCAGGACACAAGCTGCACACTGGGCCCACTTTTAATTGTCATCTCTCTATCTTAGGTCAGACAAAAACATTCAAACACAGGTTAAGCGTCGTCTGTGGGGGATTATGTGTTTCTAGGGTTTTGGAACTTCTTGCTCAACGACTGCAGAAAACCGCCATCGTTAAGATCAACTCACAATGGACCAGCAGATGAGCGTAAAATGTTCAACAGATGGATCATTTCTTCATCTGCTTCCAGGATCTCTTGAAGAAACTGCACCATGTCGGCAGCTGTTTTTGTTCTAAAACAAAAAGTTCCTTCCGGAAATTAATCAAACCATCTCAGAAACTTTGTCCTGTGGATTTACCAGTCGATACCAGCCCTACTGCCACCTGCAGATCCAGAAAAGAAACTGCAACATGACGCTGTTACCCTACACTCGTGTATACATACGCTACATATTTCATCTGCGTCATCTACGTTGACCCGACCTGACATACACGCCATGCGAGTAGAAATCCAGCTTTAAGATTTCAAACGTATGTTGATTATTTTTATTTCTTATAGAAATATTAAAAATGTCCTTCTGTCTTCTCCCAGTGTGTGTTTATGCAACATGTCAAACTCCAACTGTATGAAATGTTATCTGAACATTTATTTTAATAACACATGGAATCTATAGAAAATGTGCACATGCATCAGCAACGTACGGAGCTGTGGGAGTGAGCCACCATGTTGGGAAAGTAAGCATAGTACAGCAGTTAAATAGTGGCCATTTACTTTTTCATCTTTGTTTTATTTGGAAAACCTTACAAGTATTTCATCTTGATTGGGGAAGCTCAGCTGCAGCAGCAGCTATCATGACCAGCACACAAAAAGGAAATTAGCCAGAATTTCATTCTACATTTCCCAGCTTGGAGGCAGTACACGTGATAAACACATCACCGAGGGCTTCTGCAGAAACGTTTGTCAGGATATGTAAGTTTTGGCTGACAGCCGTTTTGATATGAAGGATCATTTAGGTGGGCAGAAGTAAAGATCCAAGCATATACAAAGGGACATTTTCAGATAGATGCACAGGATAATGAGCTAACCCGTGAGGTGGCTCACCTGAGGATTCGTGTAGAAAGAGTTATTTGCTGTATAAGCAACAAGTACAGGATTTTCAATGAAACAGAACTGATCTCAGTAGCATTCCCATGTGCAGATGAGAACATCACCTTCTTTGACAAGACTGTGATCTCGTCCGGAGCATGCCCAGATGCACAGGGAGGGAGTGCACACAGGCCCGTGGAGGCCACACACTACTGAAGCTCATTTTGAATTGTCTTGAGGACTTTCAATAGAATTTGGGTTATTTTGATGATGATGATTATTATTATGATTCTGAATCCAGACCTTCATGGGTTCAAAATTTTAATTTCCATTGATCATTCTTATGTTATTTTGCTCTCAAGATCATCAAGATCTAAGATGTGTTGTTTAAGTGTTCCTTTTATTTGCTTGAGCAGTGAATATTTTCAAAAGTGGAGATGACTTTGTTGGGAATTGGTGCTGCATGTAAAGCTGCATTGAACTGAATTAAAAAGGCCATTATCATTGGTATTAAACTTGTTTTGTGAATGCAGGACACACTAAAAGTGCTGCACATTACACCACCAACGCAAACATTAGGAATAAAGTCTGCTCTGAGTAGGAAACGCATATAATTATCATTACGATAATTTGTATAGGTGATACTTTGGAGGAAGCTATTATTGTTGTATTTAAGTGTAAGCACCAACAGCTTGCATGATTGTCTTTACTGGCAGAGGTGCTGATGAGGTATCAACATGAGACATAAAAGTTAGACATTAAAAGACTATTTAAAATGTTAGAGAGACAGATGGGTAATAAAGGACACAAAAATGCCAACTACCCAACATTAAACTATTTTAAAAAGCAGTTCTTTCAGGCATTTCCGTAAATTGTAAAGTATGACAATGATAGATGAAAGAGTCTATAAACTGATAGTATTAGCAGCATAAAGGGAAACATAGTTTGCTGGATGAACTAGGAACATTTAAAAGAATAGTAGATGTAGTTTTATAATTGCTTTTGTGGTTTAATTGAAGGGTGGAAAATACAAAGAAGTAATGCAATTTATTTTTTCAAATTAACATCTCAGTGGATGTAGAAAAAAAGACTTTCTCCCTCCTATAGATGGTCTTTTTTGTTTGTGTGTGTATGAGTGTGTGTTTACTGGATTGCTTTATTCAGACTGGCAGAGTAACAATAAGGATCAGCGCCTCTAAGTCACAGCAGGAACAGATTTCTGAATTAAATTGTATCTTATCTGAAAGCTCGAAGCTTCACGTCAAACTCTCTTAACATCGTGAAGATGTTTACTTTTAGAGCCAGTTGAATCATTGGTTTTACCCTCACACAGGATTGTTTAATCTTGTTGATATAAATTGCTTTGTGGACATGTTACTTTTCCCCACTTTCTTTTTTTTTTGTTGTTGTTTATGTTTTGATTGATAATTTGGTTAAGTTTAGGAAAAAACAAAAACGAAATGATAGTTTAGGCTCAGGTTGGAGCAGCTCCACAACAACAGAATTTGATCTTTTCTTGTTTGAATAAATCTTCAACTATTGCTGCCATCACTGCCACCATCTTTACTTTTTACACTTATTTGAGGAGAGAGCGGATGCTTGCTATTACACCAGCGTGAAATGTCAACACATGACTGAACTCTGCCAGTCTCAGGCTTTAAACTACTCATTGCAGCATGGAGCTCTGCAGCATGGCTTTTATGCAAATCAGACAAGAAGATATTTGTAACAAAATTCTGCTTATTAATCCAGCAGCCTTTTATTTTGGAAGATACAATATTACTTCAAGGTTGACAAACCTCAGTTAGATCATTTAAAAGTGCTGTGGACTCTGTGGACTTCTGCAGGGAACAGTGGAGTTCTGAGTACAGCTTGCAGTCATCCATGTGGAACTGCCACAGAGCCTCACTGTCAGGGGCAGGTTTCTGAAGGCCAGAGTCCAGATGAAGTTAAAAACTTTCAGAAAGTCCTTGAAGCAAGATGTGTGGAGTGGAAGTGCTGGAAGAGAAAAAAGCACTTCTTCACTGTCTGCTGCAGATCCTTCATAGCCAGGGGCATTTCTCCCTGCTCAAACTGAATGAAAGATTAGGGCTCACCGCAGTGCTTTCCAGCTCTCAGAGCACTGCATGCAATTCAAATTTCTGTGTAGAGATGTAGAAGCTCTTCGGTTGCACCTACTGTATGTGAACTGCCACAAGTTTGTTGTACAGCAAGTCTGTAAATCAGGTCCTCAGGGAGGGCATGGCCTCAGCCTCCTCTCTGAGTTATGTCTTACTCAGGCAGTCGATGTAATAATGGTAATAAATAAGCAGACGTCCTGATGCAAGGCAGCAGCACAAGGTAAAAGTGTAAATAATGAGCTGTTGGAGAAGTGGCATAAAATATGCCTCCTCAGCTCCTCTTTGTCCCTGGAGTCTCAACATAAGTGGTGGTAATGGCTGAGAATCAATTCTCTGAACGTTCATCCTGTTTTCTAACAACTTCTCCCTGAGAACCTACAGGACAAATGATTAACAACACAGATTTTCTTTGCTGCTTTTAATGAAATGACAAGAAACAAGAAGACAAAAGAAAAGCTGAGCAGATGCACAGAAAGTGTGCATACAAGTTTTTTTCATTCTTTCTTGAGGAACCTTTAATTCTTCTGCAAAAATTCAGAATCAGCTGTTTAATTTTTGGGGCTCCGTTTGTTAAATCTTTCTAGGTTTCCTCCTTGATCAGGAAACGTGTTTGGTGTTTCAGTTTAAAGTGTGTCAGCAGAGGAAGGTTTCATGAAATTTGGGGAGAAGGAACCGTAAACCCAGAAATAAACCAACTCATGTTAAAATTGTGAATTACAGAATAAGTGTTTGGGAGGAAGTCCTCTGTGGCAGGCAGCTGAGATAAAATGTCCCTCAACACAAACCCTCTGCACTCACTCTGATTTACTCCTAAGCATGTGAATGTGCATCATGCTGCACTCCCCCTCTGAGCTCCTTCAAGCTTTCATCCTAAAGTCTCATCCCTCCATCCACTCTAAAAAATGAATGTACCTTTTAATCACCTTGAGAGGCAGTGACCTCTGACTAACCATCAGGTACATCTCAAAAAGTGGAAATCTAAACATCAATGCCAACAAAAAGTGTTTTTTTACATAGAAAAGTGTCCATTTATGTTCTTATTTTCCTTGTTTCCACGTGACATTTAGTTTTAGTTTTCACAATGAAAACTTAATGATTAAATTGGGAAATTTAGACTTCTTGTTTTTTTTTTTGTTTTTTTTTTTTGTTTGTTTTTTAAAATTTGATTTATTATTATTATTATTAATAATAATAATAATAATAATAACAATAATTATTATTATTTATTTATTTATTTATTATTATTTTATTTTTTATTTTATTTTTTTTAACTAGCAAGGACCCCACCTCAACAAAGTGGGTTTACAGGTTTAAGGAAAGCATGGATAAAGTTATGGGGAGCGTTAAAAGTTCTCTGATTGTTTCATCTGGGGTGTATCGTATGGATGAGGGAGTGAAGGGCGAATAAGGGAGGGAAGAAGGGATGGATGTGGGAAAGAGAGAGGGATAGATGAACATATGAGGCAGCAAAGGGTGGATGATTGAGGAAAGGAGAGGAAGGATGAATGGATGATGAAGGAAAGAGGATGGAAGGATGAGGATGGATGATGTGAGGAAGGATAGATAGTTAGGAGAAGGGTGAGAGGATGAATGAATGTGAGAGGGTGAGGATGAATGATGGAGGGAAATAAAAACATGGATTTGAAGAGAGACTAGAGAAAGTAAAGATCCTGATCCCTTGTCTTCGAGGGCCAGTGTCCTGTAGGTTTCAGAAGTTTCCCCACGGCAACAAACCTGATTCAGACACAGAAGCTCTCCACAAGCCCACTGATGTGAGTCAGGGGTGCTGCAGCAGGTAATCTTCTAAAACCTGCAGGACACTGGCTCTCTAGGACCAGGATTCAGGATCCCTGAGATAAAAGATGAGATGAAGAGGATGATGGAAGGATGGATGAGGGAAAGAGGAGAATGCATGGAGGAAGGGGAAGGACCGGTGGATGTGAGAGTAAGGTTAGAAAGATTAATGGATTAGTGATGAGTTTGTTTTATCATTTATTTATTTAAACAGTCACACTGAGACATGCAGTCAGGAGAGCCATGTTTTAGACAGGAAAAAAAACATTTACAGCATTCCACACAGTTCTAACATTACAGTACTTAAATTAGAGTTCATTTAAAAGTATAAAGCAGGTTAGATACTAAAAAGAAGAACAATTAAAAGATGCTTTATGTTCCTTCAGAATAACTTTAAGTTCTCTTGATGGGATCAAGGTGGGCAGCTGTATCTTGTTCTAAGATGGATGCTGAAAGTAAATCCTGGGAGTAGGCTGTGACCAGGGCTCAGATTACACTGGGACTTTCGGGGGAGCCTTATTTTCACATGATAAATGGACTTGTACTTATACAGCGCTTTTCCAGTCAGTTTGACCACTCAAAGCACTTTACACTACTTATCACATTCACCCATTCACACACACATTCACACCCCGATAGGCACATCGGGAGGCAACGTGGGATTAAGTGTCTTGCCCAAGGACACTTCGGCATGTAGTCAGTGGAAGCCTTGAATCGATCCGCCTACCTTCTGGTTGACAGACAACTGCTCTTCCTCCTGAGTTACAGCCACATGTGCACTGTAACTTCACACGTCACGTGCATGCGCATTTGTATTTCTGCACATAGCACTGTTAAAAATATGGTTACTATTTTAAAAAAACTATTGAATGCAGCTTGTTTAATCAGAAACAGCGACGGAGAGTTTTTAAGCACAAAAAGAAGCACATCAGGCAGTTGTGTGGATGCTCACACAACAGACAAACAATGCTGCTGTCCACGGGGCTGAAGGAAACAAAATGGATCATCCGTTTGGAAGATTTTTAGGGCTCCCCCTAAAGTATCAGCTGAATCTCTTTAGGGGAGCTCCTCTGCCTTTCAGGGCAGCCAAGCTCCCCTTAGCTCCCCTGTAATTCGAACCCTGGCTGTGACCGTTCTGTCTGAGTAGCATGTAGGAGGATGAATATGATGGCAGCAGACCAAGGATAGATTTCTGAATTAACACACCTATGCAAAAGATAGTGATGACCATTTAGGAGGGAGGGAAGGATAGATGAACAAATTGACGGGAACATGGATTAATGAAAGAGATGGAGAATAAAAGGACGAGAAAAATGAATAAGGACAGGGATATGGAGGGTAGGCTTAAGAGAATGAGACCAACATTGAGTGAATGAAGCAGGTTTAAAGGCGGCTAACCAAGTGTTTAGAGGTGTGGTTGAGATGTGAGCCTGCAGGTTATCTTTATAAAATAAAAACAGAAAAGATCTTGTTGGGGACCAGAAGTGCAGCTGTTTCTAAAGTCAGATTGAAAAAATTTGCAGTTGAACACCAGGTATCCAAAGTGATACACACACACACACACACCTTTAAATCCTCACATGACACATTAGTCACATGTCAGAGAGAGCAGATAAACTTACAACAAACATCTGAAAGAGCAAAAAGTGTTTAAATGCTTCACAGCAGAAGAGCTAAGAGATTTTAAACAGGGGGTTGACACGTTTTAATTTGCAAATCACGTGTTTCTCCCAGCAAGAAAACAAGCTCCTGTGAGGCTGTAATCTCATGACAAAACAAATTATGGCCACTGAAAAATAAGTAGCAAAGAAATGCTTTTAAAATGCACAATAACTATGTTTTCCTTACTCAGTGACAGCGCCCACCATGCTACTGATACAGTATTTCCACTCATGCCATGACATGCTAACACTGACTCGTGCTATATGATGACATACAAAATAGAAACAAAATTACATGCCTTTCATAACTATTGAGGGTGAGCAAGTAAAAAAAAATACTCCTTAAAGACTGCTTTTAACTGCAGATCATTAATCAATCCACTGGGGGACAGAAAATGTTTCAAACTGAACACAACAGGATTTGAAGCCTTTAAATTTCATGTTTGCAATAAGAAAACAACTTTGCATTTTTCCTTTGGAAAATACTCTTTTTTATTTTCTTTTTTTTTAAACAAATGGTTGAGAAGTTAATATTATAGTAACAATAGTGAAAAGATCAAAATTTAAAATACTAATGGGGTGAAAACTTACTTTTGGTGTTATGTTGTGGTAGAGAGCTCAGGCAGGTTTATTTCTACAAATTCTTAATGAAATTCAAAATGGTCACTGAAAAAGTCACAGTGTGTGGAGGAAGAGGACCCAAATGCAGGGTGAATAAGCAAGAGGCAGGCAGATGTAGGAATTAATGGTTTAATGACAATAAATGTAGGCACTGCGCAGCATAGGCAAGATAATTAAAAATAATTGGAAAACCAAAACTAAGAAGCAGGCTAATACAAACAAAAAAAAACACAACACTGACACTGGGAAAACAACGACGATCCAGCAGATTGTGTCACATTTTATCTGACTTCTGCATCACTGAAGTGAAACATAAGACACAATCTGCATCAGAGGAGGTGGGACACAGTAAAATGGACAAAGCAATAATATATCATATCATGGTCGACTCTGATTGCACAACAACTTCGCAACTGATGAACACATGCTAACACATGCAGCATCCAGGTCTACTTTAATAAACAGAGCATGCCTGGTGTGAAGTTGCACCTTCGTCTGTGCTTGTGGGTCACTTTAGGGCTGTAGACTTCTCCCACTGGAGTCTGATGGAGGTCATGTTGGGTCATTTTTAAATTATAATATGAACAACCATTTAAATTTTAAATTTAAATTTAAAATTGAGCATCAAGTATTAATGTTATCCTACATTTTTTATGGTGGGGGAGTGGGACGTTAGATAGAGGGGCACTGGCTCAGAAAAGGTTGATGTTGATGTTGAGGTCTAGATGCTTCTGTGTTGTATTCCCCGTCTGTGTCCAGTTGAACTCCAACTTGTATGCCTCCACCACCTCCACCTATTCTTGCAGGATGTAAGCAGTCCTTTGCTTACTCCTGTTTTTGAAGCCCAAAGGAAAAGGTTTATTTTACCTCTGTAAAATGGAGTAGTAAAGCCAAAGTCACCAACACAAAATGAGTCCTCTTCAAATAAGTAAACTTTATTCACGTCAAACTTCAGCCGACAGTCGAACTCTGCTTACAGATATTTCTGGCTATAATTTCAACTTCCTCTCTATATGTAATGCTGGGTTTGTTTTTCTGATTAATTTGTAAAGATTTTATACTTTTGAATGAAGTATGATGTAATCACACCATTTTTTAAATGATGTCTATGTTTGCGTATTGAATTTGACTTAATGGGGACTTGCTCAAATGAGCTGTTTCATGTTCTGTTTCTTCCCCAGAAAATAGCTTTGGACTGTTTAGCTGTTTTTAAAAGAAACATCAAAGGAACTGGAGTCAGACCATGTATATTACTCAGCTTTGATTAAATTCATAGATACAGTTCTGCATTTTGATCTTCTTTAGGCTTATGATGGTAAGACCATGAAAGGCTTTGCAGGACATTTCGTTAAATCATTCAGGATAAATCGACACTGATCTTCCTGTGGTTTTGAGAAGTGAATTTTACTTTTCAACAGAATGCTCAATATATCAGAGTACAAGGACTTGCATGAAGTAAATAAAGTGATGCCGCTCTCCATTGTCCTTGTGGGGGGAAGCAACACCACGTGAGAAAGCAGCATTCAGATGAAGAATTAGATCCTCAATATTCCAAGTAAAGGGTTTTTGTTCTGTTCAGTGAGCCGTGAAACAAGCAGGAGGTGTCATACAGTCCTCCTGCTAGCGTTATAAATTCAAGATGTTATCTTCCATTTTCTGCCTGCTCTCATCTCATCTGTCTCTCTTTAGATTTTTTTTCACTCAACTCTTCACCAGAGCTCAGAGATTTGATTCACACCAGCAACCTCTAAAAATTACATCCTCAAAATCAATAATCCTCATATGACAGGGACAGTTCGCAGTAATACCAAATATATACTCTCATTTAACTTTGACAGGCTCTTTAAATCTCCTATATCTTAAATCTTGAAATGGAACTTTTTTCCTCTCTGATGAGGCTAAAAAGTTTTAGCGGGTGTTCATGTTTATTTCATGGTGTTTCTGAGGAAACCTAAGTAAGGTAACTGTGCTAACCATCACACCCTAAACTAATAAAACAAATTTAAATTACCTCTTAGATAATATTTGTTTTCCTTCATTCTAAACAGCCTCTGGATATTAGGTGAAATTCACTTCTTCTTACTTAACTTACTTTTGTATCTCTGATCCACATTTTATAAACAAATCATTAAACTGGTTAACTTGTGTACTTGGATTTGTTAAGCTGTTAAGATTAAGTCAAGGTGACACCAGTAGGATGTAAGCCAAATAAATAATACAAATAAATGTATGTGTTACATTTACAGTGTGAAATTATCAAGAACTAGTAAAAGTTGAGCACTGATGTTGCTGAGGGTGTCTTGGGGGGGCCTCCTAAATCAAATTCTGCTTGGTACTCCATAAAGTTTGAGGCCCAGGGTATCGGGCACCTCCTGGTCAGCAGTAGATACTATAAGTCCTGAAAGTTCTATGTTTTACGCAGAATCCCAAACTGACCTGAGAAATGGAGAAATTCTCTTTTTGAAGGAAGAGACTCAAATTTGTTGTGTATATTAAACTGTAGTAGCCTACATTTCAGAGTAGCAGCCACAGGAATGGCAGGACCCAAGATTTCCCAGCAGAATTTTTCTCAAAGCAACGCTCTGCTCCCATCAACTGCCTTCTGCCTTCATGTCTTCCACAAGTGAGCAACACTATCTGATTCATCAGACCTGGCCACCTTCTATTACTCTATGGTTCACTTCTGATGATTAGGGTCAACATGCACATCCTGACATACACAGTGTACTGCAGTGCACTATGTCCTTGGCACCTTTTTATCAGACCGTTTTATTGCAGTGGTTCCCCAAAGAGCACAGGGGGTCCCAGAGGCTTTGACTGTTCAGAGCCAGTGTGATTAAAATTAAGCCCACGTCCACACAGAGGCAAGTTGATGTGTTTTCACTTTTTTTTTATTATCATTTGGTTGTCTCATTCAAATGGAACCAGTATTTTGGGAGATGAAAACGCAAACTTTGCCACATTTCATTAATGAGACGTGTCTGAGAAATTCCACAGTGCAGATTATTGATCCTTGTCTTGAAAAAATAGGGCTATATGTTCTTAATTACCTTAACTTTGGTTTTATCAGATGACTAAGCCAGGATGCATAATTTATGGTGAAAAGCAGCTAATAAAAGCATTAAACCAAGCATGGTTTCAGCACGGGGCAGGCAAACGGTCTACACAGCCTTTGGTAGATGTATGAAGCGGGTCCTTAGGAAACATAGGTTGGAAACCACTGTACTATTGGACTGGACTTACAGGCCAACTTTTGATCCCTACAAGGATCAATGAGCCTTGGTCCACCATAATTCTTTTGCTGGTTTACTGATTTTCTTTTCTTGGACCATTTTCTGGTCTATCCGAACTGCTTCATCCCACTTCAACTGCAGTTTTACAGATACTATGATGCTGCCACCAAACCATCACAACTCAGTTTTTGTCAAAGTTATCTAATCTTTACACATGCCCTTACATTTAGGTTTCATAATGTTCACTGCTGCCTGATATATCACATCCACTGCCTCTGGAACAAGAAAATCCTTTCATCTGCAGGTGCTCATGATGTATCGGCTGATCAGTGTAACATGTAACATCCTCAGTAAAACATGGAGGATATTCATTTGACTTTTATACTCCATAATTAAATAAACAAAACATGACACAAATGTATTTTATTCAACAGCTGAAATTCTAGTTTCATTTAACTCTTTAATTAAATTGATGTGACTTTGGCACTTTTTTCCAGGTCAGAGAAAAACATAATTATGAACAAAGAATGATAAATAGTCATATAAATTTAATAATTAGTACACATTGTGTCAGCTCCAGTTTTTTTCTCATAGCTTTTTTTGCAGCTTTTTGAAGACTTCAGTAATGAAAAGCTATATTATTCAACAACAACAACTTTCTCACATAGCAGTCGATGGACCACTGCTGCAGAATTAAACGTTGACATGGACCTTATTAAATTTGAACACGCATTGAGATGCAGACTGTTTGCTGGCCATGTAACCGTGTAAATATACAATGTCTTTCCTGAAGGAAAATTTGAACTCTCATTGTTCTGCATCCAGATGCTTTATCATCCTGAAATCCTGAAACGACCTCGGAATTATCACAATGCTTTTGGATCGATGGGATGAAAAAAGCGTCTAAAATATCAGAATTCACCTGTGTATTTACTGCAGAGGTAATGATTGTCATCATCTCTGGTCTTTTATCTGACATCAACTCCAGGCCATAAATGACCTTTTTCTTTAGACAGTCATGTTTCTGTGTTTTATTGGACGTGCACCAAACCAAAGTTGCAGCATCATCTTCTGGAGATTCATCACTGAATATTATTTTCACCCATTCATCTACAGTCCATGACTGCTTCTCTTCAGTCCATTTTAAAGGTGCAGTGTGTAACAAAACCAAAGGTCAGTGACTGAAAGATGTAATATGTCATTAAAAACTATGTTTCTATTAGTAAATAATTTACTAAAAATAAAATATGTTTATGTCTGGAAGAGTTTTGGCCACTGACCATTCACAACTGTGCTTGTTACTTAAAGTAATTTCTATGCCCATCTTTACCACTAGATGTCAGTAATTCTTACACACTGCACCTTAAAATATCTGTATATATAAGTATCTATTACTACAGAGGACGTATTATCGCAAAACTAAGGCATCACTCTAAGGTCACAAGATCTTGGACACATGGAAAAATATTTAATCTAACCCAGTAAAATCAATCTGATCAGAAATTCCAGCTGACGTGTTTAGATGGATGTCAGATAAAGTGATCCGATCAGTTGTTTTTACACGATGGACAGATTTAATACAACCGTAACGCTTTTAACATGCGTAACACCTACTGATTCAGAAGAAAAAGTGTTTTCTTTTTTTTTATTTTGAACTTTTTGATTGCTTAAATGCTCCGTAATCCTTAACTCTTCCAGTTTCTAACGAAAACACATACCACAGTCCCGTTCTGTTTTGCTGCCACCATTTTTCAAGTCTTCCCTGAAACTCATTATGTCATGTAACCCCCACATAGTTCAAGTATGCACAGAAACAACACACACCACAAAATGAGTGTAGACATGGTTTTATTTCCTTCTGATCAAACTGTGGAAATGGTGACGTTTACATGTTGTATTTTTATTTCTAAATGAATGTTCGATTGGATTTAAACTGCTCCATGTAAAAATAGCTGTTGACTCCAGTTTTTACCATTTGTTCTTAATTTCTTTTGTTGTGTTTTATTTATTTTATTTTCAGACATTTTGCTTACAGTTTACTGTCCTTAAACTAAGAAGTCTTCCATGGTTGACCTGTATGTTTCCCTTTTACAACCTTCCCATTTTGTTTGTGTTTGGTCCAAAATTTAGACCTGGAACATTCACCATCTTTAGCTGAATTACCTTCTTGAGGAACGAAGTATTTCTGTGTCACTGAATGCTGCTCAGTGGTGGTTTGTACTGTTGTCTCACAGCAAGAAGGTTCCAGCTTTGAACCTCAGCTGGGACTTCCCTGTGTCTTTTTACAAATATCTAAATTAACCTTAGCAGTGAGTGTTAGGCATGTGGGTTTTTTTTGTTTTTTTCCCCGGTTTGTCCCTGTGATGAATTGGTGACTCATCCAGAGTATGCCCTGCCTCTAGTCTAATAGCAGTTGTGATAAACTCTTGCAACCCTGAATTGGATTAGGCAAGTATTGAAAATGAACGTGCCAGTGAGGCTTATGACAAATAAAACAGCATCTTCCAAGACTGTTGAATAAATGATGTATTATTGTTGTGACTGGAAAGTGTTTGGAAAAAACAGACTTTTCTAAGAAATACCCAGTTAATAATCAGACAACAAAGAGGTCAGACTCTACACACTACAGGATCTGACTTTGGCAGAATACAGACTGTGTGTTAGAAAAATCAGCACATTTCACTGAACAAAGAGAGTTAACTCTTTACTCTTGCCTTTATAAAACTATGGCCAGTTTCAGCTGAAAGCAGATATAGTTACAAACATTTTATTAACATCAAAGTGCAGACTCGTTTATTGAAAACACTTAACTTGGATCTTCACTGGGTCTAAAGTTTTTTAACAATTCACAATCACACAAGAAAAAGAGTTACAAACAGCATTAAACTATGAAATACACACACAGTATCAGTCATGCTGTGTATAAGTTCAACAACAGATATAAATAAATCCATTCAGTAAAATAAGTAATGTGGATAGAAGAGGAGGACACACCATAATACAATGGAAAGTAAACTCAAAGATATGTCTGTGGGGACAGACTGACATCTCTGAGTGAGGGTCTGCATCATGGAAATGTAAAAATATCCTCTTTGGTGTAACAGGTGATGTATATATTAGCCTGTTATCAAAGCTATGATTTGCTGAAAGGTTTCCCTCATCAAACCGAGCAGGAGCTGTTATCTTAGCTCTCAGTGGGCTTTGACTTTTACCTACACATGACACTCCACACATAATGTAAATGAAAGATGTTTCTAGCAAGACAAGCGGTTGTGCCTCTAATTCTTGAGGTTTCCTCTTATGTTTGAGGAGTAACAACGATGTAATCTGGAGGAAATGTGTATGACCTGATCTGACATATTGTGTTATACCAGTTTAAAACAGACTGTAACTGGACCAAAATGTTTGTAGTAGTTCAGTGAACTCAGTAAAAAGACATTTAGTAAATATGAAGCTAACATGGACATTTAACATATAAGTAATGCTAACAAAAAAAGGGGATTTTTATTAATAAATGGCTGGTAAAACAGGACATTTTGCTACTAAGGAAGCTGAAATATTTTCAGCAGACATGGAAGGATGTGAAAAGTTCTCAGGGATATAACTGGAATGGTCAGTGATGGAAAATACCTGGAGAGGTTTAAATCTAGCCATTTTCTAAAATTGCCTGTTTGAATACACCTTTCCATGTATTTTCTTTAAACCAGTGACACAAACAGAGAAAGAAAATAGATTAAAAAATACACATGGTCATTCATCTCAATACAGTATCTCCTCCCTCACATTTATCTTCTTAGAGGACAAGGACCTGTTACAGCTGTACACTCAGCGTCCCCTCTGCACCGACATCCATCTTCATTGGTCCTGGTCCAAAGGAGCAGATGAAGACAGACTGAAATTGAAAACATTACACTTTTGTCATGCCCTGTGTGGTTCAGCTGATCGTTTCAGAAACCACAGCGTAGCTCCTCTGAAGTTTAACCAATCTGCGGCTACCTCTGTTCTCCCCATTTTGAGCCTAAGAGAGAAGTTTGTCTTTCTTTTCGAGATGCAGTGAAGATCTGAGTATGATATCAATTTGATTATGCAGCAAGTAAAACAATAATCCTGTTAAAAAGAAGACTCTACTCTTTATTATGCAGTAAAAAAGACTGTTGGGTACTCAGCGGAGGTTATATATATATATATATATATATATATATATATCCCTGCAGACACCAACTGTTTTCGTATGTCTGGTAACTCAGCAGCTGGTGACTAACTCAGCCGAGGTTGACAATCATCTAATGCTTTGACTAAAATCTGAATAATGTCGCTCATCTTCTTTTCATTTTAGCGTCAGGTTGTGTGGGATGCTACTGGAACTGTCGACTTGGTTATCAATGCAGAATCTGGCTGCTATGAACTTGAAATCAAGTTAATTGCTAAAAGGTTCATTTCATTGTTTGATATCATAAATGAGGCAGCAACATTTGCTTCAAAATGTGCTTTAAAAAAATCCCACACAGCTCATCCAGTAAGATCTTGTACAGTGCCTCTGGGGAAATTTATCTTAGGTTTAATTGCAAGACAGCGGCTGATGCAGTAAGCTTCACACAGGGTGAAAAGTGCACAAGTTAATAAAAGTTCAGTCAAAATTTAATTAGAAGAGAGATTAAATTAAATAGATTTGAAGGTCTTGCACATGATGACATTCTGTCCTTATGAAGGCATTTCAACACTAACAGTCAAAGAAAATGAAGGACAAAAGGCTGCCGCTCCACCTAAAGAATGAATGCCATTTTGCTGTCAGTGAAGGACAGCGTGAGCTTTTCAGAGGAGGTATTTGTTGCCGGGCTGCTGTCTGGTTTTGAAGGTCCCTTTATCGTGTCCATTTCTGTGAGAATCATTACATCTGTCTGTCACTGCCTTCCACAATAGAGGAGGATTTTCATAGACTTCTCTTTCCTTTCAGGCTGCTTGACACAAACTGAAACTCTGCTTTAATACGAGCAGAATTCATCATTCTTTCCTCAAACTGTTTTTGTTATCAGTGTTCTGATGTCTAAATGATTACATAGTGCACAGATTTACTCTGTTATAAATAACTTTGTAGGAGGAAAATTACTCAGTAGCGTCTCATTGACTCAGTTTCTTTCCGGCTCTTATTGCAAAAATGAATCCTTTTGTGATTATTTTGTGTTTCTTGTTGGAAATTTATGTCAGAAGTTACTTTGTGTATCCATTTAGTAATGTTGGGTTTTTTAATCATTTTGTGTTTTATCAGGGGGCCATAAACTAAGAAAGGAAATGATTGTGTTCCCTTCTCAAACACACACACCTACTTACACACCGTTAACGTATTGATTGTGATTTAAAAAACTGTTGCAATGTGCAAAGAAATATTCATGTTAATAAATTTGATGCAGGTTTAAAGATTGTTTCAGAGAAACTGGAAGGTAGAATTATTACTAGATATTATTATTATTAGTGTTTTTACATTGAGAAATGACAGGTGTTCCAAGCATAGACCTATAATGGGAAAATGGCACCATGTTGTAATGAGCAGTAAAAATGACTAATTTTACTATTTTTTATTTAAAATAAAACTCTGACATTAGAGAATGCATAATTATATTATGGTTTGGTCAAGAGAATAAAAAACTGTAGTTTTAATGGGAGTCAGTGAGACTTTTAATTTATAGAAGAGTAAATCATTCATCTTTATTTTATAAAATAGTGAATGTGTTAGTAAATGGGCATTTAAATGGTTAAAAATAATTTGAATGAATACATATCTGGAATTTTATTATTTTATTATTCGGACTGAAGATGAAAGTGAAAAAAATACAATTCTGTATTATTATTAGTAGTAGTAGTAGTAGTAGTATTATTATTATTAATAGCAGTTTTTTGGAGGAGCCATTTTTGTCCTTCTTTGACCCAAGAGGAATTCATTAGTATATATATATATAGACCTACAAGGGTTAAAATTATTCTAGCACTACCATATAAATGGATTAGCACTGCTACGTAGCTTGATGCTAACATTGAGGTAATAGCCTTACATAACATTAGTAGTTGTATTTTTACAGAGGACAAAATCTCTTATACAAATGTGCGGCCAAAAATCAGTATTTTTACAGGATGATTAATTAGGAAACTACTTTAGAACTTACTTCAAATCGGTGTAGTGACACTGGTGGGTCACGCTTGTCTGAAAAGATGTTTCCGTCCTGCTCCTGTTACCTGTCAATCACCAGAGGCCTGTCCAATCAGATTTCAGGAGTAGCCAGCGCCATCCTTTCCACCCTTCTAGCTCCGCCCCTGTTTACTTGTGTGTGTGTGTGTGTGTGTGTGTGTGTGAGGGTTTTCATTCATTTTTTTTTAAATACATTTGTTGTAAAATTCTAACCATGGATGTTGGTCTGCTGTTTTTGTCTCTTGGAATCTATCCATAACAATTCTGTGTATCTCTGTTGTCATTGTGTTTCTCATCTTTGTAACATTTAATGATTTGTGTCTCTGTTTGTAGTTTTGCACACTTTTCTCCTAATGTTCTAAATTTCCTTGTTATTTTCAGTTTTCTTCGTGATAATTTTAGGTCTCTTTGGGTCATTTTGAATCTCATCATTTGTTACTTTTTTCTTTTTGTTCTGTTTAATTGTGTTGTGATTTTGTCTCTGGACGTCATCTTTGTCTTTCAACACTTTGTCCCACTCCATGCACTGAGACCTAACCGAGGCTCATAGTATCATGGGAAACCCAGCAGGTTGACATGTTCCAGACTTTACTTTGAGCATAAAAGATGAACTCTTAGTCACCAGCCCCTGCTGGGTTGCCATGTCACCCAAGTAGTTGTGCAAACACACAGCAGTCACATCTGTGTTGCTTATTTCTACACAATGTGCTGCACATAAAACCGCTGACATGTCAGTCTTGTCTTTCCCTCCTCTGATCTCAGTGCACGTATCAGCTGTGTCTCCCAGATTGTGGTCATGTTCTGCATTTTGTTGCACCGTTCAGCCTGTCTCCCTGCCTTTGTGACAATGTTATAAGCTCACTGATTACATGCACCCTGGCTGCACGCGCCTGTTCTGCATGTAAAGTGGGCTTTTGTGAAAGATGGACCGCTGACGGTGTTGTAACAGCCAAGCATGCAGGCTGCCGTCAGACTCTGTGCGTCAGCCCCTGGAGCTCCGCGGTGCTCTGACCCAGAACAGAATCTGTCTGCCTGGTATGGCCCAACGACTCCACGGCTGGTTCTCCAGACGGTAAATCTGTGTCAGCTGCATCAGCCTGGAGGCAGGATAACTCACACTCCATTAAAGAAACAAAAGGGAAAGAAGGTCGATAGAGACGAGGCAGAACGATTGGAGAGTTTTGGCAGCTTAAAGATTTACAGAAACACCTTGCACCCTAAATTTTTTATCTTTCCATCTCAGTATCAGAGCCTATTTGTGAAGATCAGTCTCCTAAGAGCCTGCATTATTCATAATAAACCTAGTGTGATTTCTCTTTCTGAGACTTGGCTTAATAGTAGTCTATCAGATGGTGATATTAAACTTGATAATTATGATTTGTATAGAACTTATAGGAGCTCTAGAGGTGGAGGTGTTGCCACATATATTTCTCCTAATCTGGTCTCAGAGCCGGTTCCACCAAAAGAAAATCTCCTGCATTCTGAAAGTCTATTTGTCAAAATGAAAGTCTATTTGTCTGCGATGGACTGGTGAGCCATCCAGGGTGTACCCTGCCTCTCATCTGCTAAACGCAAGGACAGGCTCCAGCTTCCCCGTGACCCTTAACTGGATGGAGCGGTACAGAGAATGAATGAATGAATGAATGAATGAATGAATGAATGAATGAATGAATGAATGAATATTCGTCAAAATCCTTTTTCACAAAAATAAACAGTCATAGGAAATATTATAGATCACCAAATGTTCCGGCCGAATCAAACAGGTGCATTTTGTCTATTATCAAATCTATTAAACATCACACAGAAATTTTGGGTGACTTCAATAATAACTAGTTGGATCACTCATGTAATAACAATTGTAATTCATTTGGTAGTATAAATTTAACGTAACTTATAACAGAACCCACAAGAGTTGACATCTCTTTTAGACTGGATTTTAGTCTCAAATCCAGACAGAATTACATCTGCTGGAGTACTACCAGACTCATGTAGTGATTTACTGTGTAGGGAAGATAAAAATACCTCGCCTCCATTCAGTGCTTTTTAAAGTTCAACAATCTAAAAACATAAATCTTGAGCTTTTCATTTAAGACATAATCAATATAAATTGGCATAGTTTTAAACTAATCCCATATGTTTAAGATGCATGGAATTACTTCTACAGAATTATTAAAATTATTGATAAATATGGAAGGTTATTAAAGTCAAGGGGATATATCTGCCCTGGATTAAAGGTTATTTAATAAACCTTTTTAAACAAAGAGATAAGGCATGGAAAAAAAAAATCATATCACGAAGGATTTCACTGACTATGCCACCTATGAAAAGCTAAGAAATACATGTACAGCCAAAACATGAAGTTCTAAATGACTAGCGTGTGTGAACGACTATATGAATGTCTGTCATCTATGTCTGTTTTATGTCTATGGAGGATCTATAAGAACGCAAACTTTTAAAAATATATAATAAACAACCACTGAGCAAATGATAATAAAGAACAGAAAAAAAGAGATTGTGTGTTGTGGTGGCCCAGCATACTTTTCCAGGCCGTTTTAAGCTGGCCCAATCCACACTAAACTATGGTGAGCCCACTAGTAGACCACCACAGGGGCACAAGGCCAGGCCATCCTCTACTGAACCAACCCCCAGGCCCCCACACCCACACCACGCTGAGGCCAACCTTGTTATGATGTAAATGAGAGGCGTATAAGTGTCTCAACTAAGTGCATTTAAAAAAAAGTGTACAGTGTGTGTGTGTGCGTGTGTGTGTGTGTGTGTGTGTGTGTGTGTGTGTGTGTGTGTGTGTGTGTGTGTGTGTGTGTGTGTGTGTGTATTTTTTGTTTGTTTGTTTCCTTTTCCCCTCCATGAAGTTTGTGGTAAATGTGTATTTGTCTAATCTAGATGCATTAAAAGATTGAGCAGTGCGGGCTCCACTTGCACGCCTCACTTAACCCTGTAACTATTATGTACTCAGTTGGCATGTGATGCATGATGATGATGATGATCGTGACTTCACTTCAGTACTTGAAAGCGTTAAGTTGAAGACACAAAAGTGGAGTAAATTGATGAGACTCAGCAGGAGCTTGTGTCAACGACAGGACTCCGACTCCAGCTGCAGGATCCCACCATCTCACAGAGCAGTGTCACCTCTGCAGGTGTGTTTATTTCTACCAGGAACCGCTTGTTTCTTGTAACAGTTTAGGACTTGAGGATCCGATTACTTGTTGAAGTAAATTAGATCAAAACAGATCATTTTCTCTTTATCTCCGCAGTTTAACTTTAAATGTGTTCATGCTTTTTATGGAGGCAACGTCTAACATTAAGTGAAATAATAAACATGGAAGTGTCATGTTTATTAGATGAAGAGGAGGAAGAACTGAAATGCAAGACAATGAGGCAGGAGGCAAAATGATGTAGGAGCTAGGATTTATTAAATTAAATGAGAGATGTAGTGATGGCAGGATTAACAAGAACTGGAACCAAAACTACAGTAAATAGAAAAAACTAATAAGAGACTTCAGAACAATGGACAAAGAAAAGCTGGAAAGAACCAATAACAAAAACCGGAACAGGATTGATGAGGATCTGGCAAAGAACTAAAGGAAGTAAGGGGTATTTATAGATGTTAATGATGAGCACGTGTGGTAATCAGGATACAGAAATCAACTGCAACAGAGGAGCAGGAAGACAAAAGAATAAAAAAAAAGAAGCATTACAGGCCAACATGAGTAAATAACTCAACCAGAAACCCAAAGATCATGACTGGCTGTCAGCACCATCTGCTGTTCACCCCTGGATGTCGGTGAAGTTGAGACATGTAAATATGCACCTGACGGTTAAAAATACCATCCACTGCATGATGGGAATATTATACTGAGCTGCAGCAGGAGATTCCTGGTCTTCTTAGATCTGTTCAGAAAAACGTTGCCCGGCAGTCGATGTGTTACAAATAAAATCTTTCTCTGGTATTTTAGAGATAAATTTACATGAATGCAGAATCTCTTCCTTCACACACACACTCCTGCTGGAGTAGTTCGACACCTATCTTTCCTCTGAGCAGCAGCGACCACAGCCACACCAAGCATAAAGACATAAACTCTTCTTATACTAAGAATAAAACAACAACCTGCAGGGACTGGAGAGCACAAAGCTTTGGAAATATAGTAAGAATCAGTCATGAGATGAAACACAATCAGTCTAGATTTTGATTTTGTGTCCACACACACCGTGTTTTTTGTGTGTTCTCAGTACTTTCTTTGGGTTTTTTGTGGTACTTTGGCACCTCTGTGTTTCTATAAGCCTTTGTAGTAATCTTCTGCTTATTTGTACATGTTTGTGTATGTAAGTCTCAGTATAATCTGCTATTTGATTCTTTTTTGTCCCATGTCAGAGCTTTGGTGTGGACTTCACATTGGTTCACCTGCTCACTGTGGGGGTTTTGGGTGGATGACAGCCAGATCTTGTGGGGCCTGTGTCTGCCACAGCTTTACACTTTGCTTATTTTCAGTATTCAAGGAAGTTATTTATAGTTTGATCGTTGGAAATTAAAAATCAGGTCTCAATAATCAGGAAAAAATAAATCTTTTTTTTATAAACTCAACCTAAGCCTCGATTTATGAGTTTCTCTGTGATAAATGTTTGTACCTTGGTCTGACAGGAGCTCAAATAGACTGTAACCGCCTGCTGTGAACCTCCTCAGGGCCATTAGGAAACAGTTTGTCTTCCATCCTCACAACAACAACCGACGTCAACTCCCAGTAACTTGGAAAAGGTGAGTCTTATCTGTAGAGCAAAAAGTTTCCTCAGCTTGTGCTTCACTGTGTTTTTCTTCCTCCCCTACACAGTTGAGATGTGAATCAGAGTTTACTGGAGCAACAGCTTGGTTGTTGGGTAATTTGTGTGTTTTTTTGTTTTGTTTTTTGGGGGGTTTTTTGCCAAAAATGAAGCAGTGACGCTTTTCTGCTGCCTTTTGTCTCCACAAGACAGACGTTTGAGTTCTTCCTCCACACAGAAGTTGAAGTTACTTCCGTGTTTTACTACATGTAGAAAAAAATTCCAACAGAGGTGTTACTGAGCCAACAAATATATCTATTTCTGTCCTGCACTGACATCAGTTGCCTCTCTGCATCATCTCTAATGACGCTCTGTGATCATGCAAGGAGCTGGTGAAACTTAAGAGCTTTCCAAAACAACATAATTCCTTATGAGATATAGTTTCTATGACAACAAAAATGACAGTGATGCCCAATTACCCATGTCGCCCACACCTCGCTCGCAGCATGTATGTTTACGTGTGTGTCTCAATGTCTTATTGTTCATTTATGAAAGCACAAGTTGTGCTTAATCACACTGAACGCTTTGTCAGGTTTACAATATACAACTTCTTCTTCTTCCTGTTATCCTCTATTTGCCGTTCACTTATAGATGGAGAGAGCTGTAAGGAGGGGACTCTTCAGAAAACTGGCACACTGAGATGAGGAGGAGGTAAAAAGAAAACCGATATTCTGAGAAAGCTCACGTTACATTTTCACACTGAAAATGTGTCCTCTGAGGAGAGTTGTTTCATTCAAACAATCAAAAAGCAGCATCCATAAAAGTTTGAGTCTTTGAGGAGCAAAGAAAATCTCTAATTTCTTCACAAATGTGTCAGAAAAATCATTGAACTGTTTAAAAACAAAGTTTTTCAAAGGAAGATTGGAAGGAATTGACGTATTTCTCCCTCTGAAGAGCAGAAGCTGGACACTTGTGATGTCTGATTCTTCAGATAATAACTAAAAGAACCATAATTCATCAGCTGCAGAGACCTGAGCTGTTGCACTAACTCTTGCTAAATTCCTCATCTGGGATAAATAAAGCTCAGACAACTTAGGCTGTGATTCCATCCCTCCCTGTATATGCATGTTTTTTAATCAGTTAAATATTGGAGTCAAAGCTGTACAATATTTTTTCTTTTAACTGGAGCCTACAGGTGGAAGCTGGCAACATGCAGTGAAGACTGCAGCAGCAACAGCAAGGGAGGAAGTGTGCAGCTTGAGTAAAGCGCTCGGATCAGGTGGGTTTGTTTGATATGCAGCATGAACGGCTGAAGGAGAACATACTGGATGCAGCACAACAGCTGGAGCTGTTTGCTAGTAGCTCACAGGTGTCGCTTTGTTTCTTTGAATCTTAAAACTTTTGTCAAACACTAAAATAGTTTTTTATTTATTCACAATGAATGTTTGATTCATGAACACCACTTCAAAGTTCACTGCATAAAGAGGAAGCCTTGTGTTAGCCTTGTACAGAGGTGGTGATGACTTCTCTGGGCTCAGAGGTATCAGGGATGGACTTTTACATAGTGGAAACATAGATTGTTGTCAGACTAATCAATAGTCCAGATGTCTAATAGAAGAAATGGACTCCAGACCAAAGACTAAAAGGAGCATCAGCCAGTCTCTGTGATGGTATGAAGTTGTATCAGAGCTCCTGGCAAAACCTCTTCCTACTACTGACACACCACTGAACTTTGGCAGATAATTCAGCATCTGTCTTGCACCGTGTTTCTTCTCTGAGCTCTCCAGCTAGTAAAAGCCAGTCTCATCAGACTCTTGCTCCTCTACTTTCTCCTTTTCTCTTCCTGGCTTCCTCTGATAATGTTGTCTTGTGTTTCTTTGCTGATGTGCAACATGGTACATGAAAACAAAAAGCATCTGTCATGTGATGCTTGGGAAGCTGCAAGGCAACAACGGATCCTGAAATGCATGATGAATGGAAGTACCATCAAAATGAGTCAGAAGCTCAGAGTTTTAAGATCACAGATGTAAAATCTACATATAGATGTATTAACAAATGTAATGAAGCTGGAGAGACAAACCTTAAAATGTCTTTGATTCATACTGTGTACAATGAGTTTTAAAAAATGACATCTTCCATAACATCCTGACATTTAGTATTTGTTCTAAACAGCAAGAAACTCAAAAGAGATATTCATTCATGTTAGATTCAGATACTTGGTCAATAATTTCAGCCCTTGTCCCTGCTAATATTTGACAGGTAATTCTGAAAAACTACAAGCCACACAATATGAGCTAATATCAATATTTAATGAAGCAAAGCTTCAGTAATTAATACAACAAAATTACCGGAATGAATATAAAAAAATCATCAATCAGCGCTACTATATGGGGTAAAAACTTAGGGCCCCTTCAGGACTGAAAACAAGCTCAGACTTCTTGTTGTTCTGTAGCTAAATCACATCGTCTGGAAAAAAGAAACCTGCTTACATCACAACAGAGATGACAGCATGGAACGTTAATGGTCCCAGTTGAGGATATGTCTGGCCATTTGTGAGTGACAGCCACGAACAGAGAGGGTGGTAAAAGAAAGAAGAGGGGAGACAAAGACATGAAGAACACCTGACGGTGCTTTTTGATGATGTAAAATAACAGCCTGAATACCTCCTGTATCAGTCAGACGACGATCAAATCCCTGATGGCTCCATGTGATGGCAAGAATCTAAAATTACACTGTTTTTGAAGCATTTTAAATCCATAAATAAATTATAATGAACCAGCCACAGAACTTTCAACACCAAAGATATTAGAAATTCTTCTTTATGTTACTTGCTCACCAGCTGCAGACATCTGGGCTGAATTGTCAGTTTATTTTATTTCTATGATATTTTTTCACCTAGTTCAACTAAATAAAGTTTATATTGTTTTTTTTTTATCTTGTAAAGATTTTTATTCCTTTGTTCTCCTTTAAAAGTCCCAATCAGGGTGAAAGTTGTGAATTAGCTTAATGCTATATACCATTTCTGCAAAACATCAGTTGTTATTTCTGTTTATCTGCATTGTCCCTGATAAATAAACAAATAAATTAATGCCTAAGCAGGTATAGCAAATAAATGGATAAAAAAACAGCAACAATGTGATTTCCAAACAGCCTCAAGCTGAAAACGTGGCACATCTCAACATGATGTGCAGTGTCCTTAAAGGCCTCATCGCATGGTTCATGGATTTTATGTTTTCTTACGTATCTGCACAGTTAAAAATTATCACCTTAAACATCACCTAAAGCTTACAAACAGAAGTGTACATGTTTTAGTTATGGGTTTAACAACATATTTATCTGCATCTATACATTGAGCCATCCTAATTTCTCATCTAACACTTGCATGCTATCCACTTCAACCATATGACTCCTAACTACTGTAGGATGGCACTAAAGTTGGATTTAATTAACCTCACAGCTCCTCTGATGCTCTGAATCTATAGGAGGCCACTTCAGAGGCCTCACTGCATGTCGTTATTCATTTAGTCTCCAGGTACATTTAGCTTCTCATAAATATTCAACTTATTCTGTGAATATTTTGCCAGCTTTTTGTAAAAAAAAAAAAAAAAAAAAATCTATGCAAAAGCTTGCATCAGTTAATACTGCAGTTGTCAAGCCCCCCCCGTAAAAAACAAGTCTGAATGCATTAATAAGCAGATCTCTAAACTTTGATCAGAAAGAAAACGGAAGCTGTTAGTGAACCAAAGAGGATCAGTCAAGCTTCCACTTGCATCTTATCAGTGAACCTGCAACGTTAAACCTGATTCAGCCTGAAAGTCCAGGTTATTACAACAAATGAATCTAAACCTGGTTTGGGTCGTTATGTGGTTTAGATCAGCTGTTTTCAAACTGGGGGTTGAAAAATATATAGCCTAAATTTATCTAATAAATTTGGGATTTTTACTAGGGCTGTCAAAATAAACCACTAATAGAGATAAATCTTTGAAATGAATGTCCATTTTAACACATTAAAACAAAGTTATTACACAGGCCTCATTAAAAATCTGATATCTCGGCAACAGAAGCTGATTTGAGGCATGTAGGTTCCTTCACTGCAAAAACCACTTTACCCTCCTTATTAATGACTATTGCTAGAGGATGGATGCAAGATGACCTAATACATCACACAATTAATCACAATTATGTCGCACCGGGGTGGGGGTCACAAACTCCAATGCATCTTATCTTTGGGTTGTGGCTGAAAAAGTTTGAAAACCACTAGTTTATTTAATACTTCTAAAGCTACAGGTATGGAATTTTCTTTTAATTCTGTGTTTTTGTGCAAAATGATGAACAAATATCAGTCAAGTTGTTCTGTCCTGCATGGCTGCTTCCATGTGATAGAAGCTTTACATCTACAGGAACCCAGGTATGGATCAACAAAATCTGATCACAGAAAGAAATTAGAAGACATTCAACTTAAAGCACATTTCAGCCAACAGTGAATTATTTTAATATGTTTACATGATCAACACGGATCTGAACTGGACTGGACGTAAAGCAGATGACAACAGACAGACACGAGTTCAGCACTTTTATTCTTTCAGAGGAGTTAAATGAGCCGAGTAAAACAACACAGTACATATGTAAATGTAAACTAAATCTTTGAGTCCCGAACACGGTTGGTCTGTGTGGAAATGTAACATGGAAAGACTGATGAGGTCAGAAGTTGGATCAAGTATTAACAAAAGAAGAAGAAATACATTGAGCCCGTAAGTTACATGATCCCCTTGGTTGAAAAGAAAGTAATTGGACTCATTTTAACATCTGAGAAGCCAAACTAGTTTTGTACATCTTTAAGGTAATAATAATTTAGTGGGGGAGCTCGTGGGGTACCAGTTTGTAGTGGGCGCCGCAGGACGGGCAGCGTTGTGCCTCGCCCTCATGAAGCCAGAACCAAACCACAGCGGTGTTGTCTTCCTCACCTGCAGAGGAAACAAAACATGTGGAAGCATTAATAAAGGTCTGAAACATCCATTAATCAGATCTTCTCAAGTCTTGGTGAAAGTAACATTTCAAATAAGGGTCATACTGAGTCTGATCTCATCTGGCAGAAAGATCCAGATCTGAGGACTGAGCTCAACCCCAAAGAGACTTTATCTGAACCACTGAGTGACTTACAGACGCATCCCACAATCCTCTTGTTTGTGATGGAGGGAACCAGGTGGGGATCAGCCTTGGAGCCAGCGTAAGCCTTCGGCTTCATCATGCTGTAGGGATCCTGGTGGAAAGTTATCATGACATGAATGAGAAGCCAGAACTTCTTCAGGTTTTAGATGCAGAAGCTGTTTTAAAACATTATGAAGTCTAATAAATGTCTAAAACTGAGCAAAGCAGCAGAGTGGAAGAAAAGGTAAAAACTTAAATGATTTTCTGAGTTAAGAGAAATTTCCACATCTGTGTCCCTGACTGTTATTTTAGATTTATTTATTCAGTAATCATTCCCACATAATGTGACTGCTCTGCATGTTTTACCTGCTCCAACACACTTCATGTAAACAAGTGACTATAAACAAAAAAAGATCATGTTTATCTCCCACTAAACAAGCTCTTTGTTTCATTGTGGGCAGTGACGAAGTAATTTAGCCATATAATATAAACTCAGAAAAAAATAATACATTAATTAAAACCAGAATAAAACTAGAAATCTGAACTAGCTGTGAGTGACTGCCATGAAAAGCAAATACTGAAATTTTCCAGTTCCAGTGAGGCATCATCATCAGGCCTGAAAGCATTTTATCACGTAGCCCACATCTTGTCTGCAGGAGGAATCAGTGTAATTCTCCACCAGTTCAACCACAGCTAATCACTGTGTTTAGGGACTGCCCATGAGAGCACAGTGACAGGATGTTATACACCTCATGTCTCAGATAAGTGAAGTTCATTTCCCCATTTGTCTGCTGCCAGCTAATAACTGCCTCCAGAGTCATGATTAACCACATCTCCAGTGTCCTGGTAGACTAGACTTTGTCAGCCAGGGAGAGGTGGAGGGTAAAGATGTCAGAGATCCTCATCCATTCACCGATACTACAGGGTCCAATTTTCTGCAGCAGAGTGCAATATTGATCGGCCATGATCATCATTAAATGAGTGGAGCGCGTCTGAAACATGCTACGCTTACGCCTCCTTACGAGTATCAGGAGATTAAAGCTCATTAAAAACAAAGCCCCTGCACTACTTTAATCTGAACACGTTCCCTTTGTGTTATATTGTCTCTGCTGAAAGCTGCATGTAATCATACTGAGCTCCGTGGGAATATCTGAGGCAGCAGGAAGGAGGCATCTTTATATGAAAAAGTTTGGAAGTATACTGAATGATAAAACTTATAAAATGTATGTTTAAATTTAGATTTGAAAATCAAAAATTGTGTTTGATTCCCCATTTTCTGACATTTTACAGAACAAACTATTTAAATTATTAAATAATGCAAGTGACATCAATCATGTTTACCACATTTTCTCATGGCTAAATGGGGTTTATCCAGAATAGTTAAGCAGTGTTACCGTTCCCTCTTTCATGGCCTTCATGACGGCCTTCTCCAGTCCAGTGGCCTGCTCCTCATCAGTGGGAATCCCTGCAAACGCCATGAATATATAGGTTTATCTGCTAGATATGTCATTACATCATTATTATTTAATCAATTAGACATTCAACATTGCTGATAAACTACTTAAAGATGCATAAGAAAAACAACATTTCTATAAGTAGCAATCTTCTTTTCTAAACCATTTGTAAGGATTAACTATTTAGGTTGTCTATCTGCATGCAACAATGTCCATTTTTTCTCTATAAAAAAGGCAGAAAGAAAAATAATAGTAAAATAAAAATTAAATTGTAAATTTTTTAAACTATTCCAATATTTCTTAAGTTCAATTGTGATCAATAAGCTGTTTTGGGCAGTTTAAATTATAAACTCAAATATCTCACCTGCCTACAAGTGTGTACAGTTTATTTATAGCGCCAATGAAAAAAAAATGAAAACAAGACGTATAAAAGACACAAAATGTCACAGGTAAATAAGCTTCGTTACAAAAACTCAACAGATTGGTTCAGTGATCAGTTGGTTGAGAAAGAAAACTTCTGTAGAGACATACATTACTCCTGGTCAGGTAGTTCAGCTAGCATGAACAAAACCGAAACTGTACCTGTACAATTTCCTCATTTACATACAAAAAACACAACAACAAACCAAATAACACAATCATAAACTACGCGTCTTTGTTGAAACCGTCGACTTTTGTGGGTTAATTATTGAAACAAGTCATTTGACCTCCTACAGTCTGCTATCGCTGTTAAGCTAATGCTACGTAGCAAGTTAGCTCTTGGCTTTGACTCAACTGCTTCGGGTTTTATGTTACTTCAGGGTTAGCTAAACTAATTATGCATAGTGTAAACCTATAGAGAAACAGTTTAACCTCTGATAACCAAAATAGTTAAGCAGAAACGCAGTGTCTCATTTCTTTTAATTAAATTTAACCTGACGTGTAGAAGAATCCCAGAAACAGGAAGCACTCCGCGGTCAGTGGGCTCAACCTTGTCTTAGCTCATAGCTCCGATCATATGGTTTTTAAACGTTAAATGTCGGTTTTGTCCTCACCTCCAGCCGCCATGGTGCGGCTCAGAACAGGGGCCCGGGCAGCTCGGCAGCTTGCCGCCGCTCTTAGACCGGTACGGAGCAGTAACCTTGCAGCCATTTCTCCTTCTATGCCGTCTGTCACACTTTCGTCGCTTGGTGATGACGTAAGTGATCTTCTTCATCTACGTTTGTAGGTTATAGACGTTTGTCTTGTTCTTGTAGCGCCCTCTACCGGGTGGACTCCCTGTATTGTCAGCTGCCGCCTATCTCAGCTTTTTTGACACCGTTTAATTTTCTTTGCACTTATTCTGCTGTGTCTGAAATAAATTTTTCATAAAAGACAGTTGAATGATTTTAAAACTTTTTTCAGTTGATATTTACAGACATCACTAAATGTTTCTATTCCTATTTTAGGTGTTATTTTGTTTCATTCTCTATGCAGTACATATATCTTATGTGTGCAGAATGCAGTTTTGCAGTGTCTTGTTGAAAAATGCATGCACATTTTTAGAAGAGCACAGTCTTAAAGACTGCTTATGCTGTTGCCATGAAATTTCAGATAAATTTCTACTATCAGTGAAGTGGAAATGAGTTTTTCCATGATGGATGTGAGGGGTCTTTATCCTTCTTTTTTCCAATTTTTTAGCACAAAATTGGAAAATGTAGTTGTTCATTATACAAATTTCATCTTCTCCAGAACCAGAAAAGAAAGAGTCAAAATGCATAAATAATAGTTCATAAAGTTTATTGGTTTAAACAAAGGAGTTATGTGAACCCTGTGAGACAGCGTACGGTACCTTTGTCAGTGTAAACTTACTGAAGGCTCCAAACACGTCTGATTGGTGTGGAAATGTAACACTGGAGACTGATGAGGTTAGCAGGTAGATCAAGTACCGAGACAGAACAATGCAAAGATCATCAGACCAGGAAATGTCCCGAGCACAAAAGATCCATGATCTTCTTGAAGTCAGGAATGAAAATAATGTGACTCTTCTTCTTCTGCAGGTGGAGGTAATCATAAGAAATAGTCTTAGAGTGAAGACACACAGCGATAATGCCTTTATATACAAAATGTATCTACACCAATGAGAAGGCTACAAGTTAGTGGGCGAGCTCGTGGGGCACAAGTTCGTAGTGAGCACCACAGGATGGGCAACGCTGGGTATCACCCTCATGAAGCCAGAACCAAACCACAGCAGTGTTATCTTCCTCACCTGCAGAGGAGATAGTAAACATCAACATACAGAGCTAAAGAGCTTTAAAATCACTTGATTCATGAATGAAATAATCTGAATCTTTATCTGCAGAGTTGTCATCATCAAAACCCCGAGGAAAACTCAGCTGCTTCACATTCATGATACTGTAACAGGATTTCCTGTTTTTGAGATAATTCCCTGCAGACATGAGACAGCAGCACCCCCGTGTGATCAAAACCAGAGTCAGAGTCCCATTTGAAATTACATCCACGTCTGTCATGAATATTTCATTATATTTCTTATGTTATATACAGTTTATTAAACAAGCCAGTTTAACTAGTTAGTTGCTCCCTTTGACGAGCATATTGATGCGCCTTCAATAATTTAATAACACAATTTAATACCAGACCAAAGGTGTGATCTTTAAAGTGAAATCTCTTCCACAGACTGAGTAAGGTTTAAAAAGCAAGACCAATGCCTCTTTCAGGTGGCCTGAGTGGAGGAAAATGTGCCAAATCAGGAGAAGAGGTTTCAGTAAGGACAACTATTTCCCCTGGAGGGAGTGATCACGAAGACATCCAAGTAATATAACAATTAAACCATATTATTTGCAGGAGATATGACCAAATCAGCAAATCTTGGCTATTTATTATCCTGTTCATAATTTGCAAATAATTTGCGGTTATTAACTTGGCGATTTGAAGATTATTCAATCTTTATTAATTAAATAGAGTTTTACGTCTATAGACATTTCAAAATATTTTATAGAAATATAACATATAATAAAATTAATAAGTGAAGTCTGTCCTAATGAGGAAAATATTCAGAGGGACAGGATGCGTTCCGTTATCTGTCCTTACCGCAGATAATCCGTCCTTTTAGCTAATATTCCAGCCACAATTCGGTTGTAGTGTATCGGTCTCGGTTCCGTCCTCACCTCCTGTCGCCATGCAGCGGGTCTATGCAAAGTACGAAGCATATGAGCAGTAACCTTACAGTCATTTCTTCCCCCGGCTTCTTGATGGTTTTGGCTAGTCGCATGAAAATGACGTCACAAGCAGAAGTCCTCAAAAACGTCAACGGCTTTCGACCCGTATTATATAAATATAAATATAAATATAAATATAAATATAAATATAAAAATTAAAATTAAAATTAAAATTAAAATTAAAATTAAAATTAAAATTAAAATTAAAATTAAAATAAATATAAATATAAATATGAATACAGTAACGCCAAAGGTGCAGGCTATCTACTAATTTTTGTGACTAAATGTTTGGGTGATAAAGAATAAAGACACAGATGACAATTTATATTTTATAAAAATTTCACAGCAACACATAAAGAATGACTGTTTGTTATTGATTGACAAAGTATTAGACATTATAAAAAAATGTCAATGACAAACAAGCTGATAAAGTGTTGTATTGTATGTAAGAGAAATACTGAACTAGAGAAGCTCCACATAATTAGCGGGAAACATGCCGTAGTGTCCATCGGGTCCAAAACCTCTCCACCAGCCTTCATCCAGCATCTCTATGTCAGTTAAAATGTCATCAGGGTTAAACGTAATCTCAGAGTCGTCAGCTGTGTAAGACAGATAATAATCAGAAGTTAAAAAACAAATGTTACCAACATCATAAGAATAAAATCTACAAACTGTTCAGAATAGAATAAAGATAAACAAATTAAATCAGTTCCACATAATAGTAACTAAATACTATTAAAAACTGGGAGCTGTCTTGAATATGCTCCATTTGTGAATAATCTTTTTCACTGTAGAATTACAGAATCAAAATTGTTTGGAAACCGTCTTATAACCTTTCCCAGACTGATAGGCAGCAACAACTGATTCTGAGATCATTGCTAAAGTCTTTCCTCCTTGGTGTTTTGTTAACACACACCTGAATGTTGCAGATCAGCAAACTAACAAAACCTCTGCTTTTATGAAGAAGCTTACTTTGTTAATTTGTATGGAAGCTGCAAAGATGGACTTATCTTTTCACACACTGCTTCTTTATTTTGTCTCAGTTTTTGTCCAGTAAATCATGTCACTGTGTAATATGTCACGCGTTAAGGTTGCATTTACCTTCTTTGTGTGTATATGTATATACATTAAAAACAGAGCTAGTAACAGAATAATACATGTCTCTTTACCAACCAAATAAGTACACCGTGTGTACACATACCAGCCTGGTAGTCATAGATTGCTCTGGCACGGAGGCCATGTCCACTGTCCTTCACGTGATTGTCCTCACCCTGATATTCAGAAACAATCACAATATTTCATTGAATCCGAACTTTATAGGTCTTATTAAGTCCCAGTGAAATTATCAGTATATTATATGGACATCCAGGGTGGAAAAATGAGGGCAAGAGAAAAGGAATTAAGTGAAGATGTAAGATAGATGTAAAAGGTGCAAAAAAACATTGATTGTGGACACAAAAAGAGATGAACAAAGAGGATGAAATGTTGTAGATGCAAAAATGTAAATAATTCCTCTTACAGGTATATTATTTAATCTTGTTGGCTCTACAAGTCAAAAGGAGTTAATAAATAATATTTTATCTGTTGTCATATCTTTGTATTTGCCCACTTTCACCCTGATAAAGGATTACACAAGATCAGCCTGTAAAATTAAACCTTTCAGATATAAAAACTGTATAGTATTTAATAAGATAGAAAGCATGTTTTTGGTCTTTGATGGTGGAGATGGGTGTGTTGAGGTCCTGACTCTTGGACAATGTGGACTCACCTCTGATGGAGGCTCATAAACATTTGCATAGAGATCCTGATCCTCACTGGTCTCTACCGGTTCTGGTGCCATGTAAAGATCCTGAACTGGAGTTTCTGCTGTGGATTATTGACATGACAACTTCAGGATGTAGAAAAGTGAGATTTTCAGCTGTTTCATCACTGCTGGCTTTTCTACCACCAGCACGATGACAGGGACTGTTATAGTGTATGCAGTGTTGTTGTAAGTAAACTTTAATTATACTTCATGTGTGACAGAATTGTTTTCTTGGCAAGTTTTTCTTACTGATCAGCCAAATAAAAACTTTATTGATATTACCTTCATCTGCATCATCATCAAACTCATCTGACCACTCCTCTCCCTCAGGATAATCAGCTTCTGTGTACATGAAAATGAGAAGAGAAGACATGAATTACAAACTACACCACAGGTTTTACATACTCAGTAAAACGTTTCTCGTGTTTTTCTGCAAAACTCACACCATATGTTTGAGCCTGTTGTAAACATGTGTTTGTCTGCTGTAAATTACATATTTTATCCCAACGCTCTGCAGAGACCGATGTATTCACTGCAGCTGGATCTTAATAACTAATGACTAATACCTGAATGATAGCAGCTCAGAGGGTTCAGAGTATGTCTGACCTGGATAATTAAGAGGGGAACCTGTGGTCTCAGGTGGTGTTGGTGAGCCAGCTGCAGCAGGTGATTCAGGCCACACAGGTGAGACAGATGTGACTGGAGAAATGGGGATCAGGGAAGGAGTCGGGAGCTTAACCGGAGCAGGAGATGGTGGCCTCTGAGGTTGCACCGAAGCTTCTTTCTCAAAGGACTTCTGGGACAAAAATGGACTTTGCAGCTTCCCTGAGGGGGAAACATGAACATGAGCCGCTTGCGTTATGGCATGTTGTTTATCTGGTTAGTTGATTTGTTCACCAGGTTTGGATGCAGCAGGAGATGGTGTGTTGTTAGGCTGAAAGCTTTGCTCCTTCTGTTTGAATAGATCTCTGGGGTTAAAAGACCTCTGAGAAATCAATGACTTGGCTTCCTGTGAATGAAATTGAAGGATTACAGGAAGTTGAAACCACATTTCCATAAAGAAAAAGGACAGGTTTAATTAAAAACAGAAGCAGCACACGACAGGATATCCTGACACGTAGTCTCTGGTAAAAGATATTCCCCATTTAATATAAAACATTTTTTCTAATAAGTTCTATTTATTATATAACCTGTTTGTCTTTTATTTCCAGTGCAATATGTGAATATCCTGGTAATCAAACATACTCACATTAGCTTTGATCACAGATGCAGCAGAGTTGATTCCTGTCGTCTTTGTTTGATTTTTTTCCTGGTTCTAAAACAGTAAAATGATAATATCTCTGTTTGCAATAAAATATCCTTCTAAAATAGACATACATGACATTAAATACTGTCTCTTTGGAAGAGAGAAGGACTAAAGTTTAAGATTAAATAGACTAAAGTAGCTTAGAAACAACTGAGCTGAAAACCAGAGACACAATCATCACATTATTAAGCAACAAACCAGGCGGAATAAATAAATCACATATAGATTTTAAGAAAAGGGCCTAATTTCCTGTTTATATTCTCACCAGTCGCTGTTGCTCCCTTTCTCTCTCTTCTTCCTCCTTCTTCTTCTGAAGAATCCTGCAAACACAAAGCACACATGAGTGCTTTGGATTCCTTGTCTGCATATTTGTTTCAGTTTGACTCACCGTTCCTGATCAATCTGCCGAGCTCTTTCCTTCTCTCTCATCTCCCTCTCCTTTGCCTGTTTCGCCTCTGCCTCCTTCCTCTCCTTTTCCAGCTTTTGCCTCTCCTGCTCAGCTCGCTTGCTCTCCTCCTGTCGGCGCACTTCTTCATCCCTCTGAAGAACAGACGTGTCACGTTAACACCAAACAGCCCGTGCAGGTGCTTTGGATGGTTTGGTTTGTACAGCTGATGGAGTTATGAATGTGAGGTGTTTGGAAACCTGAGTCTGGACCCAGAAGTCGTCTTTCTTGGTTTGTTGAATTTCCTCCACTGCGTTGACTTTGCGATACACAGAACCCTGTTGTATGAGCAAAGGAGAAGCTGGACTTAATGAGCCAACACATATTCTGTCCTCTTCTGATCTTCATCTGATGTGTGAAATCACAAGTTATTCAAGATCAAGAGACATTATTTTGTCTTAGGGATGTATTTATCAGATATTTCACTCTCCATGTTTATTTATCATCTCACTTTCTCTCTTCTTACTCATGCCAAGGAAGACGTGTTTGGATTGATAGTTTGTTTTGTATGTGAACATCGTCATTTGTTTTAAACAGAAACTACAAGGCCAAATTCAACAAACCCTAGTAGAAAGGTAGGCCACTGGCAAGACAATAATTCATTAAAGTGTAGCAAATATCAGGATCATATTCATTAAAATAGTAAAATAACCAAAAATTGGATATGCTATTTTACTTATTAAAGCTATGGATTTGTTTCATCCGAAGTGGACCAGGACCACTTACAAGTGGTTAAATCTATATGTTGTCTTGGATCCAACTTTAATTGGAGAATATGCAGTCTTGAATGCTTTTTATCCCCCTCTGATGTTAACATTGTAATTAAATTGGAATTATAAACTTAAAAAGGCCAATTTTATCATCATTAATGTGACTGCAAAGCTGCTAAACTAAAGCAGAACTTAATAAGTTGAGTAACAGAAACCCTCCAACTTACAATTTTAAAACAGCAGTGTGTAACTTTCTGACTTTAAAAACAAGTTTTTCTGACTTGTTTTGAGGCCAAAGTGACTTATTTTATCTACATTCCTGGAGCGATCATTTCCTTGCAGCATCCTGAGCCTGAGAAACTCCACTTCACAAATTTTGCTTCCAGGACGCTGCATTACATTACAGCTGAATTTCACTTTATGTACCACGTCCCACGCTAGCAACTGGATATCAAAGCTCTGGCCATTTTTAACACACACAGTGACTTTATGAAAGAAACTCAAGAAAATATTAATGGAGGAAGAGGGGAGGAACAGAGAAAGAGATAAGACAAGCGTCAGCATCAGACTGCATTCTTCCAAAAGGAAATTCATTTTCATTTTGAAAGTGGTTGTTTTTTTATTAGGCAAGCCTGAAACGTTATTTATTTGTGCTATGTGCCTACTGGTATTTACACATCTTAGCAAATCTCACAGGTGTTACTTTTACTGGGACTCAGTGTTTAAATAAACCTTGTGGTTAAAGAGGTAAACTCATTTCATTATGAGTATGTCATTCTCGAGCAGAGGTCTAAAACATGGGCACAGGGCTCAAAGGGTTAATGTGGTATTTTATAACATTTCTTATTATAACACAAATCAGGAAGTTTTCCTGACCCTAAGCAGATACTTCTTAACCAGGTGGTTTGTTGTCTGTGTTGTGTGTCTCAAGGACACAACGACTGAATTCTTGAATTAAGTTATTTTAAAGTCAGGAGATCTGAAAGCTGTTATTTGATTTTTGTCCCTTGACAATCTGTTTAACTTGATAGTCGGGTTTTTAGTTCGATCCTTGAACTCTTCCAACCTCTGAATCTGACGTTTGTGGTTTCATAAATATGATGAAACAGTCTTTTTACTATTTCTGAAATTGCTTTGAGGATGGATGCTGATGGATGGGGATCAGTAAAGTTTTCCTGAATATTTCATGTTCTGTTGTGTGCCTTTGCTATATGTTTTTGTACAAAGTAAAATCTGTTTTGTATTAACAGTAAACACTGATCGGTGTGTCTTCTTACCACTGGTCCTCTGGGTGTGTCTGTATATTGTTGTGTTTGTTTGTGGAAATTATAGTTGGCTCCTGATGCTTTGGATACTTTATCTAAGATGGTCTCCGGCTCCACGTCGTCCTCTGTGCGGGCATTTATTGTCACATGAGCTCCCTGGGATTACACACATGTCAGAGTTAAACATATCTCCTGCTGTACTGTCACTGGACTCACAGCTAGTATAAAACCATTGAATTGTGCAGCTTTATTTACCAACTTACCTTCAAGAAATTTGCAATTGAGCTCACGTGGTTGGCACATATTCCTTTCCGAGAGTCCTTCACACCTTCACCAGTCTGCATGCACATACACAGACCATAAACACACTTGGAAGGTAGCACACATACAATTATAACCACTAATAAGGACTCAGACCTCTTTACTCTTGTTTAAAATGTTTTCTCCATCAGTTTACACAATTTAGTTGTAAGTGAAGATGATTTGATAAGTTTTTGTCCATCTTTTATAAACAATAAGCAGAAGTTTCTTATTGACTTGAACATGTCTTTCTGGCAGCAGTTACAGCTTCTAGTCTCATCTTGTACAGGCATTCAGTGTGAATGCAGCCAATTCTTTCACATAGTTTCCTGCAGCTTTTCTCAGGATTGGTTATGCTGGACCAAAGCAACTTTCATTTTCAGAGGTGTTCTGTTGGGTTTAAGTTGAGGACAGTAAAAAATAGAGTCTTTGTGGTGAACCCTAGACTCAGGTCTGCATTTTATCTTACATAGTGCGGAGCAACGTAAGGTTCACCTAAGGACACTTACATACACCATGAACTTGAAGTTGGGAATTGAGCCAGGCACCTTCAAATTGAATGACAATCCTTCGTAACACCCATTCATCCTCAGCTTAGTTCTTTCCAGCGTCCCTGTCTCTGCTGCTTACAAGCAGTCTCACATCATGATGCTGCCATCACCGTGTTTCATACAGGTCATGTTAGCTAGTGATGCTAGCTAGCTAGCTGCTGTGTTTGGATTTCTCCAGGAATATCTCATTATTTCACACTTTTTTTGTGCAGAGGAAACATTTCATATAGTGGTTATCTGTGCATTTCTGACAGACCATCATCTCAAAGAAAATTAAAAATATAAAAATAGTAACCTGACTCCTGGACAAATATCTTCAAATTTATTCATTCTGTATCTCAATTGAGAATCTTGTGGTTTCAAACGTCTTCAGTTCCTCAGTTACTGTGAAATCTCTGCTCCTATAATACTTACAGCTGCTGGGATGTTTTGTCTTTGTTATGACCCTATTAAACCTACAAGGGAACCTCTGTTCATTGCTGGATGCATCTCAAGAAAATTAAAGCAAACATGATAAACCTGACATGCAACATGTCATGAGCTGCAGGTTTCAGTTTGGTAGTCTGTTCATGTTAGGTTTTTCCTTGTCTTAGTTTGTAGTTCTTTCCCTTGTGTATTCTGTTTTACTTTCTGCTTCTTGTCATCGGTGTGCCTGGTTTTATCTGCTAATTCATTTCAACTGTTCTTTGTTGGTCTATCTGTGTATATATACCCCTTGGTTTCCTTTTCTTCTTGCCGGTTCATTTTAGTCTTCATGTCGTGTTCCCCGTGTGTTTGTCTTAAGGTCTGTTCATTTAATTAAATCTTTGTTCCTACAGTCTGTCTGCTTCCTGCCTTTGAGTCCTGCATTTGGGTTCACTTCTTCCTCGACCCATGACAGTTTGAAGAAGAATCCCAGCTACCGCCAGCATGAGTGCTGGTTACCGTTCCTGGAATCCTCCAAACATTCATTCATTCCAACAAACCACAGATCTATGATAACACACACTTAGACAAATACAGATCTCAACAGCATATTAAAGCCTAAAAGACAAAATTCCAAATCATTCTTGGCTTTTACACAAAATATAAATCTTTATTCTTCTAAGCAATATAAAAACATATATAAAAAAAAGCACTAATTCACTCATTAAAGCAGAAGACATCTCACCCAGTTTATGAGGACATTTTTAGGCAGGCCAGAGTTGGGGTTCTGGACTTGACAGAAGGCATACATCACCTTCCCACTGTTTAGTTCCTCCACCATCTCCTCTAAACCACCAGCTGCACACACATACAAGCACAAACACAGATGTGTCAGATCATTCATTTTCAGCTGAACCCTTTTAATGTTGAAAATCTTTTACCTCTTGTCTCTTCATTGCACTGAATCCCCAGACCTGCTATTGTTTACTGATGACATCTTTCTTTCAGCCAAATTCATTTCTGTTAAGTGTTTTTGTGCACGGACAAATATAAAGCATGACACAGTGCCACAAAAAGTACTGCCTTTTGCTGACATTTGAAAAAGCCTGGTGAAGCACAAACTTCACACCAAAGCAGATAAAATCCTCCTCTCCTGAAATGAACCACACACTTCCAGAAAAGGAGCTGAAAAGTTTTCTAACATGTAACAAAAACTAGAAAAAAAAACTCTACATCTCAAAGCAAGATTGAAAAGAGCTTTGGTCTGTTGGCATCTACAGAGCAGGAAATTATGAAAAGATTCAGGAAGTTAGACCAAGGACACAAACCCCTGTTGGAGGGTCATGATGACTTTCAAGCCCTCAGGCAGCACTGCAGCCGAAACTGTTATGCCAACGTGGTTTCATGAAGAAGAAAGCCATATATCATATTTGTGTGATGAGCTCTCTTTACACCAGCTCATCTCAGATGGACAGACAGCGGACACGGCTTCTGTGATCAGATGTGTCCATGTTTCTGCTGCTTTTGATAAAAATATCTGGTTCTATGTGTCATAGGAAAGAGCATCCAGGCTGTTATCAGATACAGCTGTAAAAGCTGCATCTGTGAGATGCATCAGTGTTACGGACATGGATGACTTCATATGTCTGAAAGTACTACTGACTAAGAAGTTCTTCCCACGAGGTCAGTGATTATTTAAACATGTCAGCCTTCATTCTGTATAACTTCCAACTGTGTGGCTTTACACAGAGTGTGTGTTTGTGTGTGTGTGTGTTTGACTGGGCTGCCTGTGGTCACCCTTTATCTTGGTTTAAACACATACTCCTCTGACAAACTGCAACAATCAGTATCCTCACTTCCCAAACCAGTATAAAGTCTCATTTAAAGGAAGCTAATGGAATGCAACGTGAAACATGACGATCCAGCTTTTACTGAGTGTGTTGCTGCATCAAACTCAACATTTGTTCATGTGTTTTATAGTCACTCAAAATGTCTTTGGATTTTGTGTCTGTTTGATTCAAACTAAAGTTAGATACTCAAGCTTTGGTTGCGTTTTAGAAAACTTCTCAACAGGGTTTGTTGAATATTTGAATAAAATAAATAAAACATACAAACAAGTTGTATTGCATGTTAGTCATTCATGGAGTCTCTGTAGATTTCCTGAAGCTAAGCTGATGACTGGGCAGAGTTTGATCATCTGTTGTGAAGCTTTAGATAAATAAAGGTTGATATGCAGTGAAAAAAAAACCCTGATTTCCAATCAAATTATCACACCTGTAAGATTTAAAAGTAAAAACTGACACTAGGTCTGTTTGCTCTCAGCTCCTGATGAAGATGATGGAAACTCTTCTCTGAGATTTTCCTCCATGTTGATTACATTTATCAGCTTCACATGCCCCCTGTTCTCCCACATCCCAACGATGTTCTGTTGGATTCTCATATGAGGCTGGAGAGGCCGCCATCATCCTATTCATTTATCTTACATTTGAGCACATTTAGTTTGCCTGTACAACATAGCATATAAAATGATTTCATGTGCGGGTCTTAACTCTATAAAAATCAGTAACTTCTAGAAGAGAGTACCAGAAGTAGGAAGATGTTCATCATCTCAAAGTATGTCGTCAGTTTTACCTCCTTTATCTGCCAGTTTAAGATCATTACTGTTGCCTTCATAGGTAAACAGAGCCCTGAAAACACAAACAGATTTGACAGATTACTAAATTTAAGCTAATAAGACGGTGAAATGTCTTTCCCGCTACATGAAAAACAGCTCACCAGTTTGTATCTGACTTGACATTCACCACTTCTTCATAGGCAGCCATCAGTGCAGCACCATTTTTACTCAGGTTTACAGCCATCTTTGTCCGGGTTTCTTCACTCACAGTCCAAACAGGCTGCCAGGAAATCCAACAGCCTCAGAAAGAAGAGAAAGGGCGAATAAAAGTTGAGTTTTGTAGAAAAACTTCCACAGTTTGAGAGAAGACAGCTTCGTGTTTATTGTGATTTCCAGAGTAGATTTTTGTTCCTCTAACCAGTCAGGTCAGAGGATCCAAACCTGAAGAACCACATTCTTACAGTAGATACTCCCCTTCCTTCCTCTTCCACACCTTCATTAGCCAACAACCAAGAAATGAAATTGATTTTAATTTTAAGTGTCCTTTTAATGTGAAGTCAGCATAAACCAACATGTAAATCAAATTGGTTTAATTAAAGAAGGTGAGTGTGTTTCTGACCGTGTGCGCTGGATGGCAGCAAGGAGGGTGTGACTGTTTGTGACTGTCGTGCACAAAGGCGGAAGAAGCTGCCCAAGAAACAAGTTTGGACACAACATTTCATTTAAGGCAGGGATTTTTAAATCCTGATTCATTTTCTAATTAGGTGTGCAGAAGCAGACAAACGTTTAAAACCTGCAGAACGGTGAACCTTGAGGACCAGAACTGGACATCCCTGACTGTGCAGAACAAAGCTGAAGATGTCAGAAAGACATGAGGAATTATAAGTAAACAGAAATCAAATGCATCTTCCATGTGTTGCTCTCCATGCTCAAACTCATCCCACATCATCTCAGCTGGTGGTTGGTTGTAGAGGCCAGATCATGTGATGCAGCTGCAGAGTCTGCAGGTGAATGATGGTCCCACTGAGTTCAAAGAAGATGGGAATTTGGGATTATTCAAGGCAGGGGTGTCAAACTAAATTTAATTTAAGGCTAAATACAGCACAATTTGATCTCAAGTGAGCCGGATCAGTAAAATAATCATGATCTGTAAATAACAAAACTCAAAAATGTTCCCTTTGTCTTATTCAAAAGAAATAAAGTTATAGGATGAAAATGTTTGCATTTAAAGACCCACCCTTTAAGAAAACAGTCTAAAAGATTCTTAAAAATTAAATGCAGTTTCAACATTTTGCCCCAGTTTACCATTTATTCTTACAAACACAATGGATCAACAAAATCACAAAACATTTTATCACAGGTATCTGGAACTGAACAATAGAACATTTCACATCATGATAAGAGTAACTCATCAAGCCCTGTTTTCTTTTTGTTGTTGTTGTTTGATTGTTTTGTTTGTTTGTTTGTTTTCTTTTGTTTTGTTTTGGTACAAACCCATATACTTCCACATCTATGTAGTAATCTTTACCATCTGAGCTGACTCACCTCATAATACAAACAAAGAGATCTATTAAATAAGAAAGATATAAAAGATTTAACAAGTTATCCCCTTGCCTTGTAAATGTTTTAGATATAAACATAAAAAAAGCAACACCACAAGGACAAATTAGAAATTGTAATTACTTTTATTAAAAATGTCCTAAAAATTTCACCAAATTCATCCTGCGAGCCGGTTCTGACCCCAGGGCCATAGGTTTGACACCCCTGATTTAAGGTGGAGTCTGTTGAAAGTTTGAGTGCATGGAAGCATGTTTGACCACTAGGGGGCGGAATAATACTGGAAATGTAAACCACAGTGGAATAATTTGTTTTTATATGTTGAGCAGTGGTAGACAGATCTAAACCAGTCACCTGTGGCTCTTAGATCTGATTCTAAAAATGCAAAACAGCCATCTAAACATATTCAGTAATTTTCTAAAATAACTTCTCACCAGAGTATTTTTCCTGAAGAAAAACAGGAGGAAGCTTTTTATTTTTTTTATGTGTAAGTTTACGAACATGTCAGATTTGTTATTGCTTTACAGGATGTGTTGAATGTAAGAAAATTGTAAAACTTTGTAGTACCAGTATGTCAGATGTTCAGGTATTCAAACACCAGTAATGAAATGCATTCAGTAGTGGAATATTCACTGAAGATGATGACATTATCAAGAGTGACTCAAATAAAAACAAATAGGTTGTTTTTCTTTGGGGAGTTGCTCAGAGGTGAAAGCAACTGACCTCCAGTTTGACTCCAGTGGACTTTTATGTTTTTGTAATGACAATAAAATCAAATAAATTTTATCTAAAATTCTGCACCAGATACATCCAGTTGAAAAGATATCACGGAAAGTCGGACTTAAAGTGTAGAACTGCAGGTTCTGGGAATTGGGAGAAGAAAGTTATCCAAGTATCAAATAATGTCAGTGCTTGTTCATCTTGACAATACAACTAAAAAAAAATTAAAAATGGGAAAACAGTCCATCAGGGATGTCAAAACTGAAAGATGTACTGAGATAAATCAAATGTGATTAATTACTGAGTTGATCTCATTGCTGGAAAAAATCCATTTTCATGAGATGACATGAAAGAACTTAAAAAATATCACAAATTTAAATAATTTAATCTGAGACTTTTACAGTATGGCATGAAAGCAATTAAAACTCATTTCTCAAATTCATATATTTGTGTTTATTCAATAAATTAATTAATAAAAATAAAAATCTGTCCATCAGTCAGATGCTGCAGAGATGTGATAGCATCTTCATCGTCTTGCTAGGATAAGCAAAAAGACACCCAAAAGCTCAGAGGTTGCCCGGGTAACTGCAGAAATTTTCTTTTTGGAACTTATTTCAGACCTTCATCTTTGTCTTCATCTTAAATGTTCAAATCATATTATTAGCAAAGCAAAACAGTGAAAGTTAATTACAGAAATGTACAGGGGATCTTGATGACTTTATGAAGATGGGATCCTCCCCCTCCCTCTCTGCTGTGCTTCAGCTCTACCTCCAAAGTCCCTTCCCTGCAGAGGATTAGGAACTCCACCCATATTGGTAGTTTCCTCAGGCACAATGGTGTAAATTGCATTAGAAGGAACCAGAGTTCCCAGATACTTTATATGAATTGTAAAAAAAAAAAAATCCACAAGTACATTAAAGTGTTTCATGTGGATTAAGGTTCCAGCAGTGGTCACATGTTTTATAAAAAAAATAAAGCAGGAACTTCCCTGTGTTTTTTCTTTCTGATTCACATTTCTCCTGCCTGCAGATATGTGCAGGGTCACAGGTTGCATAATGGAGGGCTGTTGCTCATTAAGTGAGCTGAGTGTAGCCTGAAGCCGCCTGATAAACTCACACATGCTGCAAATGAAGCAATTCAAGGCAGTAAGAAGACCTCCATCAGGATGTCTCCTCCCCTCATTTTATAGTCTCCTTAAAATCAAATTTGGTGTTGAAATACTTGAATATGTTCCTTGTTACACTTATTCTTCAGTTTTTGGCCCAACAACAATCCAAAACAGCTTTTTTCTTCCAAAGTTTATGAAAGTTTTTCTTTTTTCTGTGCTTGTCCTAATGTTTCTTTTTGTGGCTTTGTTATCTTTCCCAGTGAAAGAGCCTTTTTGAATGTTAAATTTAAGTGGGGATTATGCAGAGTGGTGGACGGTAGCTGATCAGGCCACTGGAACTGACTAGTAGTAGTGGTTTTGGGCGCAGTGTCCCTACCTGATTGTCAATTTAATCAAGCAAACCGTTTCCAGATTAAAAAGCTTCATGGTTTGTGTTTCAGAAATGTGACTTGTTAAACGTAATAAGTTCACTTTAAGGAGAAACTAAAACTTTCTTTTCCTACAGAATCATTTCTTTAACTTTTTAAAAAAAATTTATATATAATAAATGAATATGAAAAGAGGTGATAATACCTCGCCAGATGTCACAGCAAAATGTGAAGTATCCTGAAAAACTTGTGGTTATGAACACAAATTCTGTCCTTTTCTGTGACACTCAGCTCCACCGACACGGTTTGTGTGCCAGTAATCCAGGAAAAGGCAAACCTTGATATTTTCATAACCTTAACCAAGTACTTTGTAACACTTATGTTTTTTAAAATGTACCGATGTGTGTGATGTGCAAAATAGTAATAAAAACAGAAATAGAAATTTGTGAATGTAAGTAAGTAAACTTACTATTTAAACATCAGAAAGAGATGAACTCAGTACTTTGACTGTTTCTACGAGGAAAAGATTATGATGGAAAGAGGAAAGTTGTTGCATAGCCAGTGGATGATTGATGGGTGTTTTCTTGTATTTTTGAGGAAAATGTTGTTTTCACATTCTGCAGTCCTGGGTCACGCCTTCTGTAAAATCCCAGTCTGACTCGTTAAACCACCTGAGGCTGAAGAGGAGCAGAGGTGTGAGGAAAACTGTCTGACAACCTGAACAGATAAGGAAGAACAGCGTGGAGGGGGGTTAGTTAAAGTGGGGGTTGGTGTAGTAGGAGCAAAAGAAGGCGAATGGATGGTTGGGGGGAGGAAACTTATAGCCCCAGGGGACAATTTGCTCTTGAGCTCAAGTCTATCAATCGTTTGCCTGCCACCCACACACTCTGTAGGTGTGTGTTTTTGTGGGTGTGTGTGAGTGTGTAATTACATTAATGTAATAAAACTGGCTTAACACCTCTGATGTGTAGAGTTTCCTTAAGTCAGCTGATTTGATTATTCATCTAGTTTCAGATAAAAAAAAAATGAAAATTTAAACCTCTTTTCCAGAAAAGTTGGAAAATTATAATAAAAGCACAAAAGATTAAAATCATTGTGTAATTTGTTTTAAATCCTTTATTAAAAAACACAAGATCAAAGACATGATTTTGAAAACTGAAACAAATGTGAAATTTGATGCAGCAACACAGAAAAAGTTGGTCATGTTTCCCGTTGCGTTCCATCAGCTTCCTTTTAATGAGACTTTTAATGTATGAAGCCACGCTGTTTAAAGTCATGCAGAATGAGCGCTGACATTGTCCTGCTCAAATAACCATGGACCTCCCCTGATGATAGCATATGTCTCCCTCCAAACTTCCAGCATCCACTGCATCAGTGGCACCTCCACACATACATCCATGCTATGAGCACTGATACTCCCCTTCACTATCTCATACCCTGCATTTTGCAGCTTCTTTTGATAACTGCCTGGAGGGTTTTTCCCATCATTAGCATCAAGAAGCAGACATAAGTTTTTCCCAAAAAATGTGGACTCTTCTGACCACAGAACATGTGTCTGCTGTCACGCTGTCCAGCAGAGATGAACTTGTGCTGTTTCTGCAGAGTGTAGACAAATGGCTTCTGTCTTGTGAAAAACAGTTTCAGGTTGCATTTGTGGACAAATGTACTGTGAAAATGGTTTCCCAAGCTAAAACTAAGCTTTGATAAACCATGGTGATGTGATGTTTTCTCCTGCAGTGCTGCCCAAAGACCTAAAGGCCCATTTATGCACCCTTACGTACGTTAATAGCGATGCCCGTTTCAAACGTTGTCATACATCGCCGTCCTCATACTTCCATGTGTCTTTTGTGTTGCCATGGTTTGGAGTTCACTACCACAGGCCAACATCAGTTTCAGACACCATTTGGCAGTAAGGTAATAGTAATATAGGTAATGCTTCACTATAAAGTTTTTTCCAACCGCCCAACACACCTTTCTTTCTATAAAAGCTTGGACAATTTCTACTTGTTGTCCTCGTCTTTATTCTTCTGCTTTTTAGTTCCTTTCCTGTTCCTCTCTGGTTTGTTTCTTTCGCTGGTTGCATGTCAGCTATTCTACTCAGCACTGCCCCCGCGATTTACAGTGGTATTACTCTGTCTTCTGGGATAGCTAAGCTCCTTAAAAACGGACCAAATTACGTGTGTCAGTGATGCAGAAGACGGACAAAACTTTCCATCCATCTGTGTATTTATGTCGAGCATAAATGGGCTCAAAGAGTTACAACCATCTAACAGTGGATACTCTGGTGTGTAGATGCTGAAAATACAAAGTAATTTACATTTTTTTCTTTGAAATATATATATATATTAACTTACTGATGATTCTCTGGTGGAATTTGGTACAAAGTGGTGAGCCATGGCTCATCCTTGCTTGGGAAGACTAAGACTCTGGTAGATGCTACTTTTATACCCAATCGTGACACCCTCGCACACCACACCCCCAGTTTATCTGGTCATTGGAGAATCTTGCAGAACTCTGTATATTTTTATTCATTTTCTGCCTTTCTTTGCCTCTTTAACAACTTGATTTAAGCATGATGCTCGAGCCAGTTTTAGTTTGTTCTTTTTTCTCTTCTTTTCAGTTTTAAGAATTATTAAAGAATTATAGAAATTAAGTGACTGAAATTCTTTAATTGTTTAAGAAATTAGACTAATAAATTACAGCATCACAGGCACATTCTCACAGGTCAAGTCAAATGGATTCAATTAAATCATAGAAAATTTGGGAAGCAAACTCAGTTTTAAAAAGAATGGCTTCTGCCATAGAAGATAGTTTTACAACTAGCCTAAAAATTTATAAAAATATTTATTGCTTAAAATATGAGTAATCTATGGAAACCACCACACTTTTTTGAACTTAAGAGAAAAAGCTAAACTTGTTTAAATTTAAGCCTAATGTTTAATTTATCTAAATCTAAAACTCCTGGGCTGAAAACCAGTACCACGACTTCCATGACTGGCCTCCTGCCTGATGGTGCAAACTCATGCTTTTAGCTTGAATTTTGGTCTGAGACAAAGCTGCTTAATGCCCATCCAGTTCACCAGCAAAAATCCTTTTTTTTCTAAAGGTTTCATTTTCAAAACATCTGCAGCTGCAAACAAAGGCGCTGAGAATGAACCAGAACAGTAAGGTTGCAGCTTGACAACTAAACAACAAACTGAAACTCTCAGCTGGTGCATTTAAAAGTTTATTTGCCATAACCGAGGTCTTTCCATGACCCTGACCAGTTTACAGTCATCATGGGACAAAACCCAACCTTTTGCAGAACCATCTGATATCAGCTTTCGTCTCTGTCGATTTGTTTAGAGGATCTATAATCCTGAAAATCTGCAGAGAAGCTGGAAAAGTAAAACAAACTCTGTGTTAGAGGAGGACACTTTGGGGATGTCAAAACTGAGCCCCAGGTGCTTGCTGAGCAGCTGTCTTCCTCCAGTAATAACCTTTCACTACAGCTGTCCATGACCTCATTGCAGAGCAATTTCATTCAGAGCAGAGCATGTTGTCTGCAGCAGTTCTGCTCAGTGTGGTATCCCAGGGCAAAAGGTGAAGTCCAGAAACAAAAAAAAAAAAAAAAAAAAAGACAAAGAAAAACATTTTAGCTTTTAGAAAAAGTTGACTAAATGATTATCTGTCCCCATCTGGAGTGGTGAAGGTTGTGTGAGTGATATAAGAGTTTGGATTTAAGTTTCCCATTTCCTCTCTGTTTCTGTAATAGTTGTATAAACACATTCATACTCACACAAACAAAACACAAACAACTGAGCTCTGAAGCTGAGTTTCATCATCTGGTCTGTGGCTGTGGTTCAGTTTCAGTTATGTGAGCGAAACAGTCCAATGGCTTTTCTTTTAGGAGTAGTTAGTCAATTAAAGGAAAAACCTTGAGTCCACGTTTACACAGCCTCATATGCAACAAGTCGATTTATGACGACTTACTTGTTACTGAGTTTATTAAAATCATCTGATTTCATTTGTAGTTAAACCACAGACAATAAATTGATAGTAGTTTGCAGCAGCTTCAGCACTTTTCTTTGTGTTCTTGTCAGCAAACGAGTATGAAGTGAGCACAGCAGAGAATTAGCACATCTGGATTCATGACTACGCCCTAAGTCTCCAGTTTCATTCCCCCCATTACGAACAGGAAAAGAGGGTTATGGACCTAAAACCTGTGAGTGTGTTTGGGGTTGATTTGAAAAGTTTGGCCTGTGCTGCTCAAAAAGTCCATTACATGTCTGACGGGCCTCTGCAGCCCCGTTTGACAGATTGAGATGTGACCGGTCTGCTAGAGGGGAAATATGGGAAAAAAAAAAAAGGGAAGATATAAACTATGGCGAGACACTGAAACAACCATTGTACTGTGGTGCTGCACACACACAAGCAGCTGTGTGTATCGGCAGGATGGGATTACAGAAAGGGTTCAGTCTTTGGCTCAGCTCCAAACTGTGAAGATCCTCTACCCCAAGGGGGAGAGGGAAGCTGTGGAGGGGGTGGCTGCTGCATACCTCCATTCAGCCATAACCACCAAATCCACCTCCTACCAAAGGACCTGTGGTGACCCCAAGTGCGCAGCTCACGATTTAGACAAAAACACACGTTTTGTCTGTGTGTGTTCTTGGGTGTGAGTTGATATGGGGAGGAAATCCCTTCTTTGTTTCCAAGGAAGCTGAGTTTGAGTGTTTAATGGACAAAAATCGAAGACGGTGTGAGCGGAAAGATGAATATGTGGCCCTGTCAATCTGACAGCAGCAAGGAGCCAGACATAAAGAGAAAGTAAAGATAATCTCTAAGAAATGATATGCAGACCACTGTTATTTCACAAGGGTTGTTGCCAATGGTGGAAACACATTCATAACGAAGCCCAGTGAGCCCAGTTTGTTGTTACAGTCAGTAAATGTACTTTGATTTAAGGAAAGTTTTAACTTCTGAATAAGACTTCTGAAATGGTTTTACATGTTCATTCTTAAACATTCCCTGATAACATGTCTTCTAGTGTAGGTGATGGAAGACAAAACAGTCCTCATACTCAACAGTTTTTCTTAAGCTAATACAGGGCCTGAGGTGTAAAACCAAGTTCATACTGCACGACTTTTAGTCTAAATTGGCACATCGATTTCGAAGGTCACTGACAAAAGCCACAAAATGGATTTGTTTTTATCAGAGGTCATCAGACACTATGTGTGAGCAGTTTAAAGACATGATTCGTGAGGTTCAGTAGCACGATGCAGGCTCCAACAAGATGAAGTCAGCTATTGGTGCTGGGCGGTGAGAAGCTACAGCTGGTGAGAAAGCAGAAGATGGGATGAAAGAAGATGAGAAGGAGAAACTTGGAGAGCTCATTTTGGGGGGGGGGGGGGGGGGGGGGTTCATTTGTCCTACTTAATGACAAGCACAATAGGCCATACTGCCACCTTCTGTTGACATTACCCAGTTTAGTTTATATTCAGTTTTGTATACCACTTAGTCCAATTCAGGGTCATCGGGAAGCGGGAGCCTATCCCAGCAGTTAGCAGGTGAGAGACAGGATACAACCTGGACAGGCTGCCATTCCATCGCAAAGATTATTGTTATTTATTCATTTATTTTTACTTGAAAAAGAAATGTGTCTGATTCCCATTTCTTTTTGTGGCTTTGAAATGATCGTTAAGACAGCCGCCAGCTCTTCATTATCCTGAACTGGATAAAGTCGATGTAGTAAAATAATGGATACCTTACATTGCTTTTTATAACACTGGTGACATTATTTTGGTCTTAAGTAATCATAAGTGCAAATGCATCATTAAAAAAGCCAAAAGCATAATGTATTAAAATGAACATTATGAGATACTCCAAGTTCTATGTTTAAATGATCGCAGTTAAAACTACAAAAAAAAGGTGTCATGCCATACAAATACTACCATAATGCTGTTTTTATGTGGATCGAGTTAAACTTGAAAAATGTGAGCCTGTCCTTGTAACGAAAACACAAGTTGTGTTTTTTGCCACCAAACTAACATTAAGGGCCAAGAACTCAAACCCCAACAGGCAAAACCTGTTTAAAAGTTCCATTCCAGTAACCTGAGCGTGGTTTCAGTGCAGGATGTTTCTGTTTGATAAGATGCTCACTGTATCAAATTAGCCCATTACAAGATCGTACACATACATTAGGACCAAGCTGACTCTCTTGCTTCTTGATGCCATAAGGAAGGTGGAGCTGACTTCCAGGAAAGAAAATGAAAAACATGAGTTGTGCTTCTGACATTGGCTGCCTTGTATTTAATAGTATCTTTTCACAACAGAAACCTGCTATTTTTCTTTCATTCAAGTTTAAAGTAAGTCTTGGTTCCCTTAATTAAAAATGAAGCTGAGTAATTGGGAGACATGAATAAAAGCATTCTCACATGTTTTACAGGCCTCAACATCTGAAATTAGGCTTAGAAAACAACCAGATTTAACTTAATAACTGTCATGTTTTTAAAGCCACTTATTTTAGTTCAAATCTCATATAAAAAAAGGAAAAATAAATGTATTAATTATTAATTTAATGTTAAGTCAATCCACATTTTAAGAGTAGCTTGAGAACGATTCTCTTCTCATGTTTCCACATAAAGTTGATAAAAGACAATAAACCATATCTGGCAGCAAACTGTAATCTCATTAATAGATGTAACCAGTGGGAGGCCAAGCTGAACAAAGAGAGAGTAGGAGAACGTTGAGAAGGAGAAGAAAACAAACAAAGACACAGAGGGAGGGGTGCGAGGTAATGCAGCCTCATTGCCACCAGGCTGTTCACCATGGGGGGCCCACAATTGAGTTGCAAGTAGGAACAGTAATGAGTATTTTCATGTATTCTTCGTGCTCCAGCAGGGAAATTCACGCTTCTCGTAACTAACTGTGCCTCTTCAGCTTAGCAGGTTGCAGACATGGGCAGAAGACAAAGCCTGATGATGTGCAACTTGCCCTGAGACATCATGCGCAATTTGTTGAGTTTGATGTTAACCCCCACATGAGAATCAGCTGTGAACTGTGTGGCTGAAACTGAGAGGTCAAATTAAAACCTGTTGAAAATTTGAAAGTTGCTTTATCTTATTTTTTTAGCACTAAAATGTATAATATAGGAATTTATTTACTGTAAACATTGCTATAATCCCCTCATACTAAAGATCAGGGCAAAAGCTGAATATGTCTCTGTTTCTTGGGGAGATATATGCCATGGGTCCCCATTGATCAGCCAAACTACAACTATTTTGTTTTTTTAACATGAACTTGAATTTCACAATAACTGTGCTAAAAATATATCCCAAATACGCCCAAACTTGTTGTGATTCGGATAAACAAACCCTCATTTATATTCAAAGTCCAGTCCTATTGAGTGAGAACAACTAGGTCATGTGACGCACCTCCAAGTTGTTCCAAGGCCGTTACTCGCTTCAAACAGTGTCTAATTAATCTTGGGCTCATTAGGTCAGAAACGTGTATAAATACTGCTATAAACTAAAAAAGTATGGGTTTTTTTTTTGTTTTGTTTTTTTCCTTCCACCTAAACTCCTCCCTTCCTCCTTTCTTTGCCTCCTTTGTGCAAATAGGACCAACCTGTTGTGCCTGCTCTGGGATCAGTTCAGCTAACTGTTCTCCGCTCTGATGCTTATCAGAGCTGATCCCAGGTCTGTAAAGATCAGCAATTCTTGACACCCCCGCCCCCCCCTTCCTTGCTGTATTCCGACAGCAGCCCTTACAGCCTTTTCCTTCCACTCCACTTCAGACACCAACCACTCTGGTTGTTTCTCAAGCCTCCGCACCGCAGGCCACCAGAAAAACGTTTCGAATCAGCAAACTGCGATATGAGGAAACAACCGTTTTGATTAAGCCGTTTGTTGGAATTATGCATTTCCCAAATGGAGCTAAAGATGCGGGGATTAAATCAGAAACGGCCTCGACTTTTTTCACTGGAGTAACTGTACAGAAGTGGACATTAACTTTTCAGACTCAGTTCGGACTTATAATGTCAGCAGTACTGAGTGATTTTTATGATAAAATTTAACTGTTTGGATAATTTCGTGACAGTACTCCCTGTTGTTTGGAGCGTTTTCTTGCGCGAGACGGAACTTCCACACCTCAGGAATTCAACGTAAGAAACTGAAGTGTCCGTGAACGCGGCAGGTAGCTAGCCAGCTAGCTCGTTAGCTAGTTTTAAAAGACGCTTTCACTGTGTATTTATCGCAGTAAAACACAAAACAACATCCAACCTTGCAGTAACACGGGCTGTAAGGTGTTTAACACTAAACTAACGTGAGCTAAATACTTTCTGTTGGGTTTCTGCTGTCTTGGTAGTTGTTTGCACAAAGTATAAACTCGGTGTAACTCAGCTTCTACCGTTAGCCTTTGCAGCTAACGTCCAAACATGCCGCAGCTGAGCAGAGACGGGGACGACCTGGGTGCAAACGACGAACTGATCGCGTTTAAAGACGAAGGGGAGCAAGAGGAGAAGCGGAACGTGTCCGCCGAGCGGGATCTGGATGATGTCAAGTCTTCCCTGGTCAACGAGTCTGAGACCAACAGCAGCTCGGAGTCGGAGGTGAGTAAAGCGGGGCCAGTTCACGTTGGAAAACGGTTTGTACAGTCGGTGCTGGTTGACTTTACGCCGCTGTCTTTGGGTCTGTGTGCAGGCAGACAGACGCCCCAAGCCCCATCCAGATGTAGAGACCAGAGCTCGACACAGCCAGCTGATCGAGGAAGGTATGGATGGAGCATTTATTTAGTCTTCAGTCAGGGCTGCAAGCAGTTTTTTTAATCATAAATGACCTGTTCTACAAAATTTCCAACATCTTAAATGATGGGACTCGTGTTTTTATATGATCTCTTTTTACTGTTTTTTTACTTGTAGAACAACTAAAAATATATGAACCGTTCTTTACCTGATATTTAACATTTTATTAATTAAACACGGTCTTAAGGATAATTTCGAGATTAATAGATAATCTAAATACTTGTTAGTTGCATTCCTGATCAACCAGTTATTCATGAACAGCAGTTGTGAATCAGTTATGAATTTGGGTATTTATTTAGGGTCCTTGTATGTTTATGACTCATGCTGTGAGGGTTTGTTTGTTTTAATGCAGGATGATTATTGTATTTTTAATGCAAATCCCAAAGTATAGCCTGTAAAATCTGTCTCTGCCCATTTCTATTGAACATATTCAAAAGTTAGATATGTATCCAGCCTTTCTATCCAAGAGAGATAGAAAACATTGTTTTTACAAGGTCAAAATGATAAAGTACTGTGTTAAAGTCTGGATCTGCTGCTTATATCTTTATTTACTGTCAGATAGGAAATAGGTACAGCTATTAATTGAAGTGGATTCTATTGGATTCTAACACAAATTCTAACAAATCTGGAAGGCTAATTAGTCTGAACACATTTTTTTCAAAAGCATAGCCTGAACCCTCTTAGACAAACTTTCTTAAATGTCTTTACGTAAACTTCAGGAATAGTTCTCCAGGCTTCTTGAGGGTTTCCTATCTTCCGTGGATGTTAGCTGCTTTTTGTTCCATTCTCTTGTCAAGATGATCCCACACTGCTTCAGTAATGTTGAGGTCTGGGGAGGATTCATCACTCCAGGAGACCTGTTGCCATTGATTTTCAGTCCAGTTTTGTATTTATTTATTTATAAAGGGACAAGCCAAGACTAATTTCCATCTTTAGTCCCTTAGCAGGGAAAGCCAGCAAGACAACAAACTGCATACAATGACATTTAAAATAAACAACAAAATCAAATATAAAGTCAAAGATGTAAACAATAATCATATTTGATTTAAAAAATACTTAGATTCTGATTATCCGGTAACTGGAACTTGAGATGTGTTGTAAATGAGCTGAGGATGAGCAAATCTTGAATGGTAAATGGTCTGTACTTATATAGCGCTTTTTTTTTTATCCAAAGCACTTTACATATACGTCACACACTTCACAAACACATTCACACTCTGATGGCGGAAGCTGCCATGCAAGGTGCTAACCACGACCCATCAGCAGCAAGTAGGGGTTCGGTGTCTTGCTCAAGGCCTCAACATGAGCTCCCCGGGCCGGGATCAAACCGGTAACCCTTGGGTTACAGGACGACCACTCTACCCACTGAGCCATGCCGCCCCATAGTGTATAATGTATATTGGTTCTTGTGCCATTCAGCATACCTCTGCAGCTTCTTCATAGTCACTCTTCTATGGAAACTGTTTCTCATGAGCAGAAGATGGACTGGCTGAAGATCAGATCTTTGCTGGATTTGTTTGTTGTTTTTTAAGGGCATCACTTGCAGACACATAACTTTTTTTTTCTTTTTTTTTATAGTAATATTCCTCTGGGGTAAATAAAGTTTTTTTTTTTTCATTACATTAATTTAGGCTTTTTAGTTTTTCCTTTTTGTCCTCCACTTGCCTAGTTTCCTCATTTTTTTAAAAGGGCACACTGCACCCCATGCTGAGATATGCAAAGTTTTCAGCTAACAGTGCTTTGAGAATCGCCTTGTTGCTGCAAAAACCCTATTTCATTTCTGTCAAACTGTTATCTTTGGCACTATTTATAGATGCAGCTAAATAAATGGGAAGGCATTGTGTAACTCTGTGACAGACTGTGCCTGAAAATCCAATGTAAAAGTGTGTATTTTTGAAGAAGTCAGTTATGTGACAATAGTGATTCATCCCTTGTGTTGGACGCCTTTTTTATGTTTGAATGATCCATAAGTGGCTTAAAAAAGGAAACACACATTTTTAGAATGGATATTTACAAAGACTGGACTGAAAATCAATTTAAAAAAACAACCAGTTTCCAAAGACAAACTTTGAAAGACCTTCAGAAAGCGTAAATAACTATTGCTCAAGACCATGTTAAGAGATTACAAGAAACTGGTTGCTTGGAAGCTAAATATTAAGAAATGAGGGGTGACTCAGTTCTGTAGGGGATCAGTTTTCAGCACAACGCAGGCTTGTTAATTGGCAAATCTGCTGAGTGTAAGATATGTGCTATTTATGAGCTTGAAATTCATATTATGCATCCACTTAGTCTAAAAACATAGTTTGCAATGTAAGAGGAGGTTGAACATCAGGGTTTGGATTTGAGGAGATCCTGTTCTTTGGCAGTGTGACTCAGTTTCTATTATTATCTATTATTAAGTTCCTTTCCTGCTCCATTTCTTCACTTGTCCATCAGATCTTACCATTTGAAGTTTTTAAACCAAATAAACCAAAATCTAGCCTTGGTAGCAAGAAAAGGTAACAACATGCATACCTCATAAGATGACCCTTCTGTACCATTGTGCAACATTAACATTTTATTACATTTTCTGGTGACATTTTTATTAATGTAATATTTAGAAAACATCTATTTGTTTTAAATAGGCATTTTTTGGACATAAATATTTATATTTATCCTCACAGTTTTATAATGTTTACATTTTGTTAAAATTTTTTATTCACATATTATAGTTAACATAGTTTAGTTCCCTTTTAGTTATTTTGTATAATAGATTTGTCACTTTTTGGGCGGATAGTTAATCATGGTTTTTCACAGGTATTTCTTTACATGTCTGCAAAACTTTTTATTTTATTTTATTTTATTTTATTTTATTTTATTTTATTTTAGACTGACCAACCAGCCAGCCAGATGTTCTTGGTGCAGCATATTTCTTAGATATTATATTAGACTATTACTAACCTTTTATTAATTTGTATGGTTGTTCACTTACCTATTTAGGACAGTTTATACTTGGTGTGTTAGATAGACACATGGCATTTTGTTTAGTTAACTTTCATTTTCTTATCTGGCTACATCATGATTCATGATGCAAAATTTACTCTATTTACTTGACTTTTTTTCTTTTTTTTCTGTTCTGTTACTATAGGCCTAAACATCCTTCTAAATTTACATTAGCAATGTGTATTTAATTTAACCCCTGTGTGAGGCATTGAAATGGTTTTAAATTTAATGGAGGCTCCTATAACTTCCCCAGAATTCGAGCTGATGTTATGAGTTATTTTCTCAGGCTGAAGTCTCCTGCAGTCACAGCATAAAACACATTAAACAGCAGTTTTACAAGCTACACAAAAGCTGCACTCTTTGTCAAATCATTTGCAGTGCTCCATTTAAACTCCTTTCACACACGCAGAGCATGTGATGTTGATGTTTGTTGGGCTGCTTTCGTCCATCAGCTTCATTCAGAGAGGAACATCGTAGACTCTAACCTTATGCTGCCTCTATCATTCAGACTAGTTAAGAGGTTATCTGGTTATGTTAAAACGTCCACAGAGAAGTAAAGTCAAACCTGTTACACTAACTTGAAGTGTAATCACTGACTAAAGTTTTGCTCCCTCTGGTGTTGAATTGGTTTGTCAGTGCTCAGGAGGCAGCAGGATGCAGGTCTTTTCCAGCCATCGCCATATGTTGGGTATCCCTTCCTCATGATCCCCGACCTGGGGAACCTCTGCAATCCCTACCTCACAAATGGACCCATCACATCGAGCACTCGCACGGTAAGATGCCAAACACTCACATTTAGTACGCAAGCTGTGACTTGTTGCAGAGCGTGAGCAGGTTACGTTCAGTTCGCCTCCATAAAATGTCTGGACAACTTGACACAACCTGACAAATTTGTTATTGGCTCTGTTTGTTTCTGATTTGTAGACAAATATAGAAAACGTTCAGGAAATGTAATTAGTTCCTCGTTACAGCTGGCGCCGACCTAGACATCTGAACTGCAGCTGATGTTACTGTGAAGCTTCAGTCTGCTGGTTTCACTGAATTCTGACAAAGGTTGTTTCAGGAATGACGTACCGCTAACTTGTGTTTCTGTAGTTAAAAGTGGGGACTCGACTCTGCACAAATGATCAGCTGATTCCTACTCTGACTTATTTTATAGACAAAATATATTTTATTGTACATTTAGTAGTGTGGCACAGATTCATTTTGATTATATTCACTGCCCTACAATGCAGTGTATATGAACAATTGTTATTGTATGCATAGTGAATTTACATTTTTATATTTTCCTACCTCATGAGCATGGTTCTGTTATTATTATTATTTTTATTATTATTATTATACATCAAGTTGAGTTGATTTTTCTGTTTTATTATGATTTTAACTTTTTTATATATTTTATTTACGGTAATTCAAGACCTATCTTTTTTTTAAGTTTTATTTAATTTTCTATTTATGACGTGTGTAATATGAAATCCTTACAAAAGCAGCTCATTTTGTGTTCTTAGCATGAAACCGTTTCCACATCATCAAGGTAACATGAATACATTTCTTTCATGTCGTTTCACCATCTTCAGCACCTGTTGCTGTCATTTTTTTTTTTTTTTTTTTGGTCAGTTCTAGTTATGCTAGAATGCTGGTAATTTAGACAAGACAGTATATTTTATTTGGGATTCAGAACATGCAAGTGTGATGATTTATTTTCTATAAAATGTTTCCTTGTCTTTGTTTGTAACCAGTTCCAGGGCAGGACTCTTTCTTGACCAACATTTATTGATGTACAGAATCAATTTTGCTTCAATATAATTAAAATTATCTCATGATCCCTTCTTCAGGTCCTCCTTCCCCCAGCTTGGGAAACACTGACTGTCTTTGTGTTGTTGATTATTGGTCAGACAGAACAAGCAGAGCTCTTATATTTACATGCACTTAAGCCAGTTGTGTTACAGTTAGATATTTTATTTATACATTTTTGTCATATGGAAAGAAGAAATTATTTATTAAATGAGAAAATGGAGGAACTGGTTGATAAGTAAGTCATGACTTTAATCTTAATTTGAGCTTAAAATAATTAAGATTATTCTTTTTTAGGTATTGGTTGTGATAAAAATGTTTGACATTTCCTAAAACAAGTGAACAGCAGATAATTATGGCAAATTTATTTTGTAGCGCAGATGAACAACAGGGTGATTCAGTGCTTTACAGAATACAAGAAGAATAACTTAACATTAAAAACAAAAGACAAAGGAAAAAGAAAGCTCATTGGATAAAAATATTTTAGCATGATCAAATTTAAATATTTAAGCTTAAACAGATGCAGATCTTTACTTTTAAATAAAAACTAGTGAAATGCAGGAGAGAACAGGTGGGTCTTTAACCTTGATCTAAATAAACTGAGGGTTTCAGCTGATCTGAGGCTTTCTGGGAGTTTGTTCCAGACATGTGGAGCATAGAAGCTGAATGCAGCGTCTCCATGTCTGGTTCTGACTCTGGGAACTGATAAGAAACTGGAACCAGATGACCTGAGTGTTCTGGTAGGTTCATACTGGGTCAAGAGGTCACTGGTGTATTTTGGTCCTAAACCATTCAGAGCTTTATAGACCAGCAGCAGAACTTTAAAATCTATTCTCTGACGAACAGGCAGCCAGTGTAAAGACCTCAGAGCTGGACTGATGTGGTCCACTTTCTTGGGTTTAGTGAGGACTCGAGCAGCAGAGTTCTGAATAAGCTGCAGGTGTCTAATTGATTTTTTTAGGTGGAACCTGTAAAAACACTGTTACAATAATCAAACCGACTAAAGAGGAAAGCTTGGACTAGTTTTTCCAGGTCCTGCTGACACATCAGATCTTGTACCCTTGATATAGTGATAGTAGGCTGACTTTGTTCCCTGAATGTGTTTTTCAAAGTTTAGGTCTGAGTCTTTTCAATACACCCAGATTTGCCAAGAATTAATGTGCACAGTTTAGCTGTTATTGCCGAACATTTGAGAATCCGACGTCATACAGATTTAGTTGACTTGCCTTCGATGCTGCATCATGCTGTGGCTGCTTCACATAAGGAGATATTGTTTTTTTCAAATTGGAACCTGGATGCCACTGCCTGCGGGCTGTCTGTTGTGCACTTGCATGTGATTTGTTGTGTGTGCTGGCTGCCAGCAGGCTGTTTAGATGAGGTAGTTTGTGAAGGTTGAGGGTTAGACAGGCCTGGACACAGTCTGAGCTGTGATCTGCTCTGCAGCAGATTAGCTGCTTTAGCTGGGAGTTGCATAGCAGGACTGACGGTGTGTTGCCCAATTTCCCGTCCCCGCAGCTTTGTGGGGGCTCAGCTGGGATTAGAAGGATACAGGCTGATGGTTTAATACACTGACGCTCATGGCCATTAATCTAAAAGTTGCCTCTCCAACAGAGGAAGGAATTAAATGTTTTTTTAAGACTGGAATTTAAAGCCAAGTATTATTACCCAAGAAAGTTGAAGTTGATGACCTTAGGCACAAGGCTGCGCTGAAGCTGTGCAGCCTGATTGTCTAGTTTAAACAATATAAATGGCAGCAGAACTGAAGCTACAGGTGAAAACTTACTTTTTTATTTAACTTGTGATAGTTTCCTGTTATCTGAGTTTTTTGCTAAAAATCACCTGGATCAATTTTATGCCTTTCTGTCTCAGAATGATGTCCCTGTCATTGTAGGAAAAATGATGACATATGCTTAAGATGTTTGACATGGAAAATTACATTTTTTAAGATTATATGAAAAGATAAAAACTAAATGCACTGAAAATAGTGACACTGAAAGCTAGGTTTATGAGGGTTTATGTTTATTATGCATCAGCTCAGGCAAGTGTTTTGTATTTAGAGCTGCAGTTATATCTCAGTTCATCAGTTAAGACCATCTAGATCGATTACTGGTGACGATCTGCTGATTGTCTGCTCTTTGCCGTGATATTTAACTGATAGTGAGAATCATGTTCTGCCCTTAACAGCAGGGGATTCATGCGTGGGTATCTGTCACATGAGTGCTTGAATCAGTTAAAGATCTACCTCAAATTGAAGTCTTAATACATCTGAGTGTAAAACCCCAAGGAGATTGTCTTTATGGTGTATAGCAGAACAAGGTAGAAGTTATGAATTTCTAACAAACTGTATTTTGATTTTATTTCTGTCAGCTCCGACTAACTACTTTGATTCAGACATTTTGAGCTACATTCTGGTTTAGATTGGCCCATATTTGGGATTTCTTTTTCTCTACTCTGGTTTAGTTTGAATGTCTTTCCTCTGTGGATTCAGTCCAGACACACATGAATGCTAAGCCAACAGCCAAGCCCACTCACACAAACACCTGCATTCCTCAGCTTTGTAGCTCCCTCCCCTTCCCTCTGTGGCTCATTGTTGTCATTAACAGAATCAGAATGGTCCTAATGGGTCGCCATGGGGGGTTACATCCTTCACATGTAAGAAAAATTTGTAAATGCAGCATTTTCTCTAGATTTAAGACTGAAACTGTGGTTTATTTAAAAAAAAAAAAAAAGTCATGTCATTTTAATCTTTGACAGGACAGATGAGATTTCCATCCTAATGTGCCTCTTTAGAAACAAAAGAAACACCTCGACTAAGCATATAAGTGATTTTAAAACAAAGTTTTCATTCAACTTCCCCACATCCTCTAAATGTGAATAAAAACAGCTGTAAATCCAGCATGTGTGTAGACCAGTCAGACCAGTGCATCAACAAAGCTGTGAAGACTGATGAAACATTTTAAGTGTCAGTACGACTTGCTACAGCACAACCTGACTCAGAACCACATTCTGCCCGTCATGAAGTTAGGCTTTGCAGAAAGAAACGAGTTTCCACTGACGACTCCATTCAGCCTTGAAACGGGAGTTATTCCTGCTCTTCCTCTGCACATGGTGGAGATCCTGTGTATCTCTCAGCCCATTCACTGTTGGGTCTGTTTATGAAGGAGGAGGAGATAAGACTGCCTGTCTGAAGAGTAATCATTGTAAACAAGCTATCGCTGGTGGAACAGTACCTGAACCAAAATACAGGCTGTTTACTGTGCTGGTGGTTGCAGGCAGGAAGCAGGAGGCGACATGTAGAGACAACCTGTCTGCTCACTCAGCCTTCCTCCCGTCACCTCCCCTACTTTCCCTGCCTCACCCACTGCTGTTGCTCATGTCAGATGGAAGCATCCATGTTCATCTTGACCTCTGAGACTAAATAATACCTTTAGAGACACAAATATTATATAGGAAACCAATAAAAAGTTTAATGGACATATATGTACGAGGGAATCCAGTCAGTAAATTCTCAAAATAAAAAAAAATCATCAGTGAATTCTCAGAGTAGATGCAGATGAATGTGGTGCTGTTTTTTAATTTATATATATATATATATATATATATATATATATATATATATATATATATATTACTACATTTGTGTTTATATTTAGTTGCAGTATTATTTAGTCACTTTATTTTTAGGACTCAGAATGGATAATTAATCCATGCTCCCCAGTTCATTTGAAACCTTCTTAAGTCTTACATTGAGAAAGTTGACTGGCTGTGTTAATTTTCTTGAGTTTGTGTGACAGTGTGTGTCTGTAAACATGGGGCAGTGCTTATTTAGTTAAAGTTGGTCCCTTTCAGCAGGCTGGCGCATCCCAGAATTCCTCTGTGTTCTCCGACATTGTTCTCACAATCCTAACATAGCCGGAGGATGGGGCGTCTAAAACAGCAAGGTCATACATATACATAAACAAACCTTTGGAAACACACAGCACATACTGTACAGATACGCTACCATATGTTTATGTGGAAGCAGGATATAAGTAGCCGAGAATAGTTTAAGTCTAAACTTTTAGAACTTTTGTCTACCAGCTGCAGCATGTTAGCAAGTTGTCCTTTAATGCTGCAGACATGGTGTAATTGTAATTTCCTTGTGGGAGTAACCTCTGATGTGTTTGCTCTCAATCTACAGATCAGTCAGCTGTTTGCTCTGTCCATTGAAAGATCAGTTTAAAGGTTTCCCAATTAAGTTGGCTAAGCTCTGTCTATATCATATACCGTGAAACTGGACTGTGAGAAAATATTAAAATAATTCTGCTTTTTCTGTGAGAGATCATTATAGCTGAGTTCATTGTGCAGATCTTGTTGAGGTACTTGAAGGATGATTCTTGTCAGATGATGCTCAGGATTTTGTGGACTGTGGAAATGCTTTATGTGAATGTGAGCCGAGGCGTAGTCTTATGCTTTTCAGTCACAATTTCTGATACGTGAAGCCATCTGACAAAAGGATCAGAAAAATGTGAATGAAAGCAGCTTAATAGGGGATTCAGTTGTACTAATATGCACAAACACTGAAACATGGAACTTTGGAGCCTGTGCAGTGCCCCTTGGCCTATTTTCATACAGTTTTTTAATCCAATCACTGCATTCAGAACCAGGTGTTCAACCAGTCTTGAGAGCTTTTTTGTTGTACAGTTTTGGTTGAATTAACAGAGTTTACACATTTTTTTAAATCTACTCTTTTATTTTTTTCCTAGTTGCTTGTAAATGTGCTGACTGTACTTTGTACAGTTGTGAAGCCGAGACTGGAATGTGCATACTTAACACGTCAGTCTTAAAAAAACAAACATTAAATTAAAACGCTGTTAAATTATCAAGTGGTAGATTGTGATATCATGACACACAATAGCTCATGGTTGTTAGGGTGTAGCCTTTGCATTAGTAGCTTCAGCATTACTGTTGTCAGTACACCAACTTCCAGAGTTGGTTCTTTCATTGTTGAGCCATTGTACATTGACAGTTTTGGAGGGAAGTTGCCTGTTAATTGTCTTGTAATACAACTGGCAAAATCTTCTTTCAGTTTATTAGTAAATTACTTAAAAAGTAACAGGTATGATTCTTAAATGTATGCATCTTTGAAGCCTCGAAATAACCTTTGAGTTACATTAAATCACCAAGATGGCTTATAGAAGAAACAGTGATTCAGTATTTTATGAAAGAATATTTTTGTTGCTTTTTAAAAAATACTTAATGATGTTTTAGATCCACCATCTAGTGATTGACTGTGCTGCTGCACAGTTTTAAGGCACCTTTTCAATGGCTTTATGTAGCAGATCTGATGGCTGCATCTGTTTTTATAAATGTACACATACATACACATATACATACATGCTTGTACGTAACTGATTTATGGTGACCAAATAAACTTTACAAACATGCAAACAAATTTGATAAGCTTTAAAGGTTAGAAGACAGAGTCTTTTGATATAAATTTTTGTAGTAATGGAACTTTTGCATGTCCTGAACTTTCTCTTAACTGGATGCCGTTGTTCAGAAATTTCTTCATCTTCAACCGTATGTGTAGAAAATGAGCTGTGTGCCCTGTAGTGTTTCATAAACAGCAGTAAACCTAATAACTTTCCCCTGTGCTCACACAACGATGTTATGCTTCCCTCAGTAATAGACTCTCATTGTGTGTGTGTGTGTGTGTGTGTGTGTGTGTGTGTGTGTGTGTGTGTGTGTGTGTATGTGTGTGTTGTTCTGGTATTTCCAACAGCTGGATCCAGTTAGTGCTCAGCCAGAGCTTCCTCAGGCCTCTGAATGGGGGACGGGTCGAGGCTGCTTTGTGGACTGGCTGTGTATGAGTTTCTTGTTTTCCTGACTGTGTCCGTGCAGACATCCTGGTGTTTTATGCTGCTGCTGGTGGAGGTGGAGGTGGAGGTGTGGTGTGCATACGTGAGTTTGCCAGGGATGACGCAAGTTGCAGCAGAGATAAGAGATATCATTATTGGAAAAGTGGTAGTATAAAGGTTCCTGTTCACGATGATGGTTCCTTGTACTCTGAAAGCAGTTGTTGTTTTCCTGTAATCAGTGTTTTAATCCATTTTTCATACTTGGAATGTCATTTTAGACCACTCATGTAACATGATTAAGAAGATAAATAAGATACAAACTAATCCTGAGCTGGGTAAATGGATTTAAGTTATTGTGAACATTTTTTAAAAAATATTGAGTGGATTTTTTTTCGTTATAATGCCACATTTATTTCCCTGCTTCTCTTAGTTTTACTTCCATTAGTTCTGTTTAAATGAAAGGACAGGGTTATCTTATCTACTGGGTTAAAAAATGTTCAAAATAGAAATATTATTCCATAATTAAATGGCAGCAGCTGCCCACATGTTCTCCCCAACAATCCATCCAGAACCTTTTGTCTGGTCCTGTTCTGTTCAACAGCCTGACTTTTTTCTTTTTTTTTTTTTTTTTTAAGTTCAGTTTCCATGGAAATAATGTTGATGATTCTTTTTCAGAATTTATTTAGCCTTTTTGACTTTTAATTGACACCTCTCTGTGCCCTTTGAGCTTCCACATCATGTCCACGGGATACAGTAATAAGTCTGTGTGGTCAGAATGTTAACGTCCCTTTTCTGCCGTGTATACACTGAGTCAGTTGTATACATCTGCATCAGTCATCAATTAACTGATTGTTTATTGACACTGAAACAGTGAAAATGAGAATGTGCTGTTTGCATGTGTTATTTAAATGCCCAGCAAGGAAAGTCCTGCTTGAAGCAGTGTGACTGCAGCCAATTCGCTCTCTGAGTGGTGGAGGTTGAAATGTTGAACAGCCCACACCAAATCTAAATCTGCACCTCAGGACATAGTGGAGACATGCAGTTGTCATGACGATGATGAATCTGTGGAGGAAATATCAGAGAAAGTGAGCCACATTATTGTGTTAGACCGTGTTAGAGCTCCTGGACATACATTTTGAATATTTATTTTCTTTTCTGTATCATCAAATTTGGAATTTGGACCAGCACTTAATGAAGACATCAGACTGTGGTGTGATCACAGCTCACACCACGGTTTGATTTCACAGCTGTAATCATCAAGTCCCCTCCCCCAACATGTATATAGATATATGGAATGGGTGGTTGGATGCTCTTTGTTCAGCTCCACCCTGAGGTCCTGCTGTCTGAGACAGCAAGCGCACTCATGTTCACCAGGACCTTAAGCACAGTCCTTATCTAAAACTCCTCTTCCTGCTGTGTAAGTTGCTGGTGTACGATGGTGTGCATGTGTGTCTGTATGTGTTATGTGTGAGTTGCATTTTTTTTCCCTCGTCTGAGGGAATGTAAACATGTGGGAGACAAAGTTAACTGAAGTCTGTTATCTCATCTCAGGCCTCTACAGTACAAGCATTTCCTCGTTTTCATGCTGGCCATGTAAAGTTCCTAACAGGCGTTCAAGTGGAAGTGGTGAAGAGCAAAATCCACTTTTTTCTGTGTAAAAAGCTTGATCATAAACAGCAACATAACAATGAAAAAAAAAAAAACATCTAGCTTCGGCTGCCATGATAGATAGAGAAAAAGTTTTGATTCATAGATGAGATGAAGACAGCAGATTTTGTCCCTCATCATACAGATTATTTACAACAAGTACAGCCTGTTCAAGTCTTAACATGATGACCATTTCAGTGTTTTTTTTTTCTCTTTATATAAATTTAGCCCCCATTTATTTAGATTCAGATGTAAACTTAAATCAGGAATGCTTTTAGAGTGGATAATTGGCCAAGAGGCTCTTTAATAGTGGAGAATGTGTAAACTGATATATAATCTGAAATACTTCAGTGTTTCACATATATTAGCACTGACCTGGTTGTCAGTTTAAAACCTTCAGTGGGGGAAAAAAAAGAACAGATGTCCAATCATCAGTCAGTAGTCTCGTCAGCTGAGTGAAATGCTGACATCTAATCAAAATACAACACCTTCAATGTTGCTACTCTGTGCTCCTGAAGGATAAACAGCAGCAGAGAGCCTTACAATGTTTTCCTGGGCAAACTAAAGCTAAAGGCTAAGCAGAAATAAATCCATGAGAAGATTTAGATTTAGTCTTGCTTTGTTTCTTCATCTAAAACAACTCAAACCTCCAAAGTGTTTGAATGAGAGGTGCATGGAGCATGGGCCATGTTGCTAAATAGGCTACATTAGAATAGACCATTTACCGTGTTGGAACACGGTCGTGTTCTGCAGTTCAGAAAGTGTAGTTACAAAGTTAACAACTACCTGATGGGGAGGTAACTGCATAAAATCCTCAGAGATGTCTGTTAAAATCACCGTTACAGTTATTGCCCATGGTGTGGGTGGCCTCTAATTATCATATGCTGCTGAAGAATACAAAAAAAGTATAATAATTCTTACAATCATAAAAGATGACTGCTGCTTTCTGAAGTGGGTTTATGTGTGTTGCAGCTGATTAACCATCTACCCATCTCCACAGTACCTGCCATTTCAGTGGCCTCTGCTTGATGTACCAGGAAGAGCAGCTATCAGAGACTCTTCTACACCCACACACCTGGTAAGACCTGCACTTGCTTGCTTTCTCTCTCTCTCTCTCTCTCTCTCTCTCTCTCTCTCTCTCTCTCTCTCTCTCTCTCTCTCTCTCTCTCTCTCTCAAAAAAGTTATGAAGAATAACTGACTAATTATGAAAAATGACCCTCACTGTTTACCATATGTTCGCCTTTCTGTCACTGATGTCAGGACAATAAAAATCCAGGCAGTTGCACCACTGTTACATGTTGTGTTACAGCTTAACTCTATGAATGTGACCGTTAGGAAGATATGTGGTATTAGCTGTGTTTGTTTACATGGAGAAAATAAGTGAGCGTTATTCAACGTATCACCGGTGGAGGGCAAAAAAAGCCACCATGTTGCTGTGAGATAAATGCCTCTTTACTCCTCACATGAGCAGTGTGCAGCGTTATCAGTTGATGTTATGACTTCCTGTGAAACGGACATTTTCAGTTTTTTTTTTTTTATTGTTTCTTTGTTTAAAAAATATCTTCAACAGAGACCCAACTGTATGTTGTAAAAAGAGGTTTAACAAAAACCAGCATAGTTTTTTAATACACTCCCCAAAGGGTTATTTCAGACTAGGACTTTTTGTGATCACAGGTAATGTCCAGTTTGACTTGTCCTGAAATAAACTTTCCATCCTTCAATTATTAAAAATGCTCAAACAGTTGCTGTACATCCTGGTGTGTGCCTGCAGAGGGCAGTGAGGCTCTTCACAAGTAGTTTGTGTGTGTAGTAGTTAAACGTTGTGTTAACGCTGAACTCCTGCCAGTTTAGAGGCCATCTCATTTTCATTCACGTCAGCTCATTATTCACTGCAATAAACCCTTTAGTGGAAATACGACAGTCTGTGAATGTGAATTTATTTTTATAGTGTTTCTTGCACCGATGAGGATTTTTTGTGTGTGTGTTTGTGTGTAATTGTCAACTGAAAGGAAAGTGTGTTTTTAAGCCTGCTGTTGGGTTTTGGAGCTCAGAGGATTAGGACCAATTTTCCAAAGAGGAGGTGGTGGAGGAAAGTTTACAGTAAACTGATATCTTGTAAAAAATTTAAATAAAATATTAGTGGTCTCTATTTTCATCTTGAGTATTGATTGTCTGTATATGTGTGTGTGTGTTTGTAGTCTAACAGTGTACCTGTGGTGCAGCATCCCCACATGACCCACCTCCATCCTCTGCTGTCCTACAGCCCTGAGGCCTTCTCCCCTCAGAGGGCATCGCCTGGCTTCTCTCCTGATGCAGGTTAGCTCCTACCTTCACCTGTCAGACAGACATACGATCTTCTTCTTTTTTCCCCTCCTGTGTGATGCTCACCTGTGCTGTTTCCTGTGAAGCAGTAATGTCAAGAACCCCTGCCTCCTGTTATCCAGTTTCTCCAGGAGGCATGGCTCAGATCCCGCATCCTCTTGGATGGTTGTAAGTAAAACGCAGTAGACATGCAGATTTTGTGTTCCTCGTAGTAGTAATAGTATTGTTATATTGATTCAGCTTGGGAGAATGATTTCTTGTGTTTCAGGAGTTATAACGCTCTCCATTTATACTCTGTCTACCCTTACTCTGCCTGCTGTTACCCGTAACTCTGAAGTTACTGAACCCACACCAACTGTGGCACAGAAAATCTCACACTCGAGCGTAGGGGGTACACATCGTTTTGGTGTCAGGTTGCAGTTTCTCCTCCTAACCTGAAGGTGGCAACAGGGGTGGTATCAACCGGTAAACTCACCAGGTCGGAGTTCTTTTGATGGTTCACTTCAGTTCAGTTCAATAGGTATTTTCTGTTTTAAAACAACGATGGTGGAAGAGAAGATGGCTGAGGATTCACTGCGAAGCAAAGAAGAAACATTTCTTTGGACTAATGAAGAAGTTGAGCTTCTTCAAAAAATGCTTGACTACAAAGCATAAAAAACTTGAAGAAGGGTGGATTGGGAATTGGCGCGTGTTCGTCACATTGACGTCATATCCTCGAGTTGTGCGGCTTTGCTGTCCACACAGTACCGCAGACGTAGAGGACTCAAACCTATTCAGACTCAGACATGGTCGGGTTCATGGAGGTCAATCCGTGGCTTCATGGGGATGAAAGGGTGGTTTGCTGAAATACTTCTGGGATTTTGCTGCACTCTGGCGTCGTGGGGACGGCCCCATGAACGAGTTTAAGCTTCCTGTTACACATACATCAGCACAAAATGTGCTTACATATCAAGCTGAGTCGTAGGAATGTTTGTCTCACCTGGTGAGATTCCTGAGCTTAGTGTTGCTGCACACTGTCATGCGAAGGGTTCACATACATTCCCTGTATGTAAGGAATCCAGGAACTCCATTCTCACAGGGTTTCTTTCTACCTGCAGGCCGGGACAGCCCATGTATCCCATCACTGGGGGGTTCTCACCTGCAGCTCTAGCTATGAATGCCTCCATGTCAGGGTAAGTGTGTTCTTTATATTTGTGATTTCCAATGAGATTGGAGACCACACTGGTGGGTTTCTGTTTCTAATGCAGACCTGTACTTGAATTTGCTTCATGGTCCTTTCAGGAAATGTCAGTTATAATAGCAGACCAGCGCATGATGCATCAGATGCTTTGATATTGTTTTAGCTGGTTGTGCACCTCATGATTTTTGGGACCTATTCTAGTGCATGAATGTTGCGTTTGAAAAACTGAGGACTTGCAGGGAGGAGTGAGTAAACGAGACCATCCGTGTGCTTAACTAATCACTAGTCATGTTCACATGAACGTGCTCTTCAATTGTGTTACAGTTCCAATCAGACCTGTACTGTTGTATACACACACACACATATACACCGATCAGTTTTGTTTGGTCTCCAGATGTCTTTCACTAGATGTAACTTAAAAAAAAACTTCCATGAATAAGATGAGCAGTGCTATACAAGCCATACAGCAGACGTAAAAGGCACGCAGAGTCAGGACAGTTTGTGTTTTCATGCGTGCTGATCAGGACCCACCCAGAATGAAATTTTAATCATAATGAGCATGATAAAATCAGAATCTTCCAACTGGTGTGTTTACATGAAGCAGTTTTAATTCGATCAGGATTTTAAGCCAAATGCTCAATGTCCATGTAAATCTGGCTACAGTCTGGTGAGTTGAGCATCATCAGACCTTCAAATTAAAATACACTGCTCTAGACTTTACATGTTCCACTCAGAAGGAATCTGTTTTTCATGGATTGATTGGTTCTCGTGTGACAGAGACTTATTCCGTGTTTGTGTTTCTGCTGAATTTCATTTCCTTGTAAAACATTGTGCAACTGCAGAAAAAAATTATCTGCTGTTGATCTGCACTGCTTTAGTTGATTAAGTAGTTTTAATATTCAGTTCTTTTAATGTACGTTCATCATGATTCATGGTGTGTAAGGAAACATTTGTGTATGTTCCTGTTGCAGTCTGGTGTCGAGTAGCTTCTCTCCTCGTCTGGTTCCGACCCCCCAGTCATCCATTCCCCATCCTGCTATTGTGACCACAGCAGTCAAGGTGGAGTCTGGAGAATGCAGCAGCCACCACCAGCCCGGGTAACAACAACAAGCCAGAGCATCAGTTTACCTCACGCTACAGTTCCAGCAGCTGCTACTCAGTCTGTAGAGTCTGTTTGTCGCGTTTATAGAGTTTCCATTACAGTTTTTCCCAAAATAAAAGCGATATTTGACAATTTCGACAAAGTGCAGTTGTAATTTGTTTCCATTGAGTGATGTTTAGCTCATTAGCCGTTATTCTTGTAAAACCTCGTCTCACGAGACTCCGCTTTGAGGAGGATGGAGATTTCTAATTCTTTGTAAAACGCTGGATTTTGCTGTTGTTTGCTATCAAGGATGGCAGTTATATTTTTCTTAATTATTTCTAAAAAGATTTCCATCTCCTCCTGCGTTTACTCTAACCACACTGTCTTTACTTGAAATGAACTGGTCATGTGACCTGCGTCATGTCTGGTGACGTGCAAATGTGAAAAAAATGTTTCCATTACACTTTTGTGATACACTTCTACCAGTTTTTTTTTATTGCAATATTTAGGTTTTGCACAACTCTAGGGGTAATGGAAACGCACCTTAAAGCGTCCAAAGACGCCCCCCTGAACTTTATTTTAGGGAAACAAACGCTGAAGTTCAGCCATTTCAACCATTTCTCTGCCTGTCTTTTGCTTTGTATTAACTATAATATTCTGTGTTTCTGCAGAAAGTTGATGTCTGACGCTCAGCATGAGAAAGAAGAGAAGAGGCCACACATCAAGAAGCCGCTGAACGCTTTCATGCTGTACATGAGGGAGGAGAGGCCCAAGGTGGTGGCTCAGTGCAAAGTGAAGGAGAGCGCCACCATCAACCAGATACTGGGACAGAGAGTAAGTGTGTGTGTTTGATTTTATCCAAGTAGCTGAAAAGTGATTTATTTGTTCAGTAAAGTGATATGTAAGGTTTAAATATAATGACTGACATGTATAAACCTCTGGACCTGCTAATCTGTTGTGTTTGTGATGTTGCTGATCTGCTAACTCTGCTGGCATCTGTTCGTAGTGGCATTCACTGTGCAAAGAAGAGCAGGCCAAATACTATGAACTGGCTCGCAAAGAAAGACTCCTCCATTCAAAGCTGTATCCCAACTGGTCAGCCAGAGACAACTATGTGAGTACACTCGTGACACGACTCGGCCTATAGCCCTGTCAGCTGATGAGCTGGAGGCTCACCTGTCTGCTCTTTGCAGGGTAAAAAGAAGAAAAGGAAAAGGATGAAGAGTGAATCTCCGTTTGAAGGTGAGATGACATTTTACATGAATTTGTGTGTTTGATGGAAATTTTCTCAGTTTATTTCCATCGTGTTATTTAATAGGAATAATTTTTTTTACTGTAATTTATAACACTGTCTAGTTAAAATTAAAAAAGAGTTTCTGTTCAACAGTAAAGCTATCGGCACAGCTGGCATTTATTGGTCCCTTAAAACACTGATGGCCTACACTCACCACTGGTCCTGAACACCTTCTGTGTGGACACACAGATACAGCACATGCTGCTACTGCAGTACATGAGTTGGAATCAGTTTATTTGTATAGCACATTTCATGTACAGGACAGTTCAAAGTGCTTTACATAAAACATGCATGTGATGAATACAGATAAGTGTTTGCACAAATGTCCTGAGAGTGCATGGCTGTTCATTTATCAGGTTGATGTTTGAGACTTTGCAGGGGAGAGTTTTTAAGGTCTCCTCTTTCTTCGGTGGATAATGTTCCTACACATATCATGACATTAATAGCCATACACTCACTTGCCATTTTATTAGGCCCACATATTAAATGCCATAATCAGTGGCAGCAGCTGAGTGATTTAGCCACGTCGACACAGTCGAGATGACCTGTGGAATGTCAAAACTGGGGGAAAAGAAAGAATGAGGAAGAAAAGGGATTTAAGTGACTTTGAACGTGGCATGGTTGTTGGTCTGAGTATTTCAGAAACTGCTGATCTACTGGGATTTCCACACATCCATCTCTAGGATTTACAGAGAATGATCTGGTCTGAAAGAGAAAATATCCAGTGAGTGGCAGTTGTCTGGTCAGAGGGGAATGGTCAGACTGGTTGGGATGATAGGCAACAGGAACTCAAATAACTACTGGTTACAATCAAGGTGTGTAGACTACCATCTCAAAACGCCCAACCAAGCCGAAGACCACACCAGGTATCACTCCTGTCAGCTAAGAACAGGAAACTAAAAGAGTTTTGTTCTTTTTCTTCCTCAGTTTCTGCTGCAGCTGCTGCAGACGACTTCCCTCCACAGCTGAAGAAAGTTCGCATGGAGACACTGCCCACACAAACTTCACACACACAGAGTCCACACACACAGAGTCCACACACACAGAGTCCACACACACAGAGTTCACACACACAAACTTCACACACACAGAGTTCACACACACAAACTTCTCTCATACGCCCTCACCTCACACAGCCACATACTGTGTCCCACCTGACACACACCCACCTGTCTCAGGCAAGCCCCGCCTCCTCCCTGGACTCCCCGGCAACACCCACCACAGCACTGGCCTCACCTGCCGCTCCGGCTGCGACTCACACCGAGCACACACACTCCTCTCACAGCCACACCGGCCACACCTCACCCTACGCGGAGCAGCTGCAGCCACTGTCCCTCACCACCAAGCCCCACCGGACCGCCCATCCTCTGAGCCGCCACACTCCAGGACCCTCCACGCCCTCCTCCTCCTCAGACACCCCCATCTCTTCACCCCTCACCACCTCCTCAAGGAGTTCCCCCCATCCTTCCCCACTGCTCTCTCAGCCGTTTCTCGCCCCACCTCCTACCTCCATTCAGCAATCAGCTGCGAGCTCACATGGTGCCTTATCTTAGTCACAGCTGTTCTCTCTGTGAGGAACCAATCAGCTGAGGAGTTGTTTCTCCTGTTTGCTAAAATACGATTAAAACACCTAACAAAGCATGAATTGTACCTGTTTTTATGCTGTAAATAAGCCTCTTTTTTAAAGCTTTTTTAGAACAAATAGACATTTCATGTTTTATATTGGTATGAAAAGGACATACTTGGTCAATATTTGACTGCATCTCTAACTTCATGAAACTGAATTTTTCTCAAACTGTCACACTTTCTCGTTTCTTTTAAAGAGCGATCAACCTGTTGTAACTGAAAGCAAGGTGATGCACAGGGTTTTGTTTAAAAATACTTTTTCACTGGGTAGTTACGTGTTTAAATCTATTTTGTGGTTCTTCTTTGTTAATAAATATTCACCAAGTTGATGTGACTGTGTGATGTTGAGCCCCAGTTTAAAGATTTAGTCTTTTTCCGAAATGTCAGACATTCCCGTGCTGGATATTTACTGCTGTAGGTGAAATATGTTTTAGGGAAATTAACTGTACTACAAGCCACATTTACTTGTTGGCTACTTACAAGTTATCTATTTACAAGTTATCTATGTATCACTGTCACGCACATTCACACACAATGAGCACTTCAGAGGCAATGCAGGGTTCAGTGTTTGGGAAAGCCAGGATCAAACCACCAACCTTCCAACTGGTAGTGGACTGCGCCTCCTGGAGCTGTTAGAATTGGAAGAGTTGTGTGTTGGAAGTGTTGGTTTATGAATCAATGGATTCATAAATGAAAATGAGTTTCAGCAGCACCATGAATACACATCCAAAATAAACTGCAATATGCCAGAAATGCAAGTTAAAAATACACTGAAGAAAAAAACAACAATCTGTGTTGAACTCCAGTAGCCAAGGATGATTGAACCCAGTCCAGTTTGCACAATTTACTGCTAGTCTATAATAATGTTCACTGTTCTCCCCTTTTTCATCTGTTCCTCTGCTACCACCCCTCCTCCTCCTTTTCCCTCAAGTGTGGACTTATTCAGGGAGATGGCAAAAGGAACAAAAGAGTTCCTGAGTCTGGGTGTTCTAATCCAGGGGAGTAACTGTCGCTGAAATATGCATTATTACAAGAAAAAAAAAGATCTTTAGACCTCAGAGTGGTGCCATGGTTTTGTGATAATACTGTAGTATTGAACGCTTATAAAGTGGCATCTAGTGGTAAAGGTGGGCATAGAAATTACTTCAAACGCCAAGCTCAGTTATTATACAGTAGCCAAAATACTTCCAGACAAACATGTTTTTATATGAGTGGGTCCAGTGGCTTCAGGGTCAGTGATGACTGGACTACAGGTAACCACTTTAACATCGTGTACATGTGTTCTGTCTTTTTCTATGTGCCTTTTAAGGCCTTTACATATCCCAAACGGTGCTCTCCCAACTCTGGTCCTCAAGGACTGTCCAACAAGCTTTCTATGTTTCCCTGCTTCCACACACCTGACTCAAATTAATGGGTCAATAGCAGAGCTGGTCAGAGATCGATTTAATTTGAATCAGATGTGTTGCAGCAGGGAGACCTCTACTGCCTGCAGGATAGTGAGCTGTGAGAACCAGGGTTGGGGATCACTGCTCTAGCACCTACCGAACAAAGCCAGCACTGCAGTTGTAAAGCTCAGAGGGTTCTTACACACACACACATCTGTTCATTCTGAGAAGGAAAAATGGCACAAATATGGCAGCCGTCATGTACAGTATGTGGACCCACAGCAAGTGGCTATAAATGACTAATTCAGAATAAAAGCATAATATTTTAGCAAAGTGGTTACAGATAGAAACAGAATTTGATAACATAATTTATGATTTTGTTTCATGCTGTGCTTTTATATTAAGATAAAAATATCCAGATAAAATCTGGATCGTAGAGAGGAAAGTTTGATCTAATTATTAAAACCTGCCTTTCTTTACTCTCTGCAGCAAAATAAAAATTTTGAAATAGCTTTTGAAAATGTTCAGTTTGTGTTACAGCATTCAAACTTTTGTTCATGCTGCGCTTTTATATTAAGATAAAAAGTATATATATATATATATATATATATATATGCGTGTGTGTGTATACACTGTATATAAAAACCTTGTCCTATCCAGCATTGTGTACCGAACACATTTGCTTTGCCAAGCAGAGTTTTATGGATATAAGACTCCTCTTGATGAAGTGTTATTCTCTATTTTTATTTTTTTTATTTTTATTACTAAACTTATAAATTAATGCTGGACCCAACGGGGGCAAAAAAAAAAAAAAAAAGAGTAAACTGAAAGATGTAGGGAATAGAAGAAAATGGAAATGACAGCAAATAGAAAAAAATAGCTGCTACACCTGTAAAGAAAAAGAAAACCTAGAGCAAGAACGTTAAACTCATATTAATAAATATGATGGAAAAATAATCTGTTAAACAATATGAATAAAATGGATAGAACATTATTTTTGCATCCAAAATCAATTAAGAAACATAAAGCTGAAATTTTAATTAGGAATTAAATTAAAATGACCTTTTAAAACAGAATTTAAAGCCACACTCAAACAAAAATAAACATATTTTCAGTTTTCATGTGGTTTTCTGTAGAGTCTTCCTCTGTCCCTGAACGCATCTTTCTGAATGATCAGCTGATTTATAGAAATAGTTTTACCTGAGTCATCATGAATGTGAAAGCAGTTTTATGAACAAATGATGAATGTTAGCAGATTCTGACGAGCACAGACGTTGAGTAGTCATATGGCTGTTTCCCAACAAAGGAAAAACATTTCTCAGCTAAGAATCATAGGAAGGAGATCCATATAAGGCAACAGGTAGGAAGAAAGGTGTGACTTCAACTTTAACACAGTGAACAGGGCTGTAGTGCAGAAACAGATCAGCAAACATGTGCAGGATTAATGATTGAGCAATGCCACACCTCTCCATTTCTTCTGTACATGTAGAGGCCTAACGTACCTAAAATAATTCTCACTTACTCCTAAAACATAACTTCCTCTAGAACCACTGCAGCTTTCCTCTTGATACTTAAGTATTATTCTCTGAGGAGTGAACTGCTTCTCACAGCCCATTTAAAACCAATTTATTCAGTTTTCCCCAGAAACCTTCCAGATAGAATCCAGTGCAAGTCAGTTCATTGTGATTCAATTAAAACACATCCACATTAGTCTAATTAGGAATAAAAATGTTCATACTAGCCCATTCATAAAGAAAAAATACTTTGCTAAGGAAAACTAACAGATTGCATCCAAACTTCTCTTCAATTTAATCCCCCATCTTGAGCATGCACAGTGCTGTGGATGGCAGTGGAAAGGAAAAAACTCCCTTTAACTCCTCCAAAAGGGGGGGTAAGAAAATGATTAGACATGCTCGGTGCATCATGGGATCTCTTCCTGCAGTCTAAGCCAATGGCAGCACAACTAAATGGACGGTTAAACCACCCTGACTGTAAGACTGATCAAAAAGGAACATTTTAAGCTTAATTTTGAAGGTATAGATGGTGTCTGCCTTCCAAACCCAAGCTAGGGGCTGGTTCCATAAAAGAGGGGCCAGATGACCTCTGTCTCCACAAATAACGAGCTCTTTAATCTACAATGGAGCTTGGTCATGGAGAGCAGCTTTATATATGAGGAGAAGAACTTGAAATTCTATTCTGGATTTAAAAGGAAGCCAATGAAGAGAAGATAAAACTGGAGAAACATCTTTTTATTTATCATCAGAACTCTTCCTGCTGCATTTTGGATCTGTCAGAGACTTTTCAGAGCATATTTAGGACAGCCCAAACTTTTAGGATAAGTGGGACCTTCGTAGCTGACAAACTCATGAAATCTCTTCTTAGAGCTGTTGAACTTATAAAGCAGTGATTCCGACCTATTTTCCTTGAAGACGCCCTTCATGCTACAACCAACTCCTGCTCCACCCCATGCTGAAACTGTGCTTGGCTTCATGCTGTTATTAGCTAGCTTCTTGCCACAAATGATGCATTCTGGCTAAATCTACTGGTAACTATTAATGAATCATCTGGCCTTTCTCAGACATGATTCATTAATGAAATGGTGCAGGAAAAATCAGGGTTACCAGGATAGTCATGAACTACTCCACTACTTTTTAAAAATTTGTTATTATTATTATTTATTTATTTATTTTTTTACTAGGGATATATATTTAAAATATTATTGTTCACTTTGGGACCTGGTTTTAAAAGTTAGTGTTTTTGGACGTCCATGAGGTCTCTGAGACCTGATACAGAAGCTGTGCATCCACATTTCTGACTATGAAGGCCTTGAAAAGACCCCAAGAAGTTCCTGGAGGACTTTCAGAAGAAGATAAATGTGGATCTTCTCCCTCAAGTCGGCTCAGTTTGAGTTTGATCAGCTGGCTCCTGGATCACATGGCCAAAGAGTGACGTGACACATGGCTGGTTTGTTTTCTAGCTGATAGATAACATCTCCCTCTTTTGTTTAAATACTCTATCAAGAAAACCATCAGGAGGAAGAGTTTTTGTCCATGTAGTCAGAAGGTAAAATTCTTGATAATTTCATTTGAACCATGTTTCATTTCTTCTTTTATTGATGTTAATTTCTTATAAGAAAATGGAATTAAAGAATGATTTCATGTTATGATCTACAGACAGGTAGTTTGCAAATCTGTAGTGTGATGAGTTTTCCCACTCAGGTCCCACATGCTGCTTGTGAGACAGGGATTTCCCTTTTGAGCCGGAAGCTTTGGAGCCTTGTCTGCTTCCTAGTTGGACAAGAACCAACTTTTATAGATGTCTTGAGTTCACAGACGTTGCTCTAATAAATCAATAAACGTAGATCATCACAAAGAGTAAAATCCGTCAGCAGGTCTTGATGATTAAACCTTGAGTCTTTTAATTTGTTCATGATCTATTTTCACTTATGTTGAGGTTACTTGGTGCAATACATTTACTACGCAGCAGAATGTCATATTTCATTGTGGGCTTGTAGAAAAATCAAATATATCTTTATAAAAGCAACTTTCTCCTACATTACTCCTGTTTGGAACGTGAAATAAACTGAGATAGATCCAGATAGATGATCTGGATTTTTCATTTTCTTTAGTTAATATTGTGTTGATATTTTTAAAAGTAAACCTAAGACTTAATGTTTTAGTAAAGTGTTTAATTGAATATCATTTTAGTATTCAGAATTGGTATTTTACTCACATTTATTTCTCTAAAAGTCTCTTATGTTAATTCTGGTTTGATTATTATGTGATTGTGTGTTACCAGTTTATTCAGTATTTACTTTTTCAGCACATTAGAATGCTCACATTTTTAATTAATTAGTTTTAAAGCCTTTTATTCTATCTTTAATGGTCTTTTATATCATTTGTCCTTTCTGCTTTTTCTGGTGTTTTTATTTATTTATTTATTTTCTTTTACGAGCTTAACATGTTATTTAAATTCCAGTGTTTTAATTGGTGAGGGTTAGGACTGCACCGGAGTCCTAAGAGGAAATATGCATCTGCATATATATATATATATACAGTATATATATATGTGTGTGTGTGTGTAGGTATGACTTAGTAATTTGGACAAGATGTTATTTAAAAATGCTGTATAAATAAATTTTGACTGATTATCGCATCGTGCTGCACAGAGATGCGGGTCAGTCATTATCATGGTTTAAAAGAAGACAGTCTGCAGGCAAAGGAGGATGTTCTTCTCCAGTTTTCTTAGGTAGTCATTTTATTTATCTTCCTCTAGAAAAATAAAGAGTTAAAACACAATATGACATAAATAGAATAAAACTTTCCCACATTTAAATACATGATAACTATGTACAGACAGATGTACAAACTCAGACGTTTCCTGAAGGGGAAATCAGAATTTTCTCTTCTGCATCCTGGTGAAAAGCGCTGCCTTCATATTTTCAGTCAGGTGTGCCGTCACGCTGCAGTCTAACTGATGGAAGGAGTCCGGGTTCTGATGTTATCTGTGCCAACTAGAGTCGTGGCTGAGAGTCCTGCAGCTTTGCTGTCTTTCTCCATCCCTGCGAACGGGAACACTTCTCTGGTCAGGCGTGTTAGGAGACACGGCATCTCTTTTTTCCCATCGAACTCACGACCTTTAGCTTGGAAGGTGTATGCCACCCTGTGGGAGAGCCGGGTCATCAGGCGGGTCAGTTCCAGTTTCCGATGGTCCTTGTCCTCTAATAAAGTGCAGAAAGTTTGGAGGAAGACTGAGCCGGAAAATTTCATGAAAGCTCCGTAACCTGTTGGAGATTAAAACAGACGTTAGTTCATGTTTGAATTATTTATATTTTAACATTTCTGGGCTTAATGATGAAAACCAAAAAAGATTGTGGTGGTTTGAATGAGGTTAGTGGACTCTATAGAGGTTCTTTGAGTTCTTAAAAAGGTTTTATGGACCATTGAATAGGTTTATGGACATTTCTAAATGGTTCATTCAGGATTCTAACAGGGTCTAATCACTGGGTTCTCTAGTGAGTTAGAAAAACCTTGGGTTCCTCTAAGATGTTCATCAATGCTCATTGTAAAGGTTCTAGATGTACTTTGGGTATTCTTGATGGTCACTTTGGAGATTCTGTGGGTTGGTGAGGAGATTTAAGCAAGTCCAGGAAGTAATTTAAGGGATTTTTATCTTCATTGAGGATGTCATGTAATTTGGGTATCATTTACTGGTCATGGTTTCTATTCATTTTCTTTAGAACAATCACAAAATGAGGTTTAGTGGTTGTTCTGGAAGTCTACATCACCTATGAGGTTAGCTGGAACTGATTATTTAATTGTTGCTGAGAAGCTCTTTTGGGAAACTTAGAAGATGTTTTGTTTCTAACTGGTGGAGGGTTGGTTTACCTGGTGCTGTGGCGTACATTACAGCCATATCCACTGGCACAGAAAGGTGAAAGAAATCTGTGGTATCAACAGCTGAATCCACTTCCACTCCATCATCCAAAGCACCACCTCGACACGCCTGCGGAAAAAGCAGCATAAACATGCATTATTCACGTGGCTCAAAATAAAGAAAACAAGCATCCACACTGCTGACTATTAAGACTCCTCTTTTGAAGCTGCTCACCTGAATGAGGAACAGTTTGACCTTGTTCTCCATGCATTCATTGTTGAAGTATGAGAAGATACGAGACAGTAGGACAGGTTTCCCATCCGATCCAAACACGCAACCCTCCTCTCCGTGAGACGAAAGGACGGCCAAGAAGCAATCCTTGACAGGTCGTCTGCTCTCTGCAGCAGAGACACAACCAGAGACACGCCAGTTTAATTATATGCGTCACTCAGTCACAGTTAATCACAGTGGAGCTGGAGAGATGTGTATCAACAGATATGTATTAGCACATGCTGTACAGAACTTCAGGTATGCAAGCTCTCTGCACGTACACCTCTTTGCATAGAACATTGAGTGTGTGTGTTTACTCATGAGTGTTCACAGAAACCTTTAATCATAAACGTAATTTCATTTTACGTCACCTGTTTTTCCTGAAGTCCTTTTTTTTGTTTCTATTTACAACCTCTAGTCATGGTCATGCCTGGCTGTAAAGTTTAAACTAATAGTGATAATCAGCTGTAAAACCCCTTCTGAACACACAGTTTGCCTGCCCTCTAATCTGATTGCATACAGAAATAGTTACGCAATTTGTGCTACATGTAAAGCAGAAAAACAAACAACTTGATATGTCGAATTCAAAGGTCCTTGATATTTTAAATAACGGTAGAAAATTTCTAGCGGGCATTTACAAAATGTGGTTATCAGTGAAATTTTTAATAGGATGTCTTCACAGATAGAAAGATACAAAGACAAGCTTCTAAAGATGCTTTAGATTCTTATTACAGAGGAGATTGTCAGATAAGACGTGGATGCCAATGTAAGAGCCAAAAGAAATTCCAACATCAACTTTTATGGAATTCATTGAGGAAGTTCTGGATAAACTTTAAAGTCTGAGCTGACAGTGGAATTTCAGAAAATATTTAGTGCTCATTGATAACTTGGTATGTTTTGTTTAACGGGCCTAATAAATCAAGAGAATGCGTTAGAGGCCCTTTAGGAGAACGTAGTTAATGTTAATCATTAAGGAGGGTTGTAGAGCTCCACAGAGGGTCTGTGTATCCTTCAAGGGTTTCAGGTGAAAATAGGAGATTTGAGATATTTTCTTATTCAGAATATTCTGCGGGTCATTCGGGAGGTTTATGGGCACATGCGGTTCAAAGGAAAAGCATTTGTGAGATTTCTAGAAGTCCTTCAGTTTTCTGAGGCTTTTGACAAAGTTCTACGGGTCACTGAAAAATTATGCCATGTATGTTTCTGTACAGAAACACACAGAAAATGTTCCTGTACTGTTAACTCAGCCAGTAAAGATGCCATTTAAAACAAAAAACATTAAATAGGTCTGAATATTTGCTGCCCAGAACCTGACGAGCATCTTCTCTGATATAAAGAGTGCTGCTAAAAAAACGGTTAAATTAGGAAAAACTCTCCAAAGAATTGAGAAAACGAGCACAGTAACAAAATGATATATTTATGTAAAAGTTGGAAAAGTGCGTAATAATGTCTTACCTTCCTGAAACAGCTTGTAGATTTCTTCACTGCTCAGGTCGTTGTGCAGGTCCACCTTGAACCCCAGTTTGCTGAGGGTTCGGTGGAGCCTCTTGGCATCCTTCTCAGCTCCAGGCCTCCTCCCCAGTTCTACCCCATAATCAAACTGGGCCACTGACACCACCACTGCCCTGTTGCACTCTGCCTTTCCATTCATTATTTCTCTCCACTGCGGCATAGTCATTCAGGAAGGTGTTTATCTGTGGAGGAGCTGCTGTGTGTATCTGTTGGACTTTAAGCCTGTCTCTTACATCTAGGTGCCTATTGGCACATTTATAAAGATATGACCACACCTTCTTTAAACAGATGTTATATGATGTTTCCTCAAGACTGACTGTAGAGGTAGATCACATGCTGTGAGGTCATACCTTTTTTTCTACACCTGGGAAATAAGGCTGTGGAATCCACACATTTCTATAAAGCAGTGTTTCCTTGTGATGTAGTTCTGGTGTGAAACAGTTTACTTTTTACTGCTTTCAATCATAGGTGGTGTTTGTAGCCTTTTTTTTTCTAGTTTTATGTAAAGTATATTAACATCTTTCTGCTGAAAGCTTAACTTGGTTCTGTCTGTCTTCTACATTTGCAGCATACTATGTGCTCAGAGCTGTTTCTGTTTCTAAAGAACTAAAAGTCATTCCAGCAGATCTGATGATGAAAACTCATGACATATCTGTCTGGATGTCTCAGCTCTTTTCTCTGTTTTCTTTTTGTATTTTTTTTTTTTTTTAGTGTTGACTCATTACGAGACAGATGAAGCCTGCTCTTCTTAAATGAAACGCTTGACTGAAATAACAACTAGTGGGTCCCAAAGGGGACACAATAAGTAAAAACAAAAGAAAAAAGTAAATTAAAAAAATATATGCAGCTTTATTAAAAATGTAAAAATTAAATGATTAATACTAACTTAACTAAAATTGATAAATATCATTACTTTTCTTCCTAATGAAATCCTGACATTAAATAATTAATAGTTTTCAACTGTAATGACAGAGATTAAAATGTGTAGTTTTAATAGAAGTCAATGGGACATTTTTGGCCACAAAAGTCACCAGAGAATGACTTTATAGCAGTTTTTTGCACATGTACATTTTGCCACAGGGGCTCCCAGAGGACGTTTCTGACACTACATAAAAAATGCAAATGGAATTAAAACAATTTTGTCGCTACTCTTTGACATTATGCAAGTGCCACCAGCAAAGACTCTTTAGAGCAGGGGTAGCCAACGTTGGTCCTCGAGGGCACCAATCCAGCTGGTTTTCCAGATTTCCCTGCTCCAGCACACCTGACTCAAATTAAATGGATCCAACAGCCTATAAGGATCTCCACAATGACTTGTTAGTTTAAGTCAGGTGTGTTGGAGCATGGAAATCTGGAAAACCTGCCGGACTGGTGCCCTCGAGGACCAACGTTGGCTACCCCTGCTTTAGAGAGTCTATTCCATTTGCATTTTTTATGTAGTGTCAGAAACGTCCTCTGGGAGCCCCTGTGGCAAAAATGTACATGTGCAAAAAACTGCTATAAAGTCATTCTCTGGTGACTTTTGTGGCCAAAAATGCCCCATTGACTTCTATTAAACCTACACATTTTAATCTCTGTCATTACAGTTGAAAACTATTAATTATTTAATGTCAGGATTTCATTAGGAAGAAAAGTAGTGATATTTATCAATTTAACCCTTTAATTTTTTTTAAGTAAAACATCACATAAAAAGTCTGATGATAAGTTTAAGACCAATGAAATTTGAGCTTTGACCCTTCCTCTTGGGGTGAAACAGTCCTTTTTGGAGCCACAGCCAACTTGGACACACTGCCTGCAGAAGGTAAGATAAATTTAACTTTTTAACATGTTTAAATTTAAACAACTTTGTATAAATAATATCTGTGATGTGCATGAATAAGTGAAGAAGCATATTTGATACTGTTTAAAATCCTAAAAATGATCGATTGCTTGGTGATTTTGAGCAGGACAGAAGTTGTTTAAATGATGTGTAAAAAAAAAATAAAAACTTAGAAAAAAATATTGCTGTATGTCGATATAATAGCAGTTTTTCTGTGTGGATACTTGTGGCCATGAGGGACACCAGAGGGTGCCATAAGTGAGGAGGGCACAAGGGTTCAGGTCTGAACTCTGGTGGCAAGTTCATGCGTGAAGATGTCTGATGCTCCCTGATCCACCCTTCCACAGTCGGAGCCAAATGAATCATCAGATTTTGGTGACAAAATGTTGATGAACCAAAACCTCAGCAACTGAAAATCCATCAAGATTTTATGCCAACAATTTGATGAAGATTCACCACTGCCCTTCCAGGTTTTAATAACAAATTACACTGTTCTAAACCCAGTTTTAGCAGCTTCAAGTCTTCTTAGCTGTTTTGTTTGCTTTGTACAGACCAATAACCCGACCCAGCTGAACCAGTCACATTTTTTTATGAACACAGGATGTATTCTTATTGTGGTTGTTTAAAGAATGAGAAGCTGCTTATTGCATCAGTTTGATGGAAATAACTTGCTGCTGCTGAAGCATGTTGAGCACGGCAGTACTTTTCCAGCTGGAGACTCTAACCTGTTTTCTCAGTAAAATCCAGGTAGTGGGTGAACACAAAGCAGCCTTTTCATCTTTAACAAGTAGATTTGTCAAACCTTTGACTCACTGTGAGTTAACAGATAAATGAAGAAATAAAAGTAAGAATACACTTATTGATTTACAGTATTTTTCAAATAGCAGAAATTATTCTAACAGTTATTATTAATCTGTATGCAAACACTAAACATGCAGAAATCAATAAATGCAGAAAATACATATATTCCATATATTTTTTTATGGTGTAAGACTACTTCAGTTTGGTGATATAAATAAAATACTACTCACTATTTCATATTGGTTTTTTTTTTCAAACTTGACTGCACTGGAAAAGGTTGGTATAGACAATGGATGGAAGAAAAATCCTATACTTACATATTTGTATTTTGTAGTACTCTAATCGACAAATTGGTAAGTGAATAAATTTAAATAGATAAATGTGTGAAATATAAAAGCTAAAACCTTTATTTTAAACATCTGATTATTCTTTATTTGCTTCCCCCCATTTTATTACTTAGTCAGCTGTTTGTTTTTGTGTTTTTTGTTTTGTTTGTTTGTTTGTTTTGTTTTGTTTTTGTTTTTTTTTAAGTACATGGCCATTTACTTACTTCTCACAATGAAACAAAGTAATTAAGTAAAAGTAATTATTATTATCACATGTGTGAAAAATGTCCTGGTGTACAAGACACTGTAATCTGTTTGTTCTCATATCTTAATTCTTAATTGTTCTTAATAATTTACAACTGAGGAATGCAAGGAAGTCCTATTTCTGTCACAATGCTTGGGCCTCATTTGTTACTGTCAACAGGTTAACAAACCCTCCTGTGTCAGTGGCACCTGAACTTTATTCAACCCAAGCCTGCAAAGACTTTGCTAAATTCTTCACAGACAAAATCCAGAATCAGAGAAGCAGTTGGCTCAACAGCAGGTTCATGAAATATACTATGTTCATTGAAAACCAGTTTAAACACCACAACAGTTTTGTCCCATTAACAGCAAAGATCCGGGGAACATTTTACATCAGCTGAACGACATCCTGCCCACAGGTTTATTTAAAAAGGTCTTCAAGACTCTGGAGCCAGATCTGTTACAAATTATAAGCTTGTCTTTAGTTCTGGGTGTCTTCCCAAAGCTAAAGACCCACCTGTTCTCTTTTGTATTTGAACAGATTTTATTTAAAAGTCCAAATCTGAACTATTTCTAGTAAGCTTGAATGTTCAAACTTGATCATATTTTTAATATGGTTTAAATCTAATGTTGTTTCTTTTTTCCTTTCTCTTTTGTTTTTAATTTTAAATTGTGCCTCTTATTTCCTGATGTTTCAGTGTCTCTGTAAAGCACTTTGAATCACCCTGTCGTTCAATTGTGCTATACAAATAAACTTGTCTTTTGATACTTGGTATTGTTATTTATTCACCTCTTGCTGTTGCTGTATTACACCACGACCGCCGTGAGAGGGCAGTAAGGAGTCAGTTTACAAGTCTGACGTCATCACCTTGCGCCTACAGGCAGGCGGTGTTTTGCGGCTCAGCTGTTTTGGTGAAAGGTTTCAATCAGGCAGTAAAGAAAATGGAAACGATTGGAAGAACGGGAGTGTTGTAGTGAAAATGACGTTTATAGTTTTTAAAGTTTTGAGTTTTTAAAGTTTCGCAGAGACTGCTTGTGTCCGCCGGTGAATGCCGAACAGCACGCGGAGCTCCGTATAAAAATCAACACCGTGTGTTTTTGTACACGTGGCTAAAGGTCTGGTTTTTCAATATTGTATTAGCTCGTTTAAACAGAAGGCGAAACGACCGGGCAGGTTTGAAGATGTCCAAATGGAACAAGAAGAACGACATCCCAGACAGGTGAGCTGCACGAGCCCAAACATGTTGGCACTATTCGAACAGATTCAAGACACCAATGATGATCCTAAACCAGCATCTTCAGTCTTTTTTTTGCCAGGAATTACAAAAACAGTACATAAATGTGTATTTAAAATGTTTATTTGTTTTTTTCTTTATTTATTGAATGCTCCATTGGTTGTTATGTATAGACACAACACTGGCCCATCCCTTGAGTGGGGTGCCTTTTGATTTGGGTTCCTCAGTTAGTGGGTTAACAAACATAAAACACATCCATCTGAAAATGGTCTGGTACAAGAACTAGATTGAAAAGCGGTGACAAAGTAGCCAATGTCCAAACCAAAAACTTCTCCACAAAGCTTGGAGCACTGTTGCTCAAGATCACTTTAAAAATGACAGAAAGTCTGACTGCTTGGAAGCTGAATAGAGAAACGAGAGCTGGATCAAGGAATATTAGAATATTAGAATTAGATATAATATAGTTGTGAAATATATATATATATATATATATATATATATATATATATATATATATATATATATTGTGGGCAGGTGACACGTACGGGGTCAGGGCACTGACGGGTATAACCATATATGATTCATAAATAATAGCTTATGAGTGGAGTAATGAAAGTTGTGGGGGGACAGCTGCAGAAGAGAGTGCTTATCTCTGAGCTGTGAAGCAGCTCAACAGGACAGATAGCAGACTCCCACTCACATACACACGCAGGGAATGACGTTTAACACAGATGGTTTGTTTAATATTCTGATAAAACCGCACACACACATATACAGCCTGTAGGCCAGACCGGACCGGTTTTTCTGGGGCAGAGAGTGAAGTTTAAAATAAGAAGGCACTTCCTGAGTTTTCAGACTCTGCTTCGATCTCGGAGCGCTTGTTCCTGACTTGAGTTAAGAGTTTCCAGATATATCTGCGGGAAATTGCTCATGTAACCTTTTTGCTTAAAATTATTGGAAAAAATTGAACGGACCGGGAATATATATATATATATATATTTATATATATATATATATACCAAATCTTGGTGAACATTCAATAAGATGTAGCAGCTGCAGATGGAAGCAGCCAAAAGTGTTATGAGGAACTCTAACTTCTTTTTTTTGTCTTTATAAGAAAGAGCTGGTAACTGATTCTCTTGCCTGGATAGCTGATTCCAGATCAGCATCAAATGTTTTCTACTTTAGATCTTCAAACCTTTCACAGCAGGGCCATGAAGAACAGCCAGACCCAGTAAAACTTCATTGCCACCATGTTTAAAGAACCACATCCAGTGTTGAATCTCACCTGTCTGATCCCAGACGGAACAATAAAACTAGAGCTTAATGGATGTGAAGTGGAATCAGTTCAGTGTTTCTGTCATTTTCCTCAAGATTCTGTCAAAATAAAACAATGAACATAAATGAAAATAAAGTGTTCTTTTGGCCACATTCACATTTATAAGTCCTAGTTGATCTGATCACAGGGGTGAGACTCTCTGGGAACTTCGTGATTAACAATTCATCACCAGAGGCTTTTTTTTATTTTTTTTCCTGTACAGACTTTTATCCTCAGTATTTGGTACTTTTTAAAGAGATGTATTTATCTGGATATAATCAGACATTGTTGCTCTTATTTGGAGCACATGACAGTCTTATCTAACAGTTTTCTGTTGTGAAGTCACAGTGATACTAGTATGGAGTGATACTTCCTGCTTCTGTAAATTATTCCAACACTTCATGTTTTGGTTTCATTTTCTGAGTCAGATGAGCTTCTTACCCAAAGGTTTAACGGCACTTATATAACTGAGTGTATTTGTTATCAGCTGGAGAGGAACGTTATCTTGAAGATGCTTTCTTCATCACATCTCCATGTTGTTCAGGTCATTTTATAAAATCCTTAAAGCCTTTAATGCTCTGATTCTTATGTTTAAAAAGGTTTATGTTTAAATGAGTGAACGTGACTTTCTGTCCAACAGATGGCAGGACTACACGGCTGTTGGAAAAAGACTCGACGGGACTCGATTCATCGCCTTCAAAGTGCCTCTGAAAGAGGTCAGCAGCGGTCAGACTGAGCCTTGTGTGGATGTTTGGATTATTGTCGCTCAACAGATTCTGTGTTTTCCTCAGTCTTTAATCAGGAAGCTTCCACGCTCGGATGTGTTCGGCCCCTGGGAGCTGCTGGACTCTCTGAGGAAACAGAACCAAGAACTAGGTCTGATCATTGACCTGACTTTCACCACACGCTACTACGGACTGCAGGTCAACACACACACACACACACACCACAGGGAGGGTTTAATGTCTGATATAAGTGACATGTAGTTGTAATGGGCAGCTTCTCAGTCACAGTCTCAATCTGATGAAAGAACCAGAAACATATGTGAGTGAGAGCAGCTTTAATGGGAATTCAGCTCTATGAGTGTATACTTACACTTTACTGTTTTTACCAAAAGATGAAACTTACCAGAAGTTGCAGGACTTATTTGAGCTTCAGCTGCATCATCTGCATTCAGAGCTTTGATTTTGTGTGATTTCAGCCAAATTTGTCTAATTTTGGTTAGAAAACAAAACACTTTTTTTTTTTTCCTAAAAATTCTGTAACTTTCTGTAAACCTCATTTTAAGTGTAGTTTTGTGTGTGTGTGTGTGTAGGACATTCCCGATTCATTGCTGTGTATAAAGATCCTCACAGCCGGCCATGATGTTCCCAGTGATGCCACCATCCTGAGCTTCAAACGTGCCGTGCACAGGTTTCTCAGAGACAACGAGGATAACGGTGAGATAACGGAGCTGAAGTGGAGCTGGTGTGGAGGATTTTTATTCTAAAATGTCATTCAGTGTTTTGTTGTATACACACACCTACACATTCATTAGATGCTAATCTAATCCGCCCGAATAGTGTGTGGCTGTTTTAGTAGAACAATTAGAGGTGCAGCCCCGATAGCTCTGATTGATTTTAGCGTAAATTCACACAACAGACAGAAACAGCTGTTGCATAGTGAGGTGTCACTATTATTCTTTTTAGGTGAATAAGAAGTTCTTGCTTAATTTTCACAATTATGACCCTTTTTTAATAGTTTTGTTTTGCTTTTTTTGCAAGTTTTTTGGAGAAGAAATGTTACAAATATATAATTTAATCATCTGCAAAATATATTAGATTTTTCCCCCCTAATAAAATTATATTGTCAGAGGGTTTGAAAGTCGAGCCGTCATGGCTTCTGTGGCAAAGCAGTATTATTGTGTCAGACAGACCTATAAACATGTTAGTCTGGCCAAAACTTTATAAAGTCAACCTGAACTTTCACCCAGATAACTTTAATGTAAATGAGACAACAGAAATACAGACCAGCAGAGGATTTACTCTGAATGCGAAACCCTCAGTGTGACACAAAGCCGTGTGGGAGATGTAATAAAGCCAAGTGAAATCCCAGTTTGTGTTTCTTAAAATGTTTTTCTAAGATGTCAGTGCTTCCTGAAACTTAACCATGTTGTTGATATTTTGTAAACCTTTATTTCTCAACTCTGAAGCAGAAAGAGAGATTTATATTTAAGTTATTTGGTTTCATAAACTTTGTTTTTTTATCATTCATGTTTTTCCTTTAAGTTTATTAACATTAAAGAAGATTCCTAAAAATAAAAAATAGCAGTTTAATCCATTTAGACAAAAATCTGGCTTTCACATTAGTCTGATCACATAAATGAGCTCAACTCCACATCAGATCTGATAGTTTTATCATCGTTTTAAACTGTTTAAATCAAGTTAAATGTAAAACTCCATCAGTGAATGACGCTGACTCCTCTTCCAGACAAGCTGATCGGAGTCCACTGCACCCACGGGCTGAACCGCACCGGCTACCTGATCTGCAGGTAGGCACAATGCGACTCACCTGGTCCGCTGGAGGAGTGGGCGGGGTCTAACAGCTGTGTGTGACCTGCAGGTATCTGATCGATGTGGACGGGATGGATCCTGAAGAAGCGGTGCAGTGTGAGTGTCTTGTGTTAGCATCATGATCTTTGAGAGGAAGTGAAGTCTGAAATGTCGTCCTGTCCGTAGTGTTCAACTCATCCCGAGGTCACGCCATAGAGAGACAAAACTACCTGGAAGATCTTCAGCGTGGACCAAAGAGGAGGTGATGCTTACATGTCGTATTTATTTATTAATGTTGATCACTTTGAGTTTTTGTGCTTCAGTCTGACTCTCATTTTTAATTATGTTCTTGTTTTTAAAATCAAGACTTGAGTTAAAACTCTAAATCAGAAAAAATATAAAAAATAATCTAGTTTTTGTCTTAACACTTCAGATTTGTACAAGTACCTTTTGATTTAATTGAATTTGTTCATATTTATTCCTTTTTACATTTCAAACCTGCAACATAGGTCACCACTACTCTCAGTCATGTGGTTTAATCAGTTATTGATGAACGGTGGTTCTTCCAAAGTATCCGAGATCACAGCTGTCCAGTTTAGGCTTGCTTCCCTTTCCTTTACACACAGAAAGTTCTCCAGATTGGTTGAAACGTTTAATGATTTTCTGCACTGTAGAGGGAGAAACATGCAAATCCCTTTCAGGCCTTCAGTCACTTTATTTATATAGCACATTTCACAATGTTTCCAAAGTGCTGCACACAAAATCAGTATATCACAATAAGTTAAATAATATCACATCATAAAAAATAACTAAAATAACAAATAACATGAAAGACAAAGAGAACCAACCAACTCACGCAGCGCCCACGTCGGAGTAGAAAGGTCTGTGATGTATGGAGGGGCGAGCCTGTGTAAAACCTTAAAAACAAATAACATCTTAAAATCAGGTGAGGCTTCTGACATCTTTTAAACATGTTTTAAATAATATCATTTATTAGTCCTACTTTGCTTCCATCCCAGATGGAACATGCTGGCCTGAAATCAACAATGGATTCATATATTAAGAAATTAAATTATTTAGATGAAACAAAAAATAAATTATCTTTTGGTTGCCACTTTTTCTCTGGGAGATCCACACAAAACAGTTTAAACCCTGGTTGTGTGGATGTACAGTCTCCCCACTGTCCAAATAACATCTGGTTAAACTGTCCCTGGGAATGAGTGTGAGGTTGTTCTCATCTGTGTGTTGGTCCTGTGATGGATTATCTGTGATAGACTCCTTCCCCCTCCCCTATGACCCTTTATTGTAATTATAGACAGTGGATTGATGATGTTGTTCTTCCTCTGCTTCCTTATCAATCAATATTTGCTTATTCAGTAAATTAACTGCAGTGAGCTGTTCAAGAATTAATAATTAAATTTAGTAAAATTTACAGTCGTCATACAGAGGCCGCTGCACAAACACCCCCCTTCTCCAACCATGCACATTTAATGTGACTCATTTTCATGAATTAGCTATAAAATGGAGAATTCATGTTCTTTACATGGCTGTTAAACTTGTTTCAGAATTTAAGAATTAAACATTTTCATTAAAAGATAATTATCTTCTTTTGAACTTGCTTCTGCTAGATGTTAAAATAATTTTAAATTTGCTGTATTTAAAAAAGAAAACTCCATCAGTACTGCTCAGATCTATCTTTATCCTTATCTTTTCCTACAGTAACGAGGGTATCGAGGAGTCTGAGCAGAAGCCAGAAAGAGGTCAAGCTTCCCGACGGCCGAGTTTCTCTTCATCCGATGTAGAGGCCAGAAAAGACAGACGGAAATTTTATGACCCCAGACACCACAGGTAGGGCAGAGAAACATGTTAATCCGTCTTTGGTCACATGACGTCCCTGTTTATCTGATTTTTAAGTGAAATCACAGAAAGTTTGTCTTTGTTTGCAGCTGAACAGCTGTGATCTGTCCAGTCACGTTTTATAATAATAATGTCTGGACTTTGCTGTCGCTGCTCTTGCAGGTCTTTCCCTCCACGAGGACCAAACCACCATTCTCATCACCACCTCCTCCCCAATCCCCCATTACTCTCTTCACCTCCCCTCCTTCCATTCCCCCCAACCTTTTTCCACCCATATCGATGGGCCGCACCTCACCTGGACAGTCAGTGGAGGAGACCTCCCCCTTCAGAAGACAGCAGGTCCAGGAGCTACCAACCACCGAAGCTAGATTGGTGCCCCCCCCACCATGTGCCAGATGAAAGGAGAACTGCTCCTCCCCCTCTCCCCCGCTACTCCCCCCGCTGGACCTCCATGTCCAACAGCATTGGCGCTGAGGAGGACTGGAGAAACCCCGTCAGACACCCACAGAGACACCGAACCGATGAAAACAGCAGTTAATGATGAAGCTGCTGCAGCTGATCTCAGGACAGTTTCAGTCACTTAAAACATTTTCATTTCGTTTTATGCTGCAGATCTAATGGATCACCCATCTTTTAAAGTGTGAGTGTTTTAGAGATGTTCTGAGTCCCTTCAGACAAACAGATGATCACATGTATTTTAAGGAGTTTTAGTTCAAGCAAAGTGTAATTTAACAGTAACACAGAGCTGGAAAAGTTGCTTTTAGTCAAATGTCTAAACCTACGTATTTAAATGCCATTACAATGTTTTATTTGGCCCCATCAGACCTGCAGCTAACGTTTGTGCCTGCTGTTTGCAAGCTCAGGTCATGAGCTCAGTTTTGTGTTTCACAGTTTTTATTAAAACTAATGACATGTTCTTGTATTGCTCAGGCTCCAAATCCTTGCTTTCTGAAAATCTGGCTAATTTTTAACCATAGATACTTAATTTTATTTTTTTTTTTATTTTTTAACTCTTATACCACAGTTATAAATCCACCTTCAAGCCTTTGCCTGGGATCAGAAATATTTATATTATAGGGGTTCTTCTGATCTGGTGGCTGGAGGCCGTTGGAGTCCAGTGAACTCATCGTCATGTTCTAGAAAGCAGGTGGAGATGATCTGAGCTTTGTGACATGGTGCATTATCCTGCTGGAAGTAGCATCAGAAGATGCTCCACTGTGGTCATAAAGGGATGGACATGGTCAGCAACAATACTCAGGTAGGCTGTGCTGGTTAAACCTGTTCAGATCTAAGAGTTCAAAGTATGCCAATAAAATATCCCCCACACCATTACACCACCAGCAGCCCGAAGTGCTAATACAAGGAAGGAGAAAGTATTTTATAACAGGAAAGGTCAAAATAGCACAGAATACAACCCAAAAATGCTGTTTTAGATTTTAAGTTTAGATATTACAGTAGGTACAGTAGGTGGCATTTTGTGAGGAAAGTGTAAAACCATCTTGGCATTAACTTTTATTTTATGTGAACTGTAATTCTAAGTTTATGAAGTAAAATATAGTTGAATAATTTATTTACAAAAACTGCATTTAGAACCAAAACATCAGATTAAAAGATAAATAAGGGCAATATGATTAAGGAAGAAATACTTGTGAGATGAAAGGGTTACAAGTTATAATTTCCACCTGTTAAAAAAGTAAGAGTTAAAAAGCAAACAGACATAATACTGATTTACTATGTCAAAATAATGAGAACCAGGTGGAAACTAAATAAAATGTATTTTCTTTTTTAATTTAAAAGTCAGTCAAGTTCGTCAAAGTTAAATTTTACTACTAAGACGATATTTTCACTTTTCAACTCCTGATTTAGGACTATCTTCTTTGACAAAACAGATGATTTTTCATTTAATAATAAAAAAAAGCCTATCATCCCTTCGGCCAATTTCTGATGCAGCAGGTGCGGACTGCGCATGCGCTTCGGCTGTCACGACTTGCAGGCTGCTGCAGCTGCTGCAGGTGAAAACATGGCGATGAAGGCGCTCAGAGGGATGATGAACGGAGCCATGAGCGAGCTCTCCTCGGCGGTCAGCGGGAACAAACCGACGGCCACCGCTCCGGCCAACAAGTCCGCCGCCGCCAGGGAGCACGTGATGGCCGCGAGCCGGGATTACATCTCGCAACCCCGCCTGAGTGAGTCCGTCAATGTCCGTAAAGATCCAGAGCATCAGTTCACATTACGAACTGTTTGTTTAGGAGGAGGAGGAGGAAGAGGAGTTGAAGACAGTGATGAAGGCAGATAAAACTATGAGGCCCAAAAATCTCTGAAATAGCTGATCACATTTATTAATACGTCTGTCACACTGGTGATTGATTTCTCACTTCAAACTGGAAATCTTGGTAGTTAAAGGTCTGAATTCATTTTTACTCAGCTTTACTACCTGTTATTTACCAAATACTTAAGTCCTGCAGCATTTTACTTGAGTAAATAT